>NC_079193.1:180448770-181181470 GCF_029499605.1 Hyla sarda
AGAGCACATTTTACTGTTTGTCCTGGGAAATGGGGCAGTAACCCAGTGGCAATAGTAGTGAAAAATATAAAAATGGATATATATATCTATCTATCTAGCAAAGAGGTGTTGAGGCAGCACAGCCAAAGTAAAATGCAGTTGAAGGGTGCAGGCTGGTCCCTCTTAAGGAAATCCAACACAGGGGTCCAGCAGCACTCCAGAAAATTTACAAACAAGGTGTTATTTTTTTTTATTATCCCATGTTCAGACACAACGTTTCAGCAGTATCTCACAGTAACCCAGTGGCAATAGCGAAAAATATAAAAATGAATATATATATATATATATATATATATATATATATATATATGTGTGTGTGTGTGTGTGTGTGTGTATATATATATATATGTGTGTGTATATACAGTATGTGTGTATATATATGTATGTGTGTGTATATGTGTGTGTATATATATATATATATATATATATATATATGTGTGTATGTGTGTATATATATGTGTGTATATATATATATGCGTGTGTGTATGTGTGTATATATATATATATATATATATATATATGTGTGTGTGTGTGTGTGTGTGTGTGTATATATTTAAGTGTGTAAATATTCTTCAGTGTAAAACCACAGGATACAAAGAAGCTTTCTGAATTTTTTGGTCACTGTAAACTTTAAATGTGATGTGTAGATCCTTGGTGTATTTAAGAAATTGTTAATTGTTAAAAATTAGCACAATGGCTTTTTTATGAGGGCATCTGAAGTTTAGTTTTATTTTGATATATTATTATTATTATTATTATTATTATAATGATGATGATGATTCTAATAATAATAATGTAATAATAATTATTATCATCATCATCGTTGTTATTATTATTATTTATGTCAGCCTTTGTCAGGTTAATGCAAATATTTGATTCCATATAGCTAATAGTATTGATAATAATAATATTTTTTTTACTGCTGTAATATATATATGTATATATATATATATATATATATACATATATATATAGGTGCATTTGTTATTTGTATCTAGAAAATGTCATAAACTCTTTGGACTTACCACTGAACTAATTGATCCCTTTTCCCTCTGTTTTAGGGATCTCAGTATGAGCTGAAGGATAACCCTGGTGTCCACCCAGCCACTTTTGCTGCCCATACTGCCCCAGGCTATTACCCTTATGGACAGTTTCAGTATGGAGACCCAGGTCGGCCCAAGAATGCCACAAGGGAAAGTACCAGCACTCTAAAGGCCTGGTTGAACGAGCACAGGAAGAACCCTTACCCCACCAAGGGGGAGAAGATCATGCTGGCCATCATCACCAAGATGACCCTCACCCAGGTCTCCACGTGGTTTGCCAATGCCAGGAGGAGACTTAAGAAAGAGAACAAGGTGACCTGGGGTTCCAGGAGTAAAGAAGACGAGAATCTCTTTGGGAGTGACACAGAGGGGGACCATGAGAAAAATGACGACGACGAGGAGATCGACCTGGAGAGCATAGATATTGATAAGATCGATGATAACGATGGAGAGCAAAGCAATGAAGACGATGACGACAAACCAGAGCACTTGAGGCAAAGTGACAAAGAAAGTTTAAAAAAGGACAGTGAAGTCATATTAGCAGAGACTGATGGACTTAAATCTAAAGACCCATTGACACTTGTCAAAGAGAACTCTGAGTCCAGCAATACCAGAATAGTGAGCCCCGGCATGCAGGGGAGCTTACAAGTGCCACCTCACAACAAACCCAAAATCTGGTCTCTAGCAGAAACAGCAACCAGCCCAGATGGGGCAGTAAAGTCTTCTCCATCCTCCCCACAGGTGAACCACACGTCTCCCACCACCACCATCCAACACCCAGCTTTCCTGCCCAGCCATGGACTATACACATGCCAGATTGGCAAATTTCACAACTGGACAAATGGCGCTTTCCTTACACAAAGTTCTCTGATTAATATGAGGTCCTTGCTAGGAGTAAATCACCACCACAGCTCTCACCACAACCACCACCACCTCCAGGCCCACCAGCAAGCACCACTCCTAACAGCCAACCTGGGGGCTATCAACAGCAGCGACAAAACCACAGAGAGGACCAGTCCTAAGCACACAGGTGATTGAATGCACATTCAGACATTGGACTCTTATACAGGGACATATATATATATATATATATATATATATATATATATATATAGTAGAGCTGAAGCACACAGGTGATTGAATGCACATTCAGACATTGGACTCTTATACAGGGACATATATATATATATATATATATATATATATATATAGTAGAGCTGAAGCACACAGGTCATTGAATGCACATTCAGACATTGGACTCTTACACAGTCACACACACACACACACACACACACACACACACACACACATATATATATATATATATATATATATATATATATGTAGTAGAGCTGAAGCACACAGGTGATTGAATGCACATTCAGACATTGGACTCTTATACAGTCACACACACATATATATCTATATATATATATATATATATATATATGTGTAGCAGAGCTAAAGCACACAGGTGATTGAATGCACATTCAGACATTGAACTGTTATACAGTTATATATATATATATATATATATATATATATATATAAATGTATTAGAGCTGAAGCACACGTGATTGAATTCACATTCATACATTGTACTCTTATACAGTGACATATATATATATATATATATATATATATATATGTATATATATAGTGGAGCTGAAGCACACGTGATTGAATGCACATTCATACATTGTACTCATACAGTGACATATATATATATATATATATATATGTATATATATATAGTAGAACTGAAGCACACAGGTGATTGAATGTACATTCATACATTGTACTCATATACAGTGATATATATATATATATATATATATATATATATATATATATATAGTAGAACTGAAGCACACAGGTGATTGAATGTACATTCATACGTTGTACTCATATACAGTGACATATATATATATATATATATATATATATATATATATATATATATTAGAGCTGAAGCACACAGGTGATTGAATGCACATTCATACATTGTACATATATATATATATATATATATATATATATATATAGTAGAGCTGAAAGCTTCTTTGTAATTTTTTTTGCCCTGAATGTGTATTTTCTGTTTGTATTATTTCCATATATTCATTTTTTTCCTTCACTTTATTGCAGACAGAGAAAATGTTCCAAGAACTGACTCTCCGCCACAGCTCAAATCCTCCTTCCAGGCTGTTCGTGAAAAGTAGGTATATATATATATATATAAAAAAAAAAAAAAAAATAATAATAATAATATTTATAGTAAAATAAAAAATAAAAAAATAAAAAGCTCTAGCAAAACCTAACTTTCTTTTTTTGTTTTCAACTAAATTTTATTAAGCATTTCAATACAAGAACAATGTATATTAGCAACATACAATTAAGAAATAGCACATAGAGGAGCATGCATATGAATTAGGAATTATTTCCCCTTTTATATTATTAATCAATAACAGAACAATGAATATCTATTAACAATAACATCCATATATTGTGTATAGTAAATGTATTCTACAAAGTAGCAAATATAAAATGTATCTGTGATTATCAATGTCAGTGGTCTTCAAACTGTGGCCCTCCAGATGTGGCAAAACTACAATTCCCAGCATGCCCGGACAGCCGTAGGCTGTCCGGGCATGCTGGGAGTTGTAGTTTTGCCACATCTGAGTTTAAATTGATCAGCAAGCCAGTTTCTATATTCTTTTTGATACAATACCAACTGATGGCTATTTGCATTCTAACGTGTACGTTTTTTGTTGTTATTTGCAGCACTTTGTCACAACAAGAAGGGACCCCCCGCATATTAACAGCGCTGCCTTCTGCCTGAGCACTCTATACAGACTCTTTCCACACCATGGACATTATGGGTATTATCTAGAAATAAAGACTCTCAGTCTCCTTTTGCAATAAGGTGGTGTCACGACCGACCCCACCACCAAAAATTCTAATTTAAAATAAATAAAAATGAAGTGAATTTCAAAAATAAATAAATGAATAATAATAATAAAAAAAAGACAACAACAACATAAAATAAACTCCCCAGTAGGTGGATCTATTCCAGTGTCCCGTTCCTGATCCAACTCGTTCTAACAAGTCCTGTTTTTTTTTTTTTGGTAACTTGTTCACATGTCTCTGTGCTTTTTTTTTTTTTTTTTTTTTTTTCCCTGTATATAAAGTGATTGAAATTGTAAATAGCGGCGTCAGCAAAACTTGTCTAAATCATATATTTTTGTCTAATAAACTATATGAAATTCTATGAAAACCCATTTTCCTCCTTCTTCTTCTTCTTCTCATTCCTCCTGTTAGCAGAATCCAGGGCAGTTTTATTTAACATGGGGAGATAGAAAGTAGCAGATTTTTGCCGTATCCCTGCTCCTGATTTAACCAGACAATTTCCATTTTAATGTCCGTCATTATGAAGTGAAAGGGATACGTTGAAACAATTTGTCACGCTTTAGCGTATGGTGATTACTCTTATGCAGCAGTTAGGACAATCTGCTCACTTGTACAAATTCCTGATTATTCAAACCTCAACTGTTTTCCTTTCTTTCTATATTTATTTGTTTTTATTTGTAATTGTTTTTTTTTTCAACTGTATTCTTTCTCCTATTGATTCCAATTTCGTTTTTATAGATTTTAAATAAGGGATTTGTAAAGACAATTGTTGAGCTAATCCCAGTGGAGAGGGCACTTAACACCTAGAGCCACTTCATTTTATGGCCCAAGTTAACAGTTGAGTTTTTTTTATTTTTTTTGTGGCTGTCATTAATAGTAAAGGCTTTAATTGTAAGTGATGACGATTCTCCCCCCCCCCCCCAGTATTTAATGAAATCCACGGTGCAGGGCTGTGTAATGATCGTGCAGCCAGGGTGTGAGCTTGCATTCATCTCCCATAGACAAGCTGGTAAAAATCTGTAATATTTTCAATGTTTCCTGATTTTTTTTTATTTTTTTTTATTTCTAATTGAGAACACTAAACGAGCATTGAGGTGCTAATAAGACGCCAGATGGTTGTGCATAGGAGAAAATGGAAGGAGGCAGCTGTGGAAGTCATTAAGAAATAATGTGGGGACGCCCTATCCAAACAATGCTAGAGCCCAAAACAAGCACTTGTCGGAAGCAGAAAAAAAAAAAAAAAAGGGTGGGGTGGGGGGTGTTAAATAAAATATTAATAAAAAGCCCATCAAGTGCTAGAGCAGTGATAAGAAACACAGGCAGTGATAATAAACACAGACTCTTAATTGTCTCTATATGTTCTAATGCATCACAGTCTCTTTTTTGTAACTGACCAATATCATTTGGGCAACAGAAAACCCAAAATGGCATCGGTTTTATTTGTTCTCTTTCTGCAAAAAAATAAATATATCAAGCACAAAAAAAAAAAAAAAATTGCAATCAGGAAAAGTTTGGCAGAGAAATCCCTCCAATCTGTTTATTATGAATTATATGTGTACAAAGCAAGTTTTTCACGCGTTTTTAGAAGCTGTTTTAATGATATTATAGGGTTTTTGCTTATTCTATTACATATGCATTTTGTTTGCAGGTCGGCTTGTATTGTATTATTGTCAGCGTGGCAGATTCGGTGCTTTGGGAGCGAATTATTGTGTAGTACAATAGCTCCCTCTATAGGGCGCAGAGTGTATTACAGTGTTGGCTGGAATGTGTAACTACAGTGCAGTGCTCTCTGTCGGGTACAAATTAAGAAAATGCCTTCAGAATTAGTCACCATTCCAAATAGAATATTACTAACTATGGATTATAATCTGCAATTACTAACATATTATGTACCATGCATAGAGCAGGCTACTGGTGCCTTGTGCTGTGGATCTACTAGTAGCTTTGGGAAGGGGGGTCTTGATTTCTGCTTGTTTGCTTCTCAGTTTATTGGGGGAGAACTGTTAGCCAAGTTGTGTATTGGTGGTGCTGTGACACATTGTAACAGAATAGTGTGATGATGAGCAGATGTTGGTGTCACAGTCCTCTGGGGTCTAAAATGGCCATTTGATGGTGTGAAAGGGGCAGGACGTCATTACTGATATTTGTAGAGTGAACAGGGTTAATTACAAAGTAACAAATTGCGGCCAGAAAGGGCGTAGTAGGCAACATCTAGCTTACACAACCTGCCTGCTCTTTCTTTGCACTTAGAATTGCTAATTGTTGTTTGTATACAAAGTAGCACAATTTACTGCTCCATCATATGCAAGTGCACTACACAATGGCCTATGTCTCAACAAATGCCTAACAAACACACATAAAGGAATGAATAGACAGCAGCAAACTCTCTGAAATGCCACACATTAGTATGGGAACCACAGCTTGAGTAAATCTACATTTTGTACTACTTTACTTATTAGTAATTAATTTTATTTTAACCTAAAGTTCTAAATGTAGTTAAAATCTCAATGTATTTTGAAATACATTGCAAGAAATAACAAAAATTTTATTCTGCATACCAGCTATTTTAATATTCCTAATCTGAAATGAATACATTATTTCCCCATCACATTGAGTTTTCTCTAACTACATTACATTACCAAAAAATATATTTTGACACATAGGCAACTTATGTATTATTATTATTGTTATTATTATTATTATTATTATTATTATTGTTTTCATCATAATCAGGATCCTATTCATTTGAATTATATTGTGCATCATTATTATTCCCATGTAAATTTATCTTCATGCAGCCCACAGATCAGTAATCACATATGGCTTAATTCACACTGCAGTTTGGGTAGATGACCTTCCAAAGGAACTCATCAGAAATCATCAGTAATTAGAATTATTATTATTTGGTGCAACATGTGATGGTTGTATAAAATGTATTTATAGCTATAAAAATACTGTTCAAATGGGAGCTGCAGTGTGTGACAACATTAAAGCTTTATTTGAAATATCATAAATATAAATAAACAGGAAAAAGATTTACATGTAGTTCATTCAGAAATAGAGACTGTTAAAGAAATAATTTTGAATCATTTGAAGTGTAATATATTTAAACTTAGGTCAGCATTATAAAAAAGAAATAAATAAAAATAATAATAACAATAACAACAATAAGAATAATAAAATAAAATAATAAAAATAAAGAAAACAAAATCTATATTATTTTAATGGTTACATAGCAATTTCTTTATACGCAATATATAGAAAAAAAATTATATATATATGGCAATGACATTTTCATATTTGCATATTTGTTTTCCCATTTACAGCAGTTTATCCATTCAGGTTTATATACTGATGTAATGCAAGCACTTATTTTACTTTTTTTTATTTTTTATTATAGTTCTCTGTTTTCACTTTTATTTTTTAGATTAGATTTTAGTTTTCAGTCTGACTTTACTTCTTTCCTTTTTTCTTTTTTTTTTTAAATACTCTCCTTTTTTTTCTTTTGCTTTTTTCGTAAGCAGCGATCAATTATTCACTAGAACATTTATATCCTCTGCAATATGGAGAATTCATATTCATATCTCTGTTTTAGTGACCTGACACTGATTAATGTAATATGCACCATAGCTCCCAGTGCTGCTCCTCTCTATGAATCATGCACTATAAAGTTTCAATCGCCCTTGTAGATAGATAAAAAAAAAAAAAAAAAAGAAAGAGCAAGAGAGAGAGAGAGAGAGGAAAAAAAAAAAAAAGAGTTAGCAGGGAAAAATGCCAAAGAGAGACAGAGGGGGGAAACAGTTCTATAGCTGTGGGCTAGTGTTTGTATGGTAAATGGTATCTGATTTAAATAACCGATGGGTAATTATTGACTATAACAGGCCTTCATTAGTTCAATCATTAGATCTACACTGAGAGACAAAGAAAGACTAGGCTACATGCAGGTGGGCAGCCAGCACTTGCCTTGCCTTAAATGAAAACCCCTCTGCTGCTTCCTTCTATGGTGAACACCCAGCATGAAACCAGTGGCAGTTTTACCTAAGGGCACAAATGATTTTTTTTTTAATGCGGGCAAAATTAATTTAGTAACGAGCATACACAGTTCAAATGACAAGATTTGAATGGTGGAAGCAGGAAGGGAGTACTCATAATTATACTGTCACTTCTCACAATATCTTCCTTGTTGCCTTAGGGTGAGACAGATTAAAAGGAGAGGGAAGGGAAAAGAAAAGGAAAAAAAAAATGCAACAAAAAGGAAAAAGGTTTATGGCACTAGAGAAATTCATTTGGAGAATAGAAGTTTAAAATATAAGCTCAACAAAAAGCTACTGGTGTTAGGAGAAAAAAAAGCCAATGCCCAGGACAGAAATGTTCTTCTGTCCACATGGCCCGGTTCATGGTTGTTTAAAGCAAGTATATAGAGAAAAACGTATAAAAGTCAAGCATTACGGGCACTTCCAAGGTGTGCACGCCTGAGAGAACCGCTGAAAAGTGCCTTTTGGTTGTGTTCTGAACTCAGAACACTGCTTGTTTGTTCCTATTTGAATATGGTCTTCTGCGGACTAGCTCAGTCTTTTCTGTTTGGGAAGGATATACTTTCACATATGTAGAAGTAGTCTCATAGCCTAGGTTGTCACATGGGCCATTAAGGTGTCCTGTTTACTCCCGCAGCTGTGTGTATTGGCACGCCCTGGAATATTGTACTTGTCGGGTTTATGGACACGTGTCTTTGCATGATTTAAATAAAGCTGTACACACAAAGAGAGTAATTCACTAATAGGAGCAAAGTGGAGGTGGGAGGAAGTTGCTTTTTGGCACGTCACTGCAAACAAGTAATGCAGGAACTTTCTTAGATTTACTGAGAGTTGTCAGGGCCGAGTAACAAGCTGATTTACAAATGAGCGCACCTAACCCTGGCTTGTTGGATCTGTCCGAGCTTTCAGCTACCCAATCAGGATAATTAGAAAATGTAAGGACAGGTTGTACCAATGCAGGGAGCTGTGAAAGGCTGTGTTAACCCTTATGCTTCAAGGAGAAACTAATGGAAACCTTTCAAATAACATGTTGCAAATGTCCCTAAATATACACATATTAGTGATTTATTGATTTCATATAGCTCCAACGTATTCTGCAGCACTGTACAGAGAAGGTTCTCTTCATCCCCAGAGGGAATCACAATCTTATTTCCACTTCCCCAGAGCTAATGCAATGGAAAACCAATAAACCAGCTAAACTAAGCAGCATATATATGCTTAAAGGGGTAGTCCGCTGCAAACATCTTATCCCCTATCCAAAGGATTGGGGATAAAATGTTAGATCGCAGGGGTCCCGCTGCTGGGGACCCCCGCAATCGCCACTGCAGCACTCCTGTCAATCAGTTCATGGAGCGAACTCCACTCCGTGCACGATGACTGGTGATGTCGGCGGCCATGCCCCCTCCATTCACCTCAATGGGAGGAGGTGTGGCAGTTATGTACTAGTTGCCACGCCCCTTCCCATAGACATGAATGGAGGGGGCATGGCATGACATCACGAATGCGGAAGCTGCAAGCAGAGGGACCCCCCCGCAATCTTACATCTTATCCCCTATCCTTTGGATAGGGGATAAGATGTTTACAGGGAAGTATCCCTTTAAGGAAGGTAGAAAAATCACAACCTCAATATTATTTATGAGCCATTATGCAATGATCTAGAAAAAATGGAACATGAGCTAACTATTGCTCATTTATGAGGATCATTTGTTTTAGTCTGCATTCAGTTAAAGGTACATGAAAAGGAAGTGGGGAGTAGGAGTGCCAGAAAAATGTTCATCCAACCTCCTTGTAGGCAGGGATGGGGAGCCTCCTTGGGCATGCTCAACCCTCCCATTCACACTTCCTTCAAGGCATGAACATGAGACTTTCATGCCTTCATGCTTCATATGCTCTTGAGTTCAATGTGAATGACCTCAAATGTCTTATCCTGTTCTTCTTAAAGGATAAGTATCACCAAGAAAAACTTATCCCCTACCCTTGGATAGGGGATAAGTTTTTCTTGGTGATACTTATCCTTTAAGGGTACTGTTATTAAGTTTCCATGGTGAGCGATTCCCATGACTGCCTGAAATGATCAGGTTATCTTGTTCTGTTTCCATTCACTGTAAAGTATTTAAAGGTTGTACTAAAACTGTCACAGAAAGTTCAACCTAAAATATAAATTTTATTCTTACAGTAAAAAGAGAAACATTAAGGATCCAGATAAGCCTCCCAAACAAGTGCATGAACATTAGTACAAATACCCAAATAAGCCCAAATGATCCCTATAACACACTGGTTGTCTATGAGCAAACAACAGCAAAGGGCCTTGCCAAGATTTTTCCAATACTGGAGAGATAGCAGATAACCCCTGGTCTAGATGGCTTTATAGGCCTTAAAAGGGTGGGCGTCTTCCCTTCTCTCCTCCCCCCCCTTGTTTTTCCCTTTTTATGTTTGCAGCCCCGTGGGCGCTTTAACCAATTATGTTGTTGTCTGGGGATGAGCCCTCACGGGCTTCTATGGCTAATGGACTAATCACACTGTCTTGGCGAAGAGGTATTGGATGCTTTTCCTTGGGTCTATATACCCTTTTTGTCTCGCCATAGCTGCCTTTTGTTAGCCTGGTATCAGTGTTTTGTTTTGCTAACTGTATGGTCTACCCCTCTATGCTGTTATTTGTGTATTTCTATATTTTGATTTGCATTTTTAAAAACTCTTTAATAAAAATTACAGTTTAAAAAAATAAAAAAATAAATAAAACAGAAAACAAAAGGGTGGGCCTCATGCCGGTACCCTCCCTCACCTTCCTGTAAATCCCTCAGGTTTGACCACTGGGCTTTTTTTTGTACCCCAAGAGGCTAGCCTAGATCATTATTGTGTAATACGAAAGAAAGAATCACCTTCACTACTGGTCTAAAAAACTAAGCGGAGGGGGGATAAAAAAATACAACCTCTGTGTAAATACAGAATACAAGAATTTTTTTTATTTGACTATGCTACAGGGGCTGTAAAGTTAGTGTAGTTCATAATATAGTGTCTGTACCTATGTGTGACCTGTGATTTTCATCCCAATATTTATCTTTATTAGCATGCAAAATGACTGTTGTCTCAGATTTTTCCCAGGTTGCAATGCGGCTGAGACCTGACTCACTAATCAGCTGATGACAGGGAGCCTGTCTGCTTCAGTGGGTGGAGCGATCGCTTGGTGGGAGAGAGATCAATCTGCAACTAATGCAAAAGCTGTAGGCACCCTGATTGAAAACCACAGGTCTTTTGAATGGATGCAGCTCATTTATGTTTCAATGGGTCAGGTGGCTGATGTGTGGGAGGGAGGAAAATGGAATTGTGGGATTTGTAGTCAAAAAAAGAAAAGTCAAACAGGAAATACCAGTTCACAAAAAGCTAGCCACAGTGTTATGGTAATCTCATCACATAGCCATTTAGCCCCACGACAAGTGCAGATCCTTCCTAAGCATGTCCATTACTGTCTGCCAGGCACGTACTAAAATGACCTTATGGTGGATAACCCCTTTAAGTATTGATACACAACCAAGGGAAAACATAAAAAAGAAGATAATTTGTCACATCAGCCACAGAAGAAATATGTATATATCACCAGGCCACACAATGGTGTCTACATATATAATGGTTATAGAAAAGATTGCAAATATGATGTTTGGTTCATCAGTCCAGGATGGGGGCCACATGTAACCAATCTAGCTTGTCACATCTAGCATTTTCATTTCTTCCCAGGACAGTGTCAGATTGTTGGACAAATAGAAACCCAGCCTAACTCCCAATCCCTGACAGAGTATTTAAAGATTTTTTATTTTAGGCTGGGTTACAATATATCAGTTCCATCAGGGTAATTTTTTTTGGTGCCAACTGACCACAACTGAACCAAAAACATATCAGTTGTCATCAGGCTGTTTCACCATTTTTCATAATTTATATGATGTACAACAATGGGATCAGTTCTGACAACAGTTTTACTACCACACTGGAGGGAAACCTAATAGGGTCACTGTATAGATGTGTATGAATCCTTATATAGACAATCAAGACACAAACACCAATGAAATTATGTTTGCAACATTTATACTATATTCATCCTGCGTTTTGGAAACTTATATGATGTACAGTATTTCACAGATGTTTGCATTTCTACAGCTATGACAAATTTACTTTTTACTTTTAAATTTACTAATTTACTTTAAAGACAAATCTAAAGCATTTCAAACCTAAAGCATTTTGACTCCCACAAAACTAACTTATTCAAGATAAAGTGTTAAAAAACTACTTGTAAGGAATAGGCAACACATGACTATATTTGTGATCAGTGTCAAAGCCTGAATATTGTATTCATGGAGTTCTTGGATTCACAGCATTCATCATTGTAACACAGAGGCACACACCCAGGTTTTTTAATTTATATCAAGTACACAAATCATAGATGACACAAAATAATATTTGCAAAATGACTAGAAATTCTGGCTCTGTGAACCCTATCTCAAACAGATAAAAATAAATTATTTCATTTAATGGCATTTAATTTTTCAGATCAATTAGAGGAGGAAAATATGAAATCACTAAATGATGAGTAAGACATTATAGAATCAACTTGTAATTGCATTTCTGAAATTAGTTTTCAGTTAAAAGGGGAAGCTTACAAAGCTAGTTTATAGATCTAAGAGAAAGAAAACATGGCCCCAACAAGAGAGTTGGCAATTGAAACAATTGAAAGAATTATACAACCTTTTCAGGATGGAAATCTAACACAGAATGTAGCAAAAGATGCTGGTTGTTCCCAGTCATATGTGTGTAAAATTTGGTACAAATTTAAACATAATCGGAAGGTTATAAAAGTAAAGCATAATAGCAGAGCAATAATGATAATATCTAAGAATCAGGATAGAAAATGCAAATCAATGTGAATTAAAAATAGAATATGAACAAATGAAAGACATATCTGGAAACAGGAGTCAATGTTAGTGAGAGAACTGTAAGGAATAAATAAGGATTTACACAAAGAAAGTGCTAAATTAAGTTTAGCACTGACACCTAAAAATAGCAAAATAAGGTTCATTTGGCTTAAGGAGAAGGTAGTAGTGTGAAAACTGGATGAAAGTGGTATTCAGTGATCAATTGTCAATCACCATCGATGGTCCACTGCAGTGATCGCCTTTTTGAGCTCCCAGTACCAGTGTGTCATACTGCAGCTCAGCAAATCACTGGCTTGGGTGGGACATCGCTGCGGCCAGTGATCCTCTGAGCTGCAGTATGACACACTGGGCCCGGGAAGCACATCATGCTGCTGCACATCACGCTCGAGACATCATGCTGCTGCTCAGAAAGGCAATCATATCGAGGACCAGAGCAGGACACCGAAGGCATCGCGGGAGTGCTAGAGGTAAGTTAAGGTTTATTTTGTTATATCCCACACAATGGATATAGCTTTGACAAAAATAAACACCCCCTGAATGACCCCTTTAAAGGGGTATTCCAATTTTAAAATTTTTCCTCCAGACCTCTTCTGGCCTGTTTGCAACTGACAAAGCTGGTCAGGAGGCCAAAAACAGCTTATACAGGGAATTTACACAATTTGCATAACTACCATTGACTTTAATTGGAGTTGCACAAACAGCATAGCACCGTGAGTAGGAATGCCCCTTTAATATACTCATGTATATTGAAATTTTGGACATTTTCTAATACCATCATTTGAAAGTAGGTTTGATGATAATGAAGTCATTTTCCAGGATGATAATGCTTTTTGTCTCCTAGGAATGTATCCACCTTTTCCAGCCCACCGGAGCACCTGAAAGCTGAACTAAATTATGCAGGCTAAAGTCATCAACTGCCGAGCCGAGAATCGAATCACTGTAACTTCGCTCATCTCTGTTCATGACCATTCCACAAAGCTGATCAAACACTTTTTTGAAAAAGTTGGAAGCAGCTTGATGTAGAATATTGCTTTATATTATTAGTAAAGCCCACAGCGCGAGAAATTCCGGCTGTCATAAAAGCCCAAGGAGGAGTAACAAACAATTAATAATCAGGATTTTTTTGATGGTTTTATATTCTCTTCCTCTATTTAATCAAGAAAAATGTATGTGATTAAATAATAAAAATAAATAAATATAATTGTGGTATGTTTGTCGATGCAGAATGTAAAAGAAGAAGTAAAAATGCCTTATACTCAAACATCCACTAAATGTGCTGATTCCATAAGTTGTGCCAGGGGTTGTACAATGACTCTCTGAGACACCATAATGTGGACACTGAATGCTTTTAGGTTCATAATATAGCCTATAGTGTGCGGTGTGGACTGCTGTAAGGATCCATGCACATTCCATTGTTATATGTAAAAGGAATAACACACACTCCTATAACAACATTTATGTTTTACTGAAATAATAATCTGCAGCACTGAATGAACTTTCACACTGCCCTGGTTTGCAGTGAACAAATGTTACTTATAGTCTTGGCCACAAATGTTGGCACCCCTGAAATTTTTCTCACAGAAAAGGATTGCAGTAACACATGTTTTGCTATATACATGTTTATTCCCTTTGTGTGTATTGGAACTAAACCAAAAAAGGAGGATAAAAAAAGCAAATTGGACATAATGTCATACCAAACTCCAAAAATGGTCTGGACAAAATTATTAGCACTCTTAACTTAATATTTTGTTGCACACCCTTTGGAAAAAATAACTGAAATCAATCGCTTCTTATAACCATCACTAAGCTTCTTACACCTCTTAGCCGGAATGTTGGACCACTCTTCCTTTGCAAACTGCCCCAGGTCTCTCTTATTGGAAGGGCGCCTTTTCCCAACAGCAATTTTAAGATTTCTCCACAGGTGTTCAATGGGATTTAGATCTGAAGTCATTGCTGGCCACTTCAGATCTCTCCAGAGTTTTGTTGCCATCCATTTCTGGGTGTTTTTTGACGTATGTTTGAGGTCATTGTTCTGCTTGAAGACCCAAGATATCAGACGCAAACCCAGCTTTCTGACACTGGGCTGTACAGTGCAACCCAAAATCAGTTGGTAATCCTCAGATTTCATGATGACTTTGCACACATTCAAGGCACCCAGTGCCAGAGGCAGCAAAACAACCCCAAAAACATAATTGAACCTCCACCATATTTCACTGTAGGTACTGTGTTCTTTTCTTTGTAGGCCTCATTTCGTTTTTGGTAAACAGTAGAATGATGTGCTAAACCAAAAAGCTCTAGCTTGGTCTCATCTGTCCACAAGATGTTTTCCCAGGATTTTGGCTTACGCAAGTTTATTTTGGCACAATGTAGTCTTGCTTTTTTATGTCTCTGTGTCAGCAGTGGGGTCCTCCTGGGTCTCCTGCCTTAGCGTTTCATTTCATTTAAATGTCTATGGATAGTTTGACACTGATGCTCCCTGAGCCTGCATCTTTGGAACTTGTTTGGGGCTGCTTATCCACTATCCGGACTATCCTGCATTGACACCTTTCATAAATTTTTCTCTTCCATCCATGCCCAGGGAGATTAGCTACAGTTCCATGGGTTGCAAACTTCTTGATAATATTGCGTACTTTGGACAAAGACAAATCTAGATCTCTTTAGATGGACTTGTAACCTTGAGATTGTTGACATTTTCCACAATTTTGGTTCTCAAGTCCTCAGACAGTTCTCTTTCTGTTGTCAATGCCACAGACACACAGTGCAAAAGCGAAGTGAACTTCTCTCCTTTTTATCTGCTTTCAGGTGTGATTTTTATATTGCCCACACCTGTTACTTGCCCAGCCCATTTTTGGAGTTTGGTGTGACATTATGTCCAATTTGCTTTTTTTCCTCCCTTTTTTGGTTTAGTTCTAATACACACAAAGGTAATAAACATGTGTATAGCAAAACATATGTTACTGCAATCCTTTTCTGTGAGAAATACTTCATTTTCTAGAAACATTTCAGGGGTTCAAACATTTATGGCCATGACTGTATAACAACCTGTATATTGTGAATCCACTGCAGACACAAGGTGATGTATGTTACGCTGAGCGCTCCGGGCCCCCTGCTGGTCTCGGAGCGCTCACAGCGTGTGTCCCCAGGCAGCACTCCGGTGTCTCGGCATGTGCATCCCCGCTCTCTAGGGCGCGCGTGCCCCGGGACTCTTAGATCTAAAGGACCAGTGCACAGGTGATTGGTGCCTGGTCCAAAGTGGTGAATTAAGGGTTAAGCTTTGTGAGAGGGAGTGCTGTTTGGACTTAATTAGGCCTAACCTGTGCACTGCCTATAAGTAACGTCTCCTCCCACAGCCTCCTGCCGGATCTTTGTTGCCTTTGTGCCTGGGAGAAAGCATTCCTTGTTCCTGTGTTACCCTGCCTGTTGCCGTCCCCGTTGCTACTGACTCCCGCCTGTGAACCTGTGCCGCCTGCCCTGACCATTTACTACGTCTTACTACGCCTTTGTCTGATCCTCTTGTACCGTGTCTTATCTCAGCAGCCAGAGAGGTTGAGTCGCTACTGGGTGGAAAAACCTGTGGGTTACTTGCCGCAGCAAGCCCATCCCGCTTTGCGACGGGCTTTGGTGAAAACCAGTAACTCCTTAGACTCCGTTCCCCTGGTACGGCCCATGTCATCACCTCTCTGGCACAGCGGATCCACCACCAGGCTCCGCTACCAGCTACCAGCCCAGATCCTGACAATGTAATCTGCTGAATTATGGCATTAAGGCTATGTTCTCATGGTGGAATTTTAGTGTGGAATTCCACAGAAGAATTCTGCATGGAGAGTCCCATTGGTGTAGTGGGATTCTGCTGCACTGTTCACATGGCAGAATTTCCGTAATGTTTCTGGTGTGAAAAAACTCAGATTGCAGCTTTTACGAGATGAGATGGCACATTTGCGAGCGGTCCCAGCGCCGGCATGTTCTGTCACCGCTAGCAGGATCTGCTAACAGGTGACTTGTTTTTAAAGGCCCCCACACACACAACATCATCAACTGAACTTTATTTTGAACTTGTAGCCAACTTTAGGGCAAAGAAGCCTTCCCACGGCAAGGAATTAACCTCTTAAGGACTCAGAGTTTTTCCATTTTTGCATTTTCATTTTTTCCTCATCATCTTCTAAAAATCATAACGCTTTCAATTTTGCACATAAAATTCCAAATGATGGCTTATTTTTTGCAGCACCAATTCTACTTTGCAGTGACATTAGTCATTTTACCAAAAAATCCACGGTGAAACGGAAAAAAAAATCATTGTGTGACAAAATTGAAGAAAAAATTTCCTTTTGTAAATTTTGGGGGCTTCCGTTTCTACGCAGTGCATTTTTTGGTAAAAATGACACCTTAACTTTATTCTGTAGGTCCATACAATTAATATGATACCCTACTTATATAGGTTTGATTTTGTCGCACTTCTGAAAAAAATCATAACTACATGCATGAAAATGTATACGCTTAAAATTGTCATCTTCTGACCCCCAATAACTTTTTTACTTTTCTGCGTACAGGTCGGTATGAGGGCTAATTTTTTGCGCCATGTTCTGAAGTTTTTATCGGTACCATTTTTGTTTTGATCAGACTTTTTGATCGCTTTTTATTCATTTTGTTATGATATAAAAAGTGACCAAAAATACGCTATTTTGGACTTTTGAATTTTTTTCCGCACACGCCATTGACCGTGCGCTTTAATTAATGATATATTTTTATAGATCGGACATTTATGCATGCGGCGATACCACATATTTTTATTTACATATTTTTTTTTTTATGGGAAAAGGGGGGTGATTCAAACTTTTAATAGGGAAGGGGTTAAATGACCTTTCTTAACTTTTTTTTTCACTTTCTTTTTGCAATGCTATAGCTCCCATAGGGACCTATAGCACTGCACACACTGATCTCCTATGCTGATCCCTGCAGAGCCATAGCTCTGCACGGATCAGCGAGATAGGGGCTCGAATGCTCAAGCCTGTAGCTCAGGCTTGGAGCAATCAAACCCCGATCGGACGCCGCGGTAACAGGTAAGGAGACCTCCACCTGCGTCCCAGCTGATCGGAACATCGCAATTTTATCGCGATGTCCCGATCAGCCCGACTGAGCTGCCGGGAAGCATTTAGTTTCACTTTCAGACGCGGCGGTCAACTTTGATCGCCGCGTCTGAAGGGTTAACAGCGTGCGGCACAACGATCGGTGCCGCGCGCTGTTAACCCAGGGTCCTGGCTATGATTAGCAGCCGGGACCGACCCGGTGTGATGTGGGGTCACGGCGTGACCCCGTTTTAAACACCGGGAGCTGGGCTCAGGATGTACTGGTACGTTAAAGACACTTCTTTTCTTTAGGAGGAACCTCAGCTGTTTACAATATATTTTCTATGGATCTTGTATATATTTGCATGCAATAATAATAAAATTTCTTGTCATTTAATAGCTAGGTGTGTAAACATTTGTCTCATTGATGCCGGGTAGAGATGAGCAAATTTTTTGAAAATTTGATTTGGCCAATCAGCAGAATCAGGAGTCGTGAAAGTGACCCGGGGACATAGTGGGCGGTGTGTGGCAATACCATTACCCGGTGATGAAGGTGGGTGAAAAAAAAGGAGAACTTGGCATCAGATGTGTTGCATCAGGCAGGTGGCAGGATCAGAATAGTAGCTGAGGCAGGTAGGCAGAAGAAAACAGTCTCTTTTGTAAAAGGGTTAGTGTGCACAAGTAAGTATTGAGGATATGCATTACGTAAAACTTTTCTTTTAATAATATTCTTAGGATAAAATATATGTACCAATTTTTTTTTAATCAAACAAAAGGAAAGGTGTGCAAAAAACACCATGTGCCACCTACACCGCCAAGTATTGATGTGATGCAAAGACCTCTAAAAGGTGGAAGGGAACAAAGTATGGTTCATTGTAACTGGTGGGGGTAAAACTTCCTTTGTAAGGCCCTACTCTCGCATTATTAATTCCCTTCTTGGCAAGTATTACTCACCCTAAAAAGGGCAGCCTCACACAGGAACTTCTCCCTATTTCCACCTGCAAACACTGCCATTTCCCAGGGTTTTTAGGTGGAAATAGGGAGAGGTTCCTGTGTGGGGCCATCCTTTTTAAGACGAGGAACACTTTCCTTGAAAAGGTGGAAGGGAACAAGGTATTGTCCATTGTAGCAGGTGGGGTAAAAGCTTCCACTGTAAGGCCCTACTCTTGCCCTATTAATTCCCTTCTTGGCAAGTGTTATGC
The DNA here is from genome assembly GCF_029499605.1 of Hyla sarda. Lineage (NCBI taxonomy): Eukaryota > Metazoa > Chordata > Amphibia > Anura > Hylidae > Hyla > Hyla sarda. The sequence goes on from NC_079193.1 coordinate 180,467,981, forward strand.
GCCCTAAAAAGGGCAGCCCCACACAGGAAACTCTCCTTATTTCCACCTAAAAACCCTGGGAAATGGCAGTGTTTGTAGGTGAAAATAGGGAGAGGTTCCTGTGCGGGGCCACACTTTTTTAGGGCGAGTAACATTTGCCAAGAAGGGAATAAATAATACGAGAGTAGGGTCTTACAGGGGAAGTTTTTACCCCCACCGGTTACACTGGACTATACTTTGTCCCCTTCCACCTTTTAGAGGTCTTTGCATCACATCAATACTTTTTGGTGTAGGTGGCACATGGTGTTTTTTTGCACACCTTTCCTTTTGTTTGATTTAAAAAAATTTTGGGGTGCATATATTTTATCCTAAGAAAAGTAAAGTTTTAGCTAATGCATATCCTCAATACTTACTTGTGGTCTAATGCGGAGGAATGCCTGTAACTGGAGAGCAGCACCTTAGATATGTTTTTCACTATCCATATTTGTGAAGTGTGGGTGTGGCACCATGGTCAATCTGCTCTTATGCATCAGGCATTGGTGGGTGGAAATACTGGCTGATCCATGCCTGATTCATCTTCACAAAGGTCAGTCTCTCCACATTTTTCGTGGACAGACGAGTTCTCCTTGGGGTTACTATGGCCTCCACGGCACTAAACACCTGCTCTGATGGCACACTACTGGCCGGGCAGGACAGCTTTTCCAGGGCAAACTCTGCTAGTTGCGGCCACAAATCAAGTTTGGCTGCCTAGAAGTCCAGCGGATGTTCAAGGTGTGTTGGCATGGTCATGTCAAGGTATGCCACCACCTGCTGGTTCCAGTCCTGCTCCAGGTCTACCTGCTGCTGATGAATTGCTTAACTATGCAGGTGAAGAATGGTACTCATCAGTGACTGTAGACTCAGGCTGCTGCTGATGGAGCTGGTACAACTCTTGCCACCCCACCTCTCCCCAGCAGCCATGGCAGTGGAAGGTGAGCGCAGAGGGCCCCCCCGAGTCAGACCTGCAAGAGGATGGACGATGGCGCAGATAGGTATCGGCCAACTGACTACATAAGATGTCTTGTAGTAGGTCAGTTTGTCCTCCCTCTCAGTGGGTGTAAAGAAAGGCCCCCAATTTGTGCCGGTAGTGAGGGTCCAATGCGGTGGAGAGTCAGAAGTCATCCCGCTGCCGAATAGTGACGATTCAGAGGTCACTACACAAGCAACTACGCATACATTATGCCATTTGTGCAAGTGACTCGGAGGGACTCCCTGCCTCCATCTACACTGCATACTGCCTCGGTATCTGGGTCCTCTGTCTCGCCTTCCTCATAACCCTCTAAATGCTCCTGCTCCTCCTCTCCTGTCAGGTGACTTTAAAACCACCCATCTCGCGAAATCTAAACTGTGCTCCACTCTGCCCCTCCCCCTCCTCCTCCAGTTCAGCCCCCACAGGGCTCATGTGGCCATGAGATGTAGGCGCCACGTCTCCAGTGCCCTGACCAGCCATCGTTTCCAGTAGTAAATGAAGTAGTGTAATGATGTTCTTCATCCCGTAACCCTGGTGACTGACTAATATGGTGGCTTCCTCCAAAAGCCTGAGCAAACAGCAGGTGTCAGGTATGAGCTGGCACTGGTTGACATTGAAGTTACAAAAGGGAGTACCCTATCCGCTTGGATCATCAAGAAATCGGTGATGGCTTTTCTCTGTTCGTATAGTCGGTCCAACATATGGAGGGTGAAATTCCAACGTGTGGAATCGTAAATCAGAAAATGGGGGATAGTGTTCTGATGCTGCAGCTCAAGGATGGGTGCTTTGCGGTGTACAAGTGGCTGAAGTGCATGCAAAGTTTCCTTCCCATTGTTAGGATGTCTTGCAGATGGGGGAACACTTCAGGAACCGCTTGACAACCAGATTGAACATGTGTGCTATGCAGGGCGCATGTCTCAGGCTTCCTTGTCGCAGAGCAGACAACATGTTCTTCCCATTGTCGGTCACCATGGTTCCCATTTCCAGATTTTGTGGAGTGAGCCATGATTCAATTTCTTCATGAAGGACTTTTAGCAGTTCCTCACCTGTGTGACTCCATTCGCCAAGGCAAACCACATGAAGAACATCGTGACACCACTGTACCCTGCACAGATAGTATGCTGGAGGGGCACTGAGACTTGTCCGTGCAGTGGTGGCTGAGGGGGCGGAGTCACACACTGTCGCAGGACCAACCAACAGCCACAGAGCATGGAGGTGGAGGCGGTGAGACCTGTCCAAGTTGCTGTTGTGGCAGTGTAGGAACCACATTTACCCAGTGGGCCGTAAAGGACATGTATTGTCCCTGACCGTAGTTACAGCTCCACACGTCGGCGCTGCCGTGCACTTTGGTACACACCAGACTGGTACTACCGTCTTCACAAAGAAATGACGGCTTGGGACTTTCCACCTCGGCTCGGCACAAGCCATCAGTTCTCTGAAAGGGGCAAAGTCCACCATTTGAAAGGGGAGGGACTGCAGCACCAGCAACTTGGACGGGAGCACATTCAGCTTCTGCACTGTTGGATGAGTTGGTGCATACTGTTGTCTCTTGGACATGGCTTCGCCGATGGATTCCTGGAGGAATTAATGACTTGAAGTAGGAGGAGCAGAAGCATCTGAAGCGACAGAAGATGGGTATAACACACAGCTATCTTTGGCTGAGGTGGAGCCTTGGCTGGCTGAAACAGGGAGCTGCTTGCCACTGGGTGATGTAGCAGGCTTAACCACCACATCGGAGAGACGGTTCTCCCAGGCCGCTTTATGGTGACGCTACATATGTTGACGCAGGGCCGTGGTGGAAACATTGGGACCCTGGCCACGCTTCAACTTCTGCCGACACATCTTGCATGTGGCCAGGTTAACATCCTACGGAACTGCCACACTGCCGAGTAGCTGATTTTCCCACCAAAAGTCTGCACCGCCGACTCCAGGAACCCCTTTTCCACTAACTCCCGAGAAGATAGGCTGCCGTGAAGCAGGTGGTCTACCCCAGGCATGTGTGGCTCCAGACTTTCCACTTCTGCCACCATGCTGACTGTTAACCATGGTACCACCTTGCTGGCTCAGCTGCTGCCTCATGGGCAACCTGCAACCCTCTTCTCCTGATGATGAAGCCCCTTCTGCACCCGGCTTCCAAGTGGGATCGGCTTCATCATCTTTGAGTTGTGTCTGCACATCACTGATGTCCTCCTCAGGTTCCTCAACAGTGTCTGCTTCACGAGCCTGAACGTCACTTCCCATGCCACTCTCCTCATTACTACTTGCCCACCCAGCGGAAGAAGGGGCAGATGTCTCCTCCACATCTTGGCTGAAGTTGCTGCTTACTGTCCTCTAGTAGATCTTCCTCACTAAATAGTGGAGCTGAACCCACAGCATAAGATACTTCTGTGGGGGAGGGAACAGCATAGGACAGAGGCAATGGAAGGGCAGGGACTGCTCTCAGGCCATGCCAACTGAGGGTTGTGCCTGAGGAACCCACCGACTGTTGACTGGGGGTATCAGATATGACTTGTGATGAAGTGGATGACCGTGTTAACGAATTGATGACGGCAGATGGGTTGATACCGGGAGCTCAGGCCTCTTGCTGTGACTCCTGCTGCCTCTTGCCCCTAGTCTGCTGCGCCCTCTGCCTGATGAATTTAGGCCACTGACACTCCTCTGTGCACGTCCTGGCACTTCTCTGCCTGACATACTTAGTGCGTATATGAGGGGAGTACAATACGCTCCACTATGCTTAAAAAGTATTTGTCTTCAACACCAGCAGGTGTGTACTTTTGCCTGGCCTTTCAAAGTATCTAGGCCCTTAAGCCTTTAACAGGAAATAAATGGTACTCCACTTAGATGTACGTAGTGGTATGCACTTATGAGGGGAGGATAATGCGCTCCAGTACGCTTAAAACAGTATTTGTCTACAACACCAGCAGGTGTGTACTTTTGGTTGGCCTTTCACAGTAACTCGGCCCTTAAGACTTTAACAGGAACAAAATAGTACACCACTTAGACGTACACACAGGTTACACGTAATAGAGGACAATATGCTATTAGTGCTCTGCTCACCCTAACTGTCTGACTACTATTAGCTTTTCAGTTGTTGTACACACCAGTGCTGCAGCATACAGTTGCTGTGTATTTCACCCAAAATTGCACTTTCTCTTTCAATCTCACTCCCTTCCCTATCATTTGGGCTTGAGGTGAATTGCTGATGTAAAAAAGCTTTTCTGTGCAACACACACTGCTTTCTGTCCCTCTCTCTCTGCAATAGAATGCTGATGTGACTGGGAGGTGAATCGCTGCTGTAAAAAACATTTTCTGTGCAACACACACTGCTGTCTGTCCCTCTCTCTTTGTAATAGAACACTGATGTGACTGGCCACAAGTTGGCTGCCGATTATATCTGGCTGTGACATCACAGGGTTGTCTGGCTGATGATAGGCTGCATCCTGCATGTGATTCAGGGTCATCCCGCCGACCTTTGTTCCCACCTTCCCAGGATTCCTTGCCCCATGTCCTCAAATGTGCATCCACCATTTTAGATGCCTGGACCGCACTAAATGGAGTTTAATGAAGCGATTTGCGCAATCGAAAAGAGGCGATATACGCATTCGTTACGAAACTAATTTTTGCTGAAATTTGTAACAAATTTGGATTCGTCAGATTCGATTTGCTCATCCCTAATGCCCGGTTTATCAGTCTGAATTTACATTATTGGTTTATGTGTATGAATTCTCATTATAAGTCATATAAGCCATGTAGGTCTCTGGCAAGTTATGATCCACAGTAGTGCATTACTGCCATGTGTTCTTTGCTTCACTAGGAAAATGGCTAATGTTTTATAAGTAACAGAGTAAAGACATTTTCATTGAAACAGAAGGGTGTTCCTTGACAGATTAATCAACATCTTTTCCCTTGTTTTAATCTCCCAAGTTGCATGTAATCACCAACCTAGTTGCTTATTAGCATGTCTATCTGATGCTATTTACTGTCCCATAAAGAAGCAATGACAACAATTGAAGTAAAACACTTAATGCTTGTGATCAGATAACAGAGTTTCTGTTGGTGATTGCAGATAATTGCCGGCATTGTGGAGCTGACTATACGGTATGAGTAAATGAATATTTAGCCCTTGCACTGCCAGTTCACGTCTATGGATGCCATAGTAGATGAGCAACTCGAATGATATGACTGCTCTTCTCTTATATGATTGATTGACACTAATGTTCCAAAGTTCTAACTTTTTTTTATGCTAATGGCCAAGTAATAAATTATAAATAGAAAGCATCTTTCTGATAGCTGTCTGTGGTTGTAGAGTTCATGGTTGGGTATACATTACACCCATAAAAAGAAAATCTACAAATCACATAGTCCTTGATTTGTTCTCCTGCGCCAAACTACTAAACTTTCTATTCAGCCTTTGTTACATGTATCTGTTACTGGTTAACTGACTCTCTACCAATATGGCCACCTTTACAGCCTCCATAGAATTGTCATCTAGCTTTTCTAGATTTCTGAATGTTAAAGGGATACTACTAAATGTTCTGAACACTGTTTTCGCACTGCGGGGGTCGACCGCGCCTATCATGCCATCACGGCCATGCCCCCCAATGCAAGTCTATGAGAGGGGGCGTGATGACTGTCACGCCCCCTCCCATAGACTTGCATTGAGGGGGCGTGGCCACGACATCACAAGGGGCGTTTAGTACCAAACGCTGGCCAGTGGAGTATCCCTTTAAGTTTGCCTATTGTACAAAAATACAGGAGCGGTTGCATAGCTGTATGAAGGAGGCATAGAGGCTTGTGGCAAAGACAGATCATTAGAATATTGTGTGCAGTTTTGGGCACCTGTATACAAAAAGGACATGGCTGAACTGGAGAGGGTATAGAGGAGGGTGCCAAGATTATTAAAATTATGGGAGTATTACAGGACCAGGACAGGTTATCAAGCTAGGTATTTAGTCTGGAGAAAAGACGTTTTAGGGGCGAAGGTGGTAACTAGAGATGAGCGAACTTACAGTAAATTCGATTCCTCATGAACTTCTCGGCTCGGCAGTTGATGACTTATCCTGCATAAATTAGTTCAGCTTTCAGGTGCTCCGGTGGGCTGGAAAAGGTGGATACAGTCCTAGAAAAGAGTCTCCTAGGACTGTATCCACCTTTTCCAGCCCACGGGAGCAACTGAAAGCTGAACTAATTTATGCAGGATAAGTCATCAACTGCCGAGCCGAGAAGTTCGTGACTAATCGAATTTACTGTAAGTTCGCTCATCTCTAGTGGTCACAATATAAAAATATATGAATTTACAGTACAGAGATATTTCAAGTGATCTTTTTATAACTAGGCCAGTAACCATGACAAAGGGGACATCCTCTACGTCTAAAACTGCGGTTCCCAACCTGGGGTCCATCTAGCCCCAGGGGTATGCAGCAATTCTCCTTGGGTTACGTGTAAAAAGTCCCATAATGGTGGCTGCTGGTAGAAGATACAGAGCAGGTTGTGGTCGGGCATTCACTGAGCAGAGCTCTCCCAACACAACAAAACCGCAATGACTGCCCAACCTGGACCTGCTCTGTATCTGCTGCATGCTGAAGGTGTAGGACCTATAATGATGTCACAGTTATGTGACCAATACATTTGGGGGCAGAGCTCAGCAAGATAGAAGAGAATGTGGCTGAAGGACCTGTAATAACACCAGAATTGAGCAACCAGGAGAGAAGAAAGCCTGGGAGGGATCCCGGTGAGAGATCATCTTGTATTATACTCCCAAGGCTGCAGTCATTACTCTGCTAGTGTTGAGTCACTGTGTACATATACATTGTAATAGAATACACTCTACAGGATAAGTATTCTAATTTTACTCAGTGACCCCCACCAGCAGAATAGTGATTGCAGTTCTGGAGTATACTAGTTGTTACTCCTAAGTTATATCCTTAATTAAATATAGGATTTAACTTAGGAGCAGGATCATCATTAGGTATACTCCAGAGCTGCACTCACTTCTGGTGGGGTCACTGGGGGACATGTATCAAAGATTTTACCCCTGTTTTGTGTGTATTTTTTTGCGCAAAATTTTGCGCAAGCCCTTTTTTGGTGCATTTTTTTGCACACGTTTTGGTAGAACATGTCCTCCAGATGTGGCCGAATCGGGGTACCTTGGAGTGACATCTATAGTACACATGGATTTATTAACTGCGTACTTTTCCTTTACACCAAAAATGTTGCTGCAAGAGCTGGGTTTTTTTTTGCGCAAATATAAGCCATCTTGGACTTAACGTAGCAAGATGCTCTAAATCATCGATTCTATTTTCCAAAGAGTGGATTGAGGAGATTACTATATTTACCCGCAATTTATGAAGCTCATTGCGCTTGATTGAATAAATTTAGCGTTTCTGCGCATAATTTAGAATTCGGGAAAAGGGGTAAAATGCTTCTACCATACACAAATAATGATACATGTCCCCCACTGTGTGCATACATTTTATTACTTCTCCTGGATTTATCCTACATTATATCTGCTATTATACAGAGCTGCACTTAATTTTCTGCTAGTCAAGTCGCTGTATACATCAGGGTTTCACAAATTTGTCTAGGAGTCAGCAAAGAAAGTTAGGAGCCAGGATGCCGCACATCACGCAATGTTATGTCATATGATTAGTCATTAGTGTTCTCTCATCTCTCTCTGTTTCACAGTCATCACTGTCCCCTAAAATATATATTTCCTAGGAAAGCTGTATGACAACCAACATTGTGGTCACAATGTGTGTCATTCAGCTTTACCAGACTCCTGAATGGCAGATCAGCTTTAATGTCATTCACAAGTCTGGGAAAGCTTAATAATAGCCATGATGACAGTCATGCTGACTGTCATCCCTATTTCTCAGATTCCTGAATGGCTGATCAGCTTCTTTGCAATTCAGAGGTCTGGGAAAGCTTAATGACAACTAACATAGCTGTCACAAGGTGTTTCATTCAGCTTTCTCAGACTCCTTATTGGCAGATCAATTTATCTACCATTCAAAAGTCTGGGAAATCTAAATGACTGTGACAGTGATTTCAGGAGGACCTAGATTGTGGCAGGGGCTTCAGTTCTGAGGTGCCATGCAGTATTGACCAAAGTCCTCTAGCATTTTCCATCCGCTCCTATCTAGTCCTCCTGCCTCCTGGATGCTACACTGTGGTCGCCCAGTACGGGATATGTTACCCCGTTACCTGCTGTCTTGTCAGGCAGCCTCCTTCAGTGTCCCCAGGGCCCCTTGCACCTGGTTCCCCCCAGTACATATGCAGTGTATTGTATTATAAAATGTGTTGTATCTTTAAGAGTTATGTCATGTGCTACCCAAGAGGCATCAGTAACCAGGTGATCCCAAGAGTGACCTATGGGCTCCCTGCTTGTCTTCCCATATAAGCACTTGGTGGAGCTAGCTCTCTCTTTCCTTACAAGTCTTTGCTGAGTTCCAGTGCAGTCATGGCTAGTGTGTGTGCCCAGAGTGTTGGAGGCCTCAAAGTCAAGTCCTGCAGCCCCCATCAATTCAAGTAAGCTAAAGTCAAAGCTTTATGAGTGAAGTCAAGTCAGTCCCGGTCATCTGTCAAGTTAGCATGGTCTGCATTCAATTGTCCAGTCCTACTACAAGTCCCAGCAAGCCCTTAAGGTCTCTGCATCACTAGTCACCTCCTTGGACCCTGGCTGAACTGTATAGACTTTACCAACTGTCTACCCTCAGTAAAGCTACCGATGTCTGTAACTTGGTGTCAGAGTCATTATTGCCCCCGTGCATAGCCCAGGATCCAGCGGTATACCTTTGGGTGGTTTTAGGCTGGTGTCACGAATACAAGGGGTTAATGCCATTTGCCACCAGGGTAACAACTTCTGCCCTCATCACACCCCACTACCACAACACTTCCAACGCTACAGCATTCATCCCACCTCATACTTCTCTTTTCCATACATGAGGAAGTGAAGTGCTGCCCGGGTGTATCCCCTGACATGGACCACAAGCAGGGCCGGACTGGAAGTCAGACACACTGGGCATTTGCCCGGTGGGCCGAGCCATCAACCTGCCATGACACCATCTCTGCAGCTCCATTTGCTCTGTGTATTTTGTTCGCTGGAAGGGGTTTAACTACTGTCAGCCCCCAGCCCCAAGTCGCATCAGCTGTGGTACAAAGGGGGCAGAAGTAGATGTACGTGGGGCACTGAGCTGGGGAGGAAACAGGGGTCTGAAGGAGGATGGAGCAGAAGAGAAGAGAGCATTTAGGAGTATGGGGGCATCTGAAGAGGAGGGAAAGAGCAGTTTTGGGGGTATGAGGAATCTGGAGGAGGAGACAGAGGGGTCTGGGGAGAGGACATGGACATCTGGAGGAGAAGACAGAGTGGTCTGAAGGGGGACAGAGGAATCTGGATTAGGAGGGGACAGAGAGGTTGGGGAGGGACAGAGGCATCTGGAGGAGGAGGGGACAGAGAGGTCAGGGGAGTGGATAGAGGGTTTTGAGGGGGTCAGAGGCATCTGGTGGAAGAAGTGACAGAGGGGTTTGGGTGGTCAGAGGCATCTGGAGGAGGATATAGAGGGGTTTGGGGAGGTCAGAGGCATTTGGAAGAGAAGGGGACATAAGGGTCGGGGGGGGGGTCAGAGGAATATGGAGGAGGGGACAGAGGGGTCTTGGGGGGGGGGGGTTAGAGGCAACTGGAGGAGGGGGACAGAGAGGTCTCAGGAGGGTATAGATGGGTTTTGTGGGAGTCAGAGGCATCTGATGGAGGAGGAGACAGAAAGGTCTGAGGGGAGACAGAGGCGTCCGGAGGAGGAGGGGACAGAGAGGTTAGGGAGGGAGACAGAGTCATCTGAAGGAGAAAGGGACAGAGAGGTCATGGGGGGGGGGGAGAAGGATTTGGAGGGGTTAGAGTCACCTGGCAGAGAAGGGGGCAAAGGAGTTTAAGGGAATCAGAGGCATCTGAAGCAGTAGAGGACAGAGAGGTCTGGGGGGACCAGAGACATCAGGAGGAGGAGGGGACAGTGGCTTCTGGGGGGGGGGGGGGTCAAAGGCATCTGGATGAGGAGGAGACAGAAAAGTCTGGGGAAGGGACAGGGGTTTGAGGGGATCAGAGGTATCTGGTGAAGGAGGGGACAGAGGAGTGCGGGGGTGAGCAGCATCTGTAGGAGGAGGGGGCAGTGCGGTCTCGGGAGGTCAGAGGCATCTAGAGGAGGGGACAAAGGGGTCTGGGGGGGGGGTCAGAGGCATCTGGAGGAGGAGGAGAGGACAGAGGGGTCTGTGGGGAGTCAGAGGCATTTGGAGAAGAAGAGAACAGAGGGGTTTGGGGAGGGTCAAAGATATGTGATGGAGGAGGGGAAAGAGGGGTCTGGGGGCCAGAGGCATCTGAAGGAGGAGGACACAGAGGAGTTTGGGGAGGGTCAGGCGCATCTGAAGGAGGGGGAGACTATATGGTTTGGGGGGGTCAAAGGCATCTGGAGGTGGAGGGAACAGAGGGGTCTGAGACCTCTGGAGGAAGAGGGAACAGAGGGATCTAAGGCATCAAGAAGAGGAGACAGAGGGGTCTGGGAGGGGTCAGAGGCATCTGGAGGAGGAGGGACAGAGGAATTTGAAGGGGAGGGGCAGAGGCATCTGCAGGAGAAGGGGACAGAGAGGTCTGGGGGGGGACAAGGCATCTGGTTAAGGCAGGATAGAGGAGTCTGGGAGGCTCAGAGGCATTTGGAGGAGGGGACAGAGGAGTTTGGGGAGATCCGAGCCATCTTGGAAAGGAGGGGACAGAGGGGTTGGGGGGTGAGAGGCATCTAGAGTAGGGGAAGACAGAGAGGTCTGGGGGGTCAGAGGCATCTGTGGGAGGAGGGAAAAGAGATGTTGGGTGGGACAGAGGCGTTGGGGGGGGGGGGTCAGAGGCATCTAAGGAGGCATCTGAAGGAGGAGGGGACCGAGGGGTCTGGAGGAAGAGGAAACAGAGAGGTCTGAGGGGGACAGAGTCTTCGAGAGGAGAAGGGGACAGAGAGGTCGGGGGGGCATAGGCATCTGGAGGATGAGGGGACAGAGAGGTCAGGGAGGGACAGAGGGGTTTGGAGGGGTTAGAGTAATCTGGGAGAGAAGGGGACAGAGTGGTTTGAGGGGGTCAGAGGCATTTGAAGGAGTAGAGGACAGAGAGGTCTAGGGAGCCAGAGACATCAGGAGGAGGAGGGGACAGAGGGTTCTGGGGAGGGGTGTTAATGGCATCTGGATGAGGAGGAGACAGAAGATTTTAGGGAGGGGATAGGGGTTTGAGGGGATCAGAGGCCTCTGGGGGAGGATGGGACAGAGGGATGCGCGGGTCAGCGGCATCTGTAGGAGGAGGGGGCAGTGGGGTTTGGGAAGGTCAAAGTCATCTGGAGGAGGAGGGGACAGAGGGGTCTTGGGGGGTCAGAGGCATCTGGAGGAGGAGAGGACAGAGGGTTATGTGGTGTCAGAGGCATTTGGAGAAAAGAACATAGGGGTTAGGGAGAGTCAAAGATATATGGAGGAGGAGTGGACAGAGGGGTCTGGGGGTTCAGAGGCATCTGAAGGAGGAGGACACAGAGGAGTTTGGGAGGGGATCAGGGGCGTTTGAAGGAGGGGGAGACTGTTTGGGAGGGGTGTCAAAGGCATCTGGAGAAGGGAACAGAGGGGTCTGAGACATCTGTAGGAGGAGGGAACAGAGGGATCTGAGGCATCTGGAAGAGGAGACAGAGGGGTCAGGGGGTGTCAGAGGCATCTGGAGGAGGAGACAACAAATGGGTCTGGGGGATCAGAGTTCTGGAGAAGGGGACAGAAGAATTTGAATGGGGACAGAGGCATCTGCAGGAGGAAAGGACAGAGAGGTCTGGGGAGGGACAGAGGAATCTGGATTAGGAGATGGGGTCTGGGGGGCATTTAGAGGAGGGTACAGAGGAGTTTGGGGGATCAGAGGCATCTGGGAGAGGAAGGGACAGAGGTGTCTGGGAGGGGACAGAGGAGTTTTGTAGGGGTCAAAGGCATCTGGAGGAGGAAGGGACTAAAAGGTCTGAGGGCATCAGGGGAATCTGGAGTAGGAGGGGATAGAGTTTTAGGGAAGTTAGATGCATCTTGAGTAGGAGGGGACAGAGTGGTCTGGGAAAGAGCCAGAGAGGTTTGGGGTGGGTGAGAGGCATGTGGAGGAGGAGGGAACAGAGAAGTTTGGGAGGGTCAAAGGCATCTGGAGGAGGAGAGGACAGATGGGTGTGGGGAGGGTCTGAGGCTTTTGGAGGAGGAGGGGGCAGAGGGGTTTGAGGGTGTCAGAGGCATAAATGGGGACACATGGGTCTCTGGGTGTCAGAGGCATCTAGACAAGGCAGGGACTGTTGGATCTGATAAGTTAGAGGCATCTGTAGGAGGAGGGGAAACATGGGTGGTGGGGGGGGGGAGGCTCAGTGGCATCTGGAGGAGAAAAGGACAGAGGGGTCTGGGGGGGGGGGGGTCAGAGAACACTGAAGGAGGAAGGGACATATGGGTCTCAGGGGGTCAGAGGCAACTGGAGGAGGAGTGAAAGATGAGTGTTGGGGTGTCAGAAGCCTCTGGAGGAGGAGGGGACAGATGAGTCTGGGAGGGTCAGAAGCATCTGGAGGAGGAAGGGACAAAGGTATTTGGGGGGGGGGGGGGTCAGAGGCATCTGGAGGAAGAAGAGACAGAGGGGTCTGGGGGGTCAGAGGTATCTGGAGGAAGAGAATACAGAAGGGTCTGGGGGAGGGGACAGAGGGGTTTTGGGTTAGGCATTTGGAGGAGGAATGGACAAATGGGGGGTTGGGAGGGTCAGAGGTATCTGAAGGAGAAGGGGTCTGGAGGAAAAGGGGACAGAGGGGTCTGGAGGAGGACTTAGTTATCTGGGGGGACAAAGTGGTCTAGGAGGATTCAGGGGTCTAGATGAGGATATAGGGGTCTGGATAAGGACTTAGGAGTTTGAGAGACAGAGGAGATTGGGAAGGCAAAGGGGTCTGGAGAAGGACTTATGGGAGACAAAGGGGTCTGTAAGAAGACAGTGCAGGGGTGGGATTTTGCCAAACTGAAATGAAACTTTAGTTTACAATTTTTGGAAATTGGCTGTCACAAGGGCAGTCACAATGTCTACATAGGTGTGTGCGCCTGGGGAGACAGGGAGAGGAGCAGGGACCCTGGGGATATAGGGAGAGGAGCAGGGACCCTGGGGATATAGGGAGAGGAGCAAAGGCCCTAGGGAAATAGGGGGAGGCAACTATATTAATTATAAACATGTTGCTAATGGAGGGGGGTTGGTACAATTTTTGGAAATGAACTGCCAAGGGGTACTTGGGCAAAAAAATATTTGGGACCACTGGGACCATGCCCTTGGGACCATGATCACAGATAGGGTTCTTTACTGTAAGAGCAGTGAGACAATGGAACTTTCTGTCACATGATGTTGTGATATCTCAATAAACAAGTGATGTGACTCAATAAACAATTTTAACCAATTGCCGTCTCAGGACGAGCCGGCTCATCCTGAGACAGCAACCAGTGTATGGGGTGTGCCGTACCGGCTGTCCCTCAGCTGATTCTTGTAGTTGGGGGGCCACCGTTAATAGCCGACATGCGGCGATAGTGGCGGCCAGCTATTAACTCTTTAGATCGGCTCTGTCAAAGGGACCTTTAAGCACTCCAGTGGGGTGGATCGCCCCCCCGCAGCACGATTGCGGGGGAGCAATCCATTTCTGAGGTAGCCGGGGGGCTTTCCGCTCATCCTGTGTGGCTGGACCAGGCTTTATCAGTTGAGTTCAGAGCACACAGATCAATGTGGCTCTATGGAACTACATTGATTTGTTTGAGGAAACTAATGATTCCTCCTAAAAGTCCCTATGGGACTACTAAAGTGTAAAAAAAGAGTTCAATAAAAGTTTAAAAAAACACCCATTAACCCCTTCCATATTAAAAGTTTGAATCACGCGTTTATGTAGAAAAATACCAAAGTCCAAAATTGTATATTTACATAAATTGGGTATCATTGTAACTGTATGGACCAACAGAATAAAGATAAGGTATAATTTTTACCAAAAAGTGCACTGCGTTGAATTGGAAGCCCCCAAAAGTTACAAAATGTCATTTTATTTTTTGCCCGACAAATATTTTTTTTCTGGTTTCACCGTAGATTTTGTGGTAAAATGATTGATGTCATTACAAAGTAAAATTGGTGGCGCAAAAAAAACCCTCATATGGGTCTGTAGGTGGAAAATTGAAAGTGTTATTATTTTTAGAAGGTGAGGAGGAAAAATCGAAAGTGCAAAAATAAAAAATGACCGAGTCCTTAAGGAGTTAAGGGGGACTTGGATGTTTTTCTGAAAATATAATATTACAAGGTATGGATACTAGACTTATGTGAATAGAACATTTATCCAGATATTTCACTTTTTAAAAATGTTGCTATGTTGTGGCCTCATGCTGAAGAAAAGTCACTTAAAGGGGTACTCTTCCCACAGACATCTTAACCCCTATTCAAAAGACCCCCGCAATCTCCGTGCAGCATCTGTGCAGCACCCAGCATTCTAAACAGTATGTTTAGAGCGCTGGGTTCCTGCGGCCGGAAACATGGCATCACACCATGTACCCTCCATTCATGTCTATAGGAGGGGAAAAACTTAAATTTTGCCCAGGCATAATTGTTTAGATCATTTGCTGTGACACTTGATTAGTATTTTGGAGATGTTTCAATACCTTGATTGGAGTCACCTGTAGTAAATTCAGTTGATGAGATTTGGAAAGATATAGCTAACAATGCATATTAGAGCAAAAAACAAGCCACGAGGAGGGAAGAACTGCCTGTAGAACTCAGAGACATGATTGTGTGGAGACACAGGTCTAAAGAAGGTACAACAAATTTGCTACACTGAAAGTTTCCAAGTGTACAGTGGGCTCTATAATTCATTAATGGAACAAGTTTGGAGGAACCAGGACTCTTCTTAAGCTGGCTGCTTCATCAAACTAAGTAATTGGGGGAGAAGGACATTGGTTAAACAGGTGACCTAGAATCTAATGGTCTCCCTGGCTGAGCTCTGAAGATCTTGTATGCACAGCACTCCACCAATCTGGGCTTCATGGCAGAGTGGCCAGAAAGAAGCCTCTCCAAAGTTAAAGCCACACTAAAACCCCCCTGGAGTTTACAAAAACAGTATGTAAAGTACTCTCAGTCCTATGAGAAAGAAGATTCTCTGGTCTGATGAAACTGAAAATGAACTTGGTGCAGACTTTAGTACATCATTTCCATGTCTAAAGCTATTTCTAGTCACTTGCACGGCCTACTCAGATATAAAAGGAATCTGTCAGGTCAGGAAGAGCTGCAGAACATGGCAGACGGGTCACAAGGAGGTTAAACAAATTATATCTTAAAGGGGGACTCAGCGGGCGGGGGAGGGGGGCGGCATGCTATGTTGTTCCAAACCATGAGCAGTGGAGTACCCCTTTAAGCTTAATGGATGGTTATTTGCACATTTAGAAAATGTCTGTTTTTATTTTTTTGCAGCTCAAGTGTCACAGAGGCGGTACAAAGCCACAACAGCACTCCTCCTCATCCTCAGCCCTGCTTAAAGCCAAGGCTTGTACATAACTGAGGCTGGGTAGGGTGGAGTATGGGAAGAAGGTTAATGCTGCAGCCAGGTATTTGCTGAGAGGTCACATCTCTTTAGGGTATCTCAACATGTAGCAGATATGTTGCAGAGTTTCTGTAACAACCCCTTTCATTAATACATTTTTGCCCTGCTTCCCTTTTGTCTTAAAAATAAAAAATTAGTACACTAAAATTTTTGCAAAATTTGACATTTTTGTCAGTGTTTGGTCTACATTTGGTCAATAAAGGGGTAAGATCAGTTATGGTGATAAGAGGAAATATCAGGTGTATGTGCATTAAGGCCAGAAGCCGCACTGATAAGATCGATGAATTAGAACTAATATAGATGATAGCTATGAGTGGGCGGCTATTGTGCAAGGTTACTATATATTCAGAAATGACCATGCGAACAATACGTAAAATCCAGAATTAATGGGGCTATCCACCATAAGGACATGCTTAGAAAGGATCTGCCCTTGTCTTGGGACTGAATGGTTATGTTGTGAGATTACCATAACACTGTGGCTAGCTTTTTGTGACCTGGCTATTTCCTGTTGGAGTTTCCTTCTTCAACTACAAATCACATAAGGGGAGATTTATCAAAACCTGTGCAGAGGAAGAGTGGTGCAGTTGCCCATAGCAACCAATCAGAATGCTTCTTTCATTTTCCACAGGCCTCTTTAGAGGCCTGTGGAAAATGAAAGAAGCATTCTGATTGGTTGCTATGGGCAACTGCACCACTCTTCCTCTACAGAGGTTTTGATAAATCTCCCCCATAGTTCCTTGTTTTTATTTGTGAGGTCACTTTCCTCCATCCTACGCATCAGCCACTCCCCCCATTGAAACACAAATGAACTGCATTTCACCTAAAAGACCAGTGTTTTCTAACCAGGGTGCCTCCAGCTGTTGCAAAAATACAATTAGCTGCAGAATGATCTCTCTCCCACCCAGTGGCTGCTCCACCCATTGAAGCAGGACAGGCTCCCTGTCATCACCTGACTAGTGAAGAAATGTCTAGGCCTCACTGAAAACCTGAGACAACAGTAATTACCTTTCACAACTAGTGCGGGACCCAACAACAGAGAAAACTACATTGGACCTAATTTTAACCATAGGCCAGAGAAAATATCAAAAGTTGAGATAGGTAATAGTGACCACAATATAAGTTTTCAGGTTTCCATTAATAAAATTAGCTGCATAAACTATAATAATGTCCCTAAAATTAATGGGACACTTTAAAGAGCATCCTAAATTGGTCATGTAAAAAATGAACCCTATGGGGAAGATTTATCAAAACCTGTGCAGAGGCAAGGTTGCCCAGTTGCCCATAGCAACCAATCAGTTTGTTTCTTTCATTTTTAAGAGGCCTTGTTAAGAATGTAAGAAGTAAGCTGATGCTATGGGAAACTGGGCAACTTTGCTTTTTCACAGGTTTTCATAAATCTTTCCCTATGAGAATAAACATATTCGAAGCAAGGGAAAACTTACATGGTTAGATAAAATGGTAAGGGGTGTGATAAATGATAAAAAATTGAATTCTTTTTCTCAAGGTCTGTGCTTCTAGTAAATTGGTGCATTTTTGTGACCAGAGTTTCGCACATGTAGGTGCTGCACGTATGATGTCATTTTTGCAAGAGCAGGTGCCTATGTGTGCCATGTGGGAAGTGGGGCATATTTGGGGCATGTTTTGGAAATGGTTTCTCCAGTGCACATAGGTTAGCCTGATGAAAAACATCACCAAATGCACCACTCTGTAGGTCGGATGCAGATCAATGGGCTCACAGAGTATTAGTACATAGCACTACTTAGTGCACATCACTACTTATGTAAGTGTTAGTGCAGAGCATAGCATAGAGTGTTAATGCATAGCATCATGGCTGTATACTAGGTGTAGCTGAAAATGAACAGAATACATACCTCCTGCCTAGCCAGGAAAGAGTTAACTAGCAGTGTTGAACATAGCTAGTTAGCTCTTTTGAGGACAAACAGTAAGTAGCAATCTATTGCTGGTTACTGCCCTCCTTGCTGGGCTGAGCACTCTACATCAGTCCAACTGGGAAAGAGTTAACCAGTGATGCTACCCATCACCGGTTAACCTCTTGATGGACATACAATAAGCAGCCATCTATAGAGATGTTTGTTTATTGTATACTGTGTGAGGATTTATGAGAGTTAGAGTTAGGCTGTTTTTTTTTTTTTTTAAGCATGTAAAAACATTATAATGAACAGCCTTCCAACATTTTGTGGGTGCTCTTCCATACTAGAGAAAATGCCTAAAATGTACAAAAATATTTTTGTGTTTTTTCTTTTTAATTTTTCAGATACGTGTATGTGGAGGACTACCGTATAGTAGTTTTCTACTCATCTCCCCTCGGTGGGAAGGGTGAGCAGGTCCGGGCCATCTATGCTGCAGGGACCGTCCGGTGGGGAGGGTTAGTCTTAACGGGGAGGGTTAGTCTTGACGTTCGTCCCTGCGCAACATCGTGAAGGCAACGTCACTAGTCCGGGGCCAGGCAAGGAGCGGAGAAGAGGGCCCCCCTGGTGAAGATGGACAGCCCCGAATGACTAACCCTCCCCACCGGACGGTCCCTGCACCATAGATGGCCCGGACCAGCTCACCCTTCCTTCCCACAGAGGGGAGGTGAGTAGAAAACTAAAGGGGGGGGGGGGGGTTCTGGTTGATGACGAAGGCCGCAGTGGTCTTCAACCTGCGGACCTCCAGATGTTTCAAAACTATAACTCCCAGCATGGTCGGACAGCCGATGGCTGTCCGGGCATGCTGGGAGTTGTGGTTTTGCAACATCTGGAGGTCCGCAGTTTGAAGACCACTGGATTGACAGGCGGTGATGATGAAGGGGGGGGGGTGTGGGATGATGACAGGCGGTGATGATGAAGGGGGGGGTGTGGGATGATGACAGGGGGGATGATAACAGGCGGTGATGATGAAGGGGGGGATGATGACAGGCGGTAATGATGACAGGCGGTGATGATGAAGGGGGGATGATGACAGGGTAATGATGAAGGGGGGATGATGACAGGCGGTGATGATTAATGGGGGATAGTGAAGGGGGATGATGACAGGGTGATGATGACGGGGTGATGATGAAGGGGGTGTTAATGACGGGGGTCTGGATGATGACGGGGGGGGATGATGATGTGGGGGGATGATGTATTTCCCACCCTAGGCTTATAGTCGAGTCAATAACTTTTCCTGGGTTTTTGGGGTGAAATTAGGGGCCACGGCTTATATTCGGGTCAGCTTATACTCGAGTATATACGGTATGTTGCATACTGTAGACTATGTCGATTAATGCATTTCTTGAAAAATATATTACAAGTTATGGTTAATAGATTTCTTTATGTGGGATAGTTTTTTTCCCCTGCTATTTGGAATCCATATATATGGAGAGAGAGAGAGAGAGAGAGAACAAAAAACTTTGCAGCACTACTCCATAAAAATAAACTGCAATGGGTGCTAGCGCCCAAAAGCCCGATTAGGGTCCATGTAGATAAAAAAAAAAACAATGATTGGGGCAGCACTCGCAGAATTCCAAAAATGGTGGAAATGAAACAGCAACGTTTCAGCTCACAAAGAGTGAGCTGCCCCAATCATTGGTTATATATATATATATATATATATATATATATATATATATATATATGTGTAGCCTTCATCTGGATCAACACGTTAGCATTATAGGTTGAACTTGATGGACTCTTGTCTTTTCTTCACCTGATGAAATATTTAACTTTATTACTCTCTCATTAATGAGCATGTATTTCCCTACAACATGAGCTAAGATTACAATATCAATTAATGACATCAGAAAATTCCCTCTTCAAAGTCCTGACACACTGGGTTACATTAGAAATGAAGCCATAAAGAAACATTTGGAAGAGAGTACTTAGTATGTAAGAGGAATAGCCTCCATGATGACAAACAAAAGCCAGAGCCAAGAATACAGTACATCCTGTTCTACTTTTATAGTGGATGTATGATGTGCTCATTTTTTACTCCCATAATATATCAGAAAACTTTTATAAACTCCCTCAACAAGCTAATTTCAACAGAAGGAAATAACCTCAGCAAGTACATTCTCTCTGAATTCAGTATTTTACTGGTGGATTGTTACATACTTGTGGTCTGTGCTGCTTAAAGATATTGAATACAAATTGCTTGCTTTGTTATTGAGGAAAATATTTGCTGTAAAAATGCATCTGGCCAAGCTGGATAGCGATACCTGTGAGCACAAACTGTTGTAACATTCTGATGTATATGCTGATGTCAGCGACCTGTCTGCAGTCATGTAGTCTAATTTTTTTTAAGTATGTTTTATAACTCATAGTCTATGATATTGAAATCCAATATACTTATTTTAATTCCAATTAAATGTATTTATTCTGAGCCAAAGCTAATAAAGTGCGTTTGCCATAGTCTTGCAGACTGAGGCTAAACTAACCGAAGTGTAAAATCACTGAAGGCCATGAGGAAGACAGTGAAATGTAGGGCTAGGATTACACTTGTTTTTTTTCTTTCTGGCCCCCAAAAACACGCAAGAAATTACGCCATTTTCCTGCATTTGGTGTATTTTCTTGTGCTTTTTCTGGTGTTTTTGACTTTATTTTTGGCCCCTTTGGCATTTTTTTTTCAAAATTTGTTGGGTAAAAAGAAGAAGAAAAAAAAAGGATGCTGTAGGGAATGGAAAAAAATTATTTAACAAAAGTAATATTTTTTATAACAAAATTTTAATAAATTTTCAAACAGGGACCAATTTATGTTGGCAAGCAGGGACTAAAAATGTAGCCGACAATAATAAAAATGTAGAAAGGGGCTATTTAACCTGTTGGGGATGAAGGGCATATGCATACGCCCTTGCGTCCTGGTACTTAAGGACAAAGGGCGAATGCATACGCCCATGGCAATTTTGGTCCCTGACGCATGCCGGGAGGGGGCCGGACCGGAATCAGCAGGCACCCCGTGCAAATGCCCATGGGGGTCATCAGACCCCCCCATGTCGGCGATCGGTGCAAATCACAAGTGAATTCACACTTGCGATTTGCGACGATTCGGGATCTATAGTGACCCGGTGACCCGGAATATAAGGGGGATCGTGGTTGTCTAAGACACCTACGATCCCCCTCAAGGGATAGGAGTGAGGTGGCAGGGGTGCCACCCCTCCTATCCCTGCTATTGGGTGTCTAGAAGCAACAACCAATAGCAGATTGGGGGCGGTGGGGTTAACTTTCGTTTTCCCCGTCCTGCACACCCACAATAGGCGGGGAAGAACGAGGAAACTGACAGGGACCGGGCGCCGAAGTCCACTCATCCGGAGGCAGCCGGCGACAGGGATCGGCGGGCGGCGATCTCGTGCGGCAGAAGAGGACGGCTCCCTGGATCCTACGGAAGCCGGTAAGTTGCCTAGCAACATCTGGAGAGCTACAGTCTAAGACCACTATACAGTGGTCTCTAACCTGTATCCCTCCAGATGTTGCAAAACTACAACTCCCAGCATGCCCAGACAGCTGTTTGGGCATGCTGGAATATGTAGTTTTGCAACAGCTGGAGGGCTACAGTTTGAGACCACTATACAGTGGTCTCTAAACTCTATCCCTCCAGATCTTGCAAAACTACAACTCCTAGCATGCTCAAACAGCTGTTTGCTGTCTGGGCATGCTGGGATTTGTAGTTTTGCAACATCTGGAGGGCCACAGTTTGCAGATCACTGTGCAGTGGTCTATAAACTATAGACCACTATAAATAGTGCCACAGTAAATATACCCTTCCATTAAACACTTTAAACACTATTGTGAAATATGTAAACTATCATGTGAATCAAGATTTCAAGTGAAATATTGCAATTAATAGAGACACTTAGGCTAAGTGTTTTTGAACTAATTTCAAGCTGCAAAAAAATAAAATAAATTGTCTTTTTAAGGCCTTTTTTCCTGGCATTTGGAAAAAATTTCTTTGCATTTGGTCCATTTTTAAAACATATTCAGTTGCTTTTTTTAATCTATTTTTTGTGCTCCAAAAATGGCTAATATGCAGTTTGCAAACCAGCTTTTTTAGGCTGTAAATGTCTCAAAAAATGCTGCAAAAAAACAAACTGATTACCTGATATTTTTTTTTTTATGGTGGCACAACCCCTTTAATGACTAAATGCTCTTGTGCTCTTGTAATCTTTAAATGTGTTATAACTTTGGATAAAGAACTTTCTGCTTGGATTATTGCTTATACATTAACTAACAGAAAGAGTCTAATTTCCCCGTCTTTAACATGCAACATCCACTTACAGATTTCCTTGTGGATCATGATGTACTATTCATATGGCTTCCAATACTTTTAGGACTACTTTAGCTTAATTTAGACTCTTATCACAAAAGTTTTTAGGCCATTGGCAGATAAGTGTGGTAAAAAATGTCTGGAAAAATATGCAAAGTAACTCTCCTCCAGAAGGAAAAGAACTGGGAGATTCTCACTTGGCTCAAAATCCTCTGTCAGTTTTAACTAGAAAGCTCCCTCAAAACATGGTGTCATGATGGAGTAGGCTGCATTGGATCTTCAATGCAGCCTACTTCATTTAGCAGCATGATGCATCACTATGCCATTACACAGAGTTGGGCAAAGTTGAATGACAGCTCCTCTTGTCCTGTCTGCTGCGTTCCTCTCTGTTTGTTACTCTGATCTCTGCTACTTAGACTACTCTTTTGAGGGCCAATTCTGTACCTAGTTGCCCTCTTGTTGCTACCCTAGCCTATTGGACCTTGTCTGTGTGTTTGTTTGTCTCTCAAGTCCCTATTGGTATTTCCGACCTTGGGATCTTTAACGCTCAACCTTTTGGCTCCTGTTTTGTTCCTGACATTCCCGACTGTTGACCTTCCTAAAGACCTGCATTAATATAGAGTAGGGAACATCACCCAGTTGAGATTCCGCTACCTAGGGTGAATTGTCAAATTGGCAGGGACAGAGGTTGTGGGCGGTTACAACAAGTGGAAGGCTTTAAGTCGAAAGCACTAGTGGAAGGTTGTATGTGGAAGTCACCAGTGGGCAGCTAGTAAAAACTAGTGCAAGGTTTTCAGAGGGAGGTCAGTAAGATAAAAAAAACAACAAAACAAAAAAACAGGGACTAAATGCAATGTTTGCCCTGGTAAATGGTATTAAATGGTGGAATTCCAAAGAATGGTGTAAGAATTGTACAAGAAAACAGTACAGAAACAGTGCAACGTGTAACTAATAACTTGAATCAGAGGCCATGTCATATCTCAACCTCTCAATGTAATCTACATAACAATGTATGGGAAAGGATAAATGTTGGCTCCAAAAAGTATTTAGTAAGTGCTCAAAATAAAATGGTCAGTTAGTGTATGATTACTTATTGTAGCGCTCCATTAAATATATATCCTCTGTTATTCTAAATGTTGATTGTTAAAGGGGTAGTCCAGTGCTGAAAAACTCATCCCCTATCTTAAGGATAGGGGATAAGTTTCAGATTGCTGGGGGTCCGACCGCTGGGGCCCCCACAATCTCCTGTACGGGGCCCTGGCTTGCTGGCCAGATAGCGGGTGTCGACCACCGCACGAAGCGGCGGCCGACACGCCCCCTCAATACATCGCTATGGCATAGCTGGAGATTGCTGAAGGCAGCGCTCCGGCTCTGCCACAGAGTTGCATTGAGGGGGCGTGTCAGCCGCCACTTCGTGCGGTGGTCAACACGCCCCCTTCCCGTGGGCTGCAGGGGCCCTGTACAGGAGATCACGGGGGGCCCCAGCGGTCTGACCCCCCCTGTGATCTGAAACTTATCCCCTTTCCTTAGGATAGGGAATAAATTTTTCAGCACTGGACTACTCCTTTAATTATATTAACATGCATCATCCTGTACATGACCCTGAAGTCCCAATCCCCTTTAGGACACATGACAGAAACCTGGAATAAACACATTGATATATCTGAACCTTTATCCTGTTAAGATGCCTGTAGGTGGAAAAAGGGTTGGTAGTCTTAATGTAGTCTGTAGATTGTAAAGTGAGCTTATTTATCTTAACCAATCAGCTATAACATTTAAAGTTGTAAAACCAATAATGTTTCATAATTTGTAAGTTTCCCTCATGCCACTAAAACAGTTCTCAGGCCAGCAGCAGTTTGGTTCTCCCTAAGCGTTGGTGAAGGTAGGACATTGCAGAAGCTTTTTTGGCAAGTGGGGAAGGAAGGTTTGTGGAGACCCCTCTCTTTTAAAAGAAGGGCTTTATATTACCAAATTCCTTGTGCACTTCCTGCGTGACACATTTGCACGTTATTATGCACTTGTATAATAGAACTTGTATCTAAAAAAGGGAGTTTTTTTTTTAGATATATTTTCATCAGCATCAGGCTAGGCTAGGTTTCCACACAGGTGTTTTATTGAATTTTTTTTTAAACTGCTACTAAAGTTTTTAAGCCAAAGTCAGAAGTGGACCCAGTAGGAATGAGAAGTATAAGTCCTTTATATTTCCCATTCCTTTAAATACACTTCTGGCTTTAGCTCAAAAACAGCAGTGGTTGTTTTCCAAAAAATGGTAAAAAAAATTGGTGTGGAAACTCTTTGCCTTATGGAAGTATATATTGGTATCCTGTCAAAAAATGGCTCCTGACTTAACCCCTTAAGGATGCAGGGTTTTTCAGTTTTTGCAGTTTCATTTTTTCCTCATCACCTTCTAAAAATCATATGCTTTCAATTTTGCACATAAAATTCCATATGATGGCTTATTTTTTGCGCCACCAATTCTACTTTGCAGTGACGTTAGTCATTTTACCAAAAAATCCACTGCGAAATGGAAAAAAAATTAATTGTGCGACAAAATTGAAGAAAAAATTTCATTTTGTAACTTTTGAGGGCTTCCGTTTCTACAAAGTGCATTTTTCGGTAAAAATAACACCTTGGCCCTCATTTACTAAGAAAATCGGGTTGTAAGTCTATGTTGCTTTCTTACCCGACTGCTTTTTTCCCCTGGTATTTATTATTATGTCGCATCCTGTTTGTCGCACTGGGTTTTGTTAGTTTTGGTTTCCAACTCCTCTGAGCTGTCGGGAAAAAATCCACAACAATACAACAAATTCGGGTTGGAAACCTTTATAAATACGTGGGAAAGCTCAGAAATGTCGGGTTACGCCCCTTTTTCGGGTTTGGGAGAATCCACATCGGGTCCGTCGGGAAAAAATGTTGCATCGTGTCGCAGACTGGCGCACGATGTCTGCGACATGGCGCAGACAAAGATGCGACAAAAAAAACCCGACAAAAGAGGTCGGGTTTAGAATAGTAAATGAGGGCCCTTATCTTTATTCTGTAGGTCCATACGGTTAAAATTATACCCTACTTATATAGGTTGGATATTGTCATACTTCTGAAAAAAATCATAACTACATGCAGGAAAATGTATATGTTAAAAATTCTCATCTTCTAACCCCTATAACTTTTTTATTTTTCCACGTACTGGAGGGTATGAGGACTAATTTTTTTGCACCGCGTTCTGAAGTTTTTATCTGTACCATTTTTGTATTGATTGGACTTTTTGATCGCTTTTTACAATTTTTTCATGATATTAAAAGTGACCAAAAATACGCTATTTTGGAATTTGGAATTTTTGGGCGCGTACGCCATTGACAATGTGGTTTTATCAATGATATATTTTTATAGTTTGGACATTTCCACACGCGGCGATACCACATATGTTTATTTTTATTTGCATTGGTTTTTTTTTATGGGAAAAGGGGGGTGATTCAAACTTTTATTAGGGAAGGGGTTAAATGACCTTTTGTTAACTTTTTTTCCCACTTTTTTTTTTTTGCAGTGTTATAGCTCCCATAGGGGGCTATAACATTGCACACACTGATCTCTTATACTAATCCCTGCAAAGTCATAGCTTTGCATGGATCAGCGAGATAGGGGCTTGATTGCTCAAGCCTGTAGCTCAGGCTTGGAGCACTCAAACGCCGATTGGACGCGACAGAGCAAGGTAAGGGGGCCTTCGCTCATGTCCTAGCTGATCGGGACATTGCGATTTTATTGCGATAGTCCCGATCAGCCCAACTGAGCTGCCGGAAAGCGTTTACTTTGTTTTTTAGATATCAACTTTGATCGCCGCGTCTAAAGGGTTAATAGAACATGGCACAACGATTGGTGCCGCACGCTATTAGCCCAGGGTCCCGGCTATCGTTAGCAGCCGGGACCGACCCGGTGTGATGCAGGGCCACGGTGTGACCCCGTTTTAAACACTGGGACCGGGCGAGGGGTGTACAGGTACACTATGTAATGACAGTGGGTCCATTGAGTTTAATGTTTGGTCCATTTCTTGAATGTATAATTTTTCTTTTCGAGACTCAAAAGTGGGGTCTGCTGCACTTCTAGGCCTACAAAATGATAACATATTTTTGGGAATGAACAGAACATAGTAAGTTTCCACTTTTTTTTTTTTCTGGCAGTTTTTGGAATACTGCCACTGCAGTTTTTAGCCAAAGCCAGAAGTGTATTCAAAAGGAAAAGGACATATAAAAGAAGGATTTATACTTCTCCTCCCTTATGGATCCACTTCTAACTTTGGCTCAAAAACTGCAGTGGCAGATATCCAAAAACTGCTAGAAAAAAACCCAAGTGGAAACTTAGTCGAACTAGTTGATTATGTTTGGTCAATAAAACTGAATTTGCCCACTGCTAGTTATCTGTGGTATATGTTGACATATGTTGACATATCTTTTTGACAGTATTCCAATGTACTTCAATGTACTGATAAAATGCACTGTGAACCCTGTCTTAGGGTCCTTTTAGACAGGCATACCCATGCTCAATACTGGATCAGTTTTAATTTAACAAGCCTTTTTACAACACTCGATAGTAATGCGGTCAAGGTCATATTAACTACTGCTGGATCATTTCACTTCAACTCAGTAGGGACAAAATAGTTTACAATTACTTATACGCTGGCGAGCCCCCCCAATATATTTCTTGACATTTTCCCCCCAAAAAGACGGAATTCCAGCCTTAAAATGGTTTGGAAATAAACTGGATAAACAGTTACAGTAAATAACCTGTGATTTTCTAACCTGATTTTGGATGACACTTATTACTTAATTTAAAGACTTACAGATTGTCAAAGGTACTAGACATGTCAAATGTCACAGATCTTGTAGTGTTGGGTCTATTAAGCTGTTTTGGCCTTATTTTCAAGATTTATCTTTTCTTGTATACACCTGTCCTTTTGTATCCCATGTGTTACTATTGTGTTTAGAAGTCTTTAGCTCTGTTTTTTGTTATATATGTATCCTAATACTAGCTGGAAAACTAACAATGGTCAAAACAATGAGCAAGGTGTCAAAAATGATTCATCATTGGTACATGACCCTGATTGAATGGAATTTCCTAGATCTCCTCCAGCTGGTTGAGATATTGTGATGTCAATAGAGACATATACTGGTAGAGTGGTCCAAGTCAAATCTATGAATAAATCCTTTGTAAAAGATAAAACAGTACACTCTTATTACTTGGTGTTGAGTATGATAAGTAGAGTATAATGATGTATTATATACGTTTTATTATTCAGCCACAATACATTTTAACAGTACAGATCAGAAGCAATCAAAACATTCTTGTTTCCAGATGTGTTCTTTGTTAAAATTTCCGGAAAAAGCAACAACCCTATAGATCCTGGATTTTCATGCTAATAGGAGCATCTGAGGTAAGGATAGTTATCTAATCTTAAAGGGGTATTCCACTGCCCTAGCATTCAGAACATTTTGTTCCGAATGCTTGGAGCGGGCGGCAGGGGTTGGGACGTCAAGGCCATGCCCCTCGTGACATCACGCCACGCCCCTCAATACAAGTCTATGTTAGGGGCATGGTCCCATAGACTTGCATTGAGGGGGCATGGCATGACGTCACGAGGGGCATGGCCGTGACATCACGACCCTTCGCCACCTGCACCCAGCAATCTAAATGAACGCCATGTGCTGCACAGAGATCACAGGAGTCCTAGCTGTGGGACTGCCACGATCAGACATCTTATCCCCTATCATTTAACCCCTTAAGGACTGAGCCCTTTTTCACCTTTAGGACTGAGCCATTTTTTGCAATTCTGACCAATGTAATTTTATGCATTAATAACTCTGGAATGCTTTTACCGATTATTCTGATTCCGAGATTGTTTTTTCGTGACATATTCTACTTTAACACAGAGGTAAATTTTCATTGTTACTTGCATCCTTTCTTTGTGAAAAATCCCAAAATTTCACGAAAGTTTAGAAAATTTAGCATTTTTCTAACTTTGAAACTCTCTTCTTGTAAGGAAAATGGATATTCCAAATAAATTATATATTAATTCACATATACGATATGTCTAATTTATATGTGCATCATAAGGTTGACATGTTTTAACTTTTGGAAAACATCAGAGGGCTTCAAAGTTCAGCAGCAATTTTTCACAATATTTTCAAAATCGGAATTTTTCAGGGACCAGTTCAGTTTTGAAGTGGATTTGAGGGGGTCTTCATATTAGAAATACCCCATAAATGACCCCATTATAAAAACGACACCCCCCAGAGTATTCAAAACGACATTCAGAAAGTGTGTTAATCCTTTAGGTGTTTCACAGGAATAGCAACAAGGTAAAGGAGGAAATTCAAACTTTACATTTTTTACACTTGCATGTTCTTGTAGACCAAGTTTTTGAAATTTTACAAGGGGTAACAGGAGAAAAAGCCCCCCAAAATTTGTAACCCAATTTCTCTTGAGTAAGGAAATACCTCATATGTGGATGTCAAGTGCTCTGTGGGGGCACTAGAGGCCTCCGAAGGGAAGGAGCGACAATGGGATTTTGGAGAGTGAGTTTTTCTGAAATGGCTTTTTGGGGGGCATGTTCCATTTAGGAAAGATCAAGTAATTGTGTAATTGCTGTGCAGCAAACATCACCAGGACGCACTTACTTGAACTTTGATGACCTGAGGAAGGTACATGTTGGCACCAAAACGCGTTGTCCAATATTTTCTATTCTAATAAATTCTTGTCCTGTGCAACCGTGGCTGTTGAGTCCCGTCCTTTACTAGCAGAAGCATTCCACCCAATTCCCTCCTTTTCTCTGCCCATTTTGCATCACAATTACAGAGATACCCCATATCTGACCCTAAACTGTTTCCTTGAAATGCGACAGGGCTCCGAAGTGAGAGAGCACATGCGCATTTGAGGCCTAAATTGGGGATTTGAATCCGCCACAAAAATACCCTACGGCAGTGTTTCTCAAACAGGGTGTCTCCAGCTGTTGCAAAACTCCCAGCATGCCTTGACAGTCGGTGGCTGTCCAGCAATACTGTGAGTTGTTGTTTTTCAACCGCTGGAGGCTCCATTTTGGAAATACTGCCGTACAAGACGTTTATTTTATTTTATTGGGGGGGGGGGTGGATGTGTAGGGGTATGTGTATATGTAGTGTTTTACTTTTTATTGTGTGTAGGTGTAGTGTAGTGTTTTTAGGGTACACTCACACGGTTGGGTTTACAGTGAGTTTCTCGCTGGGAGTTTGAGCTGTGGCGGTAAATTTGCCGCATCTCAAACTTGCAGCAGAACTCGCTGTAAACCCGCCCATGTGAATGTACCCTGTAAATTCACATGGGGGGTGGAGGGCGTCGCAAACCTCCAGCTGTTGCAAAACTACAACTCCCAGCATGCACTGACAGACCATACATGCTGGAAGTTGTAGTTATGCAACAGCTGGAGGCACATTGGTTGCAAAACACTGAGTTTGTTACTTAACTCAGTGTTTCTCAACCAGTGTGCCTCCAGCTGTTTCAAAACTAGAACTTCCAGCATGTACATTCTCTCAGTGCATGCTGGGAGTTGTATGTTTGCAACAGCTGGAGGTACACTGGTTGCAAAACACTGAGTTAGTAAACAAAATCTGTTTCACAACCAATGTGTCTCCAGCTGTTGCAAAACTGCAACAATCAGCATGCATTGACAGTCGAAGGGCATGCTGAGAGTTGTAGTTTTGCAACAGCTGGAGGCACACTGCTGCAACTCCCAGCCTGCCCTTTGGTAGTCTGTGCATGTTGGGAGTTGTAGTTATGCAACAGCTGGATGCACACTTTTTCATAGAACTACAAGCCCTAGCATGCACAGACTACCAAAGGGCATGCTGGGAGTTGTAGTTGGAACTCCAGCTGCTGCAAAACTGCAACTCCCAGCATGCCCTTTGGCTGTGCATGCTGCGAGTTGTTGCTAAGCAACAGCAGGAGGTGAACAGGCCTCACCTCCTGCTGTATCCTGCCGCCGGGACCGCCGCCACTGCTGCCACCGATCCTGCAGCTGTAGGAGACCCCCGCTGGCCCCGATTGCCACCATCATCACTGTCCTGATCACCGCCCAGCAGGGTCGTGATTGGTTGGTCGCTCTGACTGATCAATCACATGATTGTGAGCTGGCACCAGTGCCACCTCACTCCTGCTGGGTAAGGATGAATGGGGCTGTCTCGGACAGCCCCATTCACCCTTTTTTTCCGGGTCACCAGAGAATTGATTGATCCGGAATAGCCGCAAATCGCAGGTCTGAATTGACCGACGATTTGCGGCGATCGCAGAGATGGGGGGGGGGGGGGGGTCCCCTCAGGACCCCCCAGGGGTTTGCACGGGGTGCCTGCTGATAGATAGCAGCAATCACCTGGTCCAGTCCCTGCCCAGAGAGCGGCGGGGACCGGAATTCCCACGGGCGTACCTATACGCCCTCAGAATACACCTGGCGTCCTTAAGGGGTTAAAGGGGAAAGAAAGTGATGGCATAGTGCTAACTTTTTGAAGCAGCTGAAACCACAAAGAACATATTCAGTGTTTACTTACAAATAACTTCTTTATTTGACAAATAATTAGGTGGTAACTGCAACCATATACCCTCATTCCAAGACTGTAATAAAACTCACCAGTATATGAAGTTATACCTGAAAGGCAGGATGTCAAGAAATGGAAACTGCAAAGACATTTCGTCCCTGTACCCTCCAAATGGATAAGAACACACTTGACACTGAACCTGCTAAACTGCTTAAAAGCAGCTAAAAACCAGACTTCTCCTGATGAATAATGTGTACTTGTTCTAGTAGACACTGATTCGTCCCCCTTTTTGGATGATGCCAATACCTAAAAGTTCCTTCATGTGGCTAAATCCAACAGCCTGGAGGATCTGATGACTGAAGCCATCATACCCAGTATAAAAGGCAAAATGCTGGAGTGTATTCAGGAACAGCCAGGAGTCAGGGACAGGTACAAGTACCACGTGGAGAATCTTTTTGGCAAGGAAGAAACAGACAACCGGGAACCAGAATCAATGCTAACGAGAGTACATGGAATCAGGCAATTTAAACAGAACAAGACAAACTACTGCTATCTTCCTTGTTGGTCGAAGAAGAGCCTATACACTGCTGTCACTACATGCAGTGGCCAGTATTCACAGTAGTCACATCTTGCAATATAGAGTATTTTGCCAAATCTCTAGGGGGACATTTATCATTGTTTGCTTATGTATTCCTTTTTTTAGTTATTTTTTTCTTACTATCTTTTTGCTTATGTGCGACTTATTTTTCAACTGCTTTCAGCCTGTTGATAAATTACTTTCACTTCAGCAATTTTTATTGGTAGTGACTTTTTCTGCTCCATGTCTGAACTGGAGTAAATTTAGCAGCTTTTTTCATGCGATGCTACTTTTATGCAACTTTCGCACTTGATAAATCTCTGACCACTGCAAGTCAAAAATCACTTTTTGCTTTGGTAAGCAAGATTTTTATATTTTGCTTAGGACACTGAACATGCAAAGAGTCGCAGAAAAAAGAGCGTAGTTGCACGTGCGACTTTTTTGCGACAGTTTTAAGCAAAATAAAAAAAACTACTAAATGCTTTGATAAATGTCCCCCTAGGTGCTTCAGTTGCTAGGCTTTTGCCTGTTCCCACACAGTAGGTGGGGCCTTGACTGTGTTGTATTTATGATTGTGCCAATGGCTGTGTTTAATCCATTGCACAGTCTTCATTAAATTCTTACTTCCAAACAGATATCTGACCTATTCCATTGAATAATATATATGTACATATCTGACAGCTGCTGTTGTACCTGCACCCATTTCAGGTCAGGCAGTGGTATCACCCACAGTAAAGGAATGTCTATCCTTTCTTGGACTATATTAGTGTTGTCTTCCTTCTCTCCCAGCGGGATCTGTAGGAGTTTTTCTACACTGGTGTTTGAATGGTTGGGCCTCTAGTAAATCACATAATCAAAATGGGCTGCCATTAAGACACACAGACTTAGCAGACAAAAGAGGGGTAATGAAAATCATCTTTTCTTTATCTTCTGCATTCACTAGCACCTGCTAGTAGCCTCTTTCTTGATCAAGGGTTACAAAGGATTTGGCTTTCTTCATTGCTCTAGGCAATTTATGAGTGCCAATGTCACTGAAACTACCAATCATGACATACTGGCCCTGAAAGCTACAACAAGTGTTATAGGGGATCCCCAGAATGACCACTGCCTACTGTCTGCTGGCTACAACTACCACAAGTCCACCATCACCCTTGCTGCTGCTTTTACCAGCAAGGTCTACACATACACAACCCATGATTCCCCAAAAAGGAATATTTTTTTTTTTTGGCTTTTCTTACAAAAGCTCTTTCTTCTTCATTATTTTGGAAAACCAATCCTGTTGCAACTACCAAAATGGAGAATTTTGGGAATGCTTGGAAAAATCCATTGCGTCTTCACTCAAAACTTCATACTCAAAACCTGTTAATACTCCCAAAAAGGGAAAAAGCAATTTCTTTACCATTTTGAGACGCCATCACAATCCTGTTGCAGCTCCTAAAAAGGGAGAATTTTTGGAATGCTTGGAAAAAGCTCTTATGTTTTCTGATATCTCTGTGTGCATTTTAACAACAGCAGGCATATGTCAACAAAAAGGGATACTTTATGCAGCTTTAATTTAGTGTTAAAAGCATACAATATCCACTAGTGTAGTGTGTTTTTAAACAAGCTGTTAGTTATCATGAGTTACCGCATGTCACTGTACCTCTGACATCAACTTGGTCTTAAAGGGGCACTCTGCTCCTAGACATCTCATCCCCTACCCGAAGGATAGGGGATAAGTTGTTTGATTGTGGGGATCCCCCTGATGCACCTGGCGTTCATTTAGAGGTTTGGGTGCCGCTCCGGAGGCTCGTGACGTCACGGCTGTGCCCTGCTCGCCAGTCATCCGGCACGGAGCGAAGTTCGCTTTGTGCACCGGATGTCTGGGGTGCCGCAGCCGAGATCCCCATTGGTGGGACCCCCACTATCAGACATCTTATCCCCTATTTTTTGGATAGGGGATAAGATGTCTAGGGGCGGGGTACCCCTTTAAAAACAATTTAAAAACTACTTGAATACAGTGAAGGCAGTGTTAAACACATGTTTTAAGGATTATTTCATCATCGGTTTACAGAGAACCTGTTCGCTGAGAAACAAACGTTTTTCAGAAAATTCAGTGATTATTACTTTTTGCAGTCCACTTTATAACATAGAGCAGATGATTCAAAAACATAGTCAAATCCATAGTATGTCTATACAACAAAACTGTAATATCTGTTTCACATGAGATAAAACAACAACAAAAAGAGATATGCAAGGAATACAATGGCAGAGGTCCCTTGAATACTTATGGAGCATACAAATATACAAAGAGTTATGGAGGATACACATCAAAACACTGCAGTAATATATAAAAAGCAAAGATCCATTTAAAGGGGTTTTCTTGGACTTTTACACTGATGGCCTATCCTCAGGATAAGTCATTTATGTCAGATAGGCAGGATGCCCTTGATGATCAGCTGTTTGGCAGAGCCGTGGCTTCATACACTGAACAGGGCTTGAAGCAGATGGCTCCATTTATTGTGTAATGGTCATGTCAGGTTACTGCAGCTCAGCTACCAACGAAGTAGACAAATCATAAATACATGAAATTTAAGAAATGAAGCAATCTATCTGTGGGTCTGTCTTTATATAATAAGGTCCCAAATACATTCTGCTATAATATTTTATTATAATGCCTATACAAATAACCATAGTATGTGTCAGTAGTGGAAAATAATGATGGACGGGGTGTCGAAATCCTATGTCTAGTTTGTGCATGTGCAATAGTGCTGTGGCACATGTATGATAGGATATCAGAATGGTAAATCTATGTTACAGGTGCTTAAAGGAGTAGTCCAGTGGTGACCCAGTGGTGAACAACTTATCCCCTATCCTAAGGATAGGGGATAAGTTTGAGATTACGGGGGGTCCGACCTCTGGGGCCCCCTGCGATCTCCTGTACGGAGCCCCGATAGCTCGCGGGAAGGGGGCGTGTCGACCTCCACACGAAGCGGCGGCCGACACGCCCCCTCAATACAACTCTATGGCAGAGCCGAAGCGCTGCCTGCGGCAATCTCCGGCTCTGCCATAGAGATGTATTGAGGGGGCGTGTCAGCCGCCGCTTCGTGCGGAGGTTGACACCCGCTATCTGGCCGGAGAGCCTGGCCCCCGTACAGAGAGATCGCAGGGTGCCCCAACGGTCGGACCCCCCGCGATCTCAAACTTATCCCCTATCCTTAGGATAGGGGATACGTTTTTCACCACTGGACTACCCCTTTAAGGGGAATGGATAAAGTAACTCAGGATGCTAAAGAATTATTAGTGAATGGTTCATGTATAATAAAACCCAATGCTGGGGTTCTACCTATTTAAGTTTAATACTTTAAGACTAGGTTTATTCTATGGAATTCACAACCAGAATTCCACTTAGGAAATTTGGATAGGAATTCTGGTTCAGCAGAATCCTATTGCTGTCAATGGGATTTCGCTGCACAGTGCACAGGAGGGAATTTCAGTAACAGACGTTCCACTCCTGAGATTACACCACAGAAACCGCTCCACAGATATTGCTGTCTCTGATTCAGTTGGCACTGGCTGCACTTTGGAATCTCCAGCCAGAATTTCACCTGCTGGAGATTCTATAGTGTGAACCTATCCCTACTGTCAACACAGCCCACA
The DNA here is from genome assembly GCF_029499605.1 of Hyla sarda. Lineage (NCBI taxonomy): Eukaryota > Metazoa > Chordata > Amphibia > Anura > Hylidae > Hyla > Hyla sarda. The sequence continues at coordinate 180,502,595 of NC_079193.1, forward strand.
GACTAACTTGAACAAGAATCTGTTAAACATACTGGGTATCACCTGAACTGCTTTCTTTTTCAGGAGGAACCCCACAATAGAGATTCAGGTTTGCATTACATTAACATCCCATTAGTGTGCCCACCTGTATATGTGCCCCCTGTTTTCTTAAATCTCAGCAAGTACTCTGTCTTTCAGTCTAAGGTCTCTCTGGCCTTTGACCAGGCCATGGGAACAACAAATCCTAAACACATTTCTGAACTTCACTGAGGCTAATAAGATTCTCAGGAAACAATACACAGCCACTGGCTCCCCTTCTCCCCTCATACAACAGTCTCTCTCAGACTCACCAGTCTTGACTGCTCTTTTTCTCTTGAGTGATCCCTCTGAGGATTTCAGTCTCCAGGATTAATTTCTCTCACAGTGTCCTTACAAGTTGGAATAAAATCGAAACAGATAGCAATCCTGCACTCACAGCAAAGGTACAAGTCACACGGCTCCTCTCATGGGACCTCCAGAGAACAGAAAGACATACTCAGCAGGGGGCGCCCAGAGGCGGTGACGGTGGTTTCAAGCACAAGGTAATGGGCTTCTTCAGGCCTCAGAATCGCTGGAAGAAGCGCATTACCTTGTGCGTGAAACCGCTGTCAGTCGCCTCTGAGCGCCCCCTGCTGAGTATATTTGCCTGTTCGCTGGAGGTCCCGTGAGAGGAGCTGTGTGACTCGTATCTTTGCGGTGAGTGCAGGATTGCTATCTGTTTCTATTCCATTCCATTCTGACGCCTGTTATACTTAATGTCCTAGCACCACCATTGGATGAGTATTACCTGAATACCCACACTGTGTATCCTTTGCTCCACCTGGTTTGGTTATCAGCTGTATAGTGATTAGCAGTGCCGCTCAGAAATTCCTTGTTGGACGTGGTCCTTACATGTTAGTCACTCAGTCTCCACTTTATCTCAGGATTTAGTCACTTACTCTCTGCCACTGTCTCAGTCCAATGGCGTGCTCTTTGCTTGTTGTCTATGCCAAGACCTCCTCTCTCACTTCAGCAGGTACACTACTGATACACGAGCAAGTACTTTATGCTCCAGGTAAGGCCCATACACTGTTGGTTGTATACTTTATGCTGCCCTCTGAGATCTTAACAAGCATGAATAAACTATCCTACTCATCATCCCCCATAAAGCAATTGGAGCCAAAGCTTTTTATCATGCAGCCTAAACTCTCTGGAACTCATTATCTGAGTTTGGCCATTTTCATACAAGCGTATTACATGTGCATCTTTGCTCCTGTATTATGGATGCAAGTCCTGACCAGACCATGAGTCTGCTGACCAGATCTGACTAATGTAATAGACTCGTGTACAACTAGCCTTCATAAGAAAAATATCATCCTTGGATAAATTTTAAACAAGATTTAAAATGCGCCTTTTAAATTCGGCATTTTAAGCAACACTCTATTCAGGGCTTTACAAAAAAGTTTACTCTTAGACTGTGCTTTGAGTTTCTTATTAAAAATCTAATTATACATATATGTGTCTTTTTCAAAAAATTTTAAAGTTTTTTTATGCTTATATAGAGTGTGCAAATTGTTTACAATCTGAAGATTTTTCACTTAGTAATGCAGACTTTATGATGGAATTCTGGAATGTCTCTGTTAGTCAATCTTACATGCAGCCACACAACAGTTGCACCAGGTTACAACTGCTTACTGAGTCTTCTAGGAAATACCCTCTCAACCAATCACTGGAGGGAGAGGCAACTGCAGGGGATTGTGGCAAGTAAGTAAAAAAATCTGTGTTCCTGGAATAACACAGTTTAAAGTTCTGGTATAGAGGTAGGGTACACCACTACTGTGGGGCTCAGACAGGAACAAAATGGTCACACCCCCAATTTACCCTGTATTATTATATGGGCGGTTTGGACAGACATCTAAATTGCCCACTTAACAATCCGCTAGCTGGTCAGGGAATTCAGGACACTTTCCCCGGTTCCTCAGGCCCGACAGTGCCACCAAGCTGGTGTAGGCTGCAGACAGCTTCAGGCTGTGGCCCTGACCTGCAGTGGATTTTGACCTCTGCCCTGCCATAGGTGGTAATGACATTTGTTATTGCCGCCTGCACCAGAGTGAACAAGGATGGAGGTGGCCAGCTTCTGCTTTATGTGAGAGAGTAGGTAACTATAGTTTATCTAATATTATTTTAAACAGTTGGGGGAGTAGTTGTAGTTCCCCTGGCCAATAGGGGGACTACATGGCTAATGGAAAGAATTGCCTGCCTAGGAGTGTGAACTGACTGCCTATTCAGTGGGACTGCTTGCCTACAGGGAGGGCTACTTGGCTACTGGATGGAAAGACCTGCCTAATGTAGAGGATTGCCTGCCTTCTAGGGGGGGTGGGTGACCTGCCTACTGGATGAGGAACCTGTCTACTGGGGAGAACACTTGCCTAATGGAGGGATGGCTGGCAAATGAGGGGGCTGTCTAACTACTAGGGGGGATACCTGGAGGAACTTCCTGTCTACTAGAGGACTACCTACCTACTGGATGGACTACCTGAATATGGGTGAGACTGGCACATGCTGCAGAAAAGAGTCATGGCTGGAAGAAGTTGTGATGGCGGGTTGGAGAAGAAAAAGCAAAGAAAACAACTCCATGAAAACATCCCTTGTGAATATTGATGTAACTGCACTGTATTTTTGCTACTGGTGCTCCGCTCAAATCTTCACCTGAACACACACAGTACCTCTGCCCTAGACCAAAGGTACCAGACATGGTGTCACAGGACTTGGCTGGACAATGAGCAGAGATGTTTCATTGGCCAACCAAGTCTCTCACGCACAATTGTTATGGCGCGCCATGAATGTACACCCCTGATTTATCCTAAGTGCCTTTTAGCAGCAACTTCATTAGGCCGCATATTATCTTTTAAATCAGTATCTATGCAGGTTATATGAAGAATTGTATCAAAAACCAAAACCCTGACCACTAAAAAAGCTGTTTGATGAAACTAAGGCAGGGTTCCTATATGTCCGACACAGCCTCAAACTCTGCCCAGCTGATGCCACAACAGATGACGTGAATCAGTTGTTTAGGATCCGGTGGTCATTATTTCTGAATGCCGGATGGCAGAACATAGTAATATGCTTTCCCCCATCCGGCGACCATGCAGTCTTTCCGAGCATTTGACATTCAAATTGAGATGCTGAATGAATGTAAACTATCCCTTTCAAATAAATGGGATCAGTTCTATCATCATCACTTTTTCTACAGCATTGGTGGGAAACACTGCCTGACAAAAGATATATGTTAAGGGGGGCCTAATCAGCACAAAATTTTGGCCCTAAAATAGACATGATGATAAAAGGTGAACATTACGTGAAAAATCTGCAATGACCCATGCAAATATATTTAATCACTGGGAGCGATTTCTATTGGTTGAAGTGTCTATGCATGTGAGTTATCTTTTGCAGGACCAAACCTTCATGTCCATGGCCAATTTAAGACTCATTGGAACATGTTGTAATTTACAAAAGAGTGCACATTATTTTCTGTAGTGTTAATAAGGCTTCATGCTCATGGTAGAGCTATGTGCACAGAGGCTTCATGGACAATTAGGTGTAGGCACTGCGTGGCTTGCCATATGGTGCTGGGTATTACAGAGACAATCTCTCCTACAATCCCTCCTTATGCAGCGTCCAATAGAACCTGTCAAGATTTACTGTTTCATATGGAGCCACCAGAAGGAAAAAAAAACATAGAAGCCTTAATAGATAAATGCAGTATATAAAGTCATAAAATTGGACATGTATTTAATTATGTATAAGCCTTAGATGCTATACATTATTTCAATAACAATATACGGTAAGTTATTTAGTATCTAAAAAAAAGAAAAAAATAATTAAAACGTTATATATATAAATTTACATATAATGTTAAAGAATATGGAAGAAAATGGATTATGGATTTGGATTATCTTTTTGCAAGCAATTTCCCCTTGGAATTCAAAGTTTATTCCAGCTCAATAGTAGCCGGGCCACCAAAGCCTTACAGAGTATAGACGTGGCCAAGTACAATAGCTCACTAACTGCTTCCTATTGAGAGACTGATTGATGGATGTGTCAGCCATTATCTCACAATTATTTATAAGCCGAAAATGTTCCCTTGTCCTTCCAGCTTCATTATATGAAAAAAATAGATTTCACGTCCTTCTTTCCTAAAATTTAATATACCCATGCTTGTACTGGCTCATGTTCTCCCAATATTTAAAGCTAAAGGCATTTTACAAGACCTAATAAGGAAAGCTCCAATCTTTCTTAAGCCGTCAGTTTTTGCTGATATGAAATATTTCACTACTTCATATGTACAAACAATCCCAGTAAAATATTTATATTGTCTTACTATACACATTCAGCTTTCAGGACAATGAGGGAATGGCAAAAGATTGACCTGTTCCATTCAAACTATAAGAAGCATGAACTTATTCTGCACATTTGGTATTACTCACAGGATTATATTTATTATTAGCGTATCAATACAAATCCAATCATGGCCATCCACTAATCTATATCCCACATTGCTAGTATATTGTGCTTGTTTATAAGGACGTGCAGAAAAACATAGATCTGGCCATTGTTTTCTGCTTTGTAAACTTTTTTATCTGCTGTATTTACCGTATTTTTCGCCCTATAGGACGCTCTGACATATAAGACGCACCCAATTTTAAATGAGGAAAATCTAGAATAAAATGTAAAGTATAGGTCACAGTGATCTTCAACCAGCGGACCTCCAGATGTTGCAAAACTACAACACCCAGCATGCCAGGAGTTGTAGTTTTGCAACATCTGGAGGTCCGCAGGTTGAAGATCACTGGTATAGGAGGTAATATTCACGTGTCCCCGCTGCTCCGGACCCGTCACCGCTCGTTACCGCTGCCCGGGGTGTCCCCGTCGCTCCGGAACGTCTCTGCTGCCTGGTATCTTCGCTCTCCGTCGCCGCCATCACGTCGCTACGCACGCTGCTCGGAGTGCGCGACAACGTAATGACAACGAAGGAGAGCACCGGCCATGCAGGGGATCCCGGCATGGAGCAGACACCGAGGAGGCAGGTAAGGTCCCTCCCGATGCAGCTGGGTTAGTGTCACTTTTGCTTCAGACGTGGTGGTCAGCTTTGATCGCCGCGTCTGAACGGTTAATACAGGGCATCACCGCAATCGGTGATGTCCTGTATTAGCCGCTGGTCCCGGACCAGATGGCCGCAGGGACCGCCGCGATAGGTGTGTATTCGACGTATAAGACGCACCAACTTTATACAAGAAAAAGTGCGTCTTATACGGCGAAAAATACGGTAAGTCCCCTACAGAAGCCTATGAGAAATTCGAAAGAAAATGCTATACTATGCTAACTAAATACCAGACAAAAAGCAACATAGAAGAATACTTGCACTTACTATTTCCCTTTAACCTTCTATGTAGTATCTCACTGCAGTGTTTTTTGGGCAAAAAAGAGTGAAAAAAATTAGTTTTGCTTAAAAAAAGCTGCAAGATGTTACATGAAGGTCTATAGTAAAATATTAAAATTGCGACACACACAATCATTTTTCTCTGCTGTGCTTTTGTGGATTTGTTTTGTCTCATTTTTGTCAGCTGCCTAAGTTATTTATTTATTTATGTATTTATTTTTGCATAACATAACATGCTCTAGGTATTATTTTTTAATTTGTTTTAATTTTTTTTGCCATAGACTTTTCTATAGGCCTTTGAACAAATCCATGTTACCATTGTTAAAATAACTAACTAACTAATTAAATAAATAAATAAACAAATAAATAAATAAACACTCGCACCAAAAAATGCACACAGAATATACATTGAAAAAGATGGTGTATTAACACGGGAAGAAAACTCAGGAAAAAAAGTTTGTGCGAAGGAGTCTTAATACATTTGCCTGAGAGCTTTCTTGTTGAACATTAGGTAATTAAAGGTTTTATTTTGCCTTGTCGGCCCCACACAATACATTGTCCTTTGTCACAGCACAAGCAGGGCTGCCCACAGTTCGCGCACAATGAAGCAATCCATTTATTTTGCTGGTGAATTGCAGCACAGGGAGAGGTGGTCAGTGTTGAAGTTTATCACTGTCTTGTCCCTTTGGCAGAGTCAGAGTATTCACACACCCTCTGCCCCAGTACACAAATGTCAGTCTTTTTGCAGGCTGCTGTTTCTCTTTTGAAGATGCCGATGGTGTCTCTGATCCACTAATCCATTTATCCAGTTTCATGAGTGCATTGGCTGAGTACAAGCACAATAGCGAAACCCAGCTGGAAACAACAAGTCAGTGAGTGCTGCCTGCACACCCACAAATGCCTGACACCACTTTAAGCTGTGTTTCTGCCGCTTGTTTGATAAACAATGGAGTGAATGGCATCCGCATACTTTATAGACATTTTAACAGAAGTTTCAGCTTGCTTTATAACCTGCTGCAAAGTGCTATTATTTTGACGATGATAATACACGACATAAAGGAGGTTTGTAGGAAATAAAAAGGCACCTTTTGCAATTGAATAGCACATGCGGATAAGGGAGAATGAGGATTTTAAGCACTGAACAAATTGGGGTTTATGCGATAGGCATGTCTGAAAGAACTACTTTAGCACTAGGCCTGGTTTAGATCTTTTTTTTAAAGAACATTTGTAAAATACCAAAATGGCTGCCATATTTTAAGTCCATCTCCCAGCTTGTGTGAAAAAGTAATTATAAGGTGATGTGGGGAATGCTAAAAAGATCCAACAATGGCGTGATTAACATTTTTATGAATAAAATTAATCACGCATTAACTCGGGAGCTCAATACATCTGAATACCAAATGTTACATAGCCAAAAACCCACCCACCCCCCCCCGCCCTCTTCTGTTCTTACACCCAAGAATTCTGGAGGCAGAATTGACCCACATCAAACACATTGCTACTTGGAATTTCACACTATTTAAGGGGGATAATGTAATCTCATGCAGAATAAGAAATCATGCCACTAAGATTATGGCAGTGTTTATATTAACACCTTCAAAGCCAAACCAAACGTTCTTAGGGTACGCGCAGGGTGCGTTTATTGCAATTCACGGTACTCAAGCCTTTCAAGTGTAAAAACGCTGATGAGAAAGAGATGATGGAATTTCAATTAATGTCGAAAAATACACAGGAGAAAACACTGGCTCTGTTTATAAACACTTTATTGCTAAATGATACTCATTGGCTTTTTTTTTTTTAAACAGCACCCACTGAGTAAAGCTTATTAGGCTTTAAGATGGGAGCTTACCCATTATTAAAATTTCCACTGTGTCAGATAATAAAATGTGATTTCTCCTCTCCTGTTTTTTTTTTCTAATCTCCTGCCACTGTGGTTTTGGGATTATTCCAGCAGGCTGTACAAAGGAAAGCGAAGTCATCTGAAGTGTCACTCTACAGCTGTGGCAAAGTAACAGAATTTCCATTTTGTTGATGCTCCCAGCACATGTGGGGAGCAGAAGGTGATATCAAAGAAGCCGTTCTTTTTCAGTTCTGCACATTATTTTTCACTGCTGTGGTGAATCTCTCTGAGCTCTGTGAACCAATAAAACAACGGTCCCTGTTTGAGTTGATATATTAATATTTACTGAGGATTTGCAAGGTCGGGGCTAAATGTCAGCAGATTGCTGGGGCAGTACTGTGGGGAATAATTAAATAACTCGCGCAGCATATCAGCCGCCTAACATCTGTATTAGCCTTCTTTTTTTTCTAGCTTGAAATATTACAGTTTTTTTTCTCAATCCTGAGTAATGATTTAGAAGAACTTTATTACTTAAAGACTATTCTGGGAGAAATTGCATGTGACAGCGGTGAGTTTGCTGGCAGATGTTAGTTGTGGAGGTTATGTTGTGTGAATTATCACCAAGCTGTTAGTATCCTCACCTGCTCTTCCATCAATTCATCTTGACTAGACTGCGAAACATAATAATATGCTGTAACTGTATGATGTCCATATGATTTGGAACACTCGCAAAAGAGGCTTTTGGGCCTTTGAAATAGAATAACACATTAGTGTTTTGTTATACGTCTGTCTTTTTCTTGCATCTATCAGGAGTTCCTTCACTCTGTTAATATTTGGCCAAGTCACACAGAAGCTTTCCTTTTTCTGTTTGTTTAAAGATGACCTGCCTTATCCCCCTGGTGTAAAAATACCACATGGAAATGAATTACGTACTTCTGTGTACATGCAGCACAGATGTGTTCAGTTTTTGGAACTGATGTGAGAGTTTCAACACAGTTCTGCACTGAAATGAAATAAATGGAAAACAGGGTCTCCTTACTTCATGAAAATGATCTTATACTAGTGTGATGATACAAACGCTATACTCTGCCACACAATGGGATATATAGCACTTTTAGGTTTTCACATTGGCATTTCTATTTATGTTGTGTTGAGTAGTCTTTAATTTTTTTGGACATCAGCATGTTACCAATTTGGTAGAGTTATGTTTTGCGGCTTTTAAAGAAAACAGATACATGTCTATAGGTTCTAAAAAATAAAGTTTTGTGCTTTAGCAGACGCAAAGTTTTTGATTTTGTATATATATATATATATATATATATATATATATATATATTTATTTATTTATTTATTTTTTTTTGTTACAGATTTACAATCTGGGGGTAAATTCTGGCTGCCTGGATTCACCACCAAAGAGAGTTTATAGGCTCAATGTATAATGTTTATACACTAAAATCTATACAAAATACAGTATGCTCATAAGCATCCTCCTGTGGCAGCTGTAGGCAGCCAGATTTTATGAACTAACTATAGTGAACTTGGTATTCCATATGAAAAAAAAAACTTTGAAAACTAGTAAAATAAGTAGTAAGTTACTCTAATCACGAAGGAAAAAGTCAAAGCCAGCACCACCGTGCTGCATAGATGCTGTGCAATTACTCAGGTGAGTGTAGTCGAAGCAAGGTGAGCGCTAACGCTAAGAAACAAACAGCAACATATGTAACTCCACAACAGAAGATAATGAAAGCGGAGCGCTCCCAGTTCCATAGTAGGCAGGTCACGTCGATGGAGTGATCCCGGGACCAGGCATAGGTCCAAGCAGGGAGGCGGCAGCTGGAAACCGGGGGGAGCTCAGACGTCGGGCTACGGACCGTTACACGCCCCTAGACGCTACGTCAGGCCGCTGAGTCTCAGCGGCCTGACGAAGCACCTTGGGGCGTGTAATGGTCCATGGCCCGATGTCTGAGCTCCACCCCGATTTCCAGCTGCCGCCTCCCTGCTTAGACCTATGCCCAGTCCCAGGATCACTCCATCGACGTAACCTGCCTACTATGGAACGGTGAGCACTCCGCTTTCTTTATCTTATCTGGAGTTACATAAATAGTAAGTTATATAATAGGAATTAATCAATATAGAATGTTGAACCTAAACCTATGTAGTGTTAAAGGTAATTTGTCCCCATTCTTTTGCTTCCCTGAGAGCAATATAAAGCAATGACAGATACACTAGTTTCATCTTTGAGTTTGTAATAAGTGTCTCTTATGTAATTTTCATGAAATTTACACTTTGTAAGTTGCAGCACTCACATTACATTGTTCTGAAGGAGTCCTCTTTGATATGATCCAGTCCTCAGTATTTTTCAGAAGTCACCTCCACTGCCCTCCAACCATTGATTGACTGTTTTTCTTTCCTGTGCACAGTATTGGGAAGGCGCTGTCAATCAGCAGTGGCAGGGCGGTGACTCCATCTCAAGAATATGAGAAATCTTTCGACAGTGCAACTTGTTAACCACTTGGTTCGGCAAACTGGGGAGAAGCAGTATCCCTGTAACAGTTCATTGGCTGTTAATTAATTTTAAGTGCATCCTTATGATGACTTACAATTGAAGGACAAGAATAGCGTAATTACGTAATAAGGTTGCCTGCACTTCTATCTAGGTTCCAGTCCTGACTAACTGAGACCAGAGTGGCCTCTAGTGCTCTAGTGTGGGAGTAGACATGGGACTGGTAAGTATGGTATACATAATGGGGGCACAGTATGTCATTAATTCATTTGTAGAGGCATACTATATAACTAATTCACTTTTTGTGGCATAGTACATATAATTAATTGTGTATAATTTATCCAAATCTGGGGACACAGTATATCATAAATCCATAAAGGGGGCACAGTATATATTAATACATTTAAGCGGTCACAGTGTGTGAAAGGGAAATATTTAGAGGACATAGTGTGTGGCAGTGTTATCTTCAGACGGCACAGTGTCTGTCAGGGTTATACTCAGAGGGTACAGTGTACAACAGCATTTTAATGAAAGGACAGTGTGTGGCAGCATTATATTCGGATGGTACAGTGAATAGCAGCATTATAATACAATGGCACAATGTGTAGCAGTATTATATTCAGAGGGCACAGTGCGTGGCAGTTTTATTTCAGAGGACACTGTGCTGCAGCACTATATTTAGGGGGCACAGTGTGTGGCAGGGTTATATTCAGATGGCATAGTGTGTTGCAGCATCATTATCAGCAGGAAAAAACAATGATTTTTGGACATCTTATTATGAAGAGGGAAGATGAAGTTCGAAGAGGCCATGTTAGTCTGGACCACATGAAGAGAAAATGTAAAAACTACATAGAAGATCCACCTGTAGTCACTGATATCATTGTGTATTCTCTTGTTTGGCTCATCTGTGCTGTAGTCACTTGTAAGTTCTGAAGTTATGATGGGTGGAACCACTCCCAGCATACACTTACCATTGCTAAGGTCATAGTGGGACTGGTAAAAACCACTTGGCAATTTGTATATTTGATTATTTTAGTAGAAATAAATTTCCGTGATGCGCTACATAGCGGGCATGGCAAGTAGGGGACTTGTTAAAAATTTAAATCCCATCCCTGCATATAACAGATATTATGCTGGAATCGGCATGTCTCTCCCTACCTTATTCTGCCCTCTCTGAGGTGGTGACAGATCCCTGCAAAAGGTAGAAATTCACTTTAAGGAAATGAGAATATAGGGGGGGGGGGGGGACCTGTGCAGAGGAAGAGTGGTGTAGTTGTCCATAGCAACCAGATTTCTTCTTTTATTTTTCAGAGGCCATTTCAAAAATGAAAGAAGCAATCTGATTGGTTGCTATGGGCAACTGCACCACTCCTCTACACAGCTTTTAATAAATCTCTCCCATACTTATCCCAAATGGTGCAGGGCCCGACCAGAGGGGGCACCCTACTAGACTTAATATTAACCAACAGACCTGACAGAGTAACTAATATACAAGTAGAAGGACACCTAGGAAATAGTGATTATAATATAATACATTATAACTTGTTCCTCAATAAGGGAATCTCTCGAGGGGCCACAAAAACATTGAACTTTAGGAAGGCAAAATTTGATCAACTCAGAGAAGCCCTTAACAATATAAAATGGGATAATGTCCTCAAAAACATGAATACTGACACTAAATGGGAGACTTTTAAATATATCTTAAATTCTCACTGTAAGATGTATATACCTTATGGGAATAAAAGGGTCACAAACAAAAGAAAACCAATATTGATGTATAAGAACGTTAAGGGTGCGTTCACACGCTAGTAACCAGCAGCGGATTTTCCGCTGCAGGAAACTCGCTGCAAGTTATGCTACCATTGATTTAAATGGGTCCACAGAAAGTCCGCAATAGTGTCAGATTTGCGGACTGTCCGTGGACCCATTCAAATGAATGGTAGCGTAACTCGCAGCAGTTTTCTCGCAGCGGAAAATCTGCTGCTAGTTACTAGCGTGTGAACGCACCCTAAGGGGGCAATATATGACAAAAATAAAGCATTTAAACTACTAAAACAGGATGGCAGTGAAGAAGCATTAAAAAGCTATAGAGAAAAATTTAAAATATGTAAAAAACAGATAAAAGCTGCAAAAATAGAGACAGAAAGACTCATTGCCAAAGAGAGTAAAACTAACCCCAAAATGTTCTTTACCTATATAAATGGCAAAAATGTCAAAAATGAAAGTGTTGGCCCTTTGAAAAATGATGAGGAATCAGGATGGGGATAAGGAAAAAGCAAATATATTAAACAAATTCTTCTCCACTGTATTCACGAGGAAAATGAAATGCCAGGTGAAATACAGTGAGATAAGGTAAACTCCCCAGTACAGGTCACCTGTCTAACCCAGGAAGAAGTACAGTGCCACCTACAAAAATCAAAATAGACAAATCACCAGGTCCAGATGGCATTCACCCCTGTGTTCTAGAGGAATTAAGTAATGTAATAGACAGACCCCTATTTTAAATATTCAGGGACTCTATAGTGACAGGGAAGGTCCCCAAGACTGGCGCATGGCAAATGTGGTGCCAATATTTAAAAAAAGGGGCCAAAAGGTGACCCCGGGAATTATAGACCTGTTAGTTTAACCTCCGTTGTATGTAAATTGTTTGAGGGTTTTCTAAGAGATGCTATTTTGGAGTATCTTGATAAAAATAAATGTATGACCCCATATCAGCATGGCTTTATGAGGGATTGGTCCTGTCAAACTAACCTGATCAGCTTTTATGAGGAGGTGAGCTCCAGTCTGGACCAGGGGGAATCGCTGGATGTCGTATATCTGGATTTTTCCAAAGCATTAGATACGGTTCCACATAAAAGGTTGGTGCAGAAAATTTGAAGGATTGGGCTGGGGGAGAACGTGTGTAAGTGGGTAAGTAACTGGCTCAGTGATAGGAAACAGAGGGTGGTTATTAATGGTACTTATTCTGATTGGGTGACTGATACTAATGATGCCCCACAGGGGTCCGTCTTGGGTCCTGTACTATTTAATATATTCATTGATGACCTTGGGTTGAATAGTAAAGTAGCAATCTTTGCAGATGTTACTAAACTCTGTAAAGTGGTAAACTCAATAGAGGACCGTGCACTGTCACAAATGGATCTGGATACGTTGGAGGTTTGGGCTGAGAAGTGACAGATGAGGTTCAACACTGATAAATGTAAGGTAATGCACATGGGGAAGAAAATTTCGAGGGGTAATGTGTTAAATGGAAGAACACTTGGGACGACTGACGTGGAAAAGGACTTGGGAGTCTTAGTTAACAGTACATTTAGCAGTAGTGACCACTGTTGGGCAGCTGCTGCCAAGGCAAATAAAATCATGGGATGCATCAATAGGGGCATAAATGCCCACGACAAGGAAATAATTCTACCACTGTACAAATCACTAGTCAGACCACACATAGAATACTGTGTACAGTACTGGGCACCAGTTTACATGAAAGATATATTGGAGCTGGAGAGGGTTCAAAGACGGGCAACCAGGGTAATACAGGGAATGGGAGGTCTACAGTACCCAGAAAGATTATCAGAATTAAGGTTATTTAGTTTAGAAAAAAGAAGACTTAGGGGTGACCTAACAACCATGTATAAATATATGAGGGGACAGTACAGAGATCTCTCCCATAATCTATTTATACCCAGAATTGTATCTTTAACAAGGGGGCATCCTCTACGTCTAGAGGAAAGAAGGATTCTACACCAACACAGACGGGGGTTCTTTATTGTAAGAGCAGTGAGACTGTGGAATTCTCTGCCTGAGGAGGTGGTCATGGTGAACTCTGTAAAAGAGTTCAAATAAGGGTCTGGATGCATTTTTGTAGAGTAATAACATCGCTGGTTATGTATACTGGATTTATAGGGACAGAACGTTGATCCAGGGATTTATTCTGACTGCCATATTTGGAATTGGGAAGGAATTTTTAACTCTATTATGAAGATTTTTTGCCTTCCTCTGGATCAACTCAGTAGGGACTCTTTAGGGTTATAGGTTGAACTTGATGGACTCTGGTCTTTTTTCAACCTTATGAACTATGTTACTATGTTATGGTGTTCTCAGTAGGTGGCATTCTGGTAACTGATGTACACCTGTAAAACCTACAATTCAAAGAGTTGTCATTGGTCTTATGGGCCTCAATAGAAGGTTGTTTTAAATCTTTTGAGAACGTACATAGTAGGTGTATTGTAATAGTTATATGATTTTCTTAATACACTGTTTCCCAGATTTCTTAATCTGCCTGAAACCAACTGTCTGGCTTTGTCCATAACAACCAATCACAGCTTATCTTTGATATATTTATGAGCTCTGGTGACATAAAAGCTGAGCTGTGATTGGTTGATAAAGACAATACTTAACAGCTATGGTTTCAGGCAGGTTGATAAATCTTGGCCTCTCTGTGTCAGTTTCTGGAAACTATCAAATTTTCTTGCTTACCATTATTGAATGAGTAATCTGGATAACTGCTGTAGCTGAAGGGTTTATTACAGTACTCTATATAGGAATGGCTTACTACAGTAATTTCTAAATACAAAATTACTTAACACATTAAGATTATACACTTTCATAAAAACATAAATTGTGGAGGTCCAGTGGGATAACTACTGGGCAGCAGTGAAAGTGGGCCTTTTAGTGTCACCGCCGAGCAGTTATAAACAACAAGAAAAAACACAACAGGGTGCGCCCCTAGTGAGGACAGCTAGGATGTGGTAAAATATGTAGATAACTTGGGGTCTTTACAGTAGCATCTGGAAAAAAAGTGCAGGGTAGCCGCCAAGGGGAAGACCCATGGATGATTTCAGCCATTCCGGTAAAAGCATGAGAATGTTGAAAATGGAAAAGGATCCCCCTGGATTAAGGTGCTTATCCCAATGGATAGGAAAATAACTTTTATTGCAATGCGTTTCGATGCTGAACTAGGATTTTCATCAGGCATACAATACATAGTATGTATTGTATAGTATGTAATGTATGCCTGATGAAGTTCCTAGTTCAGGATTGAAACACGTTGCAATAAAAGTTATTTTTCTATACATTGGGATAAGCGCCTTAATCCAGGGGAATCCTTTTCCATTTTCAACGTTCTACTGCTGAGCAGGTGTCACTGCTGAGATGATAATGTCTCAGAAGTAGAAGGCAAAGTATTCAGTGCAGGACAGTAAGACTTCACAGGGGAACCCCAAGGAAGCATGGTAAGTAAGTATGTGTTTTTCTTTTTTTCATGACTGCCCCAGCACAATAAGAGATACATTTTAGAAACTGAAATATCCCTTTAAGGGCACATGTCTAATCAAAGATGAATGGTGTCATGGGCCCTGTTTCAATCTATCAGTTTTAGAGTGTGCATCAAAGCACTAAATATTATCTGGTATGGTCTTGTTGTTGAACAAGAAGCAACTAACATCCTACACATACTGTCAAGGCTGTAAATGTAGGCACCCCTGAAATTTTTCTAGAAAATGAAGTATTTCTCACAGAAAAGGATTGCAGTAACACATGTTTTGCTATACACATGTTTATTCCCTTTGTATGTATTGGAGCTAAACCAAAAAAAGGAGGAAAAAAAGCAAATTGGACATAATGTCACACCAAACTCCAAAAATGAGCTGGACTAAATTATTGGCACCCTTTCAAAATTGTGGAAAAATAAGATTGTTTCAAGCATGTATCTCCTTTAAACTCACCTGGGGCAAGTAACAGGTGTGGGCAATATAAAAATCACACCTGAAAGCAGATAAAAAGGAGAG
Source organism: Hyla sarda (assembly GCF_029499605.1). NCBI lineage: Eukaryota > Metazoa > Chordata > Amphibia > Anura > Hylidae > Hyla > Hyla sarda. The sequence continues at coordinate 180,518,158 of NC_079193.1, forward strand.
AAGTTCACTTAGTCTTTGCATTGTGTGTATGTGTGTGCCACACTAAGCATTGGCAAAAGAAAAAGGAGAGAGAACTATCTGAGAACTTGAGAACCAAAATTGTGGAAAAATTCCAACAATCTTATTGTTACAAGTCCATCTCCAGAGATCTAGATTTGCCTTTGTCCACAGTGTGCAACATTATCAAGAAGTTTGAAACCCATGGCACTGTAGCTAATCTCCCTGGGCATGGACAGAAGAGAAAAATGTATGAAAGATGTCAACGCAGGATAGTCCGGATGGTGGATATGCAGCCCCAAACAAGTTCCAAAGATATTCAAGCTGTCCTGCAGGCTCAAGGAGCATCAGTATCAGCGCGAACTATCCATCGACATTTAAATGAATTGAAACACTATGGCAGGAAACCCAGGAGGAACCCACTGCTGACACAGAGACATAAAAAGCAAGACTACATTTTGCCAAAATGAACTTGAATAAGCCAAAATCCTTCTGGGAAAACGTCTTGTGGACAGATGAGACCAAGATAGAGCTATTTGGTAAAGCACATTATTCTACTGTTTACCAAACATGTGGTAAACAAAAACGGAATGAGGCCTAGAAAAAAAACAAAAAAACAGTGGGGGACATTCTCAAAAGCTACTGTATTTTCTGTTGCAGGGATATTATCCACACCTTTTTTTTTCTCCTCACATTTTCAAAGGTCTTTTGTGCTGCTTTGAAAATCTGAAAATATGTGAAAATTCATTTTCGCACCCAATTTTTTTTTTTGTTGCAGCCATATTGGACTTTTTTTGCACAAAAATTGCCAAGTTCGGCGCCAAATTTTACATCCCAGAAAATTCTGGCAAAAACATATCACACAATACTCTATTGTTACTAGTGCCCAGACAACCAATAACTGTATAAATAAAACATTTCTGAGCTTAAATGTAATGCAGATGCAGTGACCAAGAAAAAAAAAGAAAAAAAAAAATATATATTTTATAACATTTTTCAATAATAATTATTTCTTTTTTTTAAATAATTACTTAAGTAACACATTTTCCCCCAAAAACTCAGAACCCCCCCCCAAAAAAAAAAAAAAAAAAAAAAAACATTAAAACCATTTCTGTGATTTCTACACTATCAAAAAGCTGGTGTGAAATTTTTGATGTAAACTGGACTCTCACCCCTTTCAAAATATCATGTAAAGCAGACAATATGTGGACATGCCCACTTTAAAAAAAAACTGATGTGAACATTGTAAACCGCGGCACAAAGGTCTTTGAAAATGTGGTCGATTCTTTTCGCACCAAAAATTTGGGCGCAAAATAGATTTTTTTGCTGCAAAATTCTTTGAGAATCTCCCCCAGTATATACAGTGAAATATGGTAAAGGTTCAATTATGTTTTGGGGTTGTTTTGCTGCCTCTGGCACTGGGTGCCTTGAATGTGTGCAAGGCATCATGAAATCTAAGGATTACCAACAGATTTTGGCTCGCACTGTACAGCCCAGTGTAAGAAAGCTGGGGTTACATCTGAGATCTTGGGTCTTTAAACAGGACAATGAACCCAAACATACGTCAAAAAACACCCAGAAATGGATGGCAACAAAGCGCTGGAGAGTTCTGAAGTGGCCACCAATGAGTCCAGATCTAAATACCATTGAACACCTGTGGAGAGATCTTAAAATTGCTGTTGGGAAAAGGCGCCCTTCCAATAAGAGAGACCTGGAGCAGTTTGCAAAGGAAGAGTGGTCCAACATTCCGGCTGAGAGGTGTAAGGAGCTTATTGATGGTTATAGGGAATAAAACTGATTTCAGTTATTTTTTCCGAAGGGTGTGCAACCAAATATTAAGTTAAGGGTGCAAATAATTTTGTCCAGCCCATTTTTGGAGTTTGGTGTGACATTATGTCCAATTTTCTTTTTTTCCTCCTTTTTTTGTGTTAGTTCCAATCTACACAAAGGCCAGCATTTATCATTGTAGGTGTAAGTGAATCATTTTTCTACACCTTGTTTAATGTGTAGGAACACCAAATTTATTAAATGGCCACAGAGCATTTGATACATTTTGTGCAGGTCACATTTTCTGAAATTTTTCTCTTCACATACACCAAAATGCTAAGCTAAGTCTTGGGTGGTGTAGTTTTAGAGACTTTTCAGTAGCTTTGTGGCATTTTTGCGCCTTTTCACAAAAAGGCGAAGTTCATAAAATCCTTCCATATCATGGGTATTGCCAAAATCTGTGGATTTCAACTCAAAATCTGCAGAAATGTGTAAACCAAAAGGTGCAAAAAAAGGCGCAAATAAGCCCTGCTTGCGCATTTTTTGCGCCTTTTGTAGACACAAAAAGCAGTTTAAAGACAAATGATAAATGTCAGCCAAAGAGAATAAACGTGTATAGCAAAACATGTGTAACTGCAATCCTTTTGATAAATACTTCATTTTCTAGAAAGATTTCAGGGGTGCCAACATTTATGGCCATGACTGTATATAAACCACTATAAACACTAGGTGGAGCTTGAGTGTACAGGAGAAGTGGAGCCGGCACATACGAGAATAAGCCTGGGGAGGAATGCAAGGATGCACAGGTGGATGCACTGACTGAACAACCTGCGGGAGTGGTGCTCAGCCCCAAAAGAAGCAGCAAATTCATGGTGTAAAGAGAAACAAAGGAGGCGACACTCACCATGCAGGACTTCTTTATTCACTCATTGGTGACTGGAGGCAGGTGTCAGGCGGGGGAGTAGCAGGGAGGACCGGGATGCTGAAACAAGTTGTTTCGTGCGCCTTGCGCAATTCCTCTAGCCAGAACTGAGCTTAAAGTTTACTTACATGATAAATCTGAATGAGCATGCTTTATGCTGCATTAAGTAAACATAAAAAGTAGCAGAATAACAGGCCAGGGTGTGGTATAGCTAAGCAGGTCAGGATGCTCACAGCAACATGGACCCACAAGCCTGGTCCAGGAAGATTGAGGATACATCAAAAGAACCAAGCAACCAAAGGCTGACAGAGGGAAACAGGGAGAGTAATGGTTGTAAGAGTGCTGCTTTATTTAGCAGTTACTGAAAGTTTGACCGTGTGCAATCACAACATTAACCATGGCTTCATAGTTTTCACTTCATGTAATCTTCTTTGCTGTGTGTGTGAGACAGCTCGCTATTTCTTTCCATTGTTCTCCATCCTGATTGCTCCCTGCACACATTACCCATCTGCTCCCCGCTTGTGCACTATTACTGTAGATTAATTGCCGAGTGCATCTTCTTGGTGAATGTGGTGCATGTTGTATGGTGGCCAAGTACTGGTGCAGGACTCATACAGTAAATCACTATTAATAAACCTCCCCCTTTGTTAATAAGATGTCAACTTAATGGCAACCTGCCAGACCACAGAACAGAGACAATTGTGCTAAGCAAGGACATAAACAGGTGGGGGAAGGATCATGACCATGAAAATGCAAAGGTGTTTATATCAAACTACACAGGAACAGCATTTAGTGATATGCTTAACTGCAGGACTAAGGGACCATAGACAACAATAGACAGGACCTGCCCCATTTACATGAACTGGAAATGTTACTGGGTATTCTCTGTGGCCTTTTCAGTGGTCATTCTACAGGGAGGGGGTGCTGAGCTTTAGCAATTGTGAAAAGTGTTTTATTTATATACTGGTGTTACCATGTACCCCTGTCTGTGAAGAAAAGAAGGGCACTGCTGAGAAATGATCTGCACAGAACAGGAAGGCTCAGCTTTGTTTTAGACCTTGTTGCCAGAATTCAAACTTTTAGGATTATTTTAAAAATATAAATAGTAGAATGAAAAAAAAAAAAAAAAAAAAACTATCACAGAAAAATCTTTTAAAAACCCAGCTAACATAAAAACTCGATTTGAACAATATGTCATTTTCTGATGACACATTCCCTTTAAGGTTGGGTAAGATTTCAGGGTCATTAGGTCTTGTAGGTATGTGTTTATGAACAAGGTTATTTGTTGTTCATCTCCCATTAGTAAAGGTTGCACTGATGGTTAACTAGAATCCTCTTATAGTCTACTTTTGATGAATGTTGTAAAAGTGCAGTTATTAAGGTAGTCATAATATTGCATTTAGTAAGGAGACATAAGGAATGCAAAACAATAGGCATGAAGTGAAAAAAAAAAGATCAAAGTGACATGTTTTGGAGGGTTCTCTATTCTCTGCTCAATTTAGCCTGTCTTGAGATGAGTTCTAATTGACTACTCATGTAACAAGCATGTTTCAAATTGTTCTGCGCTATGCTTAAAACAATCTGTTGCCTGTCATAGCTGAAAAATGGACAAATTGCAGACATTCTGTATTGGGAAGTTATTTTCTTTGTAAGTTGGAAGGCTATAATAAAGTTTGCTGAGTTGGGAGGCATGATGAAAGCAATGCACCACAATAAATGAAGCAGAAGGGTATTTGGTAAATAAGGGGGAATTTAATTTCTATTTGTAACATGTAAATATTAAGATTTTTTTTTACATTTTCATACTATTAGTAATAGATTTTTGTTATACTACATAAACATTTATAGAAATTAATAGTGGCAATGGCTAGATTATAACAAATCAATTCTACTATACAGTTATACATTCCTCGCATCTTTAAATTAACATGAATATCTATCTATCTAAAGTAAAATATGACAATAGCACTTACAGGATGAGGTGAAGGAGTGGCTTTATTACATCACAACCGAATGGCGATGTTTCGGCTATGCAATTGCAGCCATTATCAAGCAACAAGCAAGTGGACAAATGTTGGTATATATAGGTACACAAGTGATTGGTTAATTGGTTTACAAAAAACAGGTGATGCATATACATTGAAATAATTATACAGGCGGTACATATGCAAATAACAGTCATAGTGTGACATCCCCAAGGGAGTGCTGTGAGCAGTGTACAATGATAAAGTATATAAAACTCACTGAGGGTCGGCGCTGGATACAGGAGACTCACATAGAGAAGGATGGCATCGGCGCCATGTTGTGGAGAGCGCGGGCTGTACTGCGCCTGTGTCGGGAGGAGCAGAGGACTGGAGGAGCCAGAATTGGCGTTGTGCATGCATGCGTGTTTGCACAATATGCGTCGCAAAGCCGTCCTCTGTAGTGTATGGTGATGCTGGCAGCCATAATGTGGACTGGCAAACTAGCAAGAATATGAATGATAGATATTACAAGCATAAGGAAAATATTATGAGTGTAGTGCAATATAGATGGCAAAAGAGCATATGTTCATAGTTCCAATCCTAGGGCTAAATAATAGTGGTAGTAAGAACACAGGTATGTACATGATGATAGTAAGCGGGGACAATTGCAAGTCCCTATGTTATTGGGGTGGAGGTGGCTGCCCAACATCCACGCCGATAGCGTGGCTGAGGGGCAACAGGTGAAGAGGCCACACACCTGGATAGCGAGCGTTGCAGCCACACCACCAAACCACCATCACCCCAGGGAGATTTGCAGATTGTGTATCTATGTTGATTCATCCTAACCTTGAATTCCCCAGTCGTCTCTCCCACGTACAGGAGTTTACATGGACGAATGTACACTACAAATCTGGAAGAACAGGTGAGGTAATGTTTGATGGAGAATTGTTGGCCAGTAGTAGGATGTGTGAAGTGAGTGCCATTAATCATACGTGAGCAATTTATGCAATTGCAGCAAGGGTAGGAACCCCTAGCTTGTACAGTCAGATAAGGTTGAGATGTGGCTGGTTTGGTGGATATGTCAGACTTGACAAGTTTGGCCCATAGATTGGCTGGTCATTTGTGTGACATCAAGGGAGGAGATTGAAAATCATGGATAGTGGGGAAGGATTGAGAAAAAATGGGTCAATGTTTGCATATGACATTTGAAATGTCAAGAGATAGGTCATTGTATGTGGTTATAAATGGAATCCTGATGGCTTCTGTGGGGGGTTTGGAATGGTGTATTAAGGAATTACGGTCCATGGCCATCACCCTGGAATGGCAGGAGGATACCAATTGTTTGGGGTATCCTCTCTGGATAAAGTTAGTGGCCATCTTGTGGCTCAGAACCCACCTTCAGCATGTTTGACTTGTCTGAGTGTCACCCAATAACATAGGGACTTGCAATTGTCCCCGCTTAATATCATCATGTACATAGCGGTGTTCTTACTACCACTATTATTTAGCCCAAGCACTGGCACTATGTCTTAATACATGCTCTACTGTATATTGCACTAAGCTCATAATATTTTCCCTATGCTTGTGCAATAACTATCATTCATATTCTGGCTAGTTTGCCAGTCCACATTATGGCCGCCAGCATCCCCTTACACTACAGAGGCTGCGCAGCACCTGATTCCACCTGCCCATCTATTGGACGGCTTTGCGGTGCATATTGCGCATGTGCGCGCATGCGCAAACGTGCGCACATGCAACGCCGGTTCCTCCAGTCCTCTGCTTCTCCCAACACAAGCGCAGTACAGCCCGTGCCCTCCACAACATGGCACCGATGATGTCCTTCTCCATGTGAGTCTCCTATATCCAGCGCCGCCCTCAGTGAGTTTTATATACTTTATCAATGTACACTGCTCACGGCACTCCCCTTTGGTGATGGGGATGACTGTTTTTTTGCATATGTACCGCCTGTATAATTATTTCAATGTATATGCATCACCTGTTTTTTTGTAAACCAATTGACCAATCACTTGTTTACCTATATATACCACCATTTGTCCAGTTGCTTGTTGCTTGATAATGGCTGCAATTGCGTAGCCGAAACGTCGCCATTCGGTTGTGATGGAATAAAGCCACTCCTTCACCTCATCCTGTGAGTGTTTTGGTCGTATTTTGCTTTATATCTCTACTGACCCTCAAAACAGCACCGTGTACCTACAGCACCCGAATGCCACCTATACTATACAGAGTGTTGCTGCTTCTTCTTCTCCCATGTATCTATCTATCTGTTTGTTGGTCTGTCTGGTTGTCTAAATATCTATCTACCTATCCTTTCCTATCTATCTATCTATATACTGTATCTATCTACTTTATCTATCTATCTATCTATCTATCTATCCACTCACTGTATCTATCTATGTACTGTATCTATCTATCTATCTATCTACAGTCCAATGGAAGGGACCCAGCACAGGATGATCACTAGTGTGGTGCACGTACTCCACCCACTTGCCAAGCGTGGGGTTAGATGCAAAGCGTCACTTAAAGGAAACAGCGCCAGTCACTAGGTCCGGTTAAAGTGCAGGCTTTTCATTGCATCAGAGCAAAAAACAATGCATTTGTACATCTATCTATCTATCTATCTAGACAAAAGAATTAGTCAGCCAGCACTATTGATTCCAAACTATTATATGGACCTGGCTTACAGGTGCAAGCTGCTGGGCTAAATATACAGCAACAGAAGAATACAGCAACACACTGCTAGCACCAAGATATAGATAAAACGTGAGTATATAGATACAACATGAAAAGCTATACAGCTATGGTGTAATAAATGGAAATAAAAAGTAGTGAGGTACTTAGCTTGCAATTTGGCGGCCAAATAGCTTGGACCGTCCCACCGCTATAAGGTGATCTCATTTGGGATGGACCCTACTGTTACGCCGAGCGCTCCGGGTCCCCGCTCCTCCCCGGAGCGCTCGCTACACTCTCGCTACTGCAGCGCTCCGGTCAGATCCACTGACCCGGTGCGCTGCGATACCGCCTCCAGCCGGGATGCGATTCGCGATGCGGGTGGCGCCCGCTCGCGATGCGCACCCCGGCTCCCGTACCTGACTCGCTCTCCGTCGGTCCTGTCCCGGCGCGCGCGGCCCCGCTCCCTAGGGCGCGCGCGCGCCGGGTCTCTGCGATTTAAAGGGCCACTGCGCCGCTGATTGGCGCAGTGGTTCTAATTAGTGTGTTCACCTGTGCACTCCCTATTTATACCTCACTTCCCCTGCACTCCCTCGCCGGATCTTGTTGCCATTGTGCCAGTGAAAGCGTTTCCTTGTGTGTTCCTAGCCTGTGTTCCAGACCTCCTGCCGTTGCCCCTGACTACGATCCTTGCTGCCTGCCCCGACCTTCTGCTACGTCCGACCTTGCTTCTGTCTACTCCCTTGTACCGCGCCTATCTTCAGCAGTCAGAGAGGTTGAGCCGTTGCTAGTGGATACGACCTGGTCACTACCGCCGCAGCAAGACCATCCCGCTTTGCGGCGGGCTCTGGTGAAAACCAGTAGTGACTTAGAACCGGTCCACTAGCACGGTCCACGCCAATCCCTCTCTGGCACAGAGGATCCACCTCCTGCCAGCCGGCATCGTGACAGTAGATCCGGCCATGGATCCCGCTGAAGTTCCTCTGCCAGTTGTCGCCGACCTCACCACGGTGGTCGCCCAGCAGTCACAACAGATAGCGCAACAAGGCCACCAGCTGTCTCAACTGACCGTGATGCTACAGCAGCTACTACCACAGCTTCAGCAATCATCTCCTCCGCCAGCTCCTGCACCTCCTCCGCAGCGAGTGGCCGCTTCAGGCCTACGACTATCCTTGCCGGATAAATTTGATGGGGACTCTAAATTTTGCCGTGGCTTTCTTTCTCAATGTTCCCTGCACTTGGAGATGATGTCGGACCAGTTTCCTACTGAAAGGTCTAAGGTGGCTTTCGTAGTCAGCCTTCTGTCTGGAAAAGCTCTGTCATGGGCCACACCGCTCTGGGACCGCAATGACCCCGTCACTGCCTCTGTACACTCCTTCTTCTCGGAAATTCGAAGTGTCTTTGAGGAACCTGCCCGAGCCTCTTCTGCTGAGACTGCCCTGTTGAACCTGGTCCAGGGTAATTCTTCCGTTGGCGAGTACGCCGTACAATTCCGTACTCTTGCTTCAGAACTATCCTGGAATAATGAGGCCCTCTGCGCGACCTTTAAAAAAGGCCTATCCAGCAACATTAAAGATGTTCTGGCCGCACGAGAAATCCCTGCTAACCTACATGAACTCATTCATCTAGCCACTCGCATTGACATGCGTTTTTCCGAAAGGCGTCAGGAGCTCCGCCAGGATATGGACTTTGTTCGCACGAGGCGTTTTTTCTCCCCGGCTCCTCTTTCCTCTGGTCCCCTGCAATCCGTTCCTGTGCCTCCCGCCGTGGAGGCTATGCAGGTCGACCGGTCTCGCCTGACACCTCAAGAGAGGACACGACGCCGCATGGAGAATCTCTGCCTGTACTGTGCCAGTACCGAACACTTCCTGAAGGATTGTCCTATCCGTCCTCCCCGCCTGGAAAGACGTACGCTGACTCCGCACAAAGGTGAGACAGTCCTTGATGTCAACTCTGCTTCTCCACGTCTTACTGTGCCTGTGCGGATATCTGCCTCTACCTTCTCCTTCTCTACTATGGCCTTCTTGGATTCCGGATCTGCAGGAAATTTTATTTTGGCCTCTCTCATCAACAGGTTCAACATCCCGGTGACCAGTCTCGCCAGACCCCTCTACATCAATTGTGTTAACAATGAAAGATTGGACTGTACCATACGTTTCCGCACGGAGCCCCTCCTAATGTGCATCGGACCTCATCACGAGAAAATTGAGTTTTTGGTCCTCCCCAATTGCACTTCCGAAATTCTCCTTGGACTACCCTGGCTTCAACACCATTCCCCAACCCTGGATTGGTCCACTGGGGAGATCAAGAGTTGGGGCCCCTCTTGTTTCAAGGACTGCCTTAAACCGGTTCCCAGTACTCCTTGCCGTGACCCTGTGGTTCCCCCTGTAACCGGTCTCCCTAAGGCCTATATGGACTTTGCGGATGTTTTTTGCAAAAAACAAGCTGAGACTCTACCTCCTCACAGGCCTTATGACTGTCCTATTGACCTCCTCCCGGGCACTACTCCACCCCGGGGCAGAATTTATCCTCTCTCTGCCCCAGAGACTCTTGCTATGTCTGAGTACATCCAGGAAAATTTAAAAAAGGGCTTTATCCGCAAATCCTCCTCTCCTGCCGGAGACGGATTTTTCTTTGTGTCCAAAAAAGATGGCTCCCTACGTCCTTGCATTGACTACCGCGGTCTTAATAAAATCACGGTAAAGAACCGCTACCCCCTACCTCTCATCTCTGAACTCTTTGATCGCCTCCAAGGTGCCCACATCTTTACCAAACTGGACTTAAGAGGTGCTTATAATCTCATCCGCATCAGAGAGGGGGATGAATGGAAAACGGCATTTAACACTAGAGATGGACACTTTGAGTATCTGGTCATGCCCTTTGGCCTGTGCAACGCCCCTGCCGTCTTCCAAGACTTTGTTAATGAAATTTTTCGTGATCTCTTATATTCCTGTGTTGTTGTATATCTGGACGATATCCTGATTTTTTCTGCCAACCTAGAAGAACACCGCCAGCATGTCCGCATGGTTCTTCAGAGACTTTGTGACAATCAACTTTATGCCAAAATGGAGAAATGTCTGTTTGAATGTCAATCTCTTCCTTTCCTAGGATACTTGGTCTCTGGCCAGGGACTACAAATGGATCCAGACAAACTCTCTGCCGTCTTAGATTGGCCACGCCCCTCCGGACTCCGTGCTATCCAACGTTTTTTGGGGTTCGCCAATTATTACAGACAATTTATTCCACATTTTTCCACCATTGTGGCTCCTATCGTGGCTTTAACCAAAAAGAATGCCAATCCTAAGTCATGGCCTCCTCAAGCGGAAGACGCCTTTAAACAGCTCAAGTCTGCCTTTTCTTCGGCTCCCGTGCTCTCCAGACCTGACCCATTTAAACCCTTCCTATTGGAGGTTGATGCCTCCTCAGTAGGAGCTGGAGCGGTCCTTCTACAAAAAAATTCTTCCGGGCATGCTGTTACTTGTGGTTTTTTTTCTAGGACCTTCTCTCCGGCGGAGAGGAACTACTCCATCGGGGATCGAGAGCTTCTAGCCATTAAATTAGCACTTGAGGAATGGAGGCATCTGCTGGAGGGATCAAGATTTCCAGTTATTATTTACACCGATCACAAGAACCTCTCCTATCTCCAGTCTGCCCAACGGCTGAATCCTCGCCAGGCCAGGTGGTCTCTGTTCTTTGCCCGATTTAATTTTGAAATTCACTTTCGGCCTGCCGATAAGAACATTAGGGCCGATGCTCTCTCTCGTTCCTCGGATGCCTCGGAAGTAGAGCTCTCTCCGCAACACATCATTCCTCCTGACTGCCTGATCTCCACTTCTCCAGCCTCCATCAGGCAAACTCCTCCAGGGAAGACCTTCGTCTCTCCACGCCAACGCCTCGGAATCCTCAAATGGGGTTACTCCTCCCATCTCGCAGGTCATGCGGGCATCAAGAAATCCGTGCAACTCATCTCTCGTTTCTATTGGTGGCCGACTCTGGAGACGGATGTTGTGGATTTTGTGCGAGCCTGCACTGTCTGTGCCCGGGATAAGACTCCTCGCCAGAAGCCCGCTGGTCTTCTTCATCCTCTGCCTGTCCCCGAACAGCCTTGGTCTCTGATTGGTATGGACTTTATTACAGACTTACCCCCATCCCGTGGCAACACTGTTGTTTGGGTGGTCGTTGATCGATTCTCCAAGATGGCACATTTCATCCCTCTTCCTGGTCTTCCTTCAGCGCCTCAGTTGGCAAAACAATTTTTTGTACACATTTTTCGTCTTCACGGGTTGCCCACGCAGATCGTCTCGGATAGAGGCGTCCAATTCGTGTCAAAATTCTGGAGGGCTCTCTGTAAACAACTCAAGATTAAATTAAACTTTTCTTCTGCATATCATCCTCAATCCAATGGGCAAGTAGAAAGAATTAACTAGGTCCTGGGTGATTATTTACGGCATTTTGTTTCCTCCCGCCAGGATGACTGGGCAGATCTTCTACCATGGGCCGAATTCTCGTATAACTTCAGAGTCTCTGAATCTTCCTCCAAATCCCCATTTTTCGTGGTGTACGGCCGTCACCCTCTTCCCCCCCTCCCTACTCCCTTGCCCTCTGGTTTGCCCGCTGTGGATGAAATATCTCGTGATCTTTCCACCATATGGAAAGAGACCCAAAATTCTCTCTTACAGGCTTCATCACGCATGAAGAAGTTTGCTGATAAGAAAAGAAGAGCTCCCCCCATTTTTTCTCCTGGAGACAAGGTATGGCTCTCCGCTAAATATGTCCGCTTCCGTGTCCCTAGCTACAAATTGGGACCACGCTATCTTGGTCCTTTCAAAATTTTGTGCCAGATTAATCCTGTCTCTTACAAACTTCTTCTTCCTCCTTCTCTTCGTATTCCTAATGCCTTTCACGTTTCTCTTCTTAAACCACTCATCATCAACCGTTTCTCTCCCAAACTTGTTTCTCCCACTCCTGTTTCCGGCTCCTCGGACATCTTCTCCGTGAAGGAGATACTGGCCTCCAAGAAGGTCAGAGGGAAAACTTTTTTTTTGGTCGATTGGGAGGGTTGTGGTCCTGAAGAGAGATCCTGGGAACCTGAGGACAATATCCTAGACAAAAGTCTGCTCCTCAGGTTCTCAGGCTCTAAGAAGAGGGGGAGACCCAAGGGGGGGGGTACTGTTACGCCGAGCGCTCCGGGTCCCCGCTCCTCCCCGGAGCGCTCGCTACACTCTCGCTACTGCAGCGCTCCGGTCAGATCCACTGACCCGGTGCGCTGCGATACCGCCTCCAGCCGGGATGCGATTCGCGATGCGGGTGGCGCCCGCTCGCGATGCGCACCCCGGCTCCCGTACCTGACTCGCTCTCCGTCGGTCCTGTCCCGGCGCGCGCGGCCCCGCTCCCTAGGGCGCGCGCGCGCCGGGTCTCTGCGATTTAAAGGGCCACTGCGCCGCTGATTGGCGCAGTGGTTCTAATTAGTGTGTTCACCTGTGCACTCCCTATTTATACCTCACTTCCCCTGCACTCCCTCGCCGGATCTTGTTGCCATTGTGCCAGTGAAAGCGTTTCCTTGTGTGTTCCTAGCCTGTGTTCCAGACCTCCTGCCGTTGCCCCTGACTACGATCCTTGCTGCCTGCCCCGACCTTCTGCTACGTCCGACCTTGCTTCTGTCTACTCCCTTGTACCGCGCCTATCTTCAGCAGTCAGAGAGGTTGAGCCGTTGCTAGTGGATACGACCTGGTCACTACCGCCGCAGCAAGACCATCCCGCTTTGCGGCGGGCTCTGGTGAAAACCAGTAGTGACTTAGAACCGGTCCACTAGCACGGTCCACGCCAATCCCTCTCTGGCACAGAGGATCCACCTCCTGCCAGCCGGCATCGTGACACCTACACTATGAATATGCCTCTGTGTGATCAGTTCAGCAGGCATTGCAGAATCTGAAACATCCCAGGCACCTTATATACACCTGATAGAGGTGGGTCGGGTGCAAGAGCCAACATGGAGGTAGCCACTCCCCCGTATGTACAATACAGACAAAAGAATAAGTCAGCTAGCACTATTGATTCCAAACTATTATATGGACCTGGCTTACAGGTGCAAGCTGCTGGGCTAAATATACAGCAACAGGAGAATACAGCAGCACACTGCTAGCACAAAGATATAGATAAAACATGAGTATATAGATACAAAATGAAAAGCTATACAGCTGCGGTGGGACGGTCCAAGCTATTTGGCCGCCAAATTGCAAGCTAAGTACCTCACTACTTTATATTTCCATTTATTACACCATAGCAGTATAGCTTTTCATGTTGTATCTATATACTCATGTTTTATCTATATCTTTGGGCTAGCAGTGTGCTGCTGTATTCTTCTGTTGCTGTATATTTAGCCCAGCAGCTTGCACCTGTAAGCCAGGTCCATATAATAGTTTGGAATCAATAGTGCTGGCTGACTCATTCTTTTGTCTGTATTGTACATACGGGGGAGTGGCTACCTCCATGTTGGCTCTTGCACCCCACCCACCTCCATCAGGTGTATATAAGGTGTCTGGGATGTTTCAGATCCTGCAATGCCTGCTAAACTGATCACACAGAGGCATATTCATAGTGTAGGGTCCATCCCAAATGAGGTCACCTTATCGCGGTGGGACGGTCCAAGCTATTTGGCTGCCAAATTGCAAGCTAAGTACCTCACTACTTTATATTTCCATTTAGTACATCATAGCTGTATAGCTTTTCATATTGTATCTATATACTCATGTTTTATCTATATCTTTGTGCTAGAAGTGTGCTGCTGTATTCTTCTGTTGCTATTTATCTATCTATCTTTCTTTATCATATATATCAATCTATCCGTTCATCTATATTACTTTCTTATACTTTACAGTAGAGAGTATCACCAAAGAGTGCCATGGCTATAAAAAGCCAAGATATAGTAGCCTCTTATACATGACTTGATGAAACACTGAAACACTTCCTAAAAAGGAAGTTGTAGATTTCTTCTTCTCCCTTTATGAAAGAAAAGACTTAGCTTTATAACAATTCAGAAAAAAAGCCCTATACATTGTTACCTGCAAATTACCTATGTAATACCAACCACAGTACAATCCTTTTTTGACAAAAGGGCACTATACCATTAGGAAGATGTGTATCTTCACCATGTTCTACTTTGGTACATGGAATTCCATATTATTTAGCATTTGCTAATTCTACAAATAAATTCTACATACACACTTCATACATACTTAATAGGTATAACGCACCTGCATGTGAGCAAATACATAAATGTTCTCTTGGTCCCACCTTGACTTTGTTCAGGATCATGTGTCATGTATTAAACCCTCCAGTTGTCCAGTTCTTTATGTTTTTTCTATGCTCCTTGCGGACTTGATTAACCAGATGACTGTCTTCTTTTCTTTCTCCCGGTGTACAAAGGGTAGCATAAAATTACTGACAGTTGTTGCTATTGTTGATACTTGCAACCAAGTACCCATGCAGTGTCCACGGTATGCACATAGTTTTGTGTTTCTCCACTTCATTATTTACATTAAGGTGGCTTATTATGTTGTAAAGAGTTATATGTCACAAACCACCATCATTTTCGATTCTCATAATCTTGAAATTCAGGTGGTCTGGCATATATATATATATATATATATATATATATATATAAATAAAATATTTATTATCCTAATTTTTGTATAATTTGAGATTAACTGCTACAGAACCTATTTACATCCATTGGCTTTTGAATTCTTATATTTTACATCTACTTTGAATTCTTAATATTTTATAACCCTTACTGACCTGCTCCCAAATATCTGGTGTCTTGAAGGGTTGCTGGGAGTACATATTTATAATGCCTCAAAATTTTAACAGCTACCATGAAATTATTAAATTTAAAGAGGTTGTCCAAGGATCTAAAATGTTATTATTGCTTCATTCATGGTCAGACCACTTTCGGTTTCATGCTGATACAATCCAATAGCTTCATCCTGCTTAAAGGGAGTTAGTTGTGTTGCTGGATCATGAACTAAATAGGTGACTGCTGCATGTGAGAGAAACCACACCCAGTGCAGTGACCAATAGCAATTAGATGTTGCTACAACATTATGTGGCCATTGGCCACCATAAGTGGGTATTGTTTTGTCCACTTGTGGCAGTCACAAGTTAGTACCCTTCAAGCAGGGAGAAAGCTATTGAATTGTGCCAGTACAGAGCTGAAAGTGTACTTCCTTTAAGCCATGCAAGTAATAACATTCTAGATCCCAGGACAACCCCTTTACTCCTTAATTACACATCATATGCATATACATTGTGAAGCCGTTAAGCACATATGGTGCAGGCTCTTGACTCGGTTAGATCCATTGTTCTGGCAGCCAGAGTGCTTACCTTTGCTTCCATGGCTGCCGGGACTCTGGAGTGCAGATCACACAGATCAATGCAGTTCAATAGAACTGCATGAATCTGATTTCTCATACAAGTCCCCTAAGAGGACTAATAAAGTGTTATAAAAAAATTAACCCCTTCCATACTAAAAGTTTAAATCACTTTTCTTTTCCCATTTTCAATACAAAAATATGTAAACATAATAAAAACATATCATCATATTTTTTAAATCATTGTCAGCACTGTTAACACATAACGTTATTCATCCTGTATAGTGAATGGTGTGAACACAAACCCCAGAATTTAATTTTTTTTTATCACATAAAATCCCAGAAAAAATGCAATTAAAAGCGATCAAAAATTTAGATCAAAACCAAAATGGTACCAATAAAAATTGCAGTTCAGGATGCAAAAAAAAAAAAAAAGCCCTCATGCAGTCCAGTATACGGAAAAATCAAAAAGTTATAGGTGTCACAAAATGGCAATTTATATGTTTTTTTCCAAAAAACTTTAGAATTTTTTTAAAGTAGCAAAACATGATGGAAACTAAACAAATTGGGTATTGTTGTAATCAAGGCAACCTAAAGAATCAGGTTAACATGTCGGTTTTACCACTCTGTAAACAATGTTAAAAAGAAGCCCCCCCCAAATTTGCAAAATTTCATTTTTTCTTTAAAATTTTACCTTGTTTCGACTTCGGAGCATATGTTGAGGGTAAAAGGGAGAAAGTAATTACAAAGTACAATTATTCTTGCAAACAAAAAAACCTCATATGGGTGTGTAGATAAAAAAAAAAGAGCTATGGCTGTTAAAAGGTGAGAAGGAAATAATTTAAGAGCAAAAATTAAAATAAGCCCAGTGCTTAAAGGGGTACTCCGCCCCTAGACATCTTATCCTCTATCCAAAGGATAGGGGATAAGATGTCAGATCGAGGCGGTCCCACTGCTGGGGACCCTCGGGATCGCCGTTGCGGCACCCCGCTATCATTACTGCACGAGTTCGCTCTGTGCGTAATGACGGGCGATACAGGGGACGGAGCAACGTGACATCATGGCTCCGCCCCTCTTGACATCACGGTCCGCCCCCTTAATACAAGTCTATGGCAGGAGCGTGATGACCGGCACGCCCCCTCCCATAGACTCCTATTGAGGGGGGCGGGCCGTGATGTCACGAGGGGCGGGTCCATGACGTAACGATGCTCCGGCCCCTGTACTGCCCATCATTATGTGCAGAGCGAACTCGCTCTGTGCAGTAATGACAGCGGGGTGCCGCAGCGGCAATCCCGGGGTCCCCAGCAGCGGGACCGCAGCGATCTGACATCTTATCCCCTATCCTTTGGATAGGGGATAAGATGTCTAGGGGCGGAGTACCCCTTTAAGGGGTTGAGGGCACATCTATACTATAGTCTTTTTGTGAATACACCTGATCATGTCAAATGAGTCCACATATTCTATTTAAAGAGAGAAACTGCTGCCAAGATGCTCTTTGTATGTACCCTTGTAGTTTTACTAGTGAGTGGGCACAACTCAGTTGTGCTTTTTGAGGTCACTCAAGCAGTATATGGGGATGCTTAGCCTCCAGCCACATTGCAAGTATCAGTGTCAATCTGATTGGTAACTAATGAGGCTTGGTTTCTCTCTTTGTACTTTTGTGATCACCGCAGGCCTTCATAGTTACTGTGTAACCACTACTATATAGCATGTCTTCTATCATTCCATATACCTCCCCCATAGCGCCTTTCTGTCCATGACAAGACAGGGTTCTCAATGGGGCAGATTTATCAAAAATGTCTAAAACAAAAACTGTCTTTGTTGCCCATAGCAACCAATCACAGCACAGTTTTAATTTCTTAAACTGTTCTGGTAAAATTAAATCTCCCATGGGACGCAAAGCCAGTTTTTCCTTTAGATGGTTTTGATAAATGAGGCCCATATAAAGTACAATCAACCCGATTACTACATATTTCCAGAGGTGCTCTGGATTAATAGCACCACAGGATATGTCTTGGTTTAAAACACACCACTTCACCACTTTATGGTTTGTTGCTTTCTTTTCTGCGGCACTGTGTCTGAAGAAGGCTCCACTTTGGGCTTAAAACATGTTACTTGTTACATGGATTTTATTTTGGAAATTTGTGAATCTTTTGGGGAATTGGAGCAGCACTCAATGAAGTTGCTATTTTTTTCTTGAAGCAATTTATACTGCGAAACCATGTAGGGATTCATTAGGGTTATAGGTTGAACTTGATGGACTCTGGTGTTTTTTCAACCTTATGAACTATGTTACTATGTTATTGTGGAAAAGCCCTATATTTGAATTTTGAAGGGTGGATGATTGTTCATATTAAAGTCCTGAGTAACCAGAACAGACGCAAAATACAGCTCAGTCTTTGGAGCCACATTACTATTTTACCTTCTGGATGAGTATTGATGTGGAGTAAGAGACTCCAAGATTATATAGTCCCCATTGGGTGATTTATTTTAGGGAAATGCCGTTTTCTACCCAATATCACACTTATTATCAATGGGACGGCATACAACATTAAAGTCTGATTTCATAGCACAGGTTAGGCCAAAACCCTTTTCGGCATTGGGATTCCCCCAAGCTGCCTTTAGTTGAAAATCTGTAAAAAGCCACACTTTCTTTGAATTCTATATGTGGAACAGTATTGTTACTAAATATTGCACTATTGAATATATGGCAGTGAGCTGCGAAAGAACAGTTGTGAGGAAATGCAACTTTCTATGGCTGCCCCCTCTAAACTGTCAGATAGTAAGAGGCCTGAATTACATGTGGTCACTATGGTAAAAGGGGTACTCTGGAGGAAAAAATGTTTTCAAATCAACTGGTGCCAGAAAGTTAAACAGATTTGTACATTTTTAAAAAGTAATCCTTCCAGAACTTATCAGCTGTTGTATGCTCCAGAGGAAGTTGTGTAGTTTTTTCCGGTATGACCACAGTACTCTCTGCTGCCACCTCTGTCTGTGTCAGGAACTGTCCAGAGCATAACAAATGCCTATAGCAAATCTCTCCTGCTCCAGACAGTTCCTGATACTGATAGAGGTGTCAGCAGAGAGAACTGTGGTCTGACTTGAAAAACTACTCAACTTCTTCTGCAGCGTTCTATTAGAATGCTTTACAAAATGTCTTTCAGAGTATATTTGTAGGTACATGTTAAATTTTCATAAATAAGCCAAAACAATGTGAGTGCTTTAAATTGGATTTGGTCAAAATTTGACCAACTGCCTCTTTTCTTGTCTAGTAAAAACTATATTTGGTATTACAGTGGTTTCCCCCCCCCCCCCCCCCCACTGTTACAAGTCATGACATATAGCTTGAATATACTATCACGTCTTGATCGGTGATCCAGCCAGCGGGACCCCCACCGATCTTCATAATGAAGGGGCTGCAGTGCTACCGTGACTCCTTGAAAGTCTTTCTCTGCACAGTGGTGCTCCAGGTCACTTACTGTGACGGGAACAGCAGCACAGCCACATTCACTTGATCTTAATGTTAAGGAATATCCTGGTGATACACCATAACATAAAATGGAAATACCACTTTAAACCATAACAATTTACCCCAGGCAGTCAATTTTGGAAAATCAATAGTCGTTTTTTTTTATGTACCTACTTTTCTTGGCTTATGTTTTGCTGTTGAGGAAAATTTCCCACCTTTAATTTTGTTTTTAAAACAATTTATTTGAGAAAATCTTTTGTGTTTTTTTTTCTTTCGTGTTGCACCAGTTAGATAAATATTAACCACTTCGTAAAAGACCTGCATAGTAACCATATGATTTGAGCTTGGCCATTCTACATAACACAAGCAGCACTAGAAGTACACTTGTTTTAATCAGTTGCATACACTTCTGCCTGCTGGCCTTTTATTACAGGCTCATGCAGTGCAGTGAAGGAGAAAGTCTTTGTGAAGCAGCAGCTGGATTGACTTTGCAGTCATCCTAAGTGGTGATCCTTTCCTATTTTAATTCTGTAATTAGCTTAGGATCACACCCAGCTTGTTTCTGCTTGTTTGGAGTGCTTAGTGTAGTTGTAGGCAGGGGGGCTCTTTAAATGTCTCTGTAGCCGAGGATCTTTTCACATGGAAAAGAAACTGCGCTTTGAGTTTGTCATTCCTTAGGTGCCTCTAAATTAAGTAATGACTTCAAATAGTAAGCTCATTTCCAGTTGAAAAACCATCTTAAGTATATGCGTAACCTTTGCTCCTAACATTTTAAGGCGGGGGTATTCTTTATAGTTATATCTTTTTCAGTTTAGAAATGACATCCGTCTATCTATTTATCTATCATAAGAAAGTACACCGATACATATATATATATTTATAAATTATTGTGCCCATGTGTAAAACAGCTTTGCATTCATCTTTTTATAACCTGCTGTTATTCTCTATTAATATTGCTTAATAGCCTTTTTTTTTCCATTGAAAAGTTGACGTGGCGTCCAATTACGGAGTCTGCAGATAAGATGGTGCACAGTACTGGCTATTTTAATGTCATAAAGATCAAAAGAATATAAAAAGCGGAAAAACATAAAGAGTTGGATTAAACTACAATGAAACAGGAAAAAAAGACCTATTTTTAGCACTTTATTCTCAATCTGTATATTTTATTCACAGTTCCCTTCTAGACCAGCAAAAGAGCGGTATTGTGTTCAGCATCTGCACATAAATAAAGGAGGGGATAATATTTGATTTAAAAAATACAAGTAAACGATAAGTGCCAATATTGAGACCATGTGAAGGCAAAGGAACAAAGCATACTTTCATTGCTAATCATGTTAACATCAAAGTTTTAAAAGTACATTTGCCTATTCAGAGGAAATGCCATCACACTTCTGACGATCACATCTGCCACTAATATCATCCGGCATGTGGTCAACTCTCTGTTCTTACTTTTATCTCTCAACCAAAATTTCATGTCATGATTTTAACATCTGATGTTGAATTCAGGTCACTACAAAATAAGTACAACCTTTCTTTCTGTTCCACTTTCATGAAACATCTATGGCCTGTGTCAGAACACCATAGTTTGTGGAAGAAATCTGGAAGATATTAATCCTATATAAAAAGATCCAATGAAAATGTACTGATGTAAGTAATAAGTATGTCTATATAATTATATGACTTGTTTCTTTTTTCTTGTTGTATAAATTGAGAGCTGAGAGAGTTTTATTTGTCCTATTATGTGTATTGACGTTTACAATGAAGGATTGACACTAGCTGATGTACAATGCTTTTGCATGCTGTGCATTTGTCATGTGGTCAGAAAAGGGGCCATTTAGATGGTAAGTTTCTCTGAAGGGTAGTTTGTAGTATCTTTGTAGGGATTGCATTCTTCTGAAGGTAGCCATACACAAAAATAGCTTTCAGGCAATGTCTGACTGCTATCTCCCTCCAATCTCCCTATAAGCATGCACACTTGACTTGGTAGAGCATGCATGTTTACACAGTAGAGGAGAGGAAGAAAAGCTATATCAGGCATGTAGAGATTTACAATCTGTATGTCACAAAACACATCGGATTGTCGATCTTGGAATCTGAAAAAAGTTATTCAAACTTTTTGGCAGCTTGATACTTTTTAGCAAGACTTATTAAAAACAGCATGTGGTTTTCAGTCGATGTTTGATTGCCAACTTACTTCATTTGATTTGTCAATGAATAAAATAGCTAAATTCCTATTTTCCAGAATCTCAGGTGCAATGTACCAAAGTGGATATTACTGAAGCTCCACCTTACCCCTACCCCCATATGCTTCATTTTTCTGGTTTTATAGTTATTATATAGGTCTCATATAGTCTATATAGTCATATATTCTATCTATCTGTCTATCTATCTATTTATCTATCTATCTATCTATCTATCTATCTATCTATCCTTTCTATGTCTGACCCTAT
The DNA here is from genome assembly GCF_029499605.1 of Hyla sarda. Lineage (NCBI taxonomy): Eukaryota > Metazoa > Chordata > Amphibia > Anura > Hylidae > Hyla > Hyla sarda. The sequence goes on from NC_079193.1 coordinate 180,539,784, forward strand.
TCTTTTAAAGGGGTTATCAACCATAAGGTGATTTTAGTATGCACCTGCCAGACAGTAATGGACATGCTTAGAAAGGATCCACACTTGTCTTTGGGCTAAATGGCTGTGTTGTGAGATTACCATAATTCTGTGGCTAGATTTTTGTGAACCGGATATTTCCTGTTGGAGTTTTCTCTCTTACTACAAATCCCATAAATCCCCTTTTCTCCCTCCCACACATCAGCCACCCCATTCATTGAACCACAAATGAGCTGCATTCCATGCAAAAGCCAAGTGCTTTCTAATTAGGATGCTTCCAGCTGTTGCAAATTTCCTGTGCTTACTCCACCCATTGAAGCAGAACAGTCTCCCTGTCATCACCTGACTAGTGAGGACGCGTCTCGGCCACACTGCATCCTGGGAATACCTAAGACAGGAGTTAAAAATGAACATCCAGAGCAAAGATCACATAAGAATGTGAGACCAGCCATCAAAGACAGGTACAGACATTACACTAACTTCAAAGCCCCTGTAGCATAGTCAAATAAAAGAAAATCCTGGAATACCCCTTTAAGGTTTCTGAGGTTTCTGAGCATGCACTGCGACCTTTGTGCAGAAGAAAGATTCATAACAAGCTCATCACCACCTAATGAGGAGGTAGACACAACATCCTCAACATCAGTTAACATTGGCTGATGCTGACGTAGACTTTCCTCCTTGGATGATGCTGTGCTGGCAGTGATGCTCAATTTGTCACAAATCCTATGAGTAAAAGTGGAGCAATTCTCACTATTCACTAAGTTGTACATTGCATTGAGGCCACCCCATCCCGAAGAAGTGCTGCCCTGTATTCATGAGGAAGCTTTATCATATTGCATGCTGTCACTAGCAAAATTATCATAATTTTTTTTTTTAAGTTTGTCTCTTGCTGCTATCATCTGACTAGCCCTCCCTTCCCTGAAAATCCGCAACAGCTAATTTAAAATAAATAAATAAAAAGTGATAACAGAGAACAGGAAATCTAAGCTGAGTTTTGGGCTTAGTGGTCAGAATGAAAACTGCAAGTCTTTAGGATTATGTCATCACATAGTTAATATAACCATAAAATAGAAAAAAACATCACTAAAAATATGTTTAACAAAAAATGTTTACAATAGGTCATTTTCTGATGACACATTCCCTTTAAGTATAATGGACCTAGAGGAGCATAGTCTTCCAGTAACTATGGTTGTCTGTCATTGTCACCAATCTGATATCCTAACTTTGTGCATTTTGTAAGATATCGGTAACTAATGTTTGCTTGTTTTTGAAAAGTCCATTACTTGTCCTTTATTTTTCTTTGCGACTTGTCCCACTTACTGTATTTAGAACCAAGTGACTATAATTCGTTCATATAGCCTGACGCAGTGTAAATCAAACTACAATAGAGAATGGGCTTAGCGGGACTATGAAACTGAATGGCAACAAATTTCAAAACAGATGGGAAGAAAAGTGAACCCCCACAGTTTACCAGATGTTGTAATTATTGTCAGAGAGTTTGGCTTATCACTACAAATAATTTCACTCTGGCATGTGACTATCCAGTTTTCATGATCAGAACAGCTAAGGAAAAGCAATTTCTTGAAGTGACGATTGTAGCTCATATGTTTCTGGTTTGTTGTCAAAATGAATTTTAAGAAGTATTTTGGATATTAAAAATAAGCAAGAAAGGACAAACCTTTTGAACTAGCGTGTTTTAAAGCAAATTAAAAGGATTATTTTGGATGATTTAGAAGTAAATGTAACCATTTATGTCAAAATTCAGTCAATAGGTTCAGAGGTGAAGGTTTTGTTTATATAAGGTAAAGTCCTATAACCCTTTATTTTCCTTAAATGTTTTTTTTTCTTTTTTTTTTATATTAGAACCACCTGGAAAGAATAGATCCAGTGGTTTTTATTGCTACACAACTTTTTGCTTTTAGGATTTTTTTGCAGGTATACTCACCTAGGGGGAGATTTATCAAAACCTGTCCAGAGGAAAAGTTGCAGAATTGCCCATAGCAACCAATCAGATTGCTTCTTTCATTTCTCAGAGGCCTTTTCGAAAATGGAAGAAGCTATCTGATTGGTTGCTATGGGCAACTCAGCAACTTTTCGTCTAGGCAGGTTTTGATAAATCTCCCCCCTAGTCTGTGAGTGCCCCAATATTGAAACAGCCTACTGTAAGAAGTAGGATGTGGGAAGCCAGCTTCATAAAATGCTTCCTATAAGAGTATAAAAAATGTATGAGAGCAGTTAAAGGGGTACTCCGGCCAAAGACCTCTTATCAGACAAGATGTCTGATCGTGGGGGGCCCGCCGCTGGGACCCCCCACAATCTCTGTGCAGCATCTGCATTCTGCTGCACAGAGATGGCTGGGGGTCCCAGCAGTGGGCCTCCCGTGATCAGACATCTTATCGACTATCCTTTGGATAGGGGATAAGATGTCTTTGGCCAGAATACCCTTTTACGTTTTGGCAGCTAAGTAAGGATCATCAAGCTTATGACGGCTAGCAACCCTGCTACAGCTTGTGCTGTCATAGGCACTCTGGCTGAAAACATCCTATTAGGGTGATTCCACAAATGTTGGATAATTTTTTTCATGCAGATCTGTCACCTATGCATTACATATGGACTTTATTGAAGATTCAAAGGGTGCCTCACAGCCTATACACAGAAAGTGACGAAATCAATCACAAATCCACAACATAATGGTCAAGATGTGCTTGTCTGCAGCCGTTCTGACCTATGTGGGTTTAACCAAAGGGGGGAAAATATATTTGATTTCTCTCGAGACCACAGCATGGCAGGAGCAGCTACATCAATCTGTGCACTCACTGATGTGCTGCCCCCTTTAACACTGCTGCCCTAGGCACAGGCCCATGCGTGCCTTATGGCAAATACAGCCCTCGTTGCCAGGAAGGCTTTCAAATCATGAAGCTAAAGTTAGATTCAATATGAGGGCTTGGCCAGGCTACAGCCGTATGTGCTAGGAGCATAATAATACATAGCACCTTAGTAGTAAGCATCGTGTGCATCACAGTATTGTTTGATAAATCTTGTCCCACTCTCCACCAGACCTTTATGGTAGAATAAGGAGGATGGGTGAAAAGGTAAGAGCCGTACAGCAATTTTGAATTTCCAGGATCTGTTCTGCTTCTGGGCTAGTTTATTGAGCAATGTTTTATAAATCCAGGGTAGCTTGTCCTAAAACTTGAACACTCTGAGATAAATGTGTTTCAAATGAAAAATATTATGTGTTCAAAATCTGCATCACAGCACAGAAATTAGTAAGACAATGGTTCAGTTTGGCTACACAAACCTCCAAACTCACTTTTCTGGCAAATTCTATAGACATGACTTAAATATCCTGTTATTATACTATTAAAACACTGCTGGAATCCAGTGGCCTGAAAGAAATCCAGAAAAACAGCAGGAACATTCTGATAAACATAATTTGTAAGAGCCACGAGTCTGGAACAAGTCACAACATTTAAAAGGGTACTACAGGGAAATAAAATATTTCCCATATCCATGGGGTAAGGGGTAAATTTCTGACCGTGGGGAGCTACTCACCTGTTTTCAGAGGATAAGTTTTATTAACCTCTTTAACCTGTCCCAGCATTTTCACTGTGTTTCCACAAATGGACATATATAACGTGTGGCAAAGTGTGGCAAGGCAAGGGTGTATTTCCCTAGCTAACCCTGGAGAAATCTCCACCTGGGGCCTAATTAATGAGGTAGCAGAAAGGGGAAGTGTGTTTAAAAGGATGTCAAACAGAATAATCTGGGCTCTCCCCAGAAGACAGCAAGGTGGCTTTGGGGTGAGGCAGGGGTCCTGATGAGGAACACACAGCCCAAGCTGTGAGAGGCCCCAACAGTGAAATGTGGACAAGAAACACAACAAGACGTTGCAAACGCTGTGTGTGAACAGTGAGTAAAAGGTTGCGGGAGGCATAAGTTTAACTGGCCGGGAAAAGCTCACCAGTTGATAGACAGGGCATGCCGGATTGTTTAGTTAGTGACTGGACGGTCTGGGGTTCTGTTTTGTTCTTGTGTTATGTTTTTATTTATCCTGCAACCTGTCTAATAAAGCTGGCGAGGGGCCGGACTTGCATAAAGTACTGTTGTTTGCCTGCTGAATGAAGTGGAAACATGTCCTGTGGCGGTGTCAAGGACGATCCCAGAACTATCCCCAGGGAGAAATCCTTACAATATATACATATATATATATATATATATATATATATATATATATTTATATATATATATACACAGTCATGGCCATAAATGTTGGCACCCCTGATATTTTTCAAGAAAATTAAGTATTTCTCACAGAAAAGGATTGCAGTAACACATGTTTTGCTATACACATGTTTATTCCCTTTGTGTGTATTGGAACTTAACCAAAAAAAGGGAGGAAAAAAAGCATATTGGACATAATGTCACACAAAACTCCAAAAATTGTCTGGACAAAATTATTGGCACCCTCTCAAAATTGTGGAAAAATAAGATTGTTTGAAGCATGTGATGCTCCTTTAAACTCACCTGGGGGCAAGTAACAGGTGTAGGCAATATAAAAATTACACCTGAAAGCAGATAAAAAGGAGAGATGTTCACTTAGTCTTTGCATTGTGTGTCTGTGTGTGCCACACTAAGCATGGACAGCAGAAAGAGGAGAATAGAACTGTCTGAGGACTTGAGAATCAAAACTATGGAAAACTATCAACAATCTCACGGTTACAAGTCCATCTCCAGAGATCTAGATTTGATTTTGTTCACAGTGCGCAACATTATCAAGAAGATTGCAACCCATGGCATTGTAGCTAATCTCCCTGGGTGTGGACAGAAGAAAAAAATTGATGAAAGGTGTCAACGCAGGATTGTCCAGATAGTGGATAAGCAGCCCCAAACAATTTCCAAATGCATTAAAGCTGTCCTGCAGGCTCAGGGAGCATCATTTTCAGCACAAACTATCCGTCGACATGTAAATTAAATGAAACGCTATTGCAGGAGACCCAGGAGGACCCCACTGCTGATACAGAGACATAGAAAAGCAAGACTACATTTTGCCAAAATCCTTCTGGGAAAATGTCTTGTGGACAGATAAGACCAAGATAGAGCTTTTTGGTAAAGCACATCATTCTACTGTTTACCGAAAATGGAATGAGGCCTACAAAGAAAAGAACACAGTACCTACAGTGAAATATGGGGAGGTTCAATGATGTTTTGGGGTTGTTTTGCTGCCTCTGACACTGTGTGCCTTGAATGTGTGCAAGGCATCATAAAATCTGAGGATTACCAAGGTATTTTGGGTCGCACTGTACAGCCGAGTGTGAGAAAGCTGGGTTTGCATCCGAGATCTTGGGTCTTCCAGCAGGACAATAACCCCAAACATATGTCAAAAAGCGCCCAGAAATGGATCGCAACAAAGTGCTGGAGAGTTCTGAAGTGGCCAGCAATGAGTCCAGATCTAAATCCCATTGAACACCTGTGGAGAGATCTTAAAATTGCTGTTGGGAAAAGGTGCCTTTCCAATAAGAGAGACCTGGAGCAGTTTTTAAAGGAAGAGTGGTCCAACATTCCAGCTGAGAGTTGTAAGAAGCTTATTGATGGTTATAGGAAGCGACTGATTTCAGTAATTTTTTTTTTTAAAGGGTGTGCAACCAAATATTAAGTTAAGGGTGCCAATAATTTTGTCCAGACCATTTTTGGAGTTTGGTGTGACATTATGTCCAATTTGCTTTTTTCCTCCTTTTCTTGGTTTAGTTCCAATACACACAAAAGGAATAAACATGCGTATAGCAAAACATGTTACTGCAATCCTTTTCTGTGAGAAATACTTAATTTTCTTGAAAAATTTCTGGGGTGCCATCATTTACGGCCATGATTATATATATATATATATATATATATATATATATATATGTATAACCAAACAGAAGAAATCTGCAGCACTCCAAAATAAGGTGCAAAAATGGTGGATTTATTAGCCTGATGGCATAGCAACGTTTTGGCTGCCCACTTGCAGCCTTTCTCAAGCTTGAGAAAGGCTGCAAGTGGGCAGCCGAAACGTTGCTATGCTGTCAGGCTAATAAATCCACCATTTCTGCTCCTTATTTTGGAGTGCTGCAGATTTCTTCTGTTTGGCTATGTACACTTGACCCGTAACCTGGGACAACGATCTGCTGGCACCTATCACCATTTCCTTTTCTTTTTGGGTTGTGCTGCTTCAATTTTTCCTTTATATATATATATATATATATATATATATATATATATATATATATATATATGTATCTATCTATCTATCTATCTATCTATCTATCTGTGGTGTCCCAGTACCGTATTATATAAGTTGCCTGTGTAGAGGTCCCCATAGCCAGAGTCCCTAGGACGTCGGGGTCCCCCTGTTGTAGATCCCCCCTTGTCACCTCACATTTAGTCTATAACTATAAAGCAGTTCTATTTAATATTAATATAAGTATAAGGATATATATATATATATATATATATATATGTATATATTTAGTCATCTACCTGTTCGGAGCATAGCAGGACCTGCGGGTCACGTGAATAGGTTGAAACTCTATGGTTTTGCTTTAGGACCTTTGGAGGTTCCCGTGACGTGTTCACCCACAATGCACTGTAACGGTGAGTGACAGTCGTTACGGACCAATCCAAAGCGGCCGGCCCCAGTCCATATAAGGGACCCGCGCCATCTTGATCCCTCTCTTGGGTTGCTGACTCTGGAAGAGGTAGGACCTCCGCAGCTTACAAGACAAATTACTAGGCCAAAGCCTTGCGGCCTAGGCCTCTAACCTAGCGGATAGACTAAGCAATTCCCCGCTACTCATCGCAAGATCACTGGACCTAATTACTCCCCTAAATCCAGCGGATCTCTGCTATACAATTCTTCAAAAGCTAAATTGGGCTTATCTGATCCCAACCGACTGTCAATCGCTGCTCAAGCCAAATGTAAGAGACTCTGTTATCTGGACTGTTACTACTGTTACATGCACAGAAACTCCTCAGTAAAAGTTCCTGCAAGTTTTCAGTTAACAAAGGTTGTGGACAATCCTTTATTTCTGCATCACCTATTGCTCTTGGGAAGGGTGGCAATAGGCCTATCAAGAACACAGCATTTAACCCTCACCCTGGCGTCATGAGTGACAAGGGTTAACAGCGCCCTTAACTATCCTGCACAACGACACCCTAAACACTCTGCACTCCCACAAGACAGTATCCTCTCATCCGCCACCACAACCCTATTTGGCGTCACAAACAGGATTCGGGTGTGTGCCTACTGCTGTTGCCACTAGCGAAGTAACAGACTTTATTCATATGTCGCAGACCGCATTACGGAGTACAGGAGCGGTGCGTGTGGTGCATTACAAGGGGGCCACGCGAAAAGTAAGGGGGGGACAGAGAGTACAGCGGAGCTGCAATCTGCGTTGAAAAGAGTTAAAGCCGGCACGGGGCCTTCCCGAAACTCCTTCCAGAAACTCTGCCCACCGAGGTCTGCGGTGTGGCGGCGGCCATTTTGCCGGAGCCCAAAGTCGGGGACATACAGATCCAAGCTTCATTTAAAGGGCCAGCGCACTCAATAAAAGAATGTCAGAGCCTGCAACTCCATCATCTCCACTTGACCAACAGGAAGGTGGTGCTCCTGGGACCCTGCCAATGAGGTCCCCACCGCAAGTCAGAAGAATGCTGCCACCCATACCGATGCTGCCTGACTGACAACGACGTAGTCCTCCTGCGGCACCAACGGCAAGACCTTCACCCCGAGCAAGTCCGGATCCACCTTCATCCCCAGCTGTTCCCCACATGTTGGGAGCCCCTGTTGCTGCACCTGTCTTCCTGAGAAACCCCGTTCTTCCCACGTACAGCGCAGATCCCTTCACGTTGAGAGACTTTAGGGAGAATATTTACAGCATTTTCGGGTTTTATGCACTTCCTCCTCATAAACAGATACAGTTGCTTCTGGGACAGCTCCAGGGGCCTGCCTTGGAGGAACTTCGCACCTGGCCAGCAGCTGACAAAGCCAAAGTGGGGCAGATTTTTGAAGGACTCTCTCAGGTGTTTGAATCTCAGTCCTCCTCTGAGGTACGCCTCAGACTATATGAGCTACGTCAGAAACCAGGTGAGACTCTCAGAGCATATGCAGTAGCTTTACAGAGCACAGTAGAGGAGGTGCAAAAGCTGGATGGCATTAGGCCCGATCAGGGTAACCGAGTGCTGATGGACCGTTTTATAGAGGGGGCACAGAATAAGTGGGACAAGGCCCAACTTAGGATGTTAGCTGTGCAAAATCCTGACATGGCCTTCCCAGCTTTTAAGAGACTAGCGGTTAAGGTGATTGAATCAGGACCCCAGACAGAGGAGGCTAGTGTCCCCGCTACAGAATCCCCGGGGCCCTCGCCCCAGTCACCTGTCCCTTCTCAGCCTGCTCTTACAACGCCTACCCCTAGCCCTTGGACAGCTAATTTACAAGACATTAAACAGGACATTGAACAGTTAGCCCAGGCCTTTAAAGAAATGGCCGTCCGACTCAATCCCCCTAGACCTACGACACTCCCACCTAGGAAACCTGACCCCCATCCTGCCAATCCACCTGATACCCCTCCTGTGAGACTGCCAGGGAGTCAGAGACCTGTTTGTAGTTATTGTGACAAGAATGGACACTGGAAGAGCCAATGCTTGGCTTTAGCTGATGAAGGTCCAGAACCAACTGGCAACAAGAAAGGACTATCTATGTATGTTGCTCCTTGGCCTTATGTGCAGGTGGTAGTTGAAGGTATCCAGTTGCAAGCTCTAAAAGATACTGGGTCTCAGGTGTCCACTATTCCGCAGGGAGTTTTCTATAAGTATTGGGGTCCAGAAAGGTTGTGTGAGCCTAAGGAAGCGGAGTTTAGAGTAATCGCAGGGAACAGGAAACCAGTACCCAGGCATGGCTACTGGAAGCCCACCGAAGAAGGTGAGAGAGCCTGTGTTAGGAAGGCAGGGAGTGATTGTCACCAATGTTAGGGATGAAGGGGCAGCTGACTTCATCTTAGGAATGAATATCATGAGGCACTGTTTTGATGATATTGTCTGTGCACTGCATGCATCTCTCCCTCACTTGTCACCTCCAGGCCAGCGAGCTGCACAACACCACCTCAAAATCCTCCAAGCAGTACAGAAGTTTGTGAATCATCAAGGAGAAATCTGTCGAGTCAGGATTCAAGACATACGCGCTGTTACTCTGCAACCACAGACGGAGACAGTTATTTGGTGTCGTGCACGACCTGGGGTGAAAAATCAAGATTACCAAGCGCTCTTGGAGCCCATCGTGCTGGAAGATTGTCCCTTGGTGCGAGCCGCTAGAAGCCTGGTGACAGTACGAAATGGGAAAGTTCCGGTAAGACTAATTAATCTCTCTGAAGTTGCCGTCCGGCTACCCCAATATACCCCCGTGGCTAAACTGTACCATTTGGATGCAAGAGATGTGGTCTCGAAAATCACAAACGGCCCAACGAGGACCTGATCAGAGTCCAGCGGAACCCTGGTGGGTTCAACTGCAAATAGGGGATGAAGACACCCCCAGAGAACAGGTGGAAGGAGTCATCCAAGTCGCTAAACAATATCAAGAGGCTTTCAGAAAGTTCCCCACAGACTTTGGTAGGACCACGATGATCAAACATCGAATTCTCACTGGGGACAGTCCACCCATTAAGGAGAGGTATCGCCCTGTGACTCCTGGAATGTTTCAGACCATAAAGAAGATGCTCGTGGAAATGAAAGAGGCTGATGTTATGCAAGAAAGCCAGAGCCCTTGGGCCGCACCTTTGGTCCTTGTGAAGAAAAAAGATGGGACTATCCGCTTTTGCGTAGATTACCGGAAACTAAACAGCAAAACTCACAAGGACGCCTATCCTCTCCCCTTATTGAAGAATCCTTGACCGCACTGGGGTCTGCTGCCTACTTTTCCACACCGGACCTGACAAGCAGTTACTGGCAGGTACCAATGGCGGAGGAGGATAGAGAGAAGACAGCATTTGTGTCCCCCATGAAACTCTTTGAGTTCAAAAGCATGCCCTTTGGACTGTGCAATGCACCGGCTACTTTCCAACACTTAATGGAGCGATGTTTAGGACATCTCAACTTCCAGAGTGTTCTGTTGTATTTTGATGACGTCATTGTCTATTCCCGGACGTATCAGGAACACCTGGACCACCTGAAAGAAGTTTTCCAAGTCCTTATCCAACATGGGCTTAGGTTAAACCCAAGTGTCATTTGTTGAAGCCGCAAGTACACTACCTGGGACATGTCGTTGGGGCCCAAGGAGTCCAGCCTGATCCAGATAAAGTGAGGGCTGTGAGAGAGTGGCCTACACCCAAGACAGGGAGCGACGTCCGAAGTTTCCTGGGATTTGCTGGTTATTACCGACGCTTCATCCCCCACTTTGCCCAAATTGCTGGACCCTTGACCGAGTTACTGAGAGGCACTGCCCGGGAGAATTATAATGGCAGGTTACCTATACAGTGGGCCGAAGATCAAGAAAACGCCTTCCGAGCCCTTAAGTACCTCCTCATGGAACCCCCTATTCTGGCATATCCTGACTACAGCCTGCCGTTCCGTTTATATACAGATGCTAGCTTCGAATGTCTGGGAGCAGTCTTATCTCAGGTACAAGATGGCAAGGAGAGAGTCGTTGCCTACGCCAGCCGACACCTCCGAGGTGCCGAAAGGAATGACGCCAACTACAGCTCCTTCAAACTGGAGCTCCTGGCCTTGGTCTGGGCCATTACTGAGAAGTTTAAAGACTATCTGGCTGCTACTCCCTTCAGGGTCTACACTGATAACAACCCCTTGGCCCATTTGAACACTGCTAAGTTGGGGGCCCTTGAACAACACTGGGCCTCCGGATTGGCCAATTATGATTTCCACATCGAGTACCACCGGAAAAACTAACATTAACGCGGATGTACTCTCTTGCATGGCTCCGGGGGAAGCGCCTCCTGCTGAGTATGTGTCGGAAGATGTGGAGATGCCTCCCTTCTACCGAAGGTTCGTGAGCCAGAGTGCTCTAACTGCCCAGGAGGGTGACGAACCTGGATCTCTCAAAGTTCCTGAAGATTTATCTACCTGGAAGACGCTTCAGGAGGAAAGTCGGGTTATCGGGGACCTCTTGGACTATTGCCTCCACAAGAAAGTGCCCACTCGGCTTCACAAGACACAAGGGGACATAGAATTGAAACGGCTGTGGCAACAGAGAAATCGCCTGTTCCTGCACAAGGGGTTGGTATACCGAAATTCCCTGGACTCAGTTTCCGGAGATCGCATACATCACATTGTGGTCCCTAGAAGAGATGCAGCCATGGTCCTGAATGCCTATCATGACCAGTCCGGGCATTTCGGGGTCCATAAGACTGAAGCCACCGTTAGAAGAAGATTTTACTGGATAAGAATGCGGGGAGATATCGAGAAATGGTGCGCTGAATGCTCCGTGTGCAATGTTATCAAGAATCCACGCAAGGGCCCCTTTACATCCCATCTGTACGGAGAGGCCGAACCAGATTGTTGCCTTGGATCATGTGAAGCTGGCCCCCACTCGATCTGGCTACTGCCATGCTCTGACCATGGTGGATCATTACTCCAAGTGGGTGGTCGTGGTCCCTGTCAAGGACCTTACCGCCATGACAGCTGTTCAGCTCTTCTATCGTCATTGGATCCAACCTCTGGGGTGTCCCGAATCGGTCCTCCCGGATCGGGGAACCGCCTTTGAAGCCCAGTTGTTCCAAGAACTTTGCCAGTTGCATGATTGCTATAAGCTCCGGACGACGGCCTACCATCCCCAAGGGAATGGGCTCTGCGAGAGGATCAATCAAGTGTTCATCCAAATGCTCAGAGCTGCCTCTGTCTCGAAGCATGAAGAGTGGCCCCGGTTGTTGCCTGAACTCATAGAAATTTACAACAACACTGACCACTGTTCTACAGGGTATACGCCCTTTTTTCCTGATGATGGGCCGACACGGCCAATTACCAAAGGATCGGACCTTCGGGCTGCAGGCACCCTTCAACAATTCCCATCAGGTTTCCCAAGGATGGGTGCCAGAGCACCAACGAAGTATAGAGGCGGCCAAAAACATTGTTGAGAAGAAAATGGGTGAAGTTCATGAGCGTCCGCAGAAAGATTATAATCGACATGCTTCAGCTCAGCCCATACAGCTTGGAGATAAGGTGTGGCTCCGAAAGTTCCATAGGACCCATAAATTGGACTCATTGTGGGAAACGGAACCCTATACCATTACTGCAGTCCCTTATCCTGAAACGGATGTATATGAGATACAGAATAAAGGGTTCGAGCCGTAGGTGGTGCACAGGAACAGAATAAATGTGCGCCTGAAAGAAGACCTGCTTGGACCACCTCCATCTACTCCACCTACTCCACCTCCAACAAGGCCCATGAGAGAATATGTACTGGGAGATGGAACTCATCCCACCATGGATGTTCCTCGGCTCCCCTCTCATCAGCCTACCATGTATTGGGGTATACCGTTTCCAGCTCCACCCAGCCACTGGTTGCTCCGCCCAGTCAGGTGCCAGTAGCCGTTCCACCCTACGAGTTACCAATATCTGTTGCTCCCTATCAACCACCATTGGTTACTACACCAAGCGACAGTCCTACTCCTGTGGCTGCTCCAAGTCTTGATGCACCTTCTCCACCTGACTTCAGGAAATCTCCCAGTCCAACCGAAGATGTTGCTTCAGTTTCCAACCCTCCAGCTGGTCCCTCTAGGACTGAAATTCTTGCAGAATCCCCAAGTGAAGAGACTCCTGATGACTCGGAGGTGGTGTTGCGGCAGTCTCAAAGGACTACACAGGGTAAACTACCCTTAAGGTTCTAGGGGTAAGTAGCGTGTAGGCGATAGACCTAGTAGCCATCCTTATTGGTAGATAGCCTTGGGGAAGCCAACATTGATTTTTTTTCCCGTTTCACCATAGATTTTTGGGTAAAATGACTAATTTCATTACAAAGTAGAATTAGTGACGCAAAAATTAAGCCATTGTATATAATTTTAGGTGAAAATTTTTAAGAGTTATGATTTTTTAAAGTTAAGGAGGAAAAATTGAAAATGAAAAAACGGAAAAAGCCCGGGTCCTTAAGGGGTTAAGCTTCTACTTGGATTTTTTTGTGCGTTTTGCCCCAAAAATGCCAAAACGGCCCCATGGCCTTTTTTTTTTAGTGAAAAAACACTGTGGCAGGATGTTAGCTGTAAATCAATGAGAAATCATTGTGAGATACCTTTTTTCCTAAAATTTTGTAGGGTACCATTAAAAAAAAAATACAGTAGAGATGGAAAAAAAATGTATTTAACCCCTTAAAGGGGTATTCCCGCTGCTGGGGACCCCTGGGATCCCCGCTGCGGTACCGCGCTATCATTACAGCACAGAGCGAATTCGCTCTGTGCGTAATGACGGGCGATACGGGGGACGGAGCAACGTGACGTCATGGCGCCGCCCCTCGTGACATCCCCTTAATGCAAGTCTATGGGAGGGGGCGTGATGACCGCCACGCTCCCTCCCATAGACTTGTATTGAAAGGGGCGGGCTGTGGCATCACGAGGGGCGGAGCCGTGACGTAACGATGCTCCGGCCCCTGTACCGCCCATCATTACGTGCAGAGCGATCCCAGGGGTCCCCAGCAGTGGGACCGCGGCGATCTGACATCTTATCCCCTATCCATAAGATGTCTAGGGGCGGAATACCCCTTTAAGGACCCGGGCTTTTTCAGTTTTTTCATTTTCAATTTTTCCTCCTTAAATTTAGAAAATCATAACTCTTTAAAATTTTCACCTAAAATTCTATATGATGGCTTATTTTTGGCGTCACTAATTCTACTTTTTAATGACATTAGTCATTTTACCCAAAAATCTACGGTGAAACGGGAAAAAAATCAATGTGCCACAAAATTGATGAAAAAACACTATTTTATACGTTTTGGGGGCTTCCATTTTTATGCAGTAAATTTTTCAGCAAAAATGACACCTTATCTTTATTCTGTAGGTCCATACGGTTAAAATGACTTGTATAGGTTTGATTTTGTATCACTTCAGAAAAAAAATCATGAATACATGCAAGAAAATGTATACGTTTAAAATTGTCATTTTCTGAGCCCTATAACTTTTTTTTTTCTGTGTTCAGGGCGCTATGAGGGCTCATTTTTTGCGCCGTGATCTGAAGTTCTTAGCGGTACCATTTTTGTTCTGATCAGACTTTTTGATCACTTTTTATTCACTTTTTTGTGGTATAAAAAGTGATCAAAAATGCGCTATTTTGGACTTTTGGATTTTATAATTTGGACATTTCCGCACGTGGCGATACCACATATGTTTATTTTTATTTACACTGTTTTTTTCTTTTATTCTTGGAAATGCCGGGTGATTTAAACTTTAATTAGGGGAAGGGATAATTCAAAGGGTTAAAGATTTTTTTACACTTTTCTTTTGCAATCTTATAGCCCCCATAGGGGGCTATAACATTGCATTAACTTATCTTTAACACTGATTGATGCATCTCCATAGGAATGGATCAATCAGTGTTTTCGGCGATTAAATGCTCAAGCCTGGATCTCAGGCTTGAAGCATTCATTCGGCGATTGGACCACGCAGGAGAAGGTAAGAAGACCTCCTCCTGTACTATAACTGTTTGGGATGCCGCTATTATGCCGCGGCGATCCCGAACAGCTCCCTGAGCTAACCTTTCACTTTCGTTTTTAGCTGCACGGCTCAGCTTTGAGCCTGCAGCTAAAAGGTTAATAGCACGCGGCACCACGATCAGTGCCGCGTGCTATTAGCGGCGGGTCCCGGCTTCACTATGATGCTGGGCCCGCCGCAATATGATGCGGGGTCACCGCGTAACACCGCCTTATATCGCAGGACCGGGACCCAGGACGTACCCATACGTCCTGGGTCCTTAACAGGTTAATGAAATGTATATTCTTTATAGCAAAATTTTTATAAATTTTTTCTAACAGGGATCAATTTATGTCAGCGGGCAGGGAACTAAAAATGTAGCCAACAATGAAAACATTTTTAGAAAGGGGCCATTTAAATGTAAAAATAATATATTTAAAAACATTTATTTTGTTACACTTTTTATTAGTGATGTCTTTTAATAATGTGTTTAATAAAGTGTGCGTTTTTAACTTTTTTCACATTTTTTTCCTTATTTTTTTTTAAGGTAGTATTACTACTCCCAGTATGGACAGACTGTTCCATAATGGCAGTAGTAGTACCTGTTCTTATAGACAGATCGCCCAAGGTGTCCCTTCTGACACCCAGAAGCAGCCGGCACTGCCGCTCTTCTTCTATTCTACCCTGCACTGTATTCTGCATCTGAAGTTCTTCACATCAGAGATTCATATTTCCTGCCGAGAGCTGTGATTGGTCAGAGGGTTCCAGCCAATCACAACTCTCTGCGGGAAATATGAATAATAGGTACATATGGCATATACTACATTGAAGACCATATTACAGTGGGACCAGAGAAGAGCGTCCGCCCGCTCGCATCTATACATTATGCAGGACGATCGCAGCAGGTGTCAGGAGTGACACCCGCTGTGATGTGTTCTTAACTGCAGGTACTACTGCTCCCAACATGGAGCACACTCTGATCCATGTTGGAAGCTGTAGTACGTGCATTAATAGACAGATCACAACAGGTGTCAGGAGTGACACTCGGGGCGATATGTCTTTTATTGCAGGTATTACAGCTTCCAGCATGGAACAGTCTGTTGGGAGTAGTAGTACTACCTAAAGAGTTTAAAAAATAAAGAAAAAGTTAAAGGGAACCAATCAGTAGATTTTAGCATATATAGCACTCGACAATGCGTTATATATGCTAAAATCATTATTCTCACCATCCCTGGGGGACGTACGTGCCCTCAGGGATAGTGAAGAAATTAAGTTATAAAGTCCCCCCAGGCCACCCTGCAAGTAGTCCCCTGGGCGTGGACTTACACTTACAAGCTCCCATTGCTCCGGCTATGGCCCGCCCTGATGGCTTTAATGACGGCTCGCGTCATCACTCTGCTCCCTTAGTAGACGGAGCAGATTGGTAATGCGCTGCATCAATCAGGGGACTACTTGCCGGGTGGCCGGGGGGGGGGGGGGGGGACACTTTATAACTTAATATCTTCACCATTCCTGGGGGCGCAAATGTCCCCCAGAGATGATGAGGATAACGATTTTAGCATACATAGTGCGTTGTCGAGCGTTATATATATGCTAAAATCTGCTAATTGGTTCCCTTAAAAACACACACATACTTTATTAAGCACATTATTAAGATACATTACTAATAAAAAGTTTAACAAAATTAATTTAAAAAAATATATTATTTTTACAATTAATTGGCCCTTTTACACATTTTTATTATTGTAGGCTACATTTTTAGGTCCCTGCACGCCCACAAAAATTGGTCCCTGTTTAAAAATGTACTAAAATTTTGTTATAAAAAATGTTTATTTTGTTTAAATAATTTTTTCCCATCCCTACTGCATCCTTTTTTTTTGGTACCAAACTTATTCTGAAAAAAATGCCCAACAAACGCCCAAAAGGGCCCAACAATGCAGTTTCAAGTCAAAGGCAAAAATGGCAGAAAAAAACACAAGAAAAAAATGCCAAACACAGGAAAATGCAGTGGCGTTTTTTCTGGCTTTCTTTATTTTTTTGGGCATTTTTTTGGGTCCAGAAAAAAACCAAGTCGAAACTTAGCCTTAGATTGGATTCACTTAACCAGATCGCCAGATTTATGTGAACCGAGCCTATCAACTTGGACCGGCAGCTGCATTTTCGGACATCTTTATCCCCTTCCCAGAAAATGCCTTATATATACTGCAGATTGTGCAGGTCTTTTGCACATTCTGCCCTTTATGAAAGGGATTCAGCTAACCCGACGATGTGAGGCATTGCACGTGTTAACCGGCAGAAGTCCCGCTGTCACCGGCGGGAGACAAGTTCTGCCTGACATCCCAGGACCATCTGTGATTGGCCCTGGTCAGAGAGCTCTGTGATTGGTCCCTGTGGACCATTCACAGTGTCTTTGCTTCTTTGTTACAGTAACGCCAGTGTTACGCCGAGCGCTCCGGGTCCCTGCTCCTCCCCGGAGCGCTCGCGGCGTTCTCCTCTCTGCAGCGCCCCGGTCAGACCCGCTGACCGGGAGCGCTGCACTGACACTGACGACGGGGATGCGATTCGCATAGCGGGACGCTCCCGCTCGCGAATCGCATCCCAAGCCACTTACCCGTCCCGGTCCCTGGCTGTCACGTTCTGTCGCGCGCGGCTCCGCTCTCTAGGGCGCGCGCGCGCCAGCTCTCTAAGATTTAAAGGGCCAGTGCACCAATGATTGGTGCCTGGCCCAATTAGTCTAATTAGCTTCCACCTGCTCCCTGTCCATATAACCTCACTTCCCCTTCACTTCCTTGCCGGATCTTGTTGCCATTGTGCCAGTGAAAGCGTTTCTTGCGTGTCCCAAGCCAGTGTTCCAGACCTCTTGCCGTTGCCCCTGACTACGATCCTTGCTGCCTGCTCTGACCTTCTGCTACGTCCGACCTTGCTCTTGCCTAATCCCTTGTACCGCGCCTATCTCAGCAGTCAGAGAGGTTGAGCCGTTGCCGGTGGATACGACCTGGTTGCTACCGCCGCTGCAAGACCATTCCGCTTTGCGGCGGGCTCTGGTGAATACCAGTAGCAACTTAGAACCGGTCCGCCGGCACGGTCCACGCCAATCCCTCTCTGACACAGAGGATCCACCTCCAGCTTGCCGAATCCTAACAGTAGATCCGGCCATGGATCGCGCTGAGGTGCCGCTGCCAAGTCTCGCTGACCTACTCACGGTGGTTGCCCAGCAATCTCAGCAAATTGCCCAACAAGGACAGCAGCTGTCGCAGTTGACCGCCATGTTACATCAAATTCTGCCACTGCTACAGCAGCAACCATCTCCTCCGCCAGCTCCTGCACCTCCTCCGCAGCGAGCGCCCGCTCCTAGCATCCGCTTGTCCCTGCCGGACAAATTTGATGGGGACTCCCGACTCTGCCGTGGTTTCCTGTCTCAATGTTCCCTACATATGGAGATGTTGTCGGACCAATTTCCTACAGAACGGTCTAAGGTGGCTTTCGTAGTTAGTCTTCTGTCTGGAAAGGCCTTGTCTTGGGCCACACCGCTCTGAGACTGCAATGATCCTGCCACAGCCTCATTCCAGTCCTTCTTCGATGAAGTCCGTAGTGTCTTTGAGGAACCAGCCCGAGCTTCTTCTGCCGAAACTGCCTTGCTGAACCTGGTCCAGGGAAATTCTTCTGTAGGCGAATACGCCATCCAATTTCGTACCCTCGCCTCTGAATTATCTTGGAACAACGAGGCCCTCTGTGCGACCTTTAAAAAAGGCCTATCCAGCAACATCAAAGATGTATTGGCCGCACGAGAAATTCCAGCTAACCTGTCAGAACTTATCCTTTTGGCCACCCGCATCGACAAGCGTTTTTCTGAAAGACACCAGGAGCTCCGCCAGGAAAAGGACCTTGATCTCTGGGCACCTCTCTCCCAGTATCCTTTGCAATCTACCCCTGTGCCTCCCGCCGAGGAGGCTATGCAAGTGGATCGGTCTCGCCTGACCCATGAAGAGAGGACTCGCCGCAGAGATAAAAATTTATGTCTGTACTGCGCTAGTACCGAACATTTCTTGGTGGATTGCCCTATTCGTCCTCCACGTCTGGGAAACGCACGCACGCACCCTGTTCAAATGGGAGTGGCGTCCCTTGGTGTGAATTCTGCTTCTCCACGTCTCACTGTGCCCTTGCGGATTGCTCCTTCTGCCAACTCCTCCTTCTCAGCTGTGGCCTTCTTGGACTCTGGTTCTGCTGGAAATTTTATTCTGGCCTCTTTGGTTAATAGGTTCTGCATCCCAGTGACCCGTCTCGTCAAGCCGCTCTACATTTCTTCTGTCAACGGAGCAAAATTGGACTGCACTGTGCGTTACCGCACAGAACCCCTGCTTATGAGCATTGGACTGCATCACGAAAAAATTAAATTTTTTGTTTTGCCCAACTGCACCTCTGAAGTCCTGCTCGGTCTGCCATGGCTCCAACACCATTCTCCTATCCTTGACTGGACCACCGGGGAGATCAAGAATTGGGGTCCTGATTGTCACAAACGATGCCTCACATCTGCTCCTCATAGCCCCCTTCCTGGTAACACTCTGCCCCGTGACAAGTTTCACCCTCTGCCCCCCCTCCACATTCCCACTTCTTCTGGATTGCCTGCCGCTGATATAGCTACCCAGGACTTCTACTTTTTCCGGAAGGAAACTCAAGAGTCGCCCAATATGTTCTCGTCTCATTTGGAGGGACAAGGAGACAAAAAGAGGGGGAGACCTAAGGGGGGGGGGGTACTGTTACGCCGAGCGCTCCGGGTCCCTGCTCCTTCCCGGAGCGCTCGCAGCGTTCTCCTCTATGCAGACCCGCTGACCGGGAGCGCTGCACTGACACTGACGACGGGGATGCGATTCGCATAGCGGGACGCGCCCGCTCGCGAATCGCATCCCAAGCCACTTACCCGTCCCGGTCCCCGGCTGTCATGTTCTGTCGCGCGCGGCTCCGCTCTCTAGGGCGCGCGCGCCAGCTCTCTAAGATTTAATGGGCCAGTGCACCAATGATTGGTGCCTGGCCCAATTAGTCTAATTAGCTTCCACCTGCTCCCTGTCCATATAACCTCACTTCCCCTTCACTTCCTTGCCGGATCTTGTTGCCATTGTGCCAGTGAAAGCGTTCCTTG
The DNA here is from genome assembly GCF_029499605.1 of Hyla sarda. Classification (NCBI taxonomy): domain Eukaryota; kingdom Metazoa; phylum Chordata; class Amphibia; order Anura; family Hylidae; genus Hyla; species Hyla sarda. Next base: position 180,559,599 of record NC_079193.1, read on the forward strand.
TGTGTCCCAAGCCAGTGTTCCAGACCTCTTGCCATTGCCCCTGACTACGATCCTTGCTGCCTGCCCTGACCTTCTGCTACGTCCGACCTTGCTCTTGCCTAATCCCTTGTACCGCGCCTATCTCAGCAGTCAGAGAGGTTGAGCCGTTGCCGGTGGATACGACCTGGTTGCTACCGCCGCTGCAAGACCATCCCGCTTTGCGGCGGGCTCTGGTGAATACCAGTAGCAACTTAGAACCGGTCCGCCGGCACGGTCCACGCCAATCCCTCTCTGACACAGAGGATCCACCTCCAGCTTGCCGAATCCTAACAGCCAGCTCCGAAGCTGTCACTTCTGTTTGAGTAGCGATTGGAGCCGGAGTTAGTGTAACAGAAGAAGAGAGAAGATACAGTGTAAAAAAAGCTTTTATAAAAGCTGAAGAAAACTTAGTAAAAGAGCTATAAAACAGTGTCCCTGCAGTGCCCCTTAACCTGCTGCAGTTCTCTCTGTCTGCAGCCTGTGTGATCTGACAGCCTGCAGTGAAGATCCTTGTTACTGTCACTGAAGATAACAGTGACAGTACAGTGCCCTTCAGTGACAGTGCCCATCAGTGACAGTGCCCATCAGTGACACAGTGCCCATCAGTGGAAGGAAAAAATTAGAGAAATGAAACTCAGTTTACTCACCAAGGGACCACAGGTGTAGGCGCTGCTTGAGAATTATGTAGCGCTGGAGCTCGGATGGAACGGGCCGCCCGCCCGGGTTAACATAGGATGAAGGAAAATGGTGAATCCAAATACAGTAATTTCTCACATTCATTGGAAGAATACATTATTAAAATTTTACATTTTGTCCTAACCAATAACTTCTTTTCTTTTCATGGATGCTTTTTTCTGCAACTACAAGGTTGTCCTATCTGCGCTAAATTTTCTCCATCACTCGCAAATCTCTTCATGTCACACTGGGAGGAGGTCTACCTGTATACAGCCGTCAATCCTTACCACCACCTGCTCAGGTGGTATGGCCGGTTTATAGACGACCTCCTCCTAATGTGGACAGGCAATGAACCAGAGGCCAATGCATTTCTTCAATACATCAATTCAAATACCTTTAATCTGAACTTCACTCACAATCTACAAAACAATACTATTTCTTTTCTTGATGTGACTCTGACTGGAAATCTGGATGCGCTCTTTACCGCAAACCTACTTCAGGAAATACCTTAGTACATGCTTCCAGTTGCCATCCACAACACACCGTCAGAAACTTAGCGATAGAGGAATATAGCAGAGCTCGAAGAGTCTCATCGTCCCGAGAACTCTACAATATATCTGAAAAAGACATTGACAGAAGACTAATGACTAGAGGCTACAAAGTATCAGCCTTATCTAGAGCTAAGGCAATTGGCAACAACAAAAAAGATATGCAGAAAAAAATCACCATTGATAAACAACATCAACAAAGGAAATAAACTGGACTTACCACATACTACATCACAAAACATCACTTTTTCTACACCTTTTTCTACGCATTTCAAGGGTATCTGTGAAATAATACAGGACCATTTACCTGTTCTGTATCAAGATGAAACAGTGGCTAAAATTCTTCAAAATGGAATCAGATATGTTTCTAGACGAGGAAAATCCATAGGCAACCAATTGTCTCCGAGTGACTTTCAAGACAACACAGATAACACTACTTGGTTATCAACTTGAGGTTTTTACAAGTGCAATCAGCCCTGTTGCCCCATGTGCAAATTTGTCACCACGTCCCAGACTTTCCATTCAGCTACTAATCAGAAACATTTTTCCATAAAATCACTCATCAACTGTAATTCTCACCATATCATTTATCTGGCCACCTGTCAACTGTACAGGTTACAGTATGTAGGTTGCACTATTAGAAAACTGAAAACCTGCATAGCGGAGCATATTAGAGGCAGCCTACCTACACATGGTTTAACCAGCACATGCACTGTATCAGGCCTTAGCAAACATGTCTGTGACGTCCATGGGGGAGATTTCAACAGTATTACTATCTGTGGCATAGAAAAAGTCTTCCAACCCCGACGCGGAGGTGATTGGGTATGCTTGGTACATTCCCGGGAGGCATTTTAGATTTTTTCCTTGGACTCCCGGGTGCCAGACGGCCTAAAATACCGCAATTATCTAATGTATATATACTAGTAACTACGGTCATTTTTTGAGTTTGAGAATTACTATACTAATAATATTATTAATGTTTCATTTTCCTTTTATTTATTCACTATTTTACTTCACCACGTTTGTCACAATTACCTTTACTTTGTCATTTATGCAGTCTAGTCTCTCCCATAAGCTTACAATTCTATATGCATGGTATAAGTTTGTTTAACTTTTTACTGGGATATTAGACATATATATAGGCTAACACAAATCGTATCATGTTTTGGGCTTTATTATCCCACTAGCGGAGTACCCGGCATTGCCCGGTTTTTCCTTCCTAATCCTTGTTGGGGATCCCATCCTCATATCCCAACATCCTATCCCGACCTCCTATCTCAACCTCCTATCTCGACCTCCTATCCCGACCACCTATCCCGTCCTCCTATCCCGTCCTCCTATCCCGACCTCCTATCCCACCCTCCTATCTCTACCCCCTATCTTGACCTCCTACCTTGACCTCCTATCCAACCTATTATTCCGACCTCCTATCCTGTCCTCATATCTCGTCCTCCTATTTCGACCTCCCATCTTGACCTCCTATCTTGACCTCCGATCTCGACCTCCTATCACCACCTCCTATCCTGACCTCCTATCCCGTCCTCCCATCTCGACCTCCTATCTCGACCTCCTATCTTGACCTCCTATCCCATCCTCCTCCAATCTCGATCACGTCCTCCTATCTCGACCTCCTATCCCGATCTCCTATCACAACCTCCTATCCTGACCTACTATTCCATCCTCCTATCTCGACCTCCTATCCCGTCCTCCTATCTCGACCTCCTATCCTGACCTCCTATCTCGACCTCCTATCCCGACCTCCTATCCCGACCTCCTACCCCGACCTCCTATCTCGTCCTCCTATCCAGTCCATCTATCCCAACCTCCTATCTCGACCTCCTATCCCGTCCTCCTATCTTGACCTCCTATCTCGACCTCCTATCTTGACCTCCTATCCCGACCTCCTATCCCGACCTCCTATCCCGACCTTCTATCCCGGTCCTCCTATCCCTGTCCTCCTACCCATCCTCATATCCCGACCTTCTATCCCGACCCGTAATATGTGTACCAGGTATTAAAATATCTCCAGCCGTACGGAAATTATGTGGGAACATACATTTCCCATTGATTTGCATGGGACTTTAAACAAAAACCCTGACCCTAACAAATGGGAGTAGTTAAGGGTTAAATTAACTATCCTATATTTTAAGTGGACATATAAGTAACATGTGACCAAGTATTATCGAAATATCTCCAGCCGTTTGGAAGTTATGCAGTAACATATATTTCCCATTGACTTGTATGGGACTTTCAACATAAACCCCGTCCCTGGCAAATGGGGGTGATCAAGGGTTAAATCACCTATCCTATGTTTGTTGTTGACATATAAGTAACATGTGTGCCAAGCTTCATGTTAATATCTTTAGCCGTTTGGACTTGATTCTGGAACAAACACACACACATACACACATTTATTTATATAGTGGTCCCTCAACATACGATGGTAATCCGTTCCTAATGAACAATCGTTTGTTGAAACCATCGTATGTTGAGGGATCCGTGCAATGTAAAGAATAGGAATTTGTACTCACCTGTCCCCGCCGCTCCGGACCGTCGCCGCTCGTCACCGCTGCCCTGGATGTCGCCCTTTATCGCTGTTGCCGCGTCCCCGTGATGTCCCCGCCGCTCCGGAATGTCTACGCACGCCGCTCCTATTGCATGACGGGACGACGGTGGAGAGCGCCCGCGATGGAGGGGATCCCGAAGAGGACGCTCCGAAGCCCCGAGGAAAGGTAGGAGACCATCACCAGAGCACACGGGGCACCGTAAACGGCTATCCGGCGGCAGCTGAAGCAGTCAGCGCTGCCGGATAGCCGTTTATGCGATGGCCCTGACATACAAAAACATCGTATGTTGATGCACCTTCAACATGCGATGGCCTCTGAGAGGCCATCGCATGTTGAAATGATTGTATGTCGGGGCCATCCTAGGTCGGGGGATCACTGTATACATAGATTAGATTTTGAGACAGATTTAACAGGTACACTATTAATTCTAGTGTTTTTTTTACGCCTATATGCTTATATACGTATATTTATACAGTACTGGTGTAACTGTGAGTCTCTTTCTGACAAAAAATAAAAAACGTTTGAACACTGAACCAATTATGTACTGATCAGACTGTGCGGTTTAGCACACATCGTACAAAGCGGTTATGTTTACACACGTGTCTTCTACTTCACCAAATAACCTTACAATGCCTAATGGTATCTATCTAATATGGCTAATTATTATATAACTATCATTATATCATCTTTTTTGTGCTATACAACATTACTAAATGCACTACTTATTTACATTGAGTTTGGGAGACATTCCATCTTCCAGCTCAGGTTTTATAGGAGACTTCTTCCTCCCATGACTGGACTTGGCGTCACACGCCAACTCCAGATCGGCAATTACGGCTCTGGTGATTGATCACATATACTGTCAGTATATAAAGAAACACATTCTCTTGATACTTTGCCATGATTAAGGGCTTGTATTAGCCCGAAACGCGTCGGCATGTTGCTTTTATCGCTAGCATCCATGTTTTAATCTCTTTATTAAAGTTTCGGATTTTAACAGTCACTAGCTAGGCAGCTAGATTCACAATTTTCTCATCCAGTGCCCATCAGTGCCCATCAGTGACACAGTGCCCAGCAGTGTCCCTGCAGTGCCCCTTTCCCTGCTGCTATCCTCCCTGTCTGAAGTCTGCAGCCTGTGTGATCTGAAAGGCTGAAGTGAAGATCCTTGTGACTGTCACTGAATATAACAGTGACAGTACAGTCATAAAAAGTGTCCCAGTGCCCAGAAGTGTCCCAGTGCCCCTTACCCTGCTGCTGATTAATTCATTCCATTCATTCATCAGCTGCTGTAACCTGTGATAGTGGACAGGCTACAGTGAAGAAATTGAAGTCTTGCTTTTTGTTTGTTTTTCCGTAGTTACAAAAAATTAGAAAAAAAAAGTTACAAAGAAATATAATAACATTATAAAAATATAAAAAAGTTAAATTTATATATATATGTATATATATATATATATATATATATATATATTAGTTATTAATTACATATTATAGTGCTAGTGGTGCTGTTACAGTTAGTTTTTATTTTGAATCTATACTTGTCTCACCGCGAGTAGTTTCAGGGTAGCGGTGACAGTTTAACAATGTTTTTTTTGTTTGTAGTGCAGTTACATTTTGGTTGTTTGCTTCCGTAAAAAAAAAAAAATGCCATCCATTCTAAAAAATATGTCAAGGCGTCGCACATACACCAGTGAGGAGGCATATGTCTTCTTGGCATCTTCCTCATGTTTAGACAGCGAAGAGTTGCTATATTTTCCCTCTTCTTCTTCCTCGTCCTCTACTGATTCTGATGAGGAACCTCCCCGCCACCATCCTAGGCATAGTACTGAGCCAGGTCCAAGTACCACTATTGAACCAGGTCCTAGTTCCATCTCTGAGTGGGCTCTGGCTTTAAGTTTTATGCCCCATTTGCCTGAGTTTTTGGGCACTGCAGGCATTCATGTCTACACCAAGTGGTTAAAAGAAGTAGATTTTTTTAAGCTCTTCTTTTCAGAAGAGTTGATTAGCATGATTGTGGAAGAAACCAACAGGTATGGCGAGCAATTCATTGCGGCCAATCCACAGGCATATCATGCTAAGCCTTACCAGTGGATGCCAACCAAAAAAAAATTTCGCCCTTTTGTTAACCCCTTAAGGACGCAGGGTTTTTCAGTTTTTGCACTTTCGTTTTTTCCTCCTTACCTTTTAAAAATCATAACCCTTTCAATTTTCCGCTTAAAAATCCATATTATGGCTTATTTTTTGTGTCACCAATTCTACTTTGCACTGACATCAGTCATTTTACCCAAAGATTCAGGGCAAAACGGGGGCTTCCGTTTCTACGCAGTGCATATTTCGGTAAAAATGACACCTTATCATTATTCTGTAGGTCCATACGGTTAAAATGGTACCCTACTTATATAGGTTTCATTTTGTCGTACTTCTGGAAAAAATCATAACTACATGAAGGAAAATTTATATGTTTAAAAATGTCCTCTTCTGACCCCTATAACTTTTTTTATTTTTACACGTACAGGGCAGTATGGGGCTCATTTTTTGCACCATGATCTGAAGTATTTATCTGTACCATGTTTGTTTTGATGGGACTTTTTGATCACTTTTTATTCATTTTTTAATGGTTTAAAAAGTTACCAAAACTACGCTTTTATGACTTTGGAATTTTTTTACGTGTACGCCATTGACCATGCGGTTTAATTAATGATATATTTTTATAGTTCGGACATTTACGCACGCGGCGATACCACATATGTTTATTTTTATTTACACTGTTTTATTTTTTTTATGGGAAAAGGGGGGTGATTCAAACTTTTGTTAGGGAAAGTATTGGTTTTATTAGGAAAGGACTTTATTAACACTTTTTAAAACTTTTTTTTTGCAGTGTTATAGCTCCAATAGGGACCTATAACACTGCACACACTGATCTCTCATACTGATCACTGGCGTGTATTAACACGCCTGTGATCAGTGTTATCGGCGCTTGACTGCTCCTGCCTGGATCTCAGGCACGGAGCAGTCATTCGTCGATCGGACACCGAGGAGGCAGGTAAGGGCCCTCCCGGTGTCCTGTAAGCTGTTCGGGACGCTGCGATTTCACCGCGGCTGTCCCGAACAGCCCAACTGAGCAGCCGGGATACTTTCACTTTCACTTCAGACGTGGCGGCCAGCTTTGATCGCCGCATCTGAGGGGTTAATACAGGGCATCACCGCGATCGGCGATGTCCCGTATTAGCCGCGGGTCCCGGCCGTTGATAGCCGCCGGGACCTACCGGATATGACGCGGCATGTGTGATATGCGTGAGCCCACGGCATATCGCGGGAGCTGGCGGAGGACGTAAATAAACGTCCTTCGTTGTTAAGGGGTTAAACATGGGCATAATTAAAAAGCCCACAATTCGTTCATATTGGAGTAATGATATGATTTACCATACTCCATTGCACCATTCTGTCATGCTAAGGGCTCGGTTTGAAGTCCTCCTCAAATTTCTACACAATGCTAATAATGAAAACTGCCCACCCCCCAGTAATCCCAATTTTGATTGCATATATAAAATTTGGCCCCTTATTAACTATTTAAACCAATAATTTTCTGAAGCGTACACCCCATAAAGAGATTCCACTGGACGAGTCTTTAGTGCACTACAAGGGAAGGTTGCACTTTAGGCAATACCTGCCTAACAAAGGGGCCAGGTATGGAATAAAACGTTATAAATTGTGCGAGAGTGCAACAGGCTACACGCACAAATTTAGAGTCTATGAGGGGAAAGACTCAAAAATAGAGCCCCCAGAGTGTCCCCCTGTACTAAACACAATGGGAAAAATAGTATATGATCTAGTTCACCCCCTGCTAGATCAAGGGTATAATATTTACCTTGATAATTTTTATACCAGCGTCTCATTACTACAATGCCTGCTTGCCAAGGGTACTGTGGCCTATGGTGAAACTGCGAATGGCTCTTTAAATCAGTTATGGTTCCTGATGGAGCTGACATTGGCCAGGTCAGTGCTGTTAACACATCATATAATGTATTGAACTGGCTTAATGTAGAGATGATACAAGGTAAGTTAAGTAAAGTAAATGTAAGCAAATCTCCAGGGCCGGATGGACTACACCCAAGAGTTCTTAGAGAGGTAAGTTCAGTAATATCTGTACCCTTGTTCATGATATTTAGAGATTCTCTGGTGTCTGGTATTGTTCCAAGGGACTGGCGCAAGGCGAATGTGGTACCAATCTTCAAGAAGGGCTCTAGGTTTTCGCCAGGCAATTATAGACCGGTAAGTCTAACGTGCATTGTGGGTAAATTGTTTGAAGGACTTATAAGTCATTACATACAGGAATACATAGGGGATAATAGTATTATAAGTGATAGCCAGCATGGGTTTACTAAGGATAGAAGTTGTCAAACCAATCTAATTTGCTTTTATGAAGAGGTGAGTAGAAGCCTTGACAGAGGAATGGCTATGGATATAGTGTTTCTGGATTTTGCCAAAGCGTTTGATACTGTCCCTCACAGACATCTGACAGGTAAGTTAAGGTCCTTGGGCTTGGAAACTTTAGTTTGTAACTGGATTGAACACTGGCTCATGGATCGTACCCAGAGAGTGGTGGTCAATGATTCGTACTCTGATTGGTCCCCGGTTATTAGTGGTGTACTCCAAGGTTCAGTACTGGGCCCGCTGCTGTTTAATTTATTTATCAATGATATAGAGGATGGTATTAACAGCTCTGTTTCTATCTTTGCAGATGACACCAAGCTTTGTAGCATGGTACAGTCTATAGAGGATGTGCATAAGTTACAAGATGACTTGGAAAGACTAAGTGTCTGGGCATCCACTTGGCAAATGAGGCTCAATGTGGATAAATGTAAAGTTATGCATCTGGGTACTAATAACCTGCATGCATCGTATGTCTTAGGGGGGATTAAACTGGCAGAGTCACTGGTAGAGAAGGATCTGGGTGTACTTGTAGATCACAGACTACAGAATAGCATGCAATGTCAGGCTGCTGCTTCCAAAGCCGGCAGGATATTGTCATGTATCAAAAGAGGCATGGACTCAAGGGACAGGGACATAATACTCCCCCTTTATAAAGCATTGGTACGGCCTCACCTGGAATATGCTGTTCAGTTTTGGTCGCCTGTTCATAAAAGGGACACTGCGGAGTTGGAAAGGGTGCAGAGACGCGCGACTAAACTAATATGGGGCATGGAACATCTTAGCTATGAGGAGCGATTAAAGGAGTTACAATTGTTTAGTCTTGAGAAGAGACGTTTAAGGGGGGATATGATAAACGTATATAAGTATATAAATGGCCCATACAAAAAATATGGAGAAAAACTGTTCCAGGTTAAACCCCCCCAAAGGACGAGGGGGCACTCCCTCCGTCTGGAGAAGAAAAGGTTTAGTCTAAAGGGGTGACACGCCTTCTTTACCGTGAGGACTGTGAATTTATGGAACGGTCTACCTCAGGAACTGGTCACAGCAGGAACAATTAACAGCTTTAAAACAGGGTTAGATACATTCCTGGAGCAAAATAACATTAATGCTTATGCAGAATTATAAAACTACATTCCTTTCCCTTATCCCCTTACACCCTTCCCTTCAATTCCCTGGTTGGACTTGATGGACGTATGTCTTTTTTCAACCATACTAACTATGTAACTATGTAACTATGTACCATTTTGTTCCTCTGTTATGTTTTGTTTTTGCCTGCAACCTGTATAAATAAAGCTGGCGAGGTGCCAGACTTTTATCCTGAACAGGAAACGTGTCCCATGGAAGTGACCAAGACAATCCCAGAGCTATCCCCGAGGACGGTTCCTTACACCTCATATGGGGTATTTCCACACTTACAAGAAATGGGGTTACAAATTTTGTGGGGAATTTTCTTTTGTTACCACTTGTAAAAATGAAAAAAAAATGGGGCTACAATAACATGTTAGTGTTAAAAATTGAGATTTTGAGTTTTCTCCCCCACTTTGCAGCTATTCCTGTGAAACACCTAAAGGGTTAACAAACTTACTGAATGTCATTTTGAATACTTTGAGGAGTAAAGTTTTCAGAATGGGTTAATTTATAGGGGATTGATAACTTAAGGCCCTCAAATTTACTTAAATGGGCACTGTCACCAACTATTTTTTGATATGTTGTAGTACTTATGTACTACAACATATCTCTAATATACTTTTATTTTTATTTTTTTTCATTAAAAAGGTTTAATTTACATTTAAAAACCAGTCACTGAAAAAGGACTGATTTTGGAGTGGCAATCAGTCCTTTTTCAGTTAGGCTGCACTCGCTCCCTGCCTGTAAATCAGACAGGCGGGAGCGAGCGCATTGGCTCCCCGGCCACTGGCTGGGAGGCCACTCCACACGCACATCGCCGCCGCCTCGTTGCCGCCGCTGTCCCTGCACGCCCGCTGCCGGACTCTGCAGTAACTGCAAGTGTAATGAGGGAAGGGGGTATGCGGGGGGGGGGGGGGAGGAGGGAACGGGCTAGTGCCGTAGCGGGGGGGGGGGGGGGGTAAAACGGGCTAGCAAAAAAAAAAAAATAGGATGGTGGGAGCTACCCTTTAAAATCTGAACTGGTCCCTAAAAACTTCAGATTTTGAATTTTTTTTGAAAATCTTGAAAGTTGCTGCTAAACTTCGAAGCCCTATAATGTCTTCAAGGAGTAAAAACATGTGTCAACATTATGATGTCAACATAAAGTAGACATATTTTTCTTTTTAATGTTTTTATAGTTCACCACAGTCCATTCTTTTTCTAGATGTGTGCCTGTTTGTTCCTGTTGCGGATTGGATAGTCCCCAATTCTGACATAGCTCTAACAATTTTTGAGGTGAGCTTAATGCAAAGTTTCCCCTATGTAAGACAACAGAACTTTCACTGGAAACCCCCATTTATACCTAATGGCCCTCATTTACTATTCTAAACCCGAATTTGTCGGGTTTTCTCGGCGCATCTTTGTCTGCGACATCGTGCGCCAGTCTGCGACACGATGCAACATTTTTTCCGGACGGACCCGGTGTGGATTCTCCCAAACCCGAAAAAGGGGCGTAACCCGACATTTCTGAGCTTTCCCACATATTTAAAAAGGTTTCCAACCCGAATATGTTGAATTGTTGTGGATTTTTTCCCGACAACTCAGAGGAGTTGGAAACCAAAACCAACAAAACCCACGTGCGACAAACAGGATGCGACATAATAATAAATACCAGGGGAAAAAAGCAGTCGGGTAAGAAAGCAAGATAGACTTACAGCCCGATTTTCTAAGTAAATGAGGGCCAATGTCTCTCTCTCTCAGTAAACGGGTTCACTCAGCAATCTCCCTTCTTGCCATTGTAGCAGCGGAAAGATCCGGGTATATAGCGAGGTTAGCAAACTTTTCATGCAGATTAGGTGAGGTTCTCAATGCTAATATAATTTTCTCCTTAATATGAAGGAATTGGAGACAAAGAATTACATCCCTTGGCTTAGCAGTGGGTAACCCCTGCGGCTTCAGTAATCTGTGTGCCCTATCTATAGTAAGGTCCAAGTCTGTTAATTGGGACATTAAGGAGGAAAAAAATTCATTAAGGAATCCATTCAATTCCTCTGTTTTCACTGATTCTGGTATACCTCTTATTCGGAGGTTATTCCTCCTTGTACAATCCTCCAGTTCTGCAGCTTTTAATTTTAAATAGCTCACTTCTTCTTCAAAATTCTGGACTGAGCCTGTGATCTTATTTTGAGCCGTATTTATTTCCTCAATCCTATTTTCCATATGAATTGTACGTGAACCTAATGAATGAATTTCTTCCTGTATGCTCACCACCGCTTTTTGTATGGCATTAGTGAATGTATCTTGTAGGCTTGCCAATAGGTTCTGATAGAAGCTTCAGACACGGGTGCCATAGGGTCATACGTGTCTGCTGATATTACAGTACCTATTTTAGGGCTTTGTTCTATGTATACTTTCTCACCCTGGTACATTTGAGTTTTGGGGATTTCTTTAAGCCGCTGGAGCTGATAGACTTGCCAATGAAAGGACCCCCTTTAGCTGAGGCTGGCTAATTCCATTTCTCAGGTCCTCTTCCATAACCACTTTGTTAACCACCTTTTTTTGTCCCAAGTTCACATATGTTGGTACCTTTTCTGGCCTCTTTGCACTCACCGGAGTGGAGACTTCAAGATCTACATCGGTTAAGTCCTCTCCAGTATTCAGCTGTACTGGGGAAGGTGGCCAACTATTTTCCGCCTCGTGGTCTCCTCCCTGTTTTCTGCAGGCTGTCTGTACTCCGGCTTCACCGCCTGCCCTGCACCTGTGTGCGGCAGCATCCCCACGTCTCCTCCGAGCATGCCGCTGTGCTCTGCGATCACATGTCTGTTTGGAGAGGGCGCGTTCCGCTCTGCCTGCTGTGCCGCTGCTCCTACGCTACCTCTCCCAGCCGGCCTGCTCCTGAACCCAAATCGCAGCGGAGAGCCTTGTAGTCCCCATCCGGCCGTAGTGTCTCCCCTCTTGTTCTTCCTTTCCTCCCGGGGTGAGTAATAAGTGGACATCTTCCTCAGACTTTTCTTAGATCTGGACCGAGTCATGAACAAAAGCCTTTGTTTTAGATGGCGTATTTAGTTAACCCTTTAAGGACCCATGACGTACCAGTACGTCATGAGTCTGCTTCCTTTCTATAACGCGGGCCATGGTGAGGCCCTACATCATAGCGGGTCGGGCCTAATAGTGCATGGCACTGGTCACTGTGCCGCGCACTAATAACCCTTTAGACGCGGCGTTCAAAGTTGAACACCACATCTAAAGTGAACGTAAATCATTGCCAGTTAGCTCAGGAGGCTGTTCTGGATGTCCACGGCGAAATTGCGACATCCCAAACAGCTGTGAGACAGCAGGAGGGTCCCCTACCTTGCCTCCTGGTGTTCAATTGCCAAATGACTGCTCGGTGCCTGAGATCCAGGCATGAGCAGTCAAGCAGCAGAATCATTGATCAATGGTTTCCTATGAGAAACCATTGGTCAATGTAAAAGATCAGTGTGTGCAGTGTTATAGCCCCCTATGGGAGCTATAACATTGCAAAAAAATAGTGAATAAAGATAATTTAACCTCTTCCCTAATAAAAGTTTGAATCATCCCCCTTTTCCCATTTAACACCTTAACGGCGCAGGATGTAAATGTACGTCCTGGTGAGGTGGTACTTAACGCACCAGGACGTACATTTACGTCCTAAGCATAACCGCGAGCATCGGAACAATAGCACTGAACAGTATTAGCAATCGAATGATTGCAAGAAATAGTCCCCTATGGGCACTATAAAAGTGTAAAAATAAAAGTAAAAAAAATAAAGTAAAACAAATGCGAAAACCCCCCTCCCCAATAAAAACGTAAATTGTCCCATTTTCCCAATTTCCCCCCCAAAAAGTGTTACATTTTTTTTTATATACACATTTGGTATTGCTACGTGCGTAAATATCTGAACTATTAAAATAAAATGTTAATGATACTGTACGGTGAACGGCGTGAAAGTAAAAAAAAAGTCAAAAATAGATGCTTTCTTATAACCATTTTATTTCAAATTTTTTTTTTTATAAAAAATGGATAAAAAGTTCTATGTAAGCAAATATGGTATCATTAAAAAGTACAGATCACGGTGCAAAAAATGAACCCTCATACTGCCGCTTATACGGAAAAATGAAAAAAATTATAGGTCTTCAAAATAGGGGGATTTTAAACGTTCTAATTTGGTTAAAAAGTTTACGATTTTTTTTAAGCGCAACAATAATAGAAAAGTATGTTATCATGGGTATCATTTTGATCATATTGACCCAAAGAAATAAGAACACATGTCATTTTTACCGTAAATTGTACAGCGTGAAAACGAAACTTTACAAAATTAGCAAAATTGTGGTTTTCTTTTTAATTTCATCACACAAATAGTATTTTTTTGGTTGCGCCATACATTTTATGGTAAAGTGAGTGATGGCATTACAACGGACAACTGGTTGTGCAAAAAACAAGCCCTTATACTAGTCTGTGGATGAAAATATAAAAGCGTTACGACTTTTTGAAGGCGAGGAGGAAAAAACAAAAACGTTAAAATAAAATTGTCTGAGTCCTTAAATGGGCACTGTCACAACTTTATTTTTTGATATGTTGTAGTACTTATGTACTACAACATTTCTGTAATATACTTTTATTATTATTTTTTCATTAAAAAGGTTTAATTTATATTTAAAAACCGGCCACTGAAAAAGGACTGATTTTGGAGTGGCAATCAGTCCTTTTTCAGTTAGGCTGCACTCGCTCCCTGCCTGTCAATCAGACAGGCGGGAGCGAGCGCATTGGCTCCTCGGCCACTCCTCCCGCACATCGCCGCCGCCTCGTTGCCGCCGCTGTCCCTGCACGCTCGCTGCCGGACTCTGCAGTAACTGCAAGTGTAATGAGGGAAGGGGGTATGCGGGGGGGGGGGGGGGGAGGAGGGAACGGGCTAGTGCCGTAGCGGGGGGGGGGGGGGGTAAAACGGGCTAGCAAAAAAAAATAAATAGGATGGTGGGAGCTACCCTTTAAAATCTGAACTGGTCCCTAAAAACTTCAGATTTTGAATTTTTTTTGAAAATCTTGAAAGTTGCTGCTAAACTTCGAAGCCCTATAATGTCTTCAAGGAGTAAAAACATGTGTCAACATTATGATGTCAACATAAAGTAGACATATTTTTCTTTTTAATGTTTTTATAGTTCACCACAGTCCATTCTTTTTCTAGATGTGTGCCTGTTTGTTCCTGTTGCGGATTGGATAGTCCCCAATTCTGACATAGCTCTAACAATTTTTGAGGTGAGCTTAATGCAAAGTTTCCCCTATGTAAGACAACAGAACTTTCACTGGAAACCCCCATTTATACCTAATGGCCCTCATTTACTATTCTAAACCCGAATTTGTCGGGTTTTCTCGGCGCATCTTTGTCTGCGACATCGTGCGCCAGTCTGCGACACGATGCAACATTTTTTCCGGACGGACCCGGTGTGGATTCTCCCAAACCCGAAAAAGGGGCGTAACCCGACATTTCTGAGCTTTCCCACATATTTAAAAAGGTTTCCAACCCGAATATGTTGAATTGTTGTGGATTTTTTCCCGACAACTCAGAGGAGTTGGAAACCAAAACCAACAAAACCCACGTGCGACAAACAGGATGCGACATAATAATAAATACCAGGGGAAAAAAGCAGTCGGGTAAGAAAGCAAGATAGACTTACAGCCCGATTTTCTAAGTAAATGAGGGCCAATGTCTCTCTCTCTCAGTAAACGGGTTCACTCAGCAATCTCCCTTCTTGCCATTGTAGCAGCGGAAAGATCCGGGTATATAGCGAGGTTAGCAAACTTTTCATGCAGATTAGGTGAGGTTCTCAATGCTAATATAATTTTCTCCTTAATATGAAGGAATTGGAGACAAAGAATTACATCCCTTGGCTTAGCAGTGGGTAACCCCTGCGGCTTCAGTAATCTGTGTGCCCTATCTATAGTAAGGTCCAAGTCTGTTAATTGGGACATTAAGGAGGAAAAAAATTCATTAAGGAATCCATTCAATTCCTCTGTTTTCACTGATTCTGGTATACCTCTTATTCGGAGGTTATTCCTCCTTGTACAATCCTCCAGTTCTGCAGCTTTTAATTTTAAATAGCTCACTTCTTCTTCAAAATTCTGGACTGAGCCTGTGATCTTATTTTGAGCCGTATTTATTTCCTCAATCCTATTTTCCATATGAATTGTACGTGAACCTAATGAATGAATTTCTTCCTGTATGCTCACCACCGCTTTTTGTATGGCATTAGTGAATGTATCTTGTAGGCTTGCCAATAGGTTCTGATAGAAGCTTCAGACACGGGTGCCATAGGGTCATACGTGTCTGCTGATATTACAGTACCTATTTTAGGGCTTTGTTCTATGTATACTTTCTCACCCTGGTACATTTGAGTTTTGGGGATTTCTTTAAGCCGCTGGAGCTGATAGACTTGCCAATGAAAGGACCCCCTTTAGCTGAGGCTGGCTAATTCCATTTCTCAGGTCCTCTTCCATAACCACTTTGTTAACCACCTTTTTTTGTCCCAAGTTCACATATGTTGGTACCTTTTCTGGCCTCTTTGCACTCACCGGAGTGGAGACTTCAAGATCTACATCGGTTAAGTCCTCTCCAGTATTCAGCTGTACTGGGGAAGGTGGCCAACTATTTTCCGCCTCGTGGTCTCCTCCCTGTTTTCTGCAGGCTGTCTGTACTCCGGCTTCACCGCCTGCCCTGCACCTGTGTGCGGCAGCATCCCCACGTCTCCTCCGAGCATGCCGCTGTGCTCTGCGATCACATGTCTGTTTGGAGAGGGCGCGTTCCGCTCTGCCTGCTGTGCCGCTGCTCCTACGCTACCTCTCCCAGCCGGCCTGCTCCTGAACCCAAATCGCAGCGGAGAGCCTTGTAGTCCCCATCCGGCCGTAGTGTCTCCCCTCTTGTTCTTCCTTTCCTCCCGGGGTGAGTAATAAGTGGACATCTTCCTCAGACTTTTCTTAGATCTGGACCGAGTCATGAACAAAAGCCTTTGTTTTAGATGGCGTATTTAGTTAACCCTTTAAGGACCCATGACGTACCAGTACGTCATGAGTCTGCTTCCTTTCTATAACGCGGGCCATGGTGAGGCCCTACATCATAGCGGGTCGGGCCTAATAGTGCATGGCACTGGTCACTGTGCCGCGCACTAATAACCCTTTAGACGCGGCGTTCAAAGTTGAACACCACATCTAAAGTGAACGTAAATCATTGCCAGTTAGCTCAGGAGGCTGTTCTGGATGTCCACGGCGAAATTGCGACATCCCAAACAGCTGTGAGACAGCAGGAGGGTCCCCTACCTTGCCTCCTGGTGTTCAATTGCCAAATGACTGCTCGGTGCCTGAGATCCAGGCATGAGCAGTCAAGCAGCAGAATCATTGATCAATGGTTTCCTATGAGAAACCATTGGTCAATGTAAAAGATCAGTGTGTGCAGTGTTATAGCCCCCTATGGGAGCTATAACATTGCAAAAAAATAGTGAATAAAGATAATTTAACCTCTTCCCTAATAAAAGTTTGAATCATCCCCCTTTTCCCATTTAACACCTTAACGGCGCAGGATGTAAATGTACGTCCTGGTGAGGTGGTACTTAACGCACCAGGACGTACATTTACGTCCTAAGCATAACCGCGAGCATCGGAACAATAGCACTGAACAGTATTAGCAATCGAATGATTGCAAGAAATAGTCCCCTATGGGCACTATAAAAGTGTAAAAATAAAAGTAAAAAAAATAAAGTAAAACAAATGCGAAAACCCCCCTCCCCAATAAAAACGTAAATTGTCCCATTTTCCCAATTTCCCCCCCAAAAAGTGTTACATTTTTTTTTATATACACATTTGGTATTGCTACGTGCGTAAATATCTGAACTATTAAAATAAAATGTTAATGATACTGTACGGTGAACGGCGTGAAAGTAAAAAAAAAGTCAAAAATAGATGCTTTCTTATAACCATTTTATTTCAAATTTTTTTTTTTATAAAAAATGGATAAAAAGTTCTATGTAAGCAAATATGGTATCATTAAAAAGTACAGATCACGGTGCAAAAAATGAACCCTCATACTGCCGCTTATACGGAAAAATGAAAAAAATTATAGGTCTTCAAAATAGGGGGATTTTAAACGTTCTAATTTGGTTAAAAAGTTTACGATTTTTTTTAAGCGCAACAATAATAGAAAAGTATGTTATCATGGGTATCATTTTGATCATATTGACCCAAAGAAATAAGAACACATGTCATTTTTACCGTAAATTGTACAGCGTGAAAACGAAACTTTACAAAATTAGCAAAATTGTGGTTTTCTTTTTAATTTCATCACACAAATAGTATTTTTTTGGTTGCGCCATACATTTTATGGTAAAGTGAGTGATGGCATTACAACGGACAACTGGTTGTGCAAAAAACAAGCCCTTATACTAGTCTGTGGATGAAAATATAAAAGCGTTACGACTTTTTGAAGGCGAGGAGGAAAAAACAAAAACGTTAAAATAAAATTGTCTGAGTCCTTAAATGGGCACTGTCACAACTTTATTTTTTGATATGTTGTAGTACTTATGTACTACAACATTTCTGTAATATACTTTTATTATTATTTTTTCATTAAAAAGGTTTAATTTATATTTAAAAACCGGCCACTGAAAAAGGACTGATTTTGGAGTGGCAATCAGTCCTTTTTCAGTTAGGCTGCACTCGCTCCCTGCCTGTCAATCAGACAGGCGGGAGCGAGCGCATTGGCTCCTCGGCCACTCCTCCCGCACATCGCCGCCGCCTCGTTGCCGCCGCTGTCCCTGCACGCCCGCTGCCGGACTCTGCAGTAACTGCAAGTGTAATGAGGGAACGGGGTATGCGGGGCGGGGAGGAGGGAATGGACTAGTGCTGTAGCGGGGGGGGGGGGGGGGGGGTTGGGGAACGGGCTAGCAAAAAAAAGAAAATAGGATGGTGGGAGCTACCCTTTAAGGCTCAAATGGGCTGTGTCCTTAAGGGGTTAAAAAAAACTGTGTAAATAAAAATAGACATATGTGGTATTGCCGCATGCAAAAATGTCCGAATTATAGAAATATATAATTAATTAAAGCGCACGGTCAATGGCGTACATGCAAAAAAATTCCAAAGTCCAAAATAGTGTATTTTTGGCCACTTTTTATTTCATGAAAAAATTTATAAAAAGCGATCAATAAGTCCTATCAATACAAAAATGGTTCTGCTAAAAACTTCAGATCACGGCTCAAATAAAGAGCCCTCATACCACCCCAAACGCCGAAATATTAAAAAGCTATAGGGATCAGAAGATGACAATTTTAAATGTATAAATTTTCCTGCATATAGTTATTTTTTTTCCCAGAAGTACGACAAAATCAAACCTATATAAGTAGGGTATCATTTTAATCATATGGACCTACAGAATAAAGAGAAGGTGTCATTTTAACCGAAAAATGTACTGTGTAGAAACGGATGCCCACAAAATTACAAAATGGCGTTTTTTTTTCAATTTTGTCCCACAATTATTTTTTTCCCATTTCGCCGTAGATTTTTGGGTAAAATGACTGATGTCATTACAATGTAGAATTGGTGGCACAAAAATAAGCAAAATTTAAAGGGTTATGATTTTTTAAAGGTGAGGAGGAAAAAACGAAAATACAAAAAACTGAAAAACCCCGGGTCCTTAAGCGATCCCTCCACCCATTGAAGCAGACAGGCTCCCTGTCATCAGCTGACTAGTGAGTCAGGTCTCGGCCGCATTGCAAGCTGGAAAAAATCTGAGACAACAGTAATTTTGTATGCTGTTAAAAACAAATATTGGGGGGAAAATCACAGGAGAATTGTGAGAAAACCGTCACACACAGGTACAGACACTATATTATGAACTACACTAACTTTACAGCCCCTGTAGCATAGTCAAATAAAAAAAAATTCCTGGAATACCCCTTTATTTTTTCTTGTTGTTTTACACAAAAGGAAACTGTACCCAACAGATCATTTGTTCTAATCTTTTAGTCCATTAAGGAAAAGCTCAAGGTCATTGTTACGCCGAGCGCTCCGGGTCCCCGCTCCTCCCCGGAGCGCTCGCTTCTCTCTCCCCGCGGCAGCGCTCCGGTCACGTCCTCTGACCCGGGGCGCTGCGATTCCGCTGCCAGCCGGGATGCGATTCGCGATGCGGGTAGCGCCCGCTCGCGATGCGCACCCCGGCTCCCCTACCTGACTCGCTCTCCGTCTGTTCTGTCCCGGCGCGCACGGCCCCGCTCCCTAGGGCGCGCGCGCGCCGGGTCTCTGCGATTTAAAGGGCCACTGCGCCGCTGATTGGCGCAGTGGTTCCAATTAGTGTGTTCACCTGTGCACTTCCCTATATCACCTCACTTCCCCTGCACTCCCTTGCCGGATCTTGTTGCCTTAGTGCCAGTGAAAGCGTTCCTTGTGTGTTCCTTGCCTGTGTTTCCAGACCTTCTGCCGTTGCCCCTGACTACGATCCTTGCTGCCTGCCCCGACCTTCTGCTACGTCCGACCTTGCTTTTGCCTACTCCCTTGTACCGCGCCTATCTTCAGCAGCCAGAGAGGTGAGCCGTTGCTAGTGTATACGACCTGGTCACTACCGCCGCAGCAAGACCATCCCGCTTTGCGGCGGGCTCTGGTGAAAACCAGTAGTGGCTTAGAACCGGTCCACTAGCACGGTCCACGCCAATCCCTCTCTGGCACAGAGGATCCACTACCTGCCAGCCGGCATCGTGACAGTAGATCCGGCCATGGATCCCGCTGAAGTTCCTCTGCCAGTTGTCGCTGACCTCACCACGGTGGTCGCCCAGCAGTCACAACAGATAGCGCAACAAGGCCAACAGCTGTCTCAACTGACCGTTATGCTACAACAGTTACTACCACAGCTTCAGCAGTCATCTCCTCCGCCAGCTCCTGCACCTCCTCCGCAGCGAGTGGCCGCTCCTGGGATACGCTTATCCTTGCCGGATAAATTTGATGGGGACTCTAAGTTTTGCCGTGGCTTTCTTTCCCAATGTTCCCTGCATCTGGAGATGATGTCGGACCTGTTTCCCACTGAAAGGTCTAAGGTGGCTTTCGTAGTCAGCCTTCTGTCCGGAAAAGCCCTGTCATGGGCCACACCGCTCTGGGACCGCAATGACCCCGTCACTGCCTCTGTACACTCCTTCTTCTCGGAAATCCGAAGTGTCTTTGAGGAACCTGCCCGAGCCTCTTCTGCTGAGACTGCCCTGTTGAACCTGGTCCAGGGTAATTCTTCCGTTGGCGAGTATGCCGTACAATTCCGTACTCTTGCTTCAGAATTGTCCTGGAATAATGAGGCCCTCTGCGCGACCTTCAAAAAAGGCCTATCCAGCAACATTAAAGATGTTCTGGCCGCACGAGAAATTCCTGCTAATCTACATGAACTTATTCACCTAGCCACTCGCATTGACATGCGTTTTTCCGAAAGGCGTCAGGAACTCCGCCAAGATATGGACTCTGTTCGCACGAGGCGTTTTTTCTCCTCGGCTCCTCTCTCCTCTGGTCCCCTGCAATCTGTTCCTGTGCCTCCCGCCGTGGAGGCTATGCAGGTCGACCGGTCTCGCCTGACACCTCAAGAGAGGACACGACGCCGTATGGAGAACCTCTGCCTGTACTGTGCTAGTACCGAACACTTCCTGAGAGATTGTCCTATCCGTCCTCCCCGCCTGGAAAGACGTACGCTGACTCCGCACAAAGGTGAGACAGTCCTTGATGTCTACTCTGCTTCTCCACGTCTTACTGTGCCTGTGCGGATGTCTGCCTCTGCCTTCTCCTTCTCTACAGTGGCCTTCTTGGACTCTGGATCTGCAGGAAATTTTATTTTGGCCTCTCTCGTCAACAAGTTCAACATCCCGGTGACCAGTCTCGCCAGACCTCTCTACATCAATTGTGTAAATAATGAAAGATTGGACTGTACCATACGTTTCCGCACGGAGCCCCTTCTTATGAGCATCGGATCTCATCATGAGAGGATTGAACTTTTGGTCCTCCCCAATTGCACCTCGGAAATTCTCCTTGGACTTCCCTGGCTTCAACTTCATTCCCCTACCCTGGATTGGTCCACTGGGGAGATCAAGAGTTGGGGGTCCTCTTGTTCCAAGAACTGTCTAAAACCGGTTCCCAGTAACCCTTGCCGTAACTCTGTGGTTCCTCCAGTAACCGGTCTCCCTAAGGCCTATATGGACTTCGCGGATGTTTTCTGCAAAAAACAAGCTGAGACTCTACCTCCTCACAGGCCTTATGATTGCCCTATCGATCTCCTCCCGGGTACTACTCCACCCCGGGGCAGAATTTATCCTCTCTCTGCCCCAGAGACTCTTGCCATGTCCGAATACGTCCAGGAGAATCTAAAAAAGGGCTTTATCCGTAAATCCTCCTCTCCTGCCGGAGCCGGATTTTTCTTTGTGTCCAAAAAAGATGGCTCCCTACGTCCTTGCATTGACTACCGCGGTCTTAATAAAATCACGGTTAAGAACCGCTACCCCTTACCCCTCATCTCTGAACTCTTTGATCGCCTCCAAGGTGCCCACATCTTCACTAAATTGGACTTAAGAGGCGCCTATAACCTCATCCGCATCAGAGAGGGGGACGAGTGGAAAACGGCATTTAACACCAGAGATGGACACTTTGAGTATCTGGTCATGCCCTTTGGACTGTGCAACGCCCCTGCCGTCTTCCAAGACTTTGTCAATGAAATTTTTCGTGATCTGTTATACTCCTGTGTTGTTGTATATCTGGACGATATCCTAATTTTTTCTGCCAATCTAGAAGAACACCGCCAGCATGTCCGTATGGTTCTTCAGAGACTTCGTGACAACCAACTCTATGCCAAAATTGAGAAATGTCTGTTTGAATGCCAATCTCTTCCTTTTCTAGGATATTTGGTCTCTGGCCAGGGACTACAGATGGATCCAGACAAACTCTCTGCCGTCTTAGATTGGCCACGCCCCTCCGGACTCCGTGCTATCCAACGCTTTTTGGGGTTCGCCAATTATTACAGGCAATTTATTCCACATTTTTCTACCATTGTGGCTCCTATCGTGGCTTTAACCAAAAAAAATGCTGATCCCAAGTCCTGGCCTCCTCAAGCAGAAGACGCCTTTAAACGACTCAAGTCTGCCTTTTCTTCGGCTCCCGTCCTCTCCAGACCTGACCCTTCCAAACCCTTCCTATTGGAGGTTGATGCCTCCTCAGTGGGAGCTGGAGCTGTTCTTCTACAAAAAAACTCTTCCGGGCATGCTGTCACTTGTGGTTTTTTCTCTAGGACCTTCTCTCCAGCGGAGAGGAACTACTCCATCGGGGATCGAGAGCTTCTAGCCATTAAATTAGCACTTGAGGAATGGAGGCATCTGCTGGAGGGATCAAGTTCTCCTGTTATTATCTACACCGACCACAAGAACCTCTCCTACCTCCAGTCTGCCCAACGGCTGAATCCTCGCCAGGCCCGGTGGTCTCTGTTCCTTGCGCTCGCTTCTCTCTCCCCGCGGCAGCGCTCCGGTCACGTCCTCTGACCCGGGGCGCTGCGATTCCGCTGCCAGCCGGGATGCGATTCGCGATGCGGGTAGCGCCCGCTCGCGATGCGCACCCCGGCTCCCCTACCTGACTCGCTCTCCGTCTGTTCTGTCCCGGCGCGCGCGGCCCCGCTCCCTAGGGCGCGCGCGCGCCGGGTCTCTGCGATTTAAAGGGCCACTGCGCCGCTGATTGGCGCAGTGGTTCCAATTAGTGTGTTCACCTGTGCACTTCCCTATATCACCTCACTTCCCCTGCACTCCCTTGCCGGATCTTGTTGCCTTAGTGTCAGTGAAAGCGTTCCTTGTGTGTTCCTTGCCTGTGTTTCCAGACCTTCTGCCGTTGCCCCTGACTACGATCCTTGCTGCCTGCCCCGACCTTCTGCTACGTCCGACCTTGCTTTTGCCTACTCCCTTGTACCGCGCCTATCTTCAGCAGCCAGAGAGGTGAGCCGTTGCTAGTGGATACGACCTGGTCACTACCGCCGCAGCAAGACCATCCCGCTTTGCGGCGGGCTCTGGTGAAAACCAGTAGTGGCTTAGAACCGGTCCACTAGCACGGTCCACGCCAATCCCTCTCTGGCACAGAGGATCCACTACCTGCCAGCCGGCATCGTGACAGTCATTTTTGTTTTGCCTGTTTTATGGTAAAAAAGACAGATATGAAAAATAAAAAGTCAATGCCTATTATTAAAATAACACCACTAAAAACTAGTAAAACTAATGTAACTGGTACTGATACGTATTACAACACAAACATGTTTTGGTGAGAATGTCAGAAAATGTGGATAGATAGACAGGTTGATAGATAATTCAAAGTTGTAACAAGCAGCACAACCCAACGGTGCAATGGTGTGGTGGGTGCAGTCAGCACAGCCCCGTTCACGGTCTGTTAGATGCAGGCAAAGAGGTTCCGCAGCACTCCAAATTTGTTCAAAACAGTGGTTTATTATCCCATTCAAGAAGTGATAGGTTGATAGATAGATAGATAGATAGATATTAGATAGATAGTTAGTAGAGTAGTTGAAGCAAGAAGATAAGCATTTGTAGATGTATAGAGCATATGAGACTTAAACAATAGTTTTGTTCAATTATTATATTGACAAATATGACATCTTCAAACCTGGATGAGGATTTCAATAAACATTCATGGGGAAAAGTTGCTTCTGTGAAACACTGGAATGATGCAATAAGCTTTCACCAATTTTGCACTAAGTTCCGTGTACTGCTGGTATCTGGTTTTGATATCTATCTATCTATCTATCTATCTATCTATCTATCTGTCCAGTATATGTCTGATTTAATTTCAAAATGAGGCAACATAAGATCAAAGATAAGGAGATTCAAGGGGTATTATTATCTAAGGAATTCATGGTATAAGGCCCACCTCTGACTGTTGAAGCAATGGTAGATTATGCCATTACTTTATATTCAGTTTAGGTTCAACCTTTGGGAACTCTCCAATCAAGAGTGTAGCACTGCATCCCCTTGCATGTTTTTTCATCTGCACAGAAACCCTTATCCACTCAGCTGTGCAAAGAACAGCTATGGTTTCCAGTACAGCAGGGTTCATGGCACTTTATTGTGCAGGGAACAGAGGGGAATTCAGGTGTAGGGGACCCAGAGGACAGACATTCATCCACCCATCATAAAGTGATGGTATTTCCTATTGATTTGAGATGACTTTTTAAATGTCAGTACCCCTTTTAAACTTGAAGTGTTCCTATACGTTCAAAAGAATAATAAAAAAAAAAAACACAGTATGGTTTTGTTAGAAGAATCTTTCAGAGTGGTGACACACTGGGAATTTGTTCAGTACCTTTTCACAGCCCTCTGTCTCGCTACTATGCTAATATTGTGTTAGGAAAGTCCACTAAACTGAACAGGTTTGCAATGTGCTGGAGGACTATTTACAATAGTCTATTATAGATACCATAAGGGCAGAAGGGGGTTATTAATGCACTGTGTTTACAAGTTACTATGTGAGCAGGAAAAAAAGTAGCAAAAGGAACAAAGCAAGGAAGATGTTACAACACAAAAGCAGCCCTGGTCTATGCAACAAACTGCTGATAATGATGATGACTAAAGTAAGTGGGTTGAATTACATTTAGGAGGCAGCACTGTATACATAGTTAAAAAGAACAACAACAACAACAACAACAAAAAAAAAAACTATTTTATAGAAGGGACAGTTGGCCTGAACTTTCTTGGTGGTTATTAATTAGAATGGATCCTTGTTTTATCTTTAAGACTCAGTATAAACCCTCTACAGAAGGTACACAGGCTCAGGCTGCATTCACATTATCCAGATTATCTCCATTGTATCTTGGTCTCTTCCTGTGTTCTGTCTTGGTGTCTTCACTGTTGAGGAAGGCAATCCCCAAATAAAAAGCAGAGGACAATAGTTTGCAATGAAGTGAGACACCGAATATGCAAGGCTTTCAATGTATTTTCTGGGGTAAGACGTCATTTTTGGTGTGAAGTAAAATGATTTAGAAATATTTTATAAAGGCCATCAAATAGAGGAAAGCTATTTTAAACAACAGTAACCATTTAAATTTTCCAATGGTGAACCAAAAACTACCTTAACAAAAATAAATTAAAGAAAAAGCAATTTATTAAGGCCCTTTTAAATGTAGGGATTATCAACCAAACAGACTGGCAATAAGATTACATCTTGTGTCATGTAAACAGAGGATGTGCTGCCAACGATAACAGAAGTGAACTGTCACACAAACGATTGTGCAAACATTTCTGTGGCCCTTTACTCCTGATATTTGCCTCATACAAATTGTTCTTTCTACAAGCACCAATGGACTTATACAGTTAATTGGTGCAGTTTGTCTGTCTGCCCAAATATCAGTCTTTCCCTTAAATGGGTCCTCCATTTATGACCATTTTCTGATTTTTCATTTAATAATAGCAATTAAAAACCTGAATGTGTGAACACACCCTAAAGGCCCCTTAATTTAAATCACTCCCTTAATGAATGGTAATGACCTGATAATCAGGAAGTCTGTCATTTTATACATTAGGGAGTTTTAAGAGTCAGAGGTAAAATGCAAAATTAAGCAAATCTAAAAAAAATATGTATTTGCTTTTATTTGTATCTAAACTAAAATGTAAACATGCTGGATGTTGGTCATATTATTATTTCAGGTGTTTTTACTTTTGAAATAAATGCTGTAAGCAGTCAGTAAGGAATTCTGGTATCTGTACTTAAAAGAAACAGGTGTTACTTGAGAGCAGGGAGAGATTACAGACTGAGAACAGGATTGCAGTTAGAAAATGTATCCATATACATGAAAATATTGTAATTGCAAATACCTTCTAAAAGAAAATAACACGAATTGAGCAAATAAATATCTCTCATTTAAAATGTTCCATGTTCCAACATATTGTATCCATCTGTGGTATGCCTCTGGAGCTCCTCTAGCATAGGTTTTATACTGTTTAGTGGCATAACTACATGCAAAAGATCTACCACTGCATCATGTCAAGAACCCTAAGCATATTGGCCGAAAACTGCCATATTTGGCTAAAGGCTAAAAATCTTTGTTGCTATGCTCACCCCCTAACCCTTCTATAACCCGGGGTTTATGGGAAGGTTATTTGCTTTAGCATCATGGATTTAGTCTTTAAAAGATCCTTACCAAACATGCTGGTTAACTATTTGAACAGATCCTAAAAGATTCCACTGACTTTAAGTTTAATTTTGCTGGATAAAATAATGCAGTCGATATGCTATTTTGCAGACACAAAAGCAGTGGAAACAAGTTGGAACTGTACTTAAATGCCAATATCACAGTACACTCCAAAATTTGCAACACCGTAGATCTCAGGTTGCTTGCCAAGTGTTGAAATGCAGTTTTAAGCCAATTTAACGTTGTAACTTGGTATACACCATAACATTATAACTAGAATTTTAAGTAAATACATTAATGGGATATATTTTTGTTGATCCAGTCTGATGTCTGAAAAGCAAAGTACTAAGATTTACATGCCCCATTCCTACACCCATGTCATCTCTTTCCTAGCTGAGCTTTATAGACATGACATTTTTATCCATACTATTTATCTGTGTAACCAGTTCTATTTTATAACAATTGAGACTTACACAAATAAGGTTTTTGTAAACCTGCATGGTTTGGTTACCTTAACGCTTTAGGGTCTATTCACATGGCAAAATTTCCACAAGCATGGGCAGCAGGGAAAAAGCACCCTGGCAGCAGGGAAAAAGCACCCGGCAGCAGGGAAAAAACAGGGCCCAGGCTTGTTATATGACAGTGCGCTCAACCTTTCACTGTCCAAGGAGGGACATTGCTGCCGCCAGCGATATGCTGAGCGCAGTATGACTCATTGTCCCCAGGAAGCAAGAAGAAGACCAGCACCAGAGGACTGAGACATCTATATTGGCACAACGGGGGAACGTAGGAAGGTGAGTTAAAGTTTGTTTTGTCACTTTTTTCATTCTGGGCACCAGGGATTCTCAAGAATTACTGCTACAGATCTCCTTTAAATAACAGAAACATGTGGACTCTATTTACTAATTATGTGACTCGCAAATGTGACTTGTGAAGCCAATTGGTTGCACCAGATCTTTTTAAGGGCTTTCACAGTAAAGAGAGTAAACACACATGCACTATAAATCTGTGGTTAAACCATGAAAAATTATAGAAAAGTCTTAAGAGGTAAATACTTATGCAAGATGCAAGGCACTGTCAGAATGTACACAATGTTTCTTTCTATTTACAATCTGAATGATAACATGTTGCTTGCTAAATAAAAAAAAATCTGTAAAGCTAAAAAAGTAGCATGCCAGTTCCCTTTTCAATGGCGGTCATAACACATTTCTGTTAAATATATCATATTTTTGTGTAATGTTAAAAGTTGAAAAAGAAGTCTAAAAAAAATCAAGTGTCTGTTATTCTAGCCCTTGCTGAAAAAAAATGAGAATCCGAAATATGTTTGACAGTAATAAACCGAATAAAAATCTCAAATAACCACTGTTCAGGAGTAAAGAGACGAGACTAAACGCAATTCTCACTTTTCATCCTGTGTACTCTGTAGCGCCTATTGAAGGCTTTCTCTGCATTGCTCCCTCTTATTCTGTCTGAACTTAAAGTCTTTTGTTAAATTATTTAGAAAGCTACAGGCTGCCAATCAGAACAGGATTAAAGGTGTACTTGACTTCTTTCTTGTGTCTTCCACTGACCCGCCACTATCAATTTCCTTTTACAAAACAAGAAACAAAAAGGTATATTTCAAATAAATCATTTTATTCGGAGAATTTTGATCTTATTTTTTTGGTATGCTTTATTGAAAAAAGTAATCAATTTTCCTTGATAAGTTAGGTTAGATATTTATAAAGGTGTTAAAACATATTTCTGTTTGGATTATTTACATACAGCACAGGATGTTGCTTTTAAGTCAAATATTTCACCTAGATGACAGTAGATAAATAAAAAAACAAAACAGTATATTTTTCTGGAGGCATTTTTATTTTATGTTTATGGAAACAATGAACAGACTACTGACATTAACACAGAACAAAGGGCTTATTTTATATTGTTTATTAAGAAAAATTATTCCCCAGTAATTAAGTGTTCAATGTTTTGCAAGATACAAGTTAATTAACCAAAATGGTATTTGTTTTATAATCAATCTTTATCGGTTCCATCTATAAACATTTTCATAACTAAGCTTGTTTGTTAAGGTTCTTTTTTCTTTCACTTAAGTGTCAACAAAATATATTGCTGTGGAGTTATTTGGGAGGGCAATTGAGGACCGTCTGGCAACGGTTGACACTTGATTATATTTTACACGTGAAATGTTTTGAAAACTTTTGGGATAATGTTCCTACTCCATAAATTCATGGCAATTTTAATATTTCTTAGGACTTATACACATGGCAGGGCCAGGTGCATAGATGATGTAGGGAGGCAAATTGTGTTCATTTGGGTCCATACTAGAGAGCCATGTGCATATGTGGAGTTTCTGTGGGCCCATATTACAGAACCATGAACATGAAGGATGCATATGTAATTCCTTTGGGTCTGTACTACAGGATCATAGAACGGTCATGTACTATTGTATAATGCCTCTTTACAGCACAGTGTTATGGAGATATTACTTCTATAGTTCAGTAGGAAACTATACTAGTATGTTGGCTCCGTACTGAGGCTCCATACAACTGAAAGGAGTTATGCAAAGCCATACTTGCACGTATACAAAATGTATTTGTTTTTATATGTAACATATATGTGTTTTTTGCCTAATGAGATTAATACACGAGTAGGTTTCTATCAGCTATGAGATTAAGGCCTCCACCACTATGATGAGGATATTGTAGCATAGCAGCATATTACAAAAAGTTTAGATACATTCAGTTGAATATGAAACTTCTCTAGCGACATGTTTTTTTTTTTATTGTGCTACAGTATTTCTATTATTTATTAAATAAACACCCACTAGAATTCTGTAAAAAAAAAATGCTAATCTTTGTATGCTATAAATGGACTCAGCGGCCACAATGTCCTTCTATGGCCATCCTGATGGTGCTTACTCCCTTCTACTACCCAACTCCTGGTCTTCTCTCAACAAAAATAAACGCCCAGTCAGCCAATTATTAGCTATGGTGGGTCATGACCAGTAATGGTATATAAAGGTGACCCAGCTGCACAGGCATATCAGCAGTATGATGATCTTAGCAGGTGAGTTCCTTGCTTTTTTTTTTTTGCCAAACCTGGCTATTTTAAAGAAATAGGTTTGCTTACGATTAAATGATCATGATTTCATGTTTTAAGTTATCAGATTTTTGTCTGTTCTCTCTATATGCTCTAGACTCAACCCCCCCATGTAATTGTTTTTATGGTTGTCAGTTATTACAATTTCTTTCCTTATATTATTAATAGTAGACTACTTTCCAAAAACAAATCTAAAGTAGAGAGATGGCATAGTAAAAAAACGTTATATTTGGAAAAAATTGTATTTAGTTCACAGTGATTTACATAAATTCAAAAAATCCATTTACGCAAGAGACTTTCTAGAACTTCATTTATGAAAACCATCTAAATTCAAAACTATTAAACAAACAAAAACAAAACAATTGTATTTCATGCCCATAGCAGCCAATCACAGCATTGTTAGGTTTTTATCCTGAGCCCTATGAGACAAAAAATCTTTGTTATAATTGGTTGTTATGGGCAACAAATACAGTTTTTTTTAAAATATATTTTCATAAAGCATAAAGCTCTGTCATATTCGGTCCTATTTATCAATGTTCTCTATTAGTAACTACCAATCAGAGTTTAGCCTCCATTTTTTTTATTGCTTAGTAAAAAATGATGTGTTCAGTCACTACAAAAGCCTCTTATTAATACAAGTTTTAGGCTAGTGTGGTGTCCCGGTGCCGTATTTCATACTGTACCTTTGTAGATGTCCCCATAGTCAGAATCCCTAGGAACGTCTGGGTCCCTCTTCTATAGTTATCCCCTTGTCACCCTTTAGTTAGTTCATATTTGTATAGGAATTCATATAACTATAAGTATAAATATTTATATTTTCAAATGCCTACCTGTTCAGCATAGCAGGACCTGCGGGTCATGTGATTAGGTTCAGAACTCTATGGTTTTGCTAAAGGACCTTTGGTGGTTCTCATAACGTGTTCACCCACAATGCAATGTAACGGTGAGTGACAGTTGTTCTGGACCAAGCCCCTGCCCATATAAGGGAGCTGCGCCATTTTGATCGCTCTCTTGGGTTGCTGATTCTGGATGAGGTAGGACCTCCGCAGCTTACAAGACAATTTACTAGGCCAAAGCCTTGCGGCCTCGGCCTCTAACAAAGCGGTTATACTACGCAATTCCCCGCTACTCACCACAAGATCACTGGACCTAAGTCACTACAAAAGCCTTAAATCCTTAAATCCAGCAGATCTATGCTACAAAATTTCTGAGAAGCTAAATTGAGCTTATCTGATCCCAACCAACTGTCAATCGCTGCTCAGCTATATATAAAGAGACTCTGTTATCTGGACTGTTACTATTGCTGCATGTACAGAAATTCTTCAGTAAAAGTTCCAGCAAGGGTTAACAGCGCCCTTTATTATTCTGAACAGCAACACCCTAACTACCCTACACCCCACAAGGCTTTATCCCCCAAGGTTACCACACTAGGTTAGCAGCATGATTTGTGCTCGGATATGTTTGAAAAGTAACTTGAATATAGTCACTAGCTGAACACGCTTGGCCCATTGAGATGAATGGGGCCATGCCTGTCTGAGCATGGATACATTGGCATGTAATTTTGACAGCATCCTGACATATCTGTGCCTCTGAGGAAAAAATTCTAATATAAAGCACAACAATGGGTGTATACTAACCAGGACAGATAAACATGACCAACAAACTGAGTTTCCTTATTCCAAATAATCTTTTCAAAGTCTTGCCTGTGGAGGACATACAAAAAACTGGATGTTTACATGTAAAGTATATTATTTTCAAGGGCCTTTTACATTTATTTACCCCTTAAGGTTTGCTTTTTCATTTTTTCCTCCTTGCCATCCACATGCCTTAAAATGTATGGTAATATTGCATAGCATTGATCAGTTCAATTGGTGCTCTGCTAGTAGAGCGTGCCTGAAGCAGACTGTATTAGCAGCTTGCCCCATGGCAAGCACAACAGCCTAGCTGCCAGAAAGACTGATTTGCACCCTAAAAACATGTTACAGAGGTGCTAATCGGGCCCCTGACAGCTGTGATATTTGCCCATAAACCTCATAAATGCTTTGAAACTTAAAGGATAGCGATACTTAAAGGATAAGATGTTTGATCGCCGGGGTCCCGCCGCTGGGAATCCCTGCGATCTCTCCTGCAGCACCCCTGTCATCGGGTGCACGGAGAGAGGTTCACTCCTTGCTCGATGACAGGCAATGCAGGGGCCCTGCCCCCTCGTGATATCACCCCCTGCCAGCTTAATGCAAGTCTATGGGAGGGGGCATGGTTGCCGTCACTCCCCCTCCAATAGACTTGAGCTGAGTGTGCTGGGTGTGATGTCATGGGGGGCGGTGCCATGATGTCATGATCCTCCGGCCCCTTTATCGACAGTCTTCAGGCATGGAAGCAAAGCTCGCTCTGTGCACAAGAGGACAGAGGTGCTGCAGGTGAGATCACGGGGGTTCCCAGTGGCGGGACCCGGGGACCAGACATCTTATCCCCTATCGTTTGGATAGGGTACAAGATGCATAGGGGTGGAGTACCCCTTTAAGGGTTTAAATAACCAACATGATCGCTGATGTCATTGACTGTGAGTGCCGGTTTGTGATGGAAGCCATCACTCACTGTCTATGAAGCAAGCTCATGTTTTTAAGGCTCAGGTGGCCATACCATACTTGTACATCATGTGTCACCAAGGACTTAAAGGGGTACTCTGCCCCTAGACATCTTATCCTCTATCCAAAGGATAGGGGATACGATGTCTGATCACGGGGGTCCTGCTGCTTGGGACCCCCATGATCTCTCCTGCTGCACCCCGTACATCAGCAGCCTGGAGCTATGTTTGCTCCGTGGCCAATGACGAGCGATACAGGGGACAGAGTATCGTGACATCACGGCCCCGCCCCCTTGTGACATCAAGCCCACCCCCTCAATGAGAGTCAATGGAAGGGGGCGTGGCAGCCATCATGCCACCTCCCATAGGCTTGCATTGAGGGGGTGGGGCGTGACATCATGAGGGTGCGATACCATGATGTCACAATATATCCCCTGCATCGCCCATCATTAGCCACAGAGAAAACATAGCTCCAGGCTGCTGATGTACAGGGGTGCAGCAGGAGAGATCGCAGGGGTCCCCAGCGGCGGGACCGCCACGATCAGACATCTTATCCCCTATTCTTTTAATAGGGAATAAGATGTCTAGGGGTGTAGTACCCCTTTAATGACAGTATATCAGTTGTTCACATTTTGTCATTTGTTTGTGTTTCTGTTGCTGGAACTTTGCTATTTTGTTACATGTTTACCATGAACGGTACCAAAATCACAGTAAAAACTATGTGTTCTTAACTCAATTTGCATAATCACTGTCTGGCAGCGGCTCACCCCTATTTGCTCCATTGAGAACACATAAACATTTGACCCTGCCAAATATTTATGTTTATGAGGCAATTGAAAGAAATAGCTGTCGGTCGAATGAACACTCTGCCAAAAGCTATTGAGGGTGTTTGGGCACCTTTACAACCTTACACAGGTCTATTACGATGCTCCTGGGGGGCACAAACAGAAAATCTTTTTTTTTTTTTTTTATCTCTTGAGATTTTGAATGTAATATAAGGCACAATAGGATCAAAGGAGAAATTGATAAAAAGACAGGAAACACTATGGTTTTAATTTTTGTGTATACATTTTCTATATTTGGGAGTAGCTACTTTACTTCAAATGTGTGATATTAACTAGATAACTATTCTTAAATGTAGTTAAAATACTAAAACTGTTCTGTGTATCTTTTTTCTGATATTCACATGCATTAACAATTACCCAAACATCCAAAAAGTATAAAAATAAGGAAAACAAAACTTTGATAAACTTGGGTAACTATGAAAATCAATTACAACACTGTAGTCTATAAAAAGAGATCAAACAAAGAAGTAACAAATATGGAATAAATATAGAAAAACAGACAAAAGTTTGGCATAAGGATAGAAATGTAATAATGCAGATAAAACCAGCTCTACAGGAAAAAAACATGTGAGATTAATACGCTCTTTGAGAGATTCTGGCAAGATGTTTTCAAATAATTTTTCCCAATGATATAATAACAGATGTACGTCTGGCTAAAATATATGCATATCTTAAGAGAAACCATAATTCTAAACTAAAACCAGGGATTAGCAAGGAAATAGAAACACCCATTTTGTAATAAGAAACAGGCAAGTTATTATTTTTTTTATGTAAATTCACATTTCTACTATCAAATCATAGTGGTTAGTATTTATGTTGTTTTTCTGTACATAGGCTTTATTAGCATACACCAATCAGCCATAACATTAAATCCTGAATTTTGTCTAGGACCTCTTGTGCTTTTATGAACCTTGATCAAACCATCCCTGTACAATGTTTGCAGTGTGACAGGGCACATTATCTTGATGGATGGGGCCACTGCTATTAGGAAAATCCAATTGGATGAAGAGGTATACTTAAAGGGGTACTCCAGATAGCAAAAAATATTCATATTTTGTTTTCTCAAGGCCAGACTAACTATATTGTAATATACACTTGTTATCTGTACTGTACCGCTTTCCCTTTTGGAATATGCTTTTACAGGCAGGAAGTGAAAAATAAACTACCATCCTCTGTCCATTTTGTTACTCCTCCTCCCAGCAGAGACAGAGATCATGTGAAAATGTTTCCATTGCCCCTTTCTGACATAATATCTACAAGACACGCCCCTTTTTAGCATCATCCAGCCATGCCTCCCCTCTCTCTATCATAGCTTGTCAAGACACGTTCCCTCCGACATAACAACTGTACGCTACGACCTCTTTCTACCGAAATGTAGGTTAGATAAGGTGTGCAGGGGGAAGGAGCAGGGAGAAAATGGAGCAGTGAGCAGATGAGTAATGTGGGAGCAATTATTAGAAAATGGAAGACATTGATAATCTCCCCTGATCTTGGGCTCCACACAAGATCTCACCCCATGGTGTCAAAATAATCATGAACGGTGAGCACAAATCCCAGAACCACATGGGGGGGGGGGGGTGGACCTAGTGAATGACCTGCAGAGAGCTGGAGCCAAAGTAACAAAGGCTACCATCAGTGACACACTACGCCGCCAGGGACTCAAATCATGCAGTGCCAGATGTGTCCCTTGCTTAAGCCAGTACATGTCCGGGCCTGTCTGAAGTTTGCTACAGAGCATTTGGATGATCCAGAAGAGTTTTGGGACAATGTCATATGGTCAGATGAAACCAAAATAGAACTTTTTGGTAAAAACTCAACTTGCCATGTTTGGAGGAGAAAGAATGGTGAGTTGCATCCAAAGAACACAATATCTACTGTAATGATGGCTGATCAGTGTAAAGGAAAGAATGAATGGGGCAATTTATCATGAGATTTTGAGTGAAAACCTCCTTTCATCAGCAAGGGCATTGTAGATGAAACGTGAATGAGTCTTTCAGCATGACAATGATTCCAAACACACCACCCAGGCAACGAAGGAGTGGCTTCGTAAGAAGCATTTCAAGGTCCTGGAGTGGCCTAACCAGTCTCCAGATCTCAACCCCATAGAAAACCTTTGGAGGGAGTTGAAAGTCTGTGTTGCCCAGCGACAGACCCAAAACATCACTGCTCTATAGGAGATCTGCATGGAGGAATGGGCCAAAATACCATCAACCTTGTGAAGACTTACAGAAAATGTTTGACCTCTGTCATTGCCATCAATGGGTGTATAACAAAGTATTGAGATGAACTTTTGTTATTGACCAAATACTTATTTTCCACCATAATTTGCAAATAAATTCTTCAAACATCAGACAATATGATTTTATAGATTTTTTTTCTCTCATTATGTCTCTCATAGTTGAGGTATACCTATTATGACCAAATACTTATTTTCCACCATAATTTGCAAATAAATTCTTCAAACATCAGACAATATGATTTTATAGATTTTTTTTCTCTCATTATGTCTCTCATAGTTGAGGTATACCTATTATGAAAATTACAGGCCTCTCTCATCTTTTTAAGTGGTAGAACTTGCACATCTGGTGGCTGACTAAATACTTTTTTGGCCCATTGTAACTAAGTTTTCCTGGAGATTCCTTATTAGACTATTTTTATAGATTTTACTCTCAATCTTTAGTTTTGGTATATTTTTCAGATAACATTTATTCTGTAGAGAAGGAAAGTGTAACTGATACGTAGTAATTGGCCTTAGGATGGCTTAATAGAACCATGGTGTAGCCCTATTTTAAAGATTTACTATGGCTGCTATACATGGATCCCATGAAGTCCTAATGAATTGAATTTAGGAGACCATAGAACCCCTACCCTAGAGCCAAACTGGCTTCAATTAACACTTTTCTAAACAATTGTACACTATTTATATATTAGGGCATATCCACTGACAACTAGTTATTCAATTTATATCAGTTTTTTTCTTAAAATAATGTTGGGGTCCCTTTAATTGACATAAATGTTCCCTAAGTAGCTGTAGATGTATCGCAAAAGGAAGTGTCAATTTAATGTGTACCCTTGACACACAAAAGGTTACATTTTATATGCATTGTTTTAATAATTTATTTATTTTAACAAAACATCAAAATCCTGCTTATCAAACTCTCAATTCCAGAAATTCTGCTTAAAGAATAAAATAGGCTTTGTTCTGTTTAGCCAGTAAATTAAGAAGCAGAAGCGTATACTTT
This sequence comes from Hyla sarda, assembly GCF_029499605.1. Taxonomy (NCBI): domain Eukaryota; kingdom Metazoa; phylum Chordata; class Amphibia; order Anura; family Hylidae; genus Hyla; species Hyla sarda. Next base: position 180,595,912 of record NC_079193.1, read on the forward strand.
TGTCCTCAAATGAAATAACAAAAACAACTTTTAATGAGTTACTAAAATTGCTGTTGCTGCACATTGTCTACATTGCAGCACCAAGTGGTTGTTATTTTCAGGACTGGGACATTTCCAGGGCAGAAAATGTGTCAGCCTTATGCTAATTATTGTTCCCTACAGAGGTGCTGGCAGGTGCACACAACTAAATTCTAAAACTCCAACCCAAGTCAATGGGCTGGCATTTGACAAAAAGGGTGCTAGACTAGCATGAAGATATGGTCTGGTATTTTCACTTTCTAAACTCAGTATGATAAATTGGGATATAGTTGGGTTTTTGTTTGGGAGCAACAGAAACTTGTGGAAAAAGTGAAAAAGTAAGGACGCATCATGTAGAGGTTTATTTTTTTAAAGCAATATTTCGAGACAAAAAAAATTGTTGACTTTGCAACAATTTAACGCAAAACTCAGATATGTCATTTCTGTAAACACAAATTGGGCCCTAACAAATGGTATACTCCTGCTCTAACTTCCAAGAATGAAGAAATCACCAATCTGCTTACTTTAACCCCTTATATGCTACAATAAACTGTGACCACCGCATCTTAGTAGTTTCCGAGAATCTGCTACCCCATCAGCACCCAGATCACTGGGTGTCAATGTGTTTCCATGAACCTATATGGCAATGCCTATGGCATAGACAAATAAATTGGCTGACATCATTATCAGTCGTGTAGGTTGCAAGATTGGGTCTCCAACAGATCCTCAAATTTGGAGGCCAAGTTGAGACCTCTTTATTATATTCTTTATACCTTGAAATATTGCAGAGTACATTACCATGCTGAAAAGGGCCACTGCCATTAAATAATACTGTTGCCATGAAGGAGTGTACTTGGTATGCAACAATGTTTTTAGTAGGTTCCATATATCATTATAATATTGCAAAATTACACTGTCTCCATCAGCTTCCAATAGTGCATCCTGGTGCCATGTCTTTCCTAGGTATGAGAAGCACAAGTTTATTATACAAGATAACTTGATCTCCTAGACCAGGTCTTTAATTGCTTCAGAATCAATTTTGAGGCTGAAATTCTAAATAAAGGCTATTCCAGATATGGACAAGGATCAGCATGGGCATCTGACTGATCTGTGGCTATTCAGCAAGATGTAATGCACTTTGTTTTCAAACATTTATATTATAGCCAGCAATTTGTACTACAGTCCCTCTCCTGTGGGATGAGAACAGTGAAGTTAGCCATTGCTTCACACCTGCATTAGTAAGCCTTAACCCTTTAACGACGCAGGACGTATATTTACGTCCTGCGCCGGCTCCAGCGATATGAAGCGGGGTCGGTCCTGGTCGCGTCGGTCCTGGCCTGGTCGCGTCAACGGCCGGGACCCGCGGCTAATACCACACATCGCCGATCGTGGCGATGTGCGGTATTAACCCTTTAGAAGCGGCGGTCAAAGCTGACCGCCGCTTCTGAAGTGAAAGTATCCCGGCTAGTCAGTCGGGCTGTTCGGGACCGCCGCGGTGAAATCGCGGCGTCCCGAACAGCCTGCAGGACACCGGGAGGGCCCTTACCTGCCTCCTCGGTGTCCGATCGGCGAATGACTGCTCCGTGCCTGAGATCCAGGCAAGAGCAGTCAAGCGCCGATAACACTGATCACAGGCGTGTTAATACATGCCTGTGATCAGGATGAGAGATCAGTGTGTGCAGTGTTATAGGTCCCTATGTTAATAAAGGTCATTTAACCCCTTCCCTAATAAAAGTTTGAATCACCCCCCTTTTCCCATAAAAAAAATAAAACAGTGTAAATAAAAATAAAAATAAACATATGTGGTATCGCCGCATGCGTAAATGTCCGAACTATAAAAATATATCATTAATTAAACCGCACGGTCAATGGCGTACGCGCAAAAAAATTCCAAATTCCAAAAAAGCTTTTGGAATTTTTAGACCATTAAAAATTTATAAAAAGTGATCAAAAAGTCCAATCAAAACAAAAATCATACCGATAAAAACTTCAGATCACGGCGCAAAAAATGAGTCCTCATACCGCCATATACATGGAAAAATAAAAAAGTTATTGGGGTCAGAAGAGGACATTTTTAAACGTATACATTTTCCTGCATGTAGTTATGATTTTTTCCAGAAGTACGACAATATCCAACCTATATAAGTAGGGTATCATTTTAACCGTATGGACCTACAGAATAGTGATAAGGTGTCATTTTTACCGAAATATGCACTGCGTAGAAACGGAAGCCCCCAAAAGTTACTAAATGGCGTTTTTTCTTCAATTTTGTTGCACAATGATTCTTTTTTCCGTTTCGTCATGAATTTTTGGGTAAAATGACTGATGTCACTGCAAAGTAGAATTGGTGACGCAAAAAATAAGCCATAATATGGATTTTTAGGTGGAAAATTGAAAGGGTTATGATTTTTAAAAGGTAAGGAGGAAAAAACGAAAGTGCAAAAACGGAAAAACCCTGAGTCCTTAACCCCTTAAGGACGCAGGACGTAAATGTACGTCCTGGTGAGGTGGTACTTAACGCACCAGGACGTACATTTACGTCCTAAGCATAACCGCGGGCATCGGAGCGATGCCCGTGTCATGCGCGGCTGATCCCGGCTGCTGATCGCAGCCAGGGACCCGCCGGCAATGGCCGACGCCCGCGATCTCGCGGGCGTCCGCCATTAACCCCTCAGGTGCCGGGATCAATACAGATCCCTGCATCTGCGGCAGTTCGCGATTAAAATGAACGATCGGATCGCCCGCAGCGCTGCTGCGGGGATCCGATCATTCATAACGCCGCACGGAGGTCCCTTCTCCTTCCTCCGTGCGGCTCCCCGCGTCTCCTGCTCTGGTCTGTGATCGAGCAGACCAGAGCAGGAGATGACCGATAATACTGATCTGTTCTATGTTCTATACATAGAACAGATCAGTGTTAGCAATCATGGTATTGCTATGAATAGTCCCCTATGGGGACTATTCAAGTGTAAAAAAAAATGTAAAAAAATGTAAAAGTAAAAGTAAAAAAAAAGTGAAAAATCCCCTCCCCCAATAAAAAAGTAAAACGTCCGTTTTTTCCTATTTTACCCCCAAAAAGCGTAAAAAACATTTTTTATAGACATATTTGGTATCGCCGCGTGCGTAAATGTCCGAACTATTAAAATAAAATGTTAATGATCCCGTACGGTGAACGGCGTGAACGAAAAAAAATTTTAAAAGTCCAAAATTCCTACTTTTTTAATACATTTTATTAAAAAAAAATTATAAAAAATGTATTAAAAGTTTTTTATATGCAAATGTGGTATCAAAAAAAAGTACAGATCATGGCGCAAAAAATGAGCCCCCATACCGCCGCTTATACGGAAAAATAAAAAAGTTATAGGTCATCAAAATAAAGGGATTATAAACGTACTAATTTGGTTAAAAAGTTTGTGATTTTTTTTAAGCGCAACAATAATATAAAAGTATGTAATAATGGGTATCATTTTAATCGTATTGACCCTCAGAATAAAGAACACACGTCATTTTTACCATAAATTGTACGGCGTGAAAACGAAACCTTCCAAAATTAGCAAAATTGCGTTTTTCGTTTTAATTTCCCCACAAAAATAGTGTTTTTTGGTTGCGCCATACATTTTATGATATAATGAGTGATGTCATTACAAAGGACAACTGGTCGTGCAAAAAACAAGCCCTCATAGTAGTCTGTGGATGAAAATATAAAAGAGTTATGATTTTTAGAAGGCGAGGAGGAAAAAATGAAAACGTAAAAATTAAATTGTCTGAGTCCTTAAGGCCAAAATGGGCTGAGTCCTTAAGGGGTTAAGGGGTTAAAGGGGTACTCCACTGCTCAGTGTTTGGAACAAACTGTTCTGAATGCTGGAGCCGGGAGCTTGCGACATCATAGCCCTGCCCCCTCATGACATCACGCCCCGCCCCCTCAATGCAAGTCTATGGGAGAGAGCGTGCCAGCTGACGGCTGTCACGCCCCCTCCCATAGACTTGCATTGAGGGGGCGGGGCATGACATTGTGCGGGGGGGTGGGGTCATGATGACACGAGCTCCCATTGATGGCTCCAGCGTTCTGAACAGATTGTTCCAAACGCTGAGCAGCGAAGTACCCCTTTAAATGCTCATGAATCCAGTTCACCAGTTGCTCTTTGACCAGTTTTGGTAGGTTAGGTATTAAACACTGCATACTGGGAACACTTCACAAGGCCTATTATTTTTGAGATACTCTGACTATCACAATATATTACAATTATCTATCATAACTACCTCCAAGCCTTCAACTTCAAGAATTTACTACTCACCTAAGATTTCATAGTGGCAACTGTAATAAGATAATCTGTTATTTAGTTAATCAGTAATTTTATTCTAATGACTGATTGGTGTAATTAAAAACAAAAATTTAAAGTGAGCTCAATGCAGTTTATGCAGTTTATGTTCGATGAGTGTCATACACTCATACAGATAGTGTTCCGGCTCTCCCAGAGAGATACATGCAGGGGGCATGTAGGCCACAGCTTTGTGCAGTGGTCAACACACTTAATTCATGCAGAGAGCAGACCCATTTTTTACCTCAATGACCAGGCTCTTTTTTTAAAAATTTGACATGCGCCTCTTTCAATGGTAATAACTTTAGAACGCTTTTTCTGAGCAGAGCGATTCTGAGATAATTTTTCCATGACATATTGTACTTTATATAAGTGGTGCAGTTTTGTTGACACATTTTTTGTGAAAAGCTCCAACATATTGTGAAAAACTGGAAATTTTGTGGCAATCATTTTTTAATGGTGTTCACTGTGCGGTAAAAGTGATGTTATATTTATTCTGTGGGTCAGTATGATTATAGCGATACCCATTTTATATAACTTTTTATGTTCTTTTTCCTTTTCTGAGCAAAATAATTTTTTCCCTTTTTTTTGTATAATAATTTTCCGACAGCCGTAACTTTTAGATTTTTCGTCCTACGCCATTGAGTGGGGGCTTATTTTTTGCGGGACAAACTTTACTTTCTATTGGTATCATTTATGTGATACATGCTACCTTTTGATCTTTTTTATTCCGCTATTTGCCCCAAAATTGGCAAATTTTGCCCTTTTTTGTTGTTTTTTTAAGTGTTCACCGTTCGATATAATTTACATTATGGCTTTATAGTACACGTCATTACAGATGTGGCACTACCTAGTATGTATATAATTTATGCTTTTTTTTTTAATAATACAGGGCTTTTATTGGGAAAGGGGCATTTATTTTTATTGTTTTACACTGCATACTTTTATTGAAGAACCTTTTATTATTTTATTTTTCACTAGTTACAAGTTATACTATGCTGCAATACATTTGTACTGCAGTACAGTATAACCTGATGAGCATACACTACAGCCTGTGCGATCCAGCCTGTGGCTGGATCTCACAGGCTTCCGTAGCTGACAGACAGGAGGCAATCAGCTGGCCTCCTGCTGCCATAGCAACCAAGGGCGACCCGCGATCGTATGACAGCGTCGCTGTTGGTGAACAGGGGGAGCACCCTCCCCCTATCAACACCATAGATGTCGTGATCAAGATTGATTACGGCATTTATAGGGTTAATGCTGCCGAGATTGCGGCCCCAGCAGCTGCGGCAGGACCCCAGCTGTGATTTACAGCTGGGTCCCGCCGCCGATCTCCTGAGCTGCGTGTGGCAGAGCAGGAGATCAGCAGGACGTATGCATACGTCCCAGCGCGCAAACGTGTTGGGTGCTGGGACGTATACATACCTCCTGTAGTGGGAAGGGGTTAAGGTGGAGTATCTTTTTTCAAGTTATGCATACAGTTAAAAATTTATTTTATACCACAACACCTTCGTTTTTCCACTAATGTAGACATGTAGCATTCAGCAATTACTATAAAAGAAAACAGTCTTTTGAAGTGCCGGTAGGCAAGAAAAAGCTGTAACCACTCATTTTTTGTTTGAGCACACTGACGTCCGCACTTGATTTGATGAGATGTCTGGAACACTGCACATATCTATGAATAAAAGTATGAAGAGAAACTGGTGAGTGCCAGTGTGATTTATTTTTCTACTTGCTGAGTAGAAACACAAAACAACACAATGTAACTCAAATTCAATCACACTTCTGTGAAACCACACTGTCCAATCAGGTAGCAACACTGGTTGAGAATAAATTTCACATGCTGTTGTGCAAATGGAAAAGACAACAGGTGGAAATTATAGGCAATTAGCAAGACACCCCCAATAAAGGAGTGGTTATGCATGTGGTGACCACAGACTACTTCTCAGTTCCTATGCTTCCTGGCTGATATTTTGGTAACTTTTGAATGCTGGCAGTGCTTTCACTCTAGTGGTAGCATGAGATGAAGTCTACAGACCACACAAGTGGCTCAGGTAATGGAGCTCATCAAGGTTGGCCCATCAATGTGAGCTGTGGCAAGAAGGTCTGCTGTGTCTGTCAGCGTAGTGTCCAGAGCATGGAGGTGCTACCAGGAGACAGGCCAGTACATCAAGAGACATGGAGGAGGCCATAGGAGGGCAACAACCCAGCAGCAGGACCGCTACCTCCGCCATTGTGCAAGGAGGAGCACTGCCAGAGCCCTGCAAAAATACCTCCAGCAGGCCACAATGTGCGTGTGTCCACTCAAACGGTCAGAAACAGACTCCATGAGGGTGGTATGAGGGCCCCACGTCCACAGGTGGGGGTTGTGCTTACAGTCCAACACTATGCAGGATGTTTGGCATTTGCCAGAGAACACCAAGATTTGCAATACGCCACTGGTGCGCAGTGCTCTTCATAGATGAAAGCAGGTTCATTCTGAGCACGTGTGACAGATATGAGTCTGGAGACGCCGTGGAGAATGTTCTTCTGCCTGCAACATCCTCCAGCATGACCGATTTGGCAGTGGGCCAGCAATGTTGTGGGGTGGCTTTTCTTTGGGGGCCGCACAGCCCTCCATGTGCTTGCCAGAGGTAGTTTGACTGCCATTAAGTACCGAGATGAGATTCTCAGACCTCTTGTGAGACCATATGTTGGTGTGGTTGGCCCTGGGTTCCTCCTAATGCAAGACAATGCTAGACCTCATGTGGCTGGAGTGCATCAGCAGTATCTGCAAGGGAAAGGCATTGATGCTATGGATAATTTTTGTGCGATTTTGTTGTCAGCACGTTCAACTATCTAAAGAGGAAAGTATTTCATATGATTAGTTCATTCATTCAGATCTAGGATGTGTTATCTTAGTTTTTTGAGCAGTGTATAAAAGAAGAGAAATTCATCCATCAGTGTAATTCTGCCAAATGAGAATAAATGTTCAGTAAAGCCTAGCTTGCCAATTATTGGGAAAAAAGTTTTAATATTCTTCATTGACTTTGCAATAAAATACTTTCTAAATAGACTTCACTGCATCTGTTCACTTTTCGTGGATGTGGTTTTCCCCATATCAATGATTTGAAGGTTTTACAGCTGATATTTAGATGGCTTTTGGTGTTGTTCAGCCTGCCAGCAGAGTCAGTTATAGCATTTTAGGGAAGCCAAAAGCAAACGCATTCAGCTGATATGAAATCAAGATACGGTAAGTCCTAAAGCTTCTGCCAATGAACTGATGATGGTTATTGAAGGAATGTGATGATCATATGAAACTTTACTCTTTGCAGATATTTCATTATGGTGTCATGGTATTAATAAGACCATATGAAACCTCCAGCTCAAATAACTGTGCTACATTAGCTTAAGTAGCTTTTTATTACATCCAGAAATAATATGCATGTAATTTGTACATCAAAATTTTACTTTTCCATATATATATATATATATATATATATATATATATATATATATATATATTCAAAAGGAAAGCAGCCCTCCCAGAAAACTAAAGTGCACAGGTGCAAGCGGTGTCAGGTGTTGGTCAGGGATTCCTCTAATCCACAGTAAACAAATATACAGCAGAAGTCCAGTAAGGTAAAAAAAAAAGTTGAGGTCTTTATTAACACAAAGGTGTAAGGCAACATTTCAGTTGGCACACCCAACTAGCTTGAAAATTGTTGGGTGAGCCAACCTAAATGTTGCCTTACACTTTTGCACCTTACTGGAGTGCTGCTGTAATAAATGCAGCAGCTCTACAATATATATATATATATATATATATGTATATATATATATATATATATATATATATATATATATATGTTTTCCCTCCACCAGAAACCAACAACCAGTTCATATATTTTAAATAAATCATATGTTTGTTTCAGCTAAAATATTTAAAGAGAATGCCCAGCTGCCCAGTGGATTCCAAAGCAAATTGCAAAAACCATATGATTTGAATGAATCAGAAATTTTGTAATATTCAGAGTGAATGCAATTTGTTTCTAATTGATTCACTCATCACAAGTCACTAGACTGACACTGTAGTATGTTTTTGGAGCTGTCTTCAGGGTCTGACTAGACTGCCACATAACCAAATTATCTTCTGATGAGACCCGGCTCTGACAAAATAATGAGCTCCATTTGGAGTAGACTTTGAAACCAAGCAATCGCCACTAGGGTCTCTTTCTTCTGGTCAGATTGACAAAGAACTTGCCATACCTTATTGATAATATACAGTACATACAAAAGAAGAGGTTAAAGCAGCACTACGTAAACACTATGGCACATAAGCTCTGTAGTCATGGAATATTCTCATTTGCATTACTGCTATATTAAATATAAAAATCACAACTAAAAAAGAAGACACCAAGAGGCTTAAATGATATACTAAAATGTAACTTTTACTGAAAGATTTAATAAAAATATATACTATTATTATGTGCCATATAACAAGTGAGTTATAGTAAAACAGGAACACATACAATATACAAGACCTGGGTAAAAAGAGAATAGGGAGAAGGGTACAAGTGCTAGTCCATAACATAACAATGAAAATGGCAGACACTACCTATGCAAATACAAATGATCCCTCTCTAAACTAAGTGTGGAAGGGGGGTATAGGGTACAACCCAGTATTTACAAAACATAAATATGTGGTTTATACACAGTCACGCAGCAATAATTATTCTGTGCGCTACACATGGAATGAGAAATGCAGCCCTTTGGGCCGTATACAGTGCACTAATGACAGACATCCTGCAGATTTACAGCTGTGAGTACAGCTCGGACTGGGCACAAAATATACATTGTATAGTATAGCTCCTGCTCAGCCAGGAAAGAATTAGGTAGTGATGCTGTACAAGATACAATACAGAACAGTCAGGAACCCGAATGAGAGAGTGACCAAAATGTGCTAACCCTTTTTTTGTGCTTTCTCTTTTTTTCTCATTTTACATATGTGTATCCTGGGGACTACATCGATTTTTTTTCTTCATAAAGTGGCTAAAGGGTTCTGTGGCTGTGGAGGTATATTTTTTGTAATTAAGCTTTTTTTAAGTTATCATTTTTACTTTACCTTACAAGCTTACTAGCAGAAGCCATCTAACAGATGGCATCCATTAATAAGCTGATGCTTAGCCTTAGTCCATCAAGCGCCTATCGCTAAACACCATTATTACCCTGCTTCCCACTGTCACAGGCCAGGAGCATTAAACAAATGATGCTCTATGGTCTAAGCAGTAGCAGGCTGGCATTATTTTGGCTGGGGAGGGCCAAAAACAATGGTCCTTGCTGGTCAAGCTGCTGCTGAGTTGGTATCTGTCTGATTTCAAAAATAGGGGAAACCCAGTGCATTTTCAAAGTTAGTGGAAACCCCTCTACCGTGCAGTAGAGAATGGACCAAAAAGTGATGTCTATGTTCATTCATAACGTTTTAACATGTTTTTAATTTTTTATTTTAGAGGCATGTTAAAAACACTGTGTGAGAACACAGCTTAACTTACCCATGTCCCTTCATAAGCTAGGGCTTTGCCTTAGCCGATCAAGCAGCTATCGCTAAATCCTATTATTACTCCAATAACCACTGTCACTGGGGTCCCAGGATGAGCTGATCCAACAGACATAGAGTGTAAAAAATGGCTCCTCAGTGCCTGGCAGTAGCAGGCTGGCATTATTGAGTCCAGGGAGGGCCAAAAACAATGGTCCTTTCCCATCCTGGTAATATCAGGTTACTTTTGTTTGGTTGTTATCTGGAAGATTTTGAAAAAAAAACTATTTTGTTTTGGAAAATAGGGGGAACCCAACTCCCATGGATAAGAAAGCGTCCACAAAGTTATATATATTTTTTTTAAAACACTGTGAGAGCACAGCCTTACTTACCCATTTCTGTACTGAATCTTGTTCTGTAGTTCTGCCTCTATGGACCAGGATGTCATCCCTAGAGGTGGGGATACAGAAGATGCTAAGTGGATAGATCTTGACCATATACAGTAAATAGTCATATCTATAGATGGCCGAGTACTCAGCATTGCTAGGTAATTCCTTTCCCCTTGACCAGCAAAATGTGTTCAGCCCAGCAAGGGAATGGGGGCAACACATAAATCAGCAATGTATATGCATCACTGGTTACTGTATATCCTCAAAGAGTTAAGTAGCAGCTATGTATCAGGATGTACACCTGAGCACCGTACAGAGACAGGAATCCTGTTCCTGTACAGTAGACAACTGTCCGTTACTAATTTCCTCCTAATAGTACATGTGCTGTGAAGGTTAAAAAAAAACACCAAACTGAAAAACGCAAAGTGGAAAAAGAATTTTGCGGTTTTTCATTGATTTACAGCTAACATCTGGCTGCAGCGTTTTTTCAATGAAAAACGCCATGGGGGCCGTTTTGGCGTTTTTATTTGGCAAAACGCCCCCCAAAAAAACAAAAAAAAAACAAAAAAACAAAAAAAATCTAATAAAATAAACAAGTGGAAACTTAGCCTTAGAATTTGAACTTTGTTTATGTTACTATGGCTATTAACCATAGTATAATTTTTGTGAGACGGATGTCTACTATATATGCGTTGTAGTTCTTATTGTGGAAAGCTATTGAGAAAGGCTACGGTAAGTTAATAGGCACATGCTTGATGGGGATGCTAGACTCATGATAATAATAATAATGATTATAAATCTTTATTTGTATAGCACTAAACATATTCCGAAGCATTTTACAATTTAAGATGTACATGTACAGACAAACTAAACTCACTAAGAAAGGAAACTCACCACAAAAAATGGAAAAGAAAGGAGATATAGGGAGGTGCAGCACTGCGTGAGCTTTTTCAGTGAAAGCAATAAGGGAAATTTAAAACCTGTGCAGAGGAAGAGTGGTGCAGTTGCCCATGGCAACCAATCAGATCACTTCTTTCATTTTTAAAGAGACCTGTGAAGAATGAAATAAGCAACTCTTCCTCTTTAGGTTTTGATAAATCTCCCCAATATGTTTAAATTGTGTTGTAAAGTGAAGAGACACTGATGTTCCAATTTACAGACAGATGAGCCTGGTTGTGCCATTCAGGATGGAGGGGTGAGGTGTGTTCGGAAAGGAAGAAGACCTGTTAGAAAAGAGTCACAGCATTTAAATTAAGAATGAATCTTTGCAAAAAAAGGTTTTGGTTATTTCAATAGTAAGAAAACAATGGTAGGGCAGATCAGATAATAAATAATACATTTACAACAGACTGTCTGTAACCAGTAGGCACATTAACAAGAACTTCACATTTTATACAAAAAATAACAAGTTGTTTAAATTGCCCAGCTGGAAAGTTGGATATATATATATATATATATATATATATATATATATTTATTTATTTATTTACCAGATTTCTGCAATAAATAAACTGATAAAAGAGAAAGATATTGATTTCTACGTCCAACAATAAGCAGAGTTTTCTATTGAAATGTTGGGAATGGTAATATATTTATAAAATGTTCATCCTACAGTGAACTATCTGTACAATTTATTTATATCATTTATTTATACCTTAATAATGCTTTAGGGACTGGATGGAATATCCCAGTCACATCGTGCCTGTCTAAATCATGGCATATTCAGGCAGCACTTATTTTAGAATATCTAGGATTAAGACTGGTACCTTTTCTTTCCTTTCTCAAAATAGAGAAATATTTTAATAAAAACAGAGAAGGTATGATGATTTGCCATTGGTTGTAGCAACTTCAGGTTTCCGAGACCTGCAAATCATATCTTCTGAGAACTGTCATTAAATAGTGGAATATTCTCTGACAGCTAGCACAGTCCTCATATTACATATTTATAACATGCAGTAAACCTCAGACCTCAATATGAACACTAAAATAAGTCAAGCTTAGGAAATCTGTGGAAGCTGTGGCTGCAGTCTAACTAACCGTATAATAAAAAAAATGTGGGATGTCGCTTATGCTATTAATTAAATCTCTCCCCCATTCTTTTCTAGTCAGCACAGAGGCATTTATTGTACAATGATGTGAAACCAAACAAACTTATTACTTCAATGTGGTGTAATCCCCAATGATAAATAATAGAGACAGAAGACAGTAGTTTGTCATTGTTAGCAAAGTAAACACAAACACATATAACCTAATTGCATATTATTAAGGTGCAAAAGTTCAAATAGGTATTTTGTTGCAATAAAATAAATGTAATAAAGCAGTTTTAGGCATATGGATAAACCATAGTAAAGAAGAAGGTGAAATATATGAAGGGGAAGGATTCTCACATTTAGGACTCATTATTTCCCAAGTGTTTGTTAAGGATTTAGATTTATATTATTACATCAATTGATATGCATTGAATGAATGCATAAACAGCAAACTCATAAGGTAAACCTTTCTAGACTTTATCATCTTTGTTGTAGATTGGTTCAATAGGACTTGAAAGTTTTTGAACCCTTTAAATTTTCTATATGTTTTTTGAAGAAACTACATAAGATTTTCACCCAATTCCTAAACATAGATACAGATATCAAAATAGTAGACTTGATTATTTATTAAAGAAAATGATCCAATACCACATATCTGTGAGTGGCAAAAGTATGTGAACCTTTAGGGTTGGCAGATAATTTGAAGGCAAAAAAGAGTCAAGTATTGCTAACCAATAGGATGAGATGGCAACCTGTTTTATTTGGGTTGTTGTCCCACATTTCTGTTTGCACTACAAAGAAAATGCAGAAAACTGTTGCAAAAAACACTTGTTATTTTGTTTTCTTTTTTTTAAATGCCCTTCATGAGCAGCAGCTGACAAAACATGATCTAGCAACAGTCTTTCTTTGTCATAAACAATGTGATTAAGCCTGGTTATGCCGATCGCATTGCAGAATCCATACAGACAATTTACGTTTTAACCAAGTAAACAAAAACACATTATAAAAACACAAAAACGCACAAGTGGGAACAAAGCCTTAACCCCTTAATGACCAAGCCCATTTTCACCTTAAGGACCAGGCCAATTTTATTTTTGCGTTTTCGTTTTTTCCTCCTCGCCTTCTAAAAATCCATAACTCTTTTATATTTCCATCTACAGACCCATATAAGGGCTTGTTTTTTGCGTGACCAATTGTACTTTGTAATGGAACCTCTCATTTTACCATTAAATGTACGTCAAACCAAAAAGAAAATTTTTAGGGAGGAAATTTAAATGAGAACCACAATTTTGCACATTTTGGAGGGTTTTGTTTTCACATACAGTTTACGGTAAAAATGACATGTGTTCTTTATTCTGTGGGTCAATTTGATTAAAATGATACCCATGGCTAGATACTTTTATATTTTTGTACCGCTTAAAAAAAATCTAAATCTTTTAGTACAAAATCAGTAATCTAAAATTGCCCTATTTTGACCACCTATAACTTTTTAATTTTTCTGTATATAGGGTGGTATGAGGGCTCATTTTTTGTGCCGTCATCTGTACTTTTTGAGATACCACATTTGCATATGTAAAACTTTTAGATCATTTTTATTAATTTTTTTAAATAAAATGTGACAAAAAAGCAAGATGTTTATTAAAAGAAAATGTTTACGCTTTTTGGGGGTAAAATGGGAAAAACTGACAATTTTCATTTTTATTGGGAGAGGGGATTTTTCACTTTTTTTTAACGTTTTATTTTTACATTTTTCAACTTTTTTTTTTTACACTTTTTATGTCCTCATAGGAGACTATCTATAGCAATCCTTTGATTGCTAATACTGTGCAGTGGTATGCATAGGACACAGCACTGCTCAGTATTATCGGTGATCTTCTGCTCTGGTCTGCTCGATCTCAGACCAGAGCAGAAGACCCCGGGAGACGGCCAGAGCCAGGTGAGGGGACCTCCTGCTGTCATGCTGGATGATCGGATCGCCGCGGCAGCGTTGCAGGCAATCCGATCATCCAATCAAAGTACTGCAATGCCGCAGATGCCGTGATCTGTATTGATCACGGCATCTGAGGGGTTAATGGCAGACATCCGCGCGATTGCAGATGTCGGCCATTACGGGCGGGTCCCCGGCTGCCGTGTATGACGCGAGCACCCTTCCGATGCTCGTGGTCATACTCAGGACGTAAATGTACGTCCTGGTGCGGGAACTCTAGCCAAACCAGGACGTACATTTACGGCCGTGGTAGTTAAGGGGTTAAATAATACATATCTATTAAAGCCTGATATTGATAATAGATTTGTGGAAGAACAAATGACATTTCGGGTGACCTCAGAAAAAGAGTTGTGGATGCATATCAGGTTGGAAAAGGTTACAAAACCATTCCTAAAGAGTTTGGAGTACAGCAATCCACAGTCAGACAGATTGGCCCACATTTACTATGCCTGATCCAGAATTTTGGCTCTACATGCACCAAAATGTTGGTGCACATCAAAAGAACCACATTTATTATGCCATATGCACCAAAAAATAACAGCAAAATGCACTTCCCATGACAAGAAGGTATGGTCTCCTGGGAAAGAGACATGGCATGGGCAGAAAGAACCAGTTTTGGGTTTTGACGCGCTACTTGTGCCAAAAGTAGGTCAGTGCAAACTTAGACTATACATTCTACAGATACACCAGATTTATCAATCAGCCTTATCCACTTTAATAAATCTGGTGCATTTAAAATCTGTCTGTTTGTATGAACAGTTTTAATAAATTGCCCCCTAATATGTACAGATGAAAAAAGTTCAAGATCAATATTACCTTCTCCAAGATTGACCTACCAACAAAGCTAATACCAAGAGCAAAGGCATATATAAGTCCTTATAAAAGGTGTATAAAAGTCTTTTATCTGGATCAATTTAGCTTGTCATCATTGAATTCTGAATTATACCAACACATTGTAAAGGAAAATCTAGAGACCTCTGTCCTTGAGCTGAATCTCAAGAGAACATGGGTCATGAAGCAAGACAACGGCCCTAAGCACACAAGCCATTCTACCAAAAAAAGGGAACTTTTGAACTGCGACTATTTCAATTATAAAATTTGAGCTCTATACCAAGAATAAGCAGGAAGTGTGTGGAACTCAAAGAAGAAAGACTCAAAAGAAAAGATTGAAATAGATCTCCTATTTTGGCATCTTATTTTGTTGCCAGGACAGAGAGGCCTAGTATTTCTACCCCTGATTTTCCATGACCCACATGATTTCTTTATTGGCAGACTTTTCAGTTATCTTGGGAGAAGAGTATTTTACAGTTTCCTACCAATAGGAAAAGGAATGGGGTATGGGTAGGTCCTCTTTCTCCAAGAGCCCCATAGCAGCCGTTATGGCAGGCTGCACTAATGGAGTGCCTATAACACTGATCAGTGTATGTAATCTGAAGATTGCATGTAATAGTCTCCTATGGATACTAAAAAATTGTAGAATAATACAAAAAGAAAATGTAAAAAAAAATGTAAATTAACCTCCTGCCCTTATAAAAATTTGAGTCTCCCACTTTTAATTTTTTTTTGATAAAATAATGTTCACAAGAAAAAACATAAACATATGTTGTATGGGACTATTAAAATATAATGTTAATCAAATGACATGGTCAATGGCATAAATGTAAAGAATACCAAAACCTGGAAAAAAAAAGTCGGGATCACGTTAGTAAATAACTCACAATGTGTCATTTTTAAGGAAAAGTGCACTACAAACCAAATCCCCCAGAGGTTGCAAAATGGGTCTGTAGGTGGAAAATTGAAAGCGGTATGGTTATTAGAAGACGAGGGGGGGGGGGGGGGGGAAACAAATTGTGCAAATATGAAAAATTCTCAAGTTCTCAAGGGATTTATTCATGTTATCTACATTTTCAAGCCACATAACCAAGCAAAATGTATTTATTTATATATTTTATGTATGATGCATAATATTGAACAATACATTTTTCTGCATATTATCATATTATTATTTGCTCTTGAGATTTAACTTTTTTTGGTTGATTAAAACAGATTTTTTATTGTTATTACTTAAGATGGGAGAATCATCAAATTTTTTTTTCTACTGCTTTGCAGTAAAAAAAAAAAACCAAAAGATAAACAAAATGTAAATTTTTATTAAAATTTTGTTTAAATTAGGCATTGTTGATATTACAAAAACATAACTACATCTATATCTATAGGCACTCCATTTTAGATACATTATTAAATTTCAGTCACAAATTTAAAAAAACAGCCTCTCCTACCTTCTGAGCATCGATGAACTATTTGAGCTAACACTGTGAGAATGCCTTGAGGTTACAGTGTAATGATATTTTTAACAAGTAGTTAAACACTATAATAATAAAGTAAATATTGCACTTAAAGGGGTTATTTTGAAATGCTGTTTCATAACAGATGAAAATCAAAAGGAGGACAATTGTGCATCTAAAAAGACATATACCTTATATAACCAGTACTGGAAATTAGTATATTGTCTTTAATGTAAAATCATTGATAATTTGCTATATTGTCTTTGGTGTAAAATCGTTGAGCATTGAAATATGGGTGGGACTGTTGTATGGTTGACATATTTATTTTGCCACTGTTCTGCTTTGGTAAACAAGTGCAGCATGATAAAAATATCATTGTCCGGAGTTTTACAGTAACATAGTTCATGAGGTTGAAAAAAGACCATCAAGTTCAACCTATAACCCTAATGAGTCCCTACTGAGTTGATCCAGAGGAAGGCAAAAAACCCTCATACTAGAGGTAAAAATTCCTTCCTGACTCTAAATATGTGTCACACACCTGAATGTGGGCAGTCTGGAACAGGATGTGGATCCTATACCTGTGTGGCGATGACTCGGACCGTATCGGGGAGCGGAGTCTAAGGTGCCACTGGTCTTCGCCAGAGCCCACCGCAAGGCAGGATGGGCTTGCTGCGGCAGGCGACCCCCCAGTCCCTAGTTTAAACACTCCAGTGAAACAGCTGGAGGCACCCTGTGCAGATGAACTATAAGTTAGTGCCATTCGGCGCTACCCGTTCCCTCTGTCACACAACCCCATCCCCCCCTACCCCCACATTCTGAAACCCGGAACCCCGCTCTCATACTTACTGATACTGCCGAGTCCGGCAGCGGGCATGCAGGGGCAGCGGCGGTGACGACATGTGCGAGGAGTGGCCTTTCAGCCAGTGGCCGGGGAGCCAATGCGCTCGATGTGTGGGAGGAGTGGCCTCCCAGCCAGTGGCCTGGGAGCCAATGCGCTTGTTCCCACCGGTCTGATTGCCAGGGAGGGAGTGAGCACAGTGTAAATTAATTAGGACCGAATGCCCGTCCGCAATCGGTTCGAATTCAGGCGTGATGTCACGCCGTGCTGCAGCCGGCCACTAGGAGGGAGAGGCCTAGTGGCCAGTTTTTCAAACATAAAAAATCACCCTGATAAAGAAAAAATTAATAAGGAAAATATATTACAGATATGTTGTAGTACATAAGTACTACAACATATCAAAAAATAAAGTTGGTGACAGTGCCCATTTAAGCTTGCGGCCTAAGTCGCTGAAATAATTTTAAGGACACTCCACCTGCCAATATGTCCTCTCCAGCCCCACCCAGCAGCCTTTCAACCTGATCCGCGATGTGCCGAACTCGAGTGCCAGAAAGACAACACACTGTTTGGCTATCCCGGTCTTTGTGAAAGATCACCCTGTCTGTCCCCCTAATAATAGAGTCCCCCACTACCAGTACCTGTCTGGCCTGCCCTGCACTCCTCCCTCCCTCCTTACTGGAGCAGACAACCCCCTGGCAGTCAGAGACAGAGTCCTGCTGCAGTATTGCTAGCTCTGAAATGGCATCCCCTCATCCGTTTGGGGTGTGCCAGATAAGGACTAGCCTCCCTGACACTTTTCCCTCTATCCTGTTTTCTAACTGTAACCCAGCTAGCTGCCTTACTGTGCTGCACCTCTGTCCCACTATCTTCCCCCACCTCTACCCCAGAGATGACTTGCTCAGTGAGCAGGAGATTCCTCTCCAAGTTGTCAATGTGTTTCAGTGTTGCCAGTTGCTCCTCTCGATCCAGGATCTGGGCTTCCAAATGAACAACTTGCACACATTTCGAACAACAAAATGCACCCTTAAACTGCTGTTCAAGGATTGCATACATTGTGCAAGATGCACACTGGACTGCCTTTTCCAAAATGGAGGCTATACTAGATTTGAGGATTGCAAAAATTAACAGTATAAAAAAAAACAAATCAAATATTTCAATTAAATTCCCTGAATTTTAAGTCCCTTCATTTTAAGTCCCTCTCACTTTTATACTTACACTCACTCCGTGCCCGATGATTGGTGATGGCAGCCTCCATGCCCCCTCCATTCATGTCTATGGCAGGGGGCATGACGGCTATGTGCTAGCCCCACCCATAGACATGAATGGAGGGGGCGTAACACCACGAACGCGGAAGCTACAAGCTGCTGGCCCGGAGATCGTGGGGGTCCCCAGCAGTAGGACCCCCGTGATCCAACATCTTATCCCCTATCCTTTGGATAGGGGATAAGATGTTTTCAACAGAGTACCCCTTTAAGCTATTTTTGATTCTCTTAAAAATCTGTTTTATCTCAAAACTATCATTCAAAGTGCTTATACAAAATTTTTACTGCTGAAACTGAAGCTGAAGTCTGAAAAGAAATTAATCAAACTTGGTGGTTTGAGAAATGATGAAATTGTTCACCACTTGCCTCGGAATCTTTGTAGTTATACTTATAAAGGAAAGACAGAAATTACAGTGTGGCTGAGCTTTATTTCTTGCCACTTACAAATTAAGCTGTGGTCATGGAGTTGGAAAATGCACACACAATTTAATTTCATAGCTTGCTTTATTTGTTAGATGTTCATATGGCTGATCTTTCACATACATACTGTAAAACAGTGCGTTGTAACTGTTTATAGCATGTGACCAAAATCCTCCCTCACTAGAAGTAAAGCGGTGGCCCATGAAATTAATTTAACTTAAGTTCTTTCACATTATGGCAACAGATGGAGCTCCTACATGATATGCTTCTCTTCAAGAGAAATTCACCCAGATTTTATTAAAGGGACCCTGTCTTTATAAAAAAAAAAATATATCTAGACATATCGCATGTCAATCGTTTTCTATAATGACAGGGACGCCTTAAGATAATGAGGTCAGGAGCATAACTAGAAAAGGTTGGGCCCCATGGCAAAAATCTGAATTGGGTCCCCTACCTTAAAGCGGTACTCCGCCCCTAGACATCTTATCCCCCTATCCAAAGGATAGGGGATAAGATGTCAGATCGCCACGGTCCCGCTGCTGGGGACCCCCGGGATCACCGCTGCGGCACCCCGCTATCATTACAGCACAGAGCGAGTTCGGTCTGTGCGTAATGACGGGTGATACAGGGGACGGAGCAGCGTGACATCATGGCTCCGCCCCTCGTGACATCACGGCCCGTCCCCTTAATGCAAGTCTATGGCAGGGGGCGTGACGACCGCCACGCCCCCTCCCATAGACTTGTATTGAAAGGGGCGAGCCGTGACATCACGAGGGGCGTAGCCGTGACGTAACGATGCTCCGACCCCTGTATTGCCCGTCTTTACGTGCAGAGCGAACTCGCTCTGTGCTGCAATGATAGCGGGGTTCCGGGGCTCCCCAGCAGCGGGACCACGGCGATCTGACATCTTATCCCCTATCCTTTGGATAGGGGATAATATGTCTAGGGGCGGAGTACCCCTTTAAGGTTATTGCTAGAGCGTAGGGCAGAAGTGCTCATCTAGGCGCTTCGTTTTTTTTGTTATTCTGCTCAGTGACACTCACGAAAGCAGAGCGGCCAGTATATGGATTTGCAGAAAGTGTCCAACAGTTTTATTGAAACCATATACTTTTCACTCTGCTTTCACCAGCTGAACACTCCAGCCCTTTCATTCTAGCGATTAGTGGGGGTCTAGCTACCATTCACTCCAGTGGGTCCTCAGAAAATAGTGCCAGATATGCAGATTGCCAGCAGACCCATTAAAGTTAATGATAGCGAAACCTCCCTGCTTGTTACAAGCATGTGAACGTACCCTAAAGGAGTTTTCCCATCTCATTAGCTTTTCCTCTATCCACGAGGGATGAATGGTGTCAATGGCTTCTGCCTGGCCACCACTCTTTTTATTGTCTATAGGGCCGCCGAATATTTCCAAGTGCTTATATTCAGGGGTAGAGATGTTGCGAATTGTTCGCCGGCGAACAGTTCCCGGTGAATTTAGCATGTTCGCGTTCGCATCGCCGGGCGAACACATGTGAAGTTCGATCCGCCCCCTATACTTTAACATTGCAGTAAACTTTGACCCTGTGAGTCAGAGTCAGCAGACACATTACAGCCAATCAGCAGTAGTCGCTCCCTTCCAGACCCTCCTACCTCTTGCACGGACGCCATTTTACCCTCATTCAGCATGCTGCAGGCTTAGGAAGTGGAGGGTCAGAGATGCTGCTCCTGCTGTATAGGGAAAGCAATAGCTAGGTTGCTGCTAGGTGGTGTATTCAGGGTCCAGTTTACTTCTAAAGTACTAGTGTAA
The DNA here is from genome assembly GCF_029499605.1 of Hyla sarda. NCBI lineage: Eukaryota > Metazoa > Chordata > Amphibia > Anura > Hylidae > Hyla > Hyla sarda. The sequence continues at coordinate 180,616,758 of NC_079193.1, forward strand.
CATCTGCTTTAAGGACAGCACCCAAAAAGCCCTTTTTAGGGCTGAAAGATATCAGTCCGTGTGTCTTGCAACAGCTGGAGGCACCCGGGTTAGGAGGGAACCGCTGGTTAAAAGGGGTACTCCAGAATTAAACTTAAGTTCCTTCAAGCAACTAACTACTACAGTATTCAAAGGGCTGAAAGATATCAGTCTGTGTGTCTTGCAACAGCTTGAGGCACCCTGGTTGGGAGGGAACCACTGGTTAAAAGGGGTACTCCAGTATAAAACTTAACTTCCTTCAAGAAACTAACTACTACAGTATTCAAAGGGCTGAAAGATATCAGTCCGTGTGTTTTGCAACAGCTGGAGGCACCCTGGTTGGGGACTACTGCTTAAAAGGGGAACTCCGCTGGCAAGCTTTTTTTTCTTTAAAGCAACTAACTACTACAGTATTCAAAGTGCTGAAATATATCAGTCCGTGTGTTTTTCAACAGCTGGAGGCACCCTGGTTGGGGACCACTGCATAAAAGGGGAACTCCGCTGGCAAGCTTTTTTTCTTTAAAGCAACTAACTACTACAGTATTCAAAGGGCTGAAATATATCAGTCCGTGTGTTTTGCAACAGCTGGAGGCACCCTGGTTGGGGACCACTGCATAAAAGGGGAACTTCGCTAGCAAGCTTTTTTGCTCATTATCACACTAGTGCAAATCACATTTGGTGTGACAGTTGTGAAAATAAAAATAAAAAAAACCCTTTTTTGGCTGTTAAATAAAACCAGTCGTCACTGTCAGTTCACGTCACAGTTGCCAGTTTTTTTGCCTGCAGGGCAAATGGTGTCACCCTAGTGCAAATCACTTTAAGTGTGACAGTTGTGCAAATTTTAAAAAGAAAAAATACCTTTTTTGGCTGTTAAATAAAACCAGTCGTCACTGTCAGTTTACGTCACAGTTGCCGTTTTTTTGCCTGCAGGGCAAATTGTGTCACCCTAGTGCAAATTACAGTTGTGCAAATTAAAGAAAAAATACCTTTTTTGGCTGTTAACCCCTTAACGACCACGGACGTAAATGTACGTCCTGGTTTGGCGGGACTTCTCGCACCAGGACGTACATTTACATCCTGTGTATGACTGCGAGCATCGGCAGGGTGCTCGCGTCATACACGGCAGGTTCCGGCTGCTAGCAGCAGCCGGGGGCCCGCCTGTAATGGCCGACATCCGCAATCGCGCGGATGTCCGCCATTAACCCCTCCGATGTCATGATCAATACAGATCACGGCATCTGCGGCATTGCGGCACTTTGATTGGATGATCGGATCGCCCGCAGCACTGCCGCGGGGATCCGATCATCCAGCATGACAGCAGGAGGTCCCCTTACCTAGCTCCGGCCGTCTCCCTGGGTCTTCTGCTCTGGTCTGCGATCGAGCAGACCAGAACAGAAGATCACCGATGATACTGAGCAGTGCTTTGTCCTATGCATAGCACTGCACAGTATTAGCAATCAAAGGATTGCTATAGATAGTCTCCTATGGGGACATAAAAAGTTGAAAAAAAAAGTTGAAAAATGTAAAAATAAAAAGTAAAAAAAAAAGTGAAAAATCCCCTCCCCCAATAAAAATGAAAATTGTCCGTTTTTCCCATTTTACCCCCAAAAAGCTTTACATTTTTCAAAAATAAACATATTTGGTATCGCCGCATGCGTAAATGTCCGAACTATCAAAATATAATGTTAAGGATCCCGTACGTTGAATGGCATTAACGTAAAAAATTTAAAAAGGCCAAAAATGCAGCTTTTTTGTCACATTTTATTACATTTTTTTTTTCAAAATGATCTAAAAGTTTTACATATGCAAATGTGGTATCTAAAAAAAAGTTAAGATGACGGTGCAAAAAATTAACCATCCTACTGCCCTATATACGGAAAAATGAAAAAGTTATAGGTGGTCAAAATAGGGCGATTTTAGATGACTGATTTTGTACAAAAAGTTTTAGATTTTATTTAAGCGGTACAAAAATATAAAAGTATCTAGCCATGGGTATCATTTTAATCGTATTGATCCACAGAATAAAGAACACATGTCATTTTTACCGTAAAGTGTACAGTGTGAAAACAAAACCCTCCAAAATGTGCAATATTTTGGTTTTCATTTAAATTTCCTCCCTAAAAATTTTTTTTGGGGGTTCGCCATACATTTTATGGTAAAATGAGAGGTTTCATTACAAAGTACAATTGGTCACGCAAAAAACAAGCCCTTATATGGGTCTTTTGATGGAAATATAAAATAGTTATGGATTTTAGAAGGCGGGGAGGAAAAAACGAAAATTCTAAAATAAAAGTGGCCTGGTCCTTAACCCCTTAAGGACCCAGGGTTTTTCCGTTTTTGCATTTTCGTTTTTTCCTCCTTACCTTTAAAAAAATCATAACTCTTTCAATCTTTCACCTAAAAATCCATATGATGGCTTATTTTTTGCGCCACCAATTCTACTTTGTAATGACAGTTAGTCATTTTACCCAAAAATCTACGGCGAAACGGAAAAAAAAATCAATGTGAGACAAAATTGAAAAAAACCCGCCATTTTGTAAATTTTGGGGGCTTCCATTTCTGCACAGTATATTTTTTGGTAAAAATGACACCTTTTTATTCTGTAGGTCCATACGGTTAAAATGATACCCTACTTATATAGGTTTGATTTTGTCGTACTTCTGGAAAAAATGAAAACTACATGCAGGAAAATGTATATGTTTAAAATTGTCATCTTCGGACCCCTATAACTTTTTTATTTTTCCGCGTATGGGGCGGTATGAGGGCTAATTTTTTTGCATTGATAGGACTTATTGATCGCTTTTTATTCATTTTTACATGATATAAAAAGTGACCAAAAATTCAGTACTTTTTTTTGCGCGCACGCCATTGACCGTGCGGTTTAATTAATGATATATTTTTATAATTTGGACATTTCCGCACGCGGCGATACCACATATGTTTATTTTTATTTTTATTTAAACTTTTTTTTATGGGAAAAGGGGGGTGATTCAAACTTTCAATAGGGGAGGGGTTAAATGATCTTTATTCACTTTTTTTTCACTTTTTTTTTGCAGTGTTATAGGTCGCATAGGGACCTATAACACTGCACACACTGATCTTTCACATTGATCACTGGTTTCTAATAAGAAACCAGTGATTGATGATTCTGCCGCTTGACTGCTCATGCCTGGATCTCAGGCACTGAGCAGTCATTCGGCGATCGGACAGCGAGGAGGCAGGTAGGGACCCTCCTGCTGTCCTGTAAGCTGTTCGGGATGCTGCGATTTCACCGCGGCTATCCCGAACAGCTCCCTGAGCTAACTGGCATGGTTTCACTTTCATTTTAGACGCGGCGTTCAACTTTGAACGCCGCGTCTAAAGGGTTAATAGCGCGCGGCAGTGCGATAAATGCCGGGCACTATTAGCCACGGGTCCCGGCTGTTGTTAGAGGCCGGGCCCGACCCGCTATGAAACGGGGCCACGCCGTGGCCCCGCATTATAGATCGGGAGCGGACTCAGGGCATACAGGTACGCCCTGGGTCCTTAACAGGTTAAGGTGAAAATGGGCTTGGTCATTAAGGGGTTAAATAAAACCAGTCGTCACTGTCAGTTCACGTCAAAGTTACCAGTTTTTTTTGCCTGCACGGCAAATTGTGTCACCCTAGTGCAAATCACATTTGGTGTGGCACTTGTGCAAGTTTAACCAAAAAAATTAGAGGCAGAGGAAGGCTACCCCGCAGGGGCCGTCGTGGTGCTGGGATTCCCTTTGGCCCTAGAATGGCCAGTGTTCAGAGGCCACGTACCCTGAACCCCCAAAGTTCTGAGGACTTAGTTGACTGGCTAGCACAAGACACCCAATCTACTACAGCTTCCGCTCAGAACCTTGACGCACCATCCTTCTCCTCCTCTAGCTTAGCTTCGGGCACCTCTCATGCTACCACTTGCCCGCCTGCCGCCACCACCAACACTAGCACCACAGCAGCTTTACTTGATCCATCAGAGGAGTTATTTACACATCAGTTTGAAGACATGAGTGATGCGCAACCATTATTGCCAGAGGATGTAGTTAACAGGGATATGTCTCAGTCAGGCAGCTTTACACACATGGACGTACGGTGCGATGATGATGTTGTACCCGCTGCTGCTTCCTTTCTTGAGGTGTCAGATAGCGGGGAAGGTGTTGATGATGACGATGTGTCCGTGGATGCCACGTGGGTGCCCGCTAGAACAGAAGAAGAGGGGGAAAGTTCAGATGGGGAGACAGAGAGGAGGAGGAGACAAGTTGGAAGCAGGGGGAGGTCGTCGCAAGGAGCTTGTGGCACAGTCAGACAGCATGCATCGGCACTCAGGGTCAGCCAGACGGGACGCCAATCAACGCATGCTGTTGCCACCACCAGAATGCCGTAATCGCAGAGCTCAGCAGTGTGGCACTTTTTTTGTGTGTCTGCCTCTGACAACAGCGAGGCCATTTGCAATCTGTGCCAGAAGAAACTGAGTTGTGGGAAGTCCAACACCCACCTAGGCACAACTGCTTTGCGAAGGCACATGATGTCACATCACAAACGCCTATGGGATCAACACGTCAGTACAAGCAGCACACAAAGTCAAAGCCGCCATCCTCCTCCTGGTCCAGCATCTTCAGCCAAGTCAACCACTGCTGCCCTCCTAGCCCCCTCTCAACCATCCGCCTCTCCATCTCTCGCCTTGAGCAGTTCCTGCCCATCTGCCCACAGTCAGGTGTCTGTCAAGGAGATGTTTGAGCGCAAGAAGACAATGTCTCAAAGTCACTACCTAGCCAGGCGTCTGACAGTTGGCTTGTCAGAACTGCTAGCCCTCCAGCTTTTACCATACAAGCTGGTGGAGTCTGAGGCCTTTAAAAAATTTGTAGCCATTGGGACTCCGCAGTGGAAGGTACCCGGCCGAAATTTTTTTGCACAAAAGGCAATCCCCAACCTTTACTCCATTGTGCAATAGGAAATTATGGCATGTCTGGCACACAGTGTAGGGGCAAGGGTCCATCTGACCACTGATACCTGGTCTGCAAAGCATGGTCAGGGCAGGTATATCACGTACACTGCTCATTGGGTAAACCTGGTGACGGCTGCCAAGCATGGAATGCGTGGCTCTGCAGAGGAGTTGGTGACACCGCCACAACTTGCAGGCAGGCCTGCTGCTACCTCCTCTACTCCTCCTACTCCATTCTCTTCCATAACCTCCTCATCCGAGTCCTCTTCCACTGCTGCGTCTTGCTCCACATCACCAGCACCCCCCCAGCTCCCCAGGTGCTATTCCACATCCCGGATACGGCAGTGTCACGCCATCTTGGGGTTGACTTGCCTCAAAGCGGAGAGTCAAACCGCACCAGCGCTCCTGTCGGCCCTGAACGCAGAGGTTGACCAGTGGCTGACTCCGCACCAACTGGAGATCGGCAAGGTGGTTTGTGACAACGGAACAAATTTGTTGGCGGCATTGAGGTTCGGCAAGTTGACACATGTGCCGTGCATGGCACATGTGTGTACTCTGATTGTACAACGCTTTGTGCTCAAGTACCCAGGCTTACAGGATGTCCTGAAGCAGTCCAGGAAGATGTGTGGCCATTTCAGGCATTCCTACACGGCCATGGCACACTTTTGAAAAGGATTTCTTTGTGTTTTTCACCGTCCTGCATTATAGAGTCTTCTGGACTTTATGATAATTTAAACTTGAATTTTCAAGAGTTCTAACCATTACACAAAGGAATGCTTGTTGCGTGTGATTTTTTAACTTAAATTTTCAAAAGTAAAATACAGAGAGAAAAGAACTCTGTTTCTTTATTTGATGAAAAATGTTATTTAGAAAATAATTTCTTTGTCTGTTTCTCCGTCCTGCATTATAGAGTCTTCTGGACTCTTGGATATGCGCTTGTTCTTATATTTCAGCCATGTGTACATGCCTAATTTTTCTGGCCTCTGGTGCTGCACTTTTTATGCTGCCGCAATTTTTCTGGGCGCTGCTACAGCTACAGCTGCAACAATACAACATTTTTGAGCCATGTGTACATGCCTAATTTTTCTGGTACTCTCTGCTGACATCTCTGTCCATTTTAGCAACCGTGCATATTAGATGTATGGTAAGGGTAGCATGGTGGCTCAGAGGTTAGCACTAATGACTTGCAGCGCTGGGCCTTGGGTTCAAATCCCACTATGCGTGGTTCGCGTACCAAAAATGTTATGTTCGTGACATCACTATTCAGGGGCCCCATTGAAAATAATTGGAGCAGTGGCTGTGGAGGCTTCTTTATATAGCAGAAGCAGTAGTTGGTGCTTTCTTCTATATGGCTGCTGTTGGGCCCCCTAGTATAGGCGTTTATTATGCACAATTTGTTAAAATGAAAGTGCCAATCAAAATAGAAAGCATCTGAGGACACCAACTGACACTTTAGTGTTTAAAACTTTACCAAAAATCCATGGAAGTAGAAATGTGGCTAGCATAATAGCCACAGAATTGAATGGTGCCTTAGAGAGTTGTTGCAGAGCACAGTGAAGGAGATAATAAAAAACTGGTAACTTTTAAATGTTTTTAGTGTGTGAGTAAAAAAAGGACTAATGTGTGCCACACTTTCAAATGCAGCACAGGTTGCTTTTGAAATTATTGAGCAAGACCAAAATCATGTGTAAAGCAACAAGAGAGAGGAAAAATAGGGTGCACAGAGGCGCTGCTGATGGACAGAAAATAGATGACTTCAGACGATGCACAGGACAAAAAAATCAACTTTAATGGGAATAGTAATAGGATAATGCGTTTCGGCAAAAACCTGCGCATTCCTCAGGTCCAACAATATAGCTGATATTGAGTCCTGATGTGTTTGCCTGTGCAGCTGGGAGAGCATCTGGTGAGCCAGCCGGGAGCACAAGCTTAGGGTGTATTCACATGTACAGTATTCTGTGCAAATTTGATGTGCAGGATATGAAGCTGTGTTCAGTCATTTAGTTTATATTGTAATCTGCAGCAGAAAATTCTGCACATCAAATCCTGTGCATCAAATCTGCGCTGAATACTCTACGTGTGAATACGCTATTACGGTAGAACTGAGTCGTCGGCTTTGAGACCTGAGGAAGGTGCAGGTTTGTGCCGAAATGCGCGTTGTCCTATCACTATTCCCATTAAAGTCTATTGTTGCTTTGTGAATCCGTCTCTGGTAGTTACGGATTGGAAAGTGCAGCAGCTTCTCACACAGTTTTTTGCCTACAGTAGATTTGTTTCCCCATTTCTATGATGTGTAAAGCAAGCCACTTCACTTGCTTGGCGATAAATAGGTAAGGATTCACCCTCACAAAGCCGTGATGTACAGCTATATAGAGCAGACAAGTTAAGTTACCCAAATTAACCTTCCTGTTTCAACCCACATGGTTAGGATGCTTTAAAACATTTTAATGCAACACTTTAGCAGCCTGAGAGTACAAGGGAGCAGTGCGGTTGTTGTTCATGTTAGTCAACCTTCCAATGCTGAGAGAGGGAAAAGAACAAAAAAAAAAATTATAATAAATAAATGAATTACATTCATTCTTTATTGAATACATTTTATATTTACTACTTATTTAACATTAACTGATTGTTTTATTAATACAAAAATTGACAAGGATAGGTTCTTTTAAATTACGCACCTTCAACACAAAAAATTGGACATGACACAGGGCCTCTATTGCGATTTGGCACTGTTTGCAGCACTTTTTAATAAAATGTGACCATTGTGCACCAAAAAGTGACAAATGAGCTTTGAAAATATGGTGCAGAATGTGCGCAAACATAGGCCATTCCTCTTTTTTTGAGATTGCAAGCATGGTGCAAATAATGCAAAATTTGAATGTAATCTATTATCAAATGTGGTGTAAACAGCATGCTCCACTTTTTGACCAAACGTGGCATAAAATGCTAAAAAAAAACGGTATTTTAGGAAAACATGTTTGAGAATACGGGGAATGAAAGTGTTTACTAAAACAAACAGGTTAGGAGGGTTGACAGGTCTTTAGGTTATAGGAAATTAATATTTGTAAAAAAAAAATTATAAATTAAAGTTAAATTCAGCAACTTGTTTAAGATATGAAAGAATAGATGGGCACATACTATACCCAATCTAACTGTCAATTAACTATTTAAGTTAATATTTATTTTTATATTTGTCATAAAGTGGAAATTATAATGAAGATTTTTGCAGTGATTCCTTTGTTAATGGGCCTATTTACTAAATATATATATTTTTTTATCTTACTGTATTACATATTTCTATACTATTGAAGTGAATAGGAAACCATATGGTCACTGTTGGGGAAATCAAGGTACCCATAGATCGTGACAGCTGTGCCTTAAGAATAAAAAGGAGCGAGGTGAACAATAATGAAGCAACCGAACAAATTAAATCCTTTGTTTCAAACAGAAATTGTTTTAATTAGTGTCATGTGTACGTTAGTTACTGAGCGACAACATATGTTTGCAAACAACAAAAACTACTGTTTTCAACACAACGCAACTCCAGCTTATTGCAATGGAAGTGTTTTTCATTTCTAACCTCGCTCCTCAATGCCTTGTACTTATCTATTCTGTTACCTCACAAGCACTTAGCAAAAAGACAGGAAGGTTTGTGTGTACATTTCTGTTTTACTATAGCTAAATAGTAATTGAGATACATGTGTTTAATACCTTGGGTATTTTACAATTTGAACTTGATAAAACAAACTGCTGGCTGTGAATCCCATTACCTCACTAATGTAGGAAGTTAATCAGCATAATAATCCAAATTTTCTCCTTAGCTGAGCCGTCAGACATTAATGACTGTCTTCAGTAGCTGTCGGAACTGCATTATTCTTCAGTGTATGATCACCAAATCAAAATGAAAATCAAATAAATGAAAATGTTGATCCCTGCACTCAATCTAGTCATTAGTTGTCCTTTGTTGTTGCCTGCCCTGCCTTTGTGGTTTTAACAAAATGCCTGTATAATTATACTTTTCTGCACATGGTTACCGCCTCACTCCTCACATGTAAGTCATTTCGAATGCTAGTTCAAATTTGGCAACTAAAACTACTATAGCATCTAGTTAGCAGTAATTGAATGCAGTAATTGAATTAAAATAGTCATAACAAATTGGGATTTGGGGGATTATTCGGAAAATCTCTAAAAACAAAAGATATAACCAAGTTACTGAAGAAAGACAGTTCAGACATGCCCAATGTTTCATATACTCATGCTTTAAAGGGGTACTCCGCCCCTAGACATCTTATCCCCCTATCCAAAGGATAGTGGATAAGATGTCTGATCGTGGGGATCCCATCGCTGGGACCCCTGCAATCTCCCTGCAGCACCCCAATCATCCGGTGCACTGAGAGAACTTGGCTCCGTGCTGGATGACTAGCAATTTGGCACCGGAGGCTCATGATGTCATGGCCATGCCCCCTTGTGACATCACGCCCTCCCTCTCAATGCAAGGCTATGATGGCTACCACACCCCCTCCCATGGACTTACATTGAGGGGGCGTGGTGTGACATCACAAGGGGGCGTGGCCGTGACATCACGAGCCTCCGGCACCACAGACGGCTTTCTTAATGATTGCTGGGTGCTGCAAGGAGATTGGATAGGACCCCCATGATCAGACATCTTATCCCCTATTGCTTGGATAGGGGATAAGATGTCTAGGGGCGGAGTACCCCTTTATGGTGTCCCTGTCACTTAAAAAAGTTTGACATAGGCTGAGATCCCCACCAATAAGGAGTATATGTAGCCAGAGACTCTTTTTCATTCTCCAACTCTTCTCGGAGGGCTTGGAACACAAGACAGTTGTCACACTTGAAATGACTAAAGCCTTTGAAAGTGTTGGATGGATGGAGATTCCTGTGAGTTATCCTTCACTGTTGGTGTTTAGGTGATACTTTTATCTTGTGGATTCAGCTCCTTTATACTGACCCACATTACCAGTCTATTTTCTGGACTATCAGATGCTGGAGCATCAAAAGATCTATTACTCTTGATACCACATAGTGGTGCTATATATCGGTGTGTGTAATGTGTTATGATACATGTTTTATTATATTTTATTTAACACTTATTACCTCTGCACAAGGGCCCTTTACGAGGTTTAATTGTAATAATTGTGTATTTTAATAAATATTTTATATCTATATCATCAAATTAAAGCACGATCCTAATCTTTATTGTAGTATATTTATTTTATCATGTATCAGGTTGTCTGATACTAGCCTTGAGGGGTTGGTTATTTTATATTCTCTTTTTTCAAATGCTTTGGGTATATGTTTGGGTGCTTGATAATTTGTCGAAATCATCCCTTGTCTTCTCAAGTCACTGCACCCCTTTTGATACCAGCCTGTTTAAACGGGTCTCTACTTTTAAGTGCTAAGATATTAACAGAAAAAGGTAGATGGGATCCAGCTCATGAGATATAAAATAGCTTATTTATTCCGACATAACAAGACACAGGAACAGAGGTATGTGACGCATTTGAAGCGCAGGTGTGCTCTTAGTCGTATGACAAAGAGCGCACCTGCACTTGAAACGCATCACATACCTGTGTTCCTGTGTCTTGTTATGTCGGAATAAACAAGTTATTTTATATCGCATGAGCTGGATCCCATCTCCCCTTTTTCCATTTGCCACGCCGGTGCCGTTCAGCTCCTGAATCCGTGCTCCATCTGTCTTGAGCCGGGTGAGCTCGACTTACTTCCTTTTCTAATATATCAATGTTCTCAGGTTGAGGATTTTGAATGATTTAATGTGATACTCCTGCTTACTAGTATGTCGGATAAACCTGCTGGATGATGTCAAAGGGGTACTCCGGTGGTAATTTTTTTTGACTATATGGCATCTTCTTTGTAACTTTAGTTTTTTTGCAATATACATGTGTTATATGTTTTGGCAGCATGTATGTGTTTTTCTTACCTGTTTGTTGGGCAGGAAGTTCTGTAGTTCAGAGGGTTTTCTTTTACTGTTGTCCACAGTTCTGAGTCTGTTGTGGACAAGATGTCACAGCTTTTTTTTCTCTCTCTCTGTCTGCATGAGAGGAATAAGCCACACCCCCTCATCTCATCCAGCTGAGTACACAGCTACTCCCCTCCCCTCCCCCCTGCTCTGTATTCTAAGGACGCAGGTCTGCACAGGAGAAGGACCTCACAGAGAAGAGTTATCTGAAGGTGTCAGGCCCAAGGACTGATTATTAAAATCCTATATGTGTATTAAAAATTATAACTCTGTGTGTTGTATCATCCAAGACATGGGTGAGAGGTTATTCAGACTGTGTTTTGTGTATTGCATTTTATTGGGGGTCTGGCTGTCTTGGTATCTCCTTTGAAGTCATGCACTCTGGTCCCATCATATAATCAAACAGATAAGGGGTCAGGAAGAGATCCTGGTGGGATCAGAGGGAAGGGGGGAATGGAGTCTCCCTCCCAAGAAAGCAGATATGATATTTAAACAATGCTAGACTAAAAGTTGGGTGTTCAATGCCGTGCAACAAGCTGACAAGACCATCCTAAGAACAGCACTCTCACTGACAAGGACTGCTATATCATCATGCTGTAAGAACTTCATCTTTTGTTTTCTGAACTTGTCTTGCTAAACTCTTTTATGTATTGTTATACCTGTATGTCATTTGTTCCTGTATTTTTATATATATAGCACTGTGATACCTTTTATCAGATTAAATGTTTAATTAATCAGCTCTTGTCTTTGATCTCTAAATGTATGAGCTCACCTTTCTGAAGGCGGCTCTGGTGGAAACACGTTTATCTAAGGGTTAATTTGGTGACTTGCTGGGACTAGTAGTGGATACCCAGAGGTCTGGCGGCTTTAACCCTTGCACCATCACACTCCAATGTCTTGGCTGGATCGATGGGGTGTGATCGTGACAACTGGTGGCAGCGTCGGGATATATTTAGAGATTTTTAGTGCTTGCTGGATTTTACCTGTAGGGAAATCTTAGCACTAAAAAGAAACTGCATACATATTCTTGTGTGTAAATTCCAAAGACAGAGCTCACTGCTGATTTAAAAGACATACAAAAAGAGTGCAAGACAGTTCTGTCCTCCCCATCTCCTGTTTTACCTCCTCTGTCTCATCTCGGAAATATGGCGGCATATCGCAAGCAGTCCAAGCCTGCACTGGAGCTAATGTGCAAAGAAAAGGACATCCCTACTGCAGGAAAGAACAAGGAACAACTTATTGCTGATCTTGTGGAGTATGATGCCCGTGCAGAAGAGCTGAGTGACATGAGACAAAGTCCTACAGCTGGAACTGCCATCCAAGGACTGATATCTCCTGGGGAATACAACATTACTCCCCATCAGGACAGTACTCCACATGAGGCCTTGGACTCCTATACAACACCATGGGAATGTGGATTACAATATGAAAAACTCCAACTGCTTCTCCAGTACCAAACTGCTGAGAGAGAGGCTCAGGCACGAGCCGCAGAAAGAGAGGCCCAGGCACAAACTGCAGAAAGAGAGGCCCAGCAAAGGCATGAACTGAAGGTTCTGAGGCTGAGAGGGGATGCTTCATCTGCACGGAGTAATGTGCAGGATCAAGGAGACCACAAACCTCACTTGGAACATTTCCCCATGTTGGAGAAAGATGGTGATCTGGCTGTGTTCCTGAGGGGATTTGAAAAGGTTTGCCGGCAGTTCCATCTACCTAAGGAACAGTGGGGACGATATCTAACCCCACGGTTGCGAGGGAAAGCTCTGGATGTGTTTGCTTCGCTTCCCTCTGAAAGTGACCAGGACTATGAGGCAATAAAATCTGCCCTGCTAAAAAGTTTAAATCTGACTCCAGAGGCTTATCGGAAAAGATTTAGGACTTTGCAACAAAGCGCCACAGAAAGCTGCACTGAACATGCAGGTCAGCTAAGGACTGCATTCAGGCAATGGACTGGGGGCCTACAAGTCACTACCTATGAGGCCCTGGAGGACTTGATGGTCCTGGATCAGTATCTCCAAACACAGAGCTTTGAAGCCAGAGAGTGGATTTTGGACCGCAAGACCAAGACAGCCATGGAAGCAGCAGAACTAGGAGATGACTTTGCCAACAACCGGGCGCCAGCAGCAAAGCGTGGATCTGCACAAGCTGGAGCAAGTACCTGGAGGGGAGCCACACACCCACAGAGCACCACCAGGTCAGCCGGGAAATTCTTGCCATCATTCCCAAAAGCAACAGGAGCCACAGGGTCAGGGGGACACCCGCCGATGTTACAGATGCAACAATATTGGGCACCTGAGTGCCACTTGCCCCAACAAAAAGAATTCTCCACCAGTAGCTGGAGGACACACAGCCGTTCTTCTGGTGTCCGGAGCGGTGGAGAAAAGAGCGGATAACCTGCAGAGTGTAACTGTGGGTGACCGGGTTACAGTGGGGTTACGAGATTCTGGAGCCTCATTTACCTTGGTGCGGCCTGAAGTGGTGGATACAGAGGACATCATCCCTGGTAGAACCATGGCTTTAAAAGGAATAGGAGGTGTGCGCCCCGCTGTGCCCATGGCCCGTGTGTACCTGGATTGGGGTACAGGCCAAGTGTATGCCAACCAAGGCTGATTATATTAGTGTGCTGTGTATAAGGGGGCTGTCCCGGGAAAATAGTAGGATGGGTAAAGGGCGGAACAAACAAACAAAAAAAAAAAAGGAGCCGCCCCAAACCAGCAAGGCATGTGGCATGCTGGGATTTGTAGTTTTCAGCACAGCAAGAAACAGGAAGTAGAAGCAAAGATAGGAAAAAAAAGTGGGGGATAAAAAGACAACAAAGAACGGAAATAGAGTAGGCTAAACAACAAGAATAGAAATGAAACAAATAGGGTAAGTCAAAAACGGAAAAACACGTTGACCACCGGAGTACCCATTTAACTTTCTTCAGGGTTGGTGGGCTATAATAATCTGATTAAAATTATCTTTATGATTCTTCAGTTCTTCAGTGTGCAAGGTGAATGAAGGCCTACCAGTGTCCAGTCCATGGCTTTACTATCTCTTTACACAACTCCAACATCTTCATGACTGGGGACAGGCAACTTCCTCCTCCACCAATACCAAACTCCTTGCATACCGTATGTGCTCCAGTCCACATGCCTATTGAAAACCCTCAAGACTTTCAAACCTCTCTTTTGACTTTAGATTAAGCATGTGATGGGAATGATAAGTTATACAGAATTTTCAGGAAATGGGCTGAGAGTCACAAGTTACGGGGTACTGATTTTAAGACCTTTATGGACCTACAGACTGATTTTGAACCCTCATCTCTCCCTCTTTCCAAGATCATGCCCTTCTTTAAAAAATAAAAAAAAATGCCACACATGGTACAAACAAGACTGTTGTTTTTTTTTTTTAAATGTGTGCTTCACCACTTTTCAAACAAGTTTATAGCAGTTTACACAAAAAAGGCAAATTTAGTGCTTCACCACTTTTCAAACAAGTTTATAGCAGTTTACACAAAAAAGGCAAATTTAGTTTAGAATATTCAAAATGATAGTGTTAATATTATTGACAGACAACTACTATTGTTTAAGCCATTTACATTATATTGTTTTTATGGCATTCATTTTGCTATATTGTAGATGCCTTTTTGAAAGACAAAGACATGCAAAAAATGTATTGACCATGTGGAAATGGTCTTAAATATTGTAGGTCAACACATAAAATATCTAATAGAAAGGCAATTCATTCATTTAAAAACATGGGTAATCAGGGCAATAACATTGGGGGCTCAAGCAGTAGTCTGACATTATGTATCTGTCCCTTTAACCTTGATACCTTCCCTACACCCCTGGTGGAACCTCTCCCACTAACATTATCCTTACTAAAATCACCAGGATTATCTAGAAATCTGTGGTTTTGAGAAAAGTGTATATATCAATATGCCTAACACCAGTTCTTTATAACTGTCTGCTGTGTGGTATCCAGAAATATATTGGCAAATAAAACACCGGGCAGAAGTCATGTATAACTTTTGTGAAATCTGAATTGTTGATGAGTTTAGTAATTTGAGGACCATTAAAGATTAAAGCCTTAAAGGGTACCTCTCATCAAATAAACTTTTTATATATTTTAGATTAATGAATGTTGAATAACTTTCCAATAGCATGTTAATTAAAAATATGCTTCTTTCTATTGTATTTTTCCTGATCAGTCCTGTCAGCAAGCATTTCTGACTCATGCTGGAGTCCTAAACACTCAGAGCTGCCGGCCTGCTTTGTTCACAGCCAAACAGGCTGTGAACAAAGCAGGCTGGCAGCTCTGAGTGTTTTCCTTTGTGAACAAAGCAGACTGGCAGCTCATAGTGTTTAGGACTCCAGCATGAGTCTGAAATGCTTGCTGTCAGGACTGGTAGGGAGACCCCTAATGGTCATTTCTTCAAAGTGGAAAATTTAATAGAAAGAAGCATATTTTTAAATAACATACAGTTGTGAAGTTATTCTGCATACATTAATCTATAATATATCAAAAGTTTTTTTGATGAGAGGTACGCTTTAAAGCGCAACTGTCATGGATATGCTCTTTATAACACTTTATCAGCCAGAAAATTGCTTTATCGTGCGGTCAGCAACAGTCGGAAAGGCGTGGCCCAGGTTCACAATGCCCTACCTCCGCAACGCCTATCCCCTGTAAGTGAGCGCTAGGACCGCTGTGATTGACACAGGTCCCCAGTGCAAGCACCCTGATGTTCATGATGTACGGGCCGTGACTCCACTGAGCCCTTACATATTATGTGCACCTTTATGATATACAGTGCCCGTTCTCCTTTTCTTTCTTCTCCTGGTGCCGGAGACCCGCTGCTTCTGCTTTCACGAGAGGCTGAGAGCTCGCTCGCTCCCGTTGTCTGCCACCAGTGCCATGCACCTGTGCAGTGCTAGAGGCAAACTCTCTGTCTCTGGTGAAAGCAGAAGCAGCACGTCTCCAGCACCAGGAGAAGAAAGAAAAGGAGAACGGGCACTGTGTATCATAAAGGTGCACATAATATGTTAGGACTCAGTGGAGTCAAAGCCCGCATATCATGAACATCTGAACACAGCGGTCCCATTGCTCACTTACAAGGTATAGGCATGGCGGAAGCGGAAGCGGCACAATGCCACGCCTATCCGACTGTTGCTGATCGCACAATAAAACTATTTTCTGGCTGATAAAGTGTTATAAAGAGCAGCCAAAGGTATAGCTGGATTACAAGTTTTATCAACTATACTATCATGGCATTAGTCTGGGGGTACAATATCCATGACAGTTGCGCTTTAAGTTTTTAGGGAGCTTTGCTTCATATCTCAGCAGCTTTGTGTTGTACTGGGATATATTATTATTTAAGGGATATCAAGTATTTTAAAAACTAGAGGCAATTTGGCAATACTAAAGTCCTTTTTGGATTCAGCATCTTAGAATTCAATAAGTTTGTTCAAACCCCTCGAGTTACTAAAAATGTTTAATGTTCATGTTTTTTTGTAAATTTTTTATGGAAAGATATAATAGTTTTACATAAAATGCACACTGTAAAACTGTTCTGACTTCATAATAAAGCAAAAATACACAAATCAATTTACACAGCAGTCTGTATGACAACCTGTTTTTTTGCTTGAATTTTCTTTACTATTTCTTTTTTGGTATAATGTCTGTTTTTGTCTATAAAAAGACAGGAATTTTAAGCACATTATGACTATGTCCTGAAATGGCAATATATTTAATTATTTAAAATCTTATCTAGTTTCAATCTATATATGTGGTTTCAAATTTGGAACTGTGCAGAATAGCAATAAATTTCTGTACACTTCAGCAATAATGAAGCGTCTCCAGAAAGTTATCTTTAGCTTAATAAGAGGATATGAATATATGCACATGAATTAAAGGGCTGTGATAGTTCAAGGTGGGATTTTGAAGTATCCAAAGATACTATAGTAAAAACTGCAGAAACATGTCCAATTTTACCTTCACATTCTTTTTTAACTAGCACTTGACATCTGTGACATAGAAATTCCAACAGTATTCTTTAATAATTAGGTCACAGAATCCAGCGAAGGGTGATGAGTCAGGATAATCGTATAAATGTTCTTGAATATCATTTTTGATTTCCTGGTTCTCTTACACTTTGAAAAAAACAATGGAAGCACCAAATCTGCTGTAGCAATGACAAGTATTTTTGTTATGTGCGGAATAAAATTTTTCTTTGTAAATATATATATATATATATTCATATTTAGGTTAACCATTGTAATTTCTATTTTTTTGCACGTATTTATCACATTACGGCACAAATAGTCTGCTTCATAATGGGATTTTGTTAATGCTAATGTAATCATACAAATATACCAAATAGAGATCTCCAATGTCAGACTAAAGCCATAACACGGTAAATAAGAACCAACAAGAAGAATCACAGAGTGGATGACAGGCACTTACCAAGATTGCTGAGGAGGGAGGAGGATAAATACGGCCAACAGCCAAGATGCCCAGCTATAGAATGTGACCTATAGTGATAGAGGCTTTATTAGCCAGATTGAAATAGGGCACCCAATTGGAAGTGATGTTGTGAGGAGGGCAGCGTCACTTCCTGTATTGGGTCTGAGCTCCGTTGGTACAGAAGGCAGAGTTCACCGGCAGAGGAGAGATACAGAATAGTGTTACTGAGGGTTAGTGTATTAAAATGTAGTAAGGGGAGGAGAAACGATATTGGATACATACCCTCCAACCCTTGAACTACATGGTCTAAATAGGGAATATGAAATTACTTATTTATCCACTATTTTTTCACCCTCATTGTGGAACGCACCGTGTAGTCCATTGAACCCCCATATTGTTTCTCCTCCCCTTACTAAATTTTAACACACGGAGACTCAATTACTCTATTCTGTATCTTTCCTCTGTCGGGGGACTCTGCCTGATGTACCACTTTCCTTATATTTACCCTTATGTCCAACAGAGCTCAGACCTGTTATCGGAAGTGATGCTGCCATCATCTCTACGTCACTTCTGGTCGGTCGCCCTATTTCAATCCAGCTCATACAGCCTCTATTACTTAATAGCGACTATAGGTCGCATTCTGTAGCCTAGTATCTTGGCTGTTGACCACTTTTATCCTCCTCCCTCTGCAGAAATCCTGGTAAGTGCCAGTCATCCACTCTGTGATTCTTCTTGCTGATTCTCATTTACTTTGTTATCGCTTTGGTCTGACATTGGAGATTTCTATTTGGTAAATAATTTGTATGATCACATTAACATTGAAGTTTATCATATAATTATACCATGTTTGCATTGATACATATGATCTGCCAATGTCATGTACATTTGTTATGTCATTTTACCATTACCCTTAACCTGTAGGAGTTATACATTATCTTTAACGCTGCTATCTGAGATTTTTTGTCGCTACATACCCTGAGTATACCGTGCCCTATTTGTACTACTTTTTGCATTTTGCTTGCATTCTCTTATGATTAGTATAATTTCTATGATTCCTCTGTAATATATAACTTCCATGTATTTCCACTATGGTGTTAACAGATCAGCCTTCTTTTGATGTATAAGTGCTGTGTTTTGCTCTACTTTTTCTTTCTTTGTGTCTTCATACTAGTAATATGCAAATTTTATTGTGTTATTTTTGTTAAATTTTAGATACTATGCACTGTTTATTTTCACTTTGTTACTCGTTTCCCTGTATTATTTTTTATATACCTTGTAGATCTGATGAAGGTCGCTTATGAACAAAACATTATTAAATAGGGATTGCGATTCAATAAAGGCACAATTTCCATGACTTCAAGTGGCAAGTGTTTTTGTATATATATATATATATATATATATATATATATATATATATATATATATATATATATGTATACAGAAAATAGCAAAAGAGCAGCACAAACAAGGCAGAAAAAAATGCAAAAATAACCGGGTGCAGGCAACCAGTTGACCCAGGTCATGGACCCAAAATCCAAGTAGAAAAAAAGAAATAGTCGCAGCACTCCAAATAGGTGAAAAAAAAATATAAGGTGGCTTTATTCCATACAAAAACAGGAACGTTTCGGCTGCCATGCTTGAAAAAGGCTGCACAGGCAGCCAAAATGTTGCCCCTGTTTATGTATGGAATAAAGCCACCTAATATTTTTTTCACCTATTTGGAGTGCTCCGACTATTTCTTTTTTTCTACACACACACACACACACACACGCACACACACACATATATAGTTATATATATAGTTATATGTAGTGGGATACTACTTGTGCACCGTAACCCCAGGGGAGTGCCATATTTCTAAATAGTGTTTTTTCATTGATAATAATAGTGTATTTTAATTCTATTCTTATCAATCTTAACTGGAATGCATGATAGGAAAGTGTTGTATTGTTTTCTAAATTCAGTTTTTATGTTAAATGTATTTTTCGGAATTCTCAGATTTTTTTTTTTTTACTTACCTTGCAATTATTACACCTTTTGCATGGGATTTTAATAGGCTGACACCACCTGTTCTTTATAAATCACTTCATCTCTTTATTTTTACCAGCAGGATTGCAGTGAAAGGTGACACAGAATGTAGATAACACAGGATCCACCATCAAAAATAGGTGATGGTCACAGCTCCCCTCTTCCCCTTCCCTGCATAATTACCTCTGCATAAGTTATAGAGCATGCCCAGAACACTCTCATAAAGTAGAGCAGCTGTACAGGCATGATGGCTGTCCCCATAATAAGCTACAAAAAATAGGATATAAACTATTTACTATCAGAAAATTAAAACATTAAAAAAAGAAAATGTTTCAGTGTATAATTTTAAATTGTAAAATAATGTAAGAAAGATATTTATTTTTCCTATATTTGTTAAAATAAAAATCATGGGTTTGGAAATTAGTTATATAACTTATTCTTTAATTCTCAATGTCAATCGACTAATTGTGTAGCTGCCATTCAATTGTATGTTTTATGGAAGCTGGCTTTAAATCCTTTCTTCCAAAACTTACTTTTTATAATTCTTCTATATCCATCAGAGTTAATCTTATCAGTCTAGTAAAATGAATACTGAAAAATAGAGAGCAATTCTGTTTTTTTCTGTGTTTTTAAGGGGAGAGGAAAAACAATGTTTACAAGAGAAATGCCTATCTTTGAACAGACCTTGATTGAGCTACAATACATATGTCTATTCTAATTTATTTTGTACAATATGCATGCTGTGTCTTTTGATTTCAAAGACACAGAGATCTTCACAAACAAAAACAAACATAGAAAAACAATTCTATCCCTTCATTTCTATTTCTCTGCACCGTTCTTTGACACAATTATGTCTGAAATGATCCATCCAACTGCTTCAATCTGGATCAGATAAGACAAAGCCTGCATTGATTAAACACAATCTATGCAAGACTAATTTGTGTCTTCTATCTGGAAGACATTACTTTTCACTTTGTAAGCAGCCAAGGTGAGCAATTGAAAAAACATGACAATTAGCTGGAAAACAAATCAACATCTGAATAAAAAAAAACACAAATATGCAGAAGTTCTAATAGTAAAAGACCAATATAAAATAATGCGTGGACAAGGCAGAGAGTCCGGCACTGCTTTAACTATGGCACTAGAAAAACCCAGGTGAGTATCAAGATAGCTAGCAAATCAGCACTGTGCTCAGTACAGGAACAATAGAAATGTATCCAAATAGCGAAGTGTAGAAATATGGATGGCACTCACCAGGGTAGTAGCTTCAAAATATCCTTTATTGTGCAAACAGGGTGGCGGTGACAGGCAGGTATCGTGGCAGGAACGCAGAGGACCTCAGGTAACAGCTGTATTCTTATTCCGTACTTCTTCAGACCGGTACAGAAGTATGACACAGCTGTTACCTTCATGCTGGGGTCCTTGGCGTTCCTGCCACAATACCTGCCTGACACCGCCACCCTGTTTGCACAATAAAGGATATTTTGAAGCTACTACCCTGGTGAGTGCCGTCCATATTTCTACACTTTGCAATATAAAATAATGTATACCCACAAAACACATGCAAATGACATTAAAAATATGGTTATAGTGTCCAAAGATTTATTTATCTGTAGTCTTTGTTAATAGTGCATGGTTTTTGGCATTTTTAAAAACTGCAAAGATCTAAGGGTGTAATTGAAGGAATTATATGAGGTTTAACAAAAGATCTATGTAATTTCTAGAAGCAGCTCCACTCTTCCCCCCTGAGTTGTATCTGGAATTATAGCTCAGTTCTAGTTAAAGTGACCTGTCATCACTTTCATGCTGCCTGAACCACAGGTCATAGGCGATGGTGGCTTCACCCTGCTCCACTGGCTTTAAAGGGTATTTGTCATCAGTGTCACTGCATTAACCTGCTGGTACAAGCATATATTGCGGGTGACACTGATTATAATGATACTTACCTACCCTTGATCCGTGGTCCTGTTCGTTTGATATCTTCCTTATTCCAGCGGCAGGCTTGGGGCATGGCTGGAGCTTGCTGATGTCACTACTGCTGCTTACCCAAACCTGCTCACAGCGGGGCCCAGCAGAGAAGCAACAGCGGTAATATCAGCGTACTCCTGCCATGTGCCAAGCCTGCCGCTAGAGTAAAGAAGATAACAGATGAACGGGACCATGGATCATGGGTAGGTAAGTATCATTATCATCAGTGACACATGCACTACACGCCTGTACCAACAGGTTTGTTTTGGTGACAGTGATGACAGATTCCCTTTAATAGATCTCTTCTTATGCCAAAACAGGGTTAGCTGTAAAGCTGTTGGGGTGAGGAGAAACCACCAGGGCCCACATCAATGACTTGTCAAATTTTTCAAATTTGTCAAATTTTTTAAAGAAATATCAACATTTTTGCATTCTTTGCTGTTAAGAAATATAGTCATACCACATAAATAAGCGAATAATTCACATTTAAATCTTTTTTTATTTTTTTTATGTTGGCATTTAAGGACTTAGAAGTTTAGTAGAAATAAGAGGCCTAAAAGTAGATTTTAGAGGCCTAGATGATAGAAACACCCTTATATCACCCCATTCTAAAAACTGCATCCCTCAAAGAATTCACAACAAGATTTAGAAACTTTGCTAACCCTTTAGGTTGTTGACAGGCATTAGTGGAAGCAAAGTGGACTTTAAAATTTTAATAAACTTTTTTCTGCAACACAGTAAGTATTTACAGATTTTTTTTTACTAAATATTTGTTACCCTAATCTGCTTTTCTTTTTTTGTTTGTTAAAGAAATACCCAATGTGTGGCCCTAGTGCACTGCTTGATTTCGCAGAAAGGCCTCAAAAGTAAAAAAAAAATCCCCCTGTGGATTTGGAGCCTTCTTTCTATTAGGGTGTTTATTAAAGGGGTACTCTGGTGGAAAACTTTTTTTTTTTTTTAAATCAACTGGTGCCAGTTAGTATGAATACCTGCTGAATACTACAGAGGAAATTATTTTCTTTTTGAAACACAGTGCTCTCTGCTGACATCATGAGCACAGTGTTCCCTGCTGACATCTCTGTCCATTTTAGGAACTCTCCAGAACAGCATACAGTATGTTTGCTATGGGGATTTTCTCCTACTCTGGACAGTTCTTAAAATGGACAGAGATGTCAGCAGTGAGCACTGTGCTCATGACTCAGCAGAGAGCACTGTGTTCCAAAAAGAAAAGAATTTCCTCTGTAGTATTCAGCAGCTAATAAGTACTGGAAGGATTAAGATTTTTTTAATAGAAGTAATTTACAAATCTGTTTAACTTTCTGGCACTAGTTGATTTTAAGAAAAAGTTTTCCACTGGAGTACCCCTTTAAGCCCCATATTCAGTTGACGGAGCGGTGTGAGGTCCTGTCTTTTACAGAATGAGCTATAGTTTTTATTGTTGCTTACAGGTCAATTTTTATTGATACCATTTTGTGATACATGTTATGTTTTAATTCTTTTTATTCCTATTTCTTGAAAGCAAGTTGACTAAAATTAGCAATTCTATCATGTGTTTTTTTTTAGACCGATCATCATGTGACGCAAATGATAGTATAGTTTTCTAGTACAAGTTAGTATGAATACCTATTATGCATGTTTTTATTATCATTTTCTTTTTTTTGTGATAATATAGGTCTCCCATATATAAAAAGTTGATGCTCAGCACTCGCCAATCATGCAAGTAAAGCTTTATTAAGCCATAGTGTGATACAAGGACGCACATCCTGGTACCAAGCTATGGCTTAAGGGCTTCATAAATCTTCACTTTGCATGATTGGTGAGTGCTGGGTATCATCTTTTTTACTAGAGACCTCACCCTACCTCATGCACAACCGCAGACTCCACTGAAGTGCCAACACCCCCCCCTACATTGGGTTCACATATGTGGCTGGGTTCACATATGTCCGGCATCTGGCATAGGTGAACTTAGCCTAAATCTCGACGTAACTGAAGCCGCAACTGATGACAACATGCATCAGTTGTCATCAGTTGTATGACATCCGGCATCCATTGTTTCTGGCACCGGACAGGGGAAAGCAGCTTGCGAGTCCAACAATTCGGCATCAAAATTGGGACACTGGATGACTGTGAACTGTCCCATTCAAATGAATGGGATCAGTTCTAGCATCAGTTTCCGTCTGGTGCATGCCAGAGGGAAACTATGCAGAACACCTAATATATATGTAAACCCAGCCTTATTAGGAAAGGGGCATATATATATATATATATATATATATATATATATATATATATATATATATCTATAGTAAAAAGTAGTTGCAGCACAACTCAGTCTTAAGAACAAAATGGGTGCCAGCATCCAGACCAGATCAGGGCCTCCTTTAGACAAAAAACTCCAATGGTGCAGCACTCCAATAAAAAGGTGCATTTTATTCACACATATCTCAATACAGCTGTATTGAGATATGTTTGAATAAAATGCACCTTTTTTTATTGGAGTGCTGCGTCATTGGAGTTTATATATATATATATATATATATATATATATATTACTTTTTATTTTATTTTTTTTACACCTTATTTAAAAAAAAAAAAAAAAAAAAAAAAGAAAAAAAAAAAAATATATATATATATATATATATCTTTTTTTTTTTTTTTTTACCTTTCTTGTCCCCTTTAGGGGATTTGAATTTGTTGTCAGTACTGCACTGACAGCATTTAAAGGGTTAAACTACTGAGACCGCCACAGTCTTTAGTCTTGGCAGCTGTTGTCCCAGCACTGATCTGATTTTAAGTCCATGGGATCTCCAAGATGTAAATGTATGTCATGTCATGCAAATTTACTGCTTGCCATGAAGTACATTTATGTCATGGAGCAGAAAGGGATTAAAAACGCATCACAAAAAAATCCAAAATGGTCAAAAACCCTGTTTGTGTGTGTGTATGCGACACCAGCCTAAAAGAAAATGAACACAAATACAGTGTTTGTTTGGGTTCACACAGTATATAATAAAACAAAAAACAACAGTAAAATAATATTTTTAAATATTAAAATGTGTTCTACTTAAGTTTAAAAAAAAAAAAACAATGGCCATCAGTGAACACATTCATAAAAAATGCCCATACTTCCAATGCTGGAATTACGGACTTTTTAAACGAGTAAGTAAACTGATCGGAGTTTCTCCATGGACTTTCATAGTGCACATATTTTCCAGTTGCATTCTACTTTATATTTTACCGTGTGTGAACCAAACCTTAGGGCAAAAATAGTTTGAATTTTTTTTACAGCCCTTTTTTAGCCTTAGGCTAAGTTTACACTGTGTAAAATTAATAATACAGCCATAAAATAGGAATAAAATACAGCTGTAGTTTTTAATTAATAATGTGCACAATGTACAAACTTTCCTGTCATATTTAATTACTACTAAAAAATTTGCATAATTAAAATGTTTAGTTTTAGGACGATATTTTGTAGGGTAATGAGTAATTATTGTTATGATGTCATGATGGCCAGCAAAAACTGTAGCATTGCCTCTTAAAAACCTTGTTCTCCTCAAAAGTTATGTCAAGTTGGGATCCTAGAATGTGCACAAAAGTGACACAAACCCTATGTGCTGCTTTTTCCCAATTAGTGTAAAACAAAAACCAACAAAAATAACTGATACAAGTAACTTTCAATTAAAACAGATTTTTCAATTACAACAAATACAGAACACTCTCTGCATTGCTGATTTACTACAATTATATGAGTGTCCCTTCTCCTATCTGTGTTGTTTACCCCTTGGTGTCCCTCATAGAGATCTTCACTTACACCTGCTATCTCTAAAATGGCTGCTAAATCTATATGCATAGACTTTATAGTGCCTTGACATCATCCCTATATTGCCTTCTGATTGACCAGAAGAGCTGCTTGAAAGGCATTATTGGATTCCCTGAGATCATTTGATTCTTCCTCCTTCTCCTTTCTGCAATGTGGCTGATGTTGTTGTAGCAGGTACTGCCAAAACAAACTACTGAAGATTGAGTTTTAGCTGAACAGGACTTTCAGCAAAGTTCTGACTGAACTCTGATTCTATGTGTTTGGTACACTCATCTCTATTTTGGCTACTGGGTCCATGCAATTCAGGCCCCACTTACTAAATTGTTCACATTTTTATTCCTGCATTGCTTTACTTCCCTGTTTCCCTTGGCAATGTCTTTATGGTCATTAGATCATTTTGTTGTTTTTGTGTATATAAACAGTATGGGGGAGATTTATCAAAACCTGTGTAGAGGAAAAGTTGACCAGTTGCCCATAGCAACCAATCAGATTGCTTCTTTCATTTTTCAGAGGATCTTTTCAAAATTAAAGAAGCGATCTGATTGGTTACTATGGGTAACTGGTCAACTTTTCCCCTTCACAGGTTTTGATAAATCTCCCCCTATAACATTATTTTTATTTTATCATTTTCAGATGTGACCATGACTTATTGCTCCTTAGTTGTCAGTTTGAGCTGTGTGTGTAGATAATGATTAGCATTATTTCAGGCCATAACTTTTATATAGTATTTTTCACAAGTTTTCTGTGCTTTAGGTTTCTTTAATTTCCAGTTGTCCCTCAGCTAGTGGATGGAGCCCAGCCTGTATTAGGTCTCCCATACACTGCATCTACACACAGAAGGGAGGATCCCACTCTTCTGTGTCTCTGTAGCACATCCTCAGAAGCAGTAGCAACATGGAAGATATTATAGAACAGTATTGAGCAATCTGAGCTGTGACACCGGTTTTGGGCTGAGAAGTAACACCTATTACAAATGTGATGTTAATATTCAAAATGGAGTCATTTATTGTGGGATGACTATTTGAGTTTTCTTAGCGATACAATAATAATCTTATAATAGAGCATTCGTATGGGGTTTTCAGGCATTGGTCCTGTTAGACTAATCTTATAACTTCTTTGAGTAGGTCAGTTGTAGATTTGAAGCGGCAAACGAAGTTTAATGTGGATAAAGGTAAGGTTATGAACTTGGGACAAGCAACAAGGTGTAGGCCTGTGTGCTAAATAGAAAAACACTGGTTAACTCTACCACTGAAAAGGACTTGGGGGTACTGGTGGACAGTAAAATCAACTCATGGGCCAATGCCAGGCAGTAACTGTCAAAGCAAATAGAGTCATGGGATGTATAAAAAAAAAGGCATAGAAGCTCATGACAAGAACACAGTTTTGCCTCTGTAAAAAGTCACTATTCAGGACTTCCAGTATATAAAAAAGACAGGGCTGAACTAGAGCATAGTTACATAGTTAGTATGGTTGAAAAAAGACATACGTCCATCAAGTCCAACCATGGAATTGAAGTGAAGGGTGTAAGGGGATAAGGGAAAGGGATATAGTTTTTTAATTCTGCATAATCATTAATGTTATTTTGTTCCAGGAATGTATCTAACCCTGTTTTAAAGCTGTTAATTGTTCCTGCTGTGACCAGTTCCTGAGGTAGACCGTTCCATAAATTCACAGTCCTCACGGTAAAGAAGACGTGTTGCCCCTTTAGAATAAACCTTTTCTTCTCCAGACGGAGGGAGTGCCCCTTCGTCCTTTGGGGGGGTTTAACCTGGAACAGTTTTTCTCCATATTTTTTGCATGGGCCATTTATATACTTATATACGTTTATCATATCCCCCCTTAAATGTCTCTTCTCAAGACTAAACAATTGTAACTCCTTTAATCACTCCTCATACCTAAGATGTTCCATGCCCCATATTAGTTTAGTCGCACGTCTCTGCACCCTTTCCAACTCTGCAGTGTCCCTTTTATGAACAGGTGACCAAAACTGAACAGCATATTCCAGGTGAGGCCGTACCAATGCTTTATAAAGGGGGAGTATTATGTCCCTGTCCCTTGAGTCCATGCCTCTTTTTATACATGACAATATCCTGCCGGCTTTGGAAGCAGCAGCCTGACATTGCATGCTATTCTGTAGTCTGTGATCTACAAGTACACCCAGATCCTTCTCTACCAGTGACTTTGCCAGTTTAATACCCCCTAAGACATAGGATGCATGCATGTTCTTAGTACCCAGATGCAAACCTTCACATTTATCCACATTGAACCTCATTTGCCAAGTGGATGCCCAGACACTTAGTCTATCCAAGTTATCTTGTAACTTATGCTCATCCTCTATAGACTCTACCGTGCTACAAAGCTTGGTGTCATCTGCAAAGATAGAAACAGAGCTGTTAATACCATCCTCTATATCATTGATAAATAAATTAAACAACAGCGGGCCCAGTACTGAACCTTGGGGTACACCACTAATAACCGGGGACCAATCAGAGTACGAATCATTGACCACCACTCTCTGGGTACGATCCATGAGCCAGTGTTCAATCCAGTTACAAACTAAAGTTTCCAAGCCCAAAGACCTTAACTTACCTGTCAGTCGTCTGTGAGGGACAGTATCAAACGCAGAGGAGGGCAACCATGGTATTTAAAGGTATGCGAGAATTACTGTACCAGGACTGATGGTTTAGCTTTGGGTTATTTAATTTGGAGATAAGACGTCTTATGGGTTATCTGATCACAATGTACAAATATGTGAATGCACAGTACAGAGAAAAGATGTTGTGATATTATTAAACCTGGTACCATAACCATGACAATGGGGCATCCTATTCATCTAGAGGAAAGAAGGTTTTACCATCTTCACAAACATCAAAGTGAATGATGATATTAGAAGGGAGAGTTGAGCAACAAAGGAGCCTGATAAGTGGAAAAAGAGTCATTTTATTTAGTTTCTTACATTCACCATTGTTGTTAAAATAGAAGGTAAAGGATGACACTGGATTTTTTGTCTTATCCATTAACATGAAGCCTCATGTTGTACATATTCCTCTTTTTATTTTTCCTTCCTCTTTACTTATACTGTAGAATATCAACCCCGATTTCAAGGTTTTAACAACTCAAAACTACACTGGTTTCCTGTTAGAATGCCAGATTGGCTTTGGCTTTCCACTCCCATTTGCAACCTCCTTGTTCATAGCAGGAAGGTACAAATTTGTAGCAGGCCGGTTTGTATACAGATTACTTGAGATCGGTCATTGGAGTTCTGATTTCTAAACTGGAGTCAGTCCGGATTTATTCTCCTAAAATGAGGATAATTGTTCTGGACCTACACCACATGACATGAGAAAGTAACACTTCTGTTCAATACAGTGTGTTATACTTAACAACGTTATAAGTTCTTGCTTTTCATTATTCACTCATACTGATTTAACCGCATTGTCACTAAGGCATGTAACTTGGCATAGGTCAGTCGTATATTCATAACTTCAAACCTTATCCTAATCTGTTCAAATCTGAAACAAGGAAGACAAAAAAGTTCACTGAAAATAACAGAAAGTTCATTGCTTCACATTTGCCATTTTAGAAATACTAATACTCATCTAGTTGACAGCCTAAACTATGACTTCAGATCAAACTTTTGAAATAGTTTTTCCATTAAAAATATTTTTCTGTGTAACAAAAAAATTGTATGTTAATTAAGGGCACTGAGAATGCATTCATAGGATCAGCATATTCATTTACTTTGGCAGCAAATGTCTAATAGCAGTCTCTGCCTATATTCCCCTGGAGTTATTAGTTAAGGCAACAGTTTATTTTTTCTAAGAGAAAATAAACTAGAATGCACTCAACACTACTTTTTCCTAAGCAATACTTCTATTTTGTTTGACATGAGAAGTGCTCTGTATTATGAAAAATGATTCCATAATGGATGAGGAGACTCTGATAAGTTCTACAATAATTTGAACAGACTGGGGATATTGCCATTAAATGAGACCACCAAGGATTACCCTTCTATATCTACAGATGATTAACAGTGAAACCAGTGTTATGTGGGTAAACGTGTTGTGTGAGTAGTATATATATAATATTAGAAGAATGAGCTATTAATTTACATTTATCTGTGATTAAAGAGGATGATTTTAAAATTCAATATTTTAAACATTTAACATAGTATTATATCTTTTGGATTTGCTGGATCCAGTATAACAGGTGATAGAACTGACTTGACACAATTGTTGGTGCACACTTTAGATGCTATCTTGTTGATTAAATTGGAATTGTTGCAGAAAAAAAAATGTTGCAGACTTTATTAAAATGATGCTTACAGGGTTAAGAAAATGACATGATCGCACATGCAGACCAATTTTAAACAAAAGTGCACAAACTTTATAAAAAGAGGAAAACAAGTTCAGAAAATGAAATCATAATGAGACTTATCCGGAATGCAAGGAGACCATACAGAGATCTACTGTTAACCACGCACCCCCAAGCATTCTAATATAGACGATACATTACTGCACAACACACAGACAACACATACATAAGAAAATCAATCTAGATCGATGGCTATATAGAAACTTACTTAAAAAAAAGCCTCACCAAGACCAGATTACAGTATGAAGAAAGAATATGGGAAAAAAGTAGATCAAGCATACATTTAATTTCCTCTTAGAGGGCTATTGTCCACATAGGCCATTATTTGAAAAATACATTATGAAAAATGATATAAAAATCATTATTATTATTATTACTAGTTAGAGATAGGTGAATCGAAGCTAACAGTCAAATTCATTCCGAATTTCATGAAAAATTTGATTCTGAACGAACCTGAATTTCCTTGCGCTGTGTGGTAAGGAATCGCTTCATTCACTACATTTTGTGCGGACCAGAGGGCTAAAAAGGCGGCTATACATGTGAGGACATGGGGCAAGGGAGACTGGGAAGGCGGGAAGGTGGGTAGGCGGGATCACCCTGAATCACATGGCGGCATGCAGCCTATCAGCAGCCAGCCCTGTGATGTCACAGCCCTATACATTCGGCAGCCATTGCCGAAGACGAGCATTTCCCGGACGTTTTGCTGAGAGAGAAGAGACTGTATGTGCGCATTAATCACCGTTAATGACAATACAGATCTTTACAGCGGCAAATCCATTCACCTCAAGCCCGCATTTGTTCTGGCTAGAGAGAGAGCAGACACTGTGTGGTCACTCATCAGCGTTACAGATCAGCACAGGGGAAATCCCTTGACCTCAAGCCCATATCATTGCAGGCAGGCAGGGAGAGTTTAGAAGTAATTTCATAGTCTGCCAATTGAGATCATCACAGGAAGCACTCCCCATTCAAAGACTGCCAGCAACCATTGTGACGCCACACAGTGATTCTAATAGCGACGCCGGAAATCTGCATGTCATACTGAATAACAGTATTATTTCCCTACCCCAGAACACTCCCTGTAAGACTCACGGCAGTAGGCAGGACTCAGGAGGTAGTGGATCCGCTGAAACTGTGTGGCAGATGACACGGGCCGTGCCAGGGAGAAGAGTCTAAGGTGCCGCTGGTTTTCACCAGAGCCCGCTGCAAAGGGGGATGGACTTGCTGCGGTAGGCGGCACCCAGTTCGCTACCCCTGGCATGGCTCGACCACACAGGCAGCTGAGAAGATGTGAGGCACAGGAAGGATAAGGCAGCTCGTAGTCTGGAAAGCAGAAGGTCAGGGCAGGCGACATGGTTGCGTAGTCAAGATGTAGCAGGAGGTCAATAGGCAGGCGGCAGAGAAGCAAGATCGGGTCACAAAGTGAAGGATCAGATACACGGCAAGGCAGAAACAGGAATGCTTTCTCTCAGGTTCATGGCAACAAAGATCCGGCAGGGGAGTGAGGAGGGCGCAGGAAGATATAATAGCCCTTTAAATGTGAGAGCTCCGGCACGCTCACGCCCTAGGAGGCGGGTGCACATGCGCCGGCACTGAGGGAGGACGGAGAAGGCAGGAGAGAATGGAGGTGAGTGATGGGCTGGAATACGCATGCGGGCGCGTTCCGCGATGCAAATCCCAGCCTTGTCAGCAAGGGAGGCGAGAGAAGGGGAGCGCTCATGGCCAGCATTGTTGGCTGGAGCGCTGGATTTGACAGTAATTTTGGTCTCCCCCTCTTTCTGGGGTTCAAAAAGTCCCGGAGTAAAACGTTGTCCAAGATATTCTTCTCCAGCTCCCAAGACCCAAATCCCTTCCAGTCGATCAAAAAAAATTGCCTCCCTCTCACAGTTTTAGTGGCCAAAATTTCTTTGACTTCGATGATATCTGAAGAACCAGAGATGGGCGTGGGAACAGTATTCTTTTGAGAGTAATGGTTGATCACAAGAGGTTTGAGAAGAGATACATGGAACGAATTTGGGATACATAAAGAAGGAAG
Organism: Hyla sarda; assembly: GCF_029499605.1. Classification (NCBI taxonomy): domain Eukaryota; kingdom Metazoa; phylum Chordata; class Amphibia; order Anura; family Hylidae; genus Hyla; species Hyla sarda. Next base: position 180,648,387 of record NC_079193.1, read on the forward strand.
TTGTAGTTTATAGGAGACTGGATTAATTTTTTATAACACCTTGAATATAGGCCAGGTTGCGAGGACCAAACTTGTAGTTGGGAATCTTGAAACTGATGTATTTGGAGGAAAGCCAACCCATGTCACCAGGAGAGAAGGACGGAGGAGGTCGTCTTTTATTATCTGCCTGAGCTTTCATGCACTAGGAGGCTAGAGACAAAGAATGTCGAGTTTGTTGCCAAATGGAAGAGAAGTCTTGGATGAGTTCATGAACAGCTGACACACCGGAGGGAACTGGAAGAAAAGAACGAACATGATGGCCAGAAACAGCAAAAAATGGAGAAGTCCTTGTGGACTCAGAATCCCTATGATTGTAGGAAAATTGGGAAGATATACCCAATTGTCCTGACGAGAAGAAACAAAATGACGGAGATAAGTCTCCAGAATTTGATTCACCATCTCCACCTGACCGCTGGACTGAGGTCTTGGAAAATCCCAAGATGAGCATGTTATTACAAGGAGGCAGATCGGTAATAAAATCCATGGGTATGTGAGACCAGGGAGTTTCCAGAATGGGTAAAGGCTTTAATAGTCCCACAGGTTCTAGGTGCAGCCACCAGTAATGCTGGGAGATTAGTTGAATGGTCTTTCGTATTCCAAGGTGACCAACAAGCAAAGAAGAATGTCCCCAATTCAGGACTCTACATCTCAGTTTAACAGGCACAAAGGATTTCCCCGGGAGAACTTGTTGTAGATGGGCAGGAGCTGCAGAGACCAAACGCCCTGGAGGAATGTTATGCCTAGGCATGGAGTCCAATCCTACAACATCGGAGGACATGGAAAGAGCATTGGCTCTGACGTTTTTGTTTGCAGGATGGAAATTAATTTAAAAAAATGAAATCTGGAAAAGAAAAGAGACCATCTAGCCTGGCGAGGGTTCAATCGATGAGCAGACTGGAGATATAGGAGATTCTTATGATCAGAATAGATGCTGACCGGATGAGAAGAAACTTCTAATAAATGTCATTTTTCCAAAAGAAGCTTAATAGCAAGGAGTTCTCGATTACCAATAGAGTAGTTCCTCTCTGCAGGCGAGAAAGTATTGGAAAAGAAACTACAGGTTACAACCTTGCCCTTAGAGTTTTTCTAAGTTAGCATGACACCGGCTCCTATGGAAGAAGCATCTTCCTCCAAGGCAAAGGGTTTCTCTGGATCAGGTTTTGTAAGCACGGGAGCAGAAGCAAAAGCTGTTTTTAAGTGAGTGAAGGCCTCTCTGGCCTCCAAAGGCCAAGTCTTGGGGTTAGAGTCCTTTTTAGTGAGGGCCACAATTGGAGCAACCAAGGAAGAGAAATCTGGGATGAACTGAAGATAATAATTGGCAAATCCCAAAAAACTTTGAATTGCCCATAGGCCAGAAGGGCGAGGCCAATCCAATACCACAGTTAGTTTTTCAGGATCCATCTGAAGGCCTTAATAGGAAACAATGTAACCGAGAAACGGAAAACTAGACCTCTCGAATAGGCATTTATCCAGATTTGTGTAAAGATGATTCTTCCGGAGGCGCTGAAGAAGCAGACAAACATGTGTACAATGCTCTTCTAAGTTGGATGAGAAGATCAAGATGTCATCAAGATATACGACAACACAGGTGTAGAGAAGATCTCGGAAGATATCATTGACAAATTCTTGAAAGATGGCTGGAGCATTGCCGAGGCCGAAAGGCATTACAAGATACTCAAAATGCCCATCAAGGGTATTAAAGGCCATTTTCCATTTTTCTCCCTTGCAAATACAAATAAGATTATATGCTCCCCGCAAATCCAATTTAGGCAAGACCTTGGCACCCCGTAGACAACCAAAAAGTTCAGAAATCAGAGGAATTGTATAACGATTTTTGATCGTTGTCTTGTTTAGATCCCTGTAGTCAATACATGGACAGAGAGAACCATCCTTCTTCCCCACAAAGAAGAAACCTGCTCCAGCAGGAGAGGAGGACTTTCAGATAAATACCTTTTGGAGGTTCTCTTGGATATATTTTGCCATGGCTTGTTTCTCAGGAACAGATAATGAATAGATTCTTCCTCGAGGAGGCATAGTTCCAGTCAATGGGGCAATCGTAAGGGCGATGTGGTGGAAGGGTCTGGGCCTGCTTTTCGCATAGTACTTCTGAATAATCTTGATATGGAAGAGGCAAACCAGGCATAGGAGGAAGAGAAGAGACAGCTTTTGACTGGACTGGCACAAGACAGTGATTTTGATGATACTGTCCCCAGCGTGTGATTTCACCTGATTTCCATTCAAGTTGTGGAGAATAACGTTGACGCCAAGGAAGACCAAGAAGAAGTAAGGGATAAGATGTATGATCGCAGGGGTCCCGCCACTGCTGCACCCGGCATTCGTTGAGAGCATTGGGTGCAGCGCCGGAGGCTCATGATGTCACGGCCATGCCCTGCTCGTGATGTCATGGCCACGCCCTCTCAATGCAAGTTGGCCATCACGCCCCCCCTCCCATAGACTTGCATTTAGGGGGAATGGCCGTGACATCATGAGCGGGGTGTGACCGTGACATCACGAGCCTCCGCACCGCATCACCAGTCATCTGGCACTGAGCAAAGTTTGCTCCATGCACGGGATGTCTGGGGTGCCTCAGCAGAGATTGTAGGGGTCCCCAGAGGCGGGACCAGACATCTTATCCCCTATCCTATCCTAGAGGATAAGATGTCTAGGGACAGAGTACCCCTTTAATGCTGGCAGAATAAAACATTGAGTGACAAGCTACATAATAAAAAAAAATTATGATAATGATATTGTATGTATAGAAGTCCAAAAAATTATAAAAGTCCTCTTACCTAAAAAATATTAATGCAACTCATAAAAGAAAAAACAAACATTAATAGTAATAACTTCTCTAACAGATTGTACTCATCCTAGTCTATGTCAAGACACAAAGACACTAAATAGATAAAGTAAATAAGGCTGCATAATTACACAGTTATATGGAACAAATGTTATGAGGCAAATATCCAATGCCTTCAAACTAAGACATTTTTGTGGTTAAGCCACATGTCTTCATTTTATGCAACCTGTTTATAATGACTTCTGTCCCTGTTTTCCGTAGAATTGGTACAAATCACTTGAGTGAGACCCTCTGCTGAAATGTAAAATAGAAACAGCAGTTCTGAATTCTGTGTCATGCCTTCTGCCAAATACCACAGATATTTGAAGGTTCCTGCCAAGCCACTTATGAAAATTTCCATGCAGAAACAGGATGAAGTGGCTCCAGTCAAATTGTAAATCACAAGTCACATATTCTCGATGTGATAATTTTAATCTTCTCACGACATGGAAGCTTGCCTAGTGTTTCCAGTTGTAACAAATTATTTTTTTTGTCAGATTAACAGTTAAAAAACTCAGTAATTGTCGCACAGCTGGTAAAAGAGAAAAAAAAAGGGTGGAAAAGTCTTTTCTTGAATGTAATATTACGTCCCTGACAATGTATTCTGTGCAAGGCAAATCGGAATGGGAATGAGTTTGTTGAATTTGGTAATGCCGGGCTGTTTAGTTTAGCATATGCCATTAAAATACGAGCATGTGAAACTAAACAGAACATGCAAAAACAAATAAGCCTGGGGCCGCGATGACATCACTAAAGTAGAAGACCCATTGAAGAAACCTTTACTTTCAACAAACAATTAACATTATTGTTTATGGCATGAATGATTTAAGTCGCAGACAAATTCCATATTTACAGGAGATGTCAAAAACATCCTAAATGTACCAAGGGGTTTAGAATAATAAACTTTTATGTTTTCTTGCCCTTTTTTCTCGTAGAAAATGACATATCTGATGGAAACTGATGATGCCCACAATTTTTTTCCCCTGGAAAGAAAGCATTTTCTATCAGATGTCCGGCTAACATATTTTTCATTGGAAAAGTTCCCTTATCATGATTTCATGCAAGAGACATAGCTGTTTTGAAAGTCAATGGATTAAAAAAGCCTCCGTTGCGGTATGTTTTTAGATGCGAGCATCAAACTGTCAGTTTGTTGCTGATGATAAATCTGTGTTGAGATGGATGCCCAGAGGGAAACTGATTTAAAATTAGGAGGCAACACTTGAATTAAATATTTCATCTAAGCACAAAAGGTGCTGTCTGTGTCTATTCTCTCTCCACTAACTACAATGGAAAGCCGGATTAACATTTCATTGCTAATGAAAACTGTTTATTAGAATTTCACCCGCATACGACGCCAATAACAGTGATAAAACATACATTCCACTTCGTTACGCACTCCTTCGGAAAATAGTGTATCGTTACGTTCAATGAGGTCACGCGTTTCAGGGCTGTAAAACATTTAGAATTTGATAAGTCAAATAGACCAGCTCTGTTAAAGAAAAAAGCAAAAAAAAAAAAAGCAACAGGATTCTGAATTCTCCCTTTTTTATGCTCTAGAACAGTGTTCCCCAACCAGTGTGGCTCCAGCTGTTGCCAAACTACAAAGTCTAACATGCTGGGAGTTGTAGTTTTGCAACAGCTGGAGGCACACTGGTTACTGGTTGGGGATCATTGCTCTAGAAGCTGAGAGATGGAGAAAGGTGGAAAACAAGTGTCAGGTTAAAGGCAGATACTATTATTGTTTCATTATGGATTTCCACCATGAGGCTATGTTCACACGGCGGAATTTTTAAGCTGACTTCCGACAAAAAATTCTAGAACAGTGTTCCCCAGCCAGTGTGCGTCAAATTGTTGCAAAACTACAACGCCTAGTATGCCCGGTCAGCCTGGCCATTGTAGTTTTGCAACAGCTGGAGGCACACTGGTTGGGGAACATTGCTCTAGGAGCAGAGAGGTGGAGAAAGCTGGAAAACAAGTGATAGGATAAAGGCAGACTAGAATAATTTTTAGGGATTTCCACCAGAACTTGGTAAGTCAAATAGACCTGTTCTATTAAAAAAAAGCCAAAGAATTCTGCATTCTCCCCTGTTCTATGCTGTAGAACAGTGTTCCGCAACCAGCATGCCTCCAGCTGTTGCAAAACTACAATGCCCAGCATGTCCAAACAGCCCTTGGCCTTTTTCCATCCCCCAGCTTCTAGAGCAATGTTTTCCAACTAGTGTGCCTCCTGTGGTTGCAAAACTACAATGCTCAGAATGCCCGGACAGCCTTAGGCTGTCCGGGCTTGCTGAGCATTGTAGTTTTGCAACAGTTGGAGGCACACTAGTTGGGAAACATTGCTCTAGAAGCTGAGTTGTCTTGGACCGGCCCTGGCTGACACCCCAATGCAGTTGATGAAACGTTCAATAGTGACCACAAAATCTAAGAGCGTTGAGAGATTGTCACCTGGTCAGCCCCCACAATAATATTAATTAATATTATCCCCCCCACAATATCCTTCAGTGGTTCCACACTGGTTACAGCAATATATGTGCTGTAATTGAATATTTAATACCCCCCCAATCCTTTCCCCTATTACCTTATTGCCTTCTTTTTTATTCATTGCATAGAGCCCATACACACACACAGCACACGCTTACTATGGATCTTCCAAGACCTGCGATGACATCAACAGGAGTCCTAGCCTATGGATTCATCACAGGTCCTAGAAGGTCCATAGCAAGTCTATTAGTGCTATATATGGGCTGTCTGCAGCCCAGACAGCTTTAGAGCTATACTTATACTACCAATACTGCCTTTTGAGCAAATCGCGTCATTTTTGCCACAATTTTACTGCGATTTTGCACAAAATTTTGGATGGGGGCAATGGGTTGCCCCGTCCTAACGCTGGCCCTGTCTAAGTACAACATTTGAACAACAAGAAAAAAAAACTGGTTTCAAATGGCAGGAAATGCTCAACCCCAAATGCAGTTGTGCATTTATGCTGGAGGAGCAGATCCTGCGCTTGTGGTCCGCTGCTAAGGGCAATCCCCAGCATAAAATGCATGCAATGGGGGATGCCTGCAGCAGACTACAAGTGCCACAATGACATCCTTCACGAGATGAAAAGTGTGGATGTGTAACATATAAAATAATACATAAATTTAGGTGCACTACAGTGGTAGATGTAGACAGTAACATAGGACTAACCCTCAAAATGGAGGTACTTGGAGGTGTATAAACTCTAAATCTAATGCCCCTTGATCACTATTATAGGCAGCATTTTGGTGCACCTATGAGGCCGGTAACATAGCCTACTTGGGTGGGGCTCATAGCCTTCCTCCCTCCTCCCTCTGTATGTGTGCTTTTCACACTGGAGGTGACTGGGAGCAGGCTTTGAGTCGGACCTAAAGCTGCTGTAATTGCCCACTGGCCCCTGGTATTGCCCATACAGCACAGATAGGTTTAGCGTTAAGTCCCGTGCCACTTGAGAAACCTTGGTGTTGGTTTGCGGGCTTAGGTATGTCGTTCATATAAGGATATACTGGCTAATGTCTCAATTTTAACATCATTTTGAGGGTTAGTCATATGTTACTGTCTACATCTATCACAGTAGTGCACCTAAATTCATGTATTATTCTGTATGTTACACATCCACACTTTTTATTGGGTTTAGGATGCCATTGTGGCACTTGTAGTCTGCTTCAGGCATCCCCCATTGTATGCATTTTTATGCTGGGGATCACCCTTAGCAAAGGACCACAAGTGCAGGATCTGCTCCCCCAGCATAAATGCACAACTGCATGTGGGGTTGAGCATTTCCAACCATGTTTTTTTCTTGTTGTTTACACCCGGTCATCAGCCCAGAAATGCGAGGCAGAACCTAATATGGTACCACTCAGCATTATACTAACAAGCATACAGAGGTATTGAAGTGAATATTATCGAGAGACATTTCAATGTCAAGTCTACTTGTGGGACTAAAATAAAGTGTTTAAAATTTTGAATAAAAATTAATACAAGAAAATTGTTACATTTGTTTTTCATTTGAAATTTGATCCCCAAAAAAATGATTAACAAGTCATTTATATCCCAAAATGGAACCAAAACAAACTATAGACCACAACTGCATAAAATGATGGCTTTCAGAATACATCGACACAAATAAATTTCTGGGAATAATTTTTTTTTTCATAAATATATAATGTGGTATACAGCTGGGAATGGTGTAAAATAAAAATATGTCATAATCACCTACCTCAATCCCCACAACACCCGTTCTTATGGCTCCTGGTCCCCACTTGTCAATGCTTCTTTCTGGTTCCTGTGATGTTTTGTCTCCCCTGGAGCTTCATTGCTAAACCAATCACTGGTCACAGTATTGTCTCTCCTCAGTGTTCGGCTGAGCTGGGCAGTGTCTTATGGGGAGGACACATTACAGGAACCAGGAATAAGTGGTATTGAGCAGAATTTATTTTAAAAGAAAATTTTATTGCCTTTTTATAGAAATCTTTGTTTATAAAAAGACCACCAGGGGACCCCATACCATCCCGAAGATAATCCTGCCCAGCTGGGCATCATCATTGTGCAAACTGAAGCACAGGCAGAGACAAAGGACAGTTAGTGAGGGCAGGACTAGCACTCCTCTATGCTCACTCCTGTCCTTTCAAACTGCAACAGGAACACTGAGAGGAGGGGATTAAAGAGCAGCCTGTAGTGATTGGATGAAGAGACCAAGCACTGCACAGCAGACTCAGGATGGAAGATGAGTTATGTAGATTCAGGATGTCAGATAATGGTGCCTCTTAATACTGCATGGTATAAGTTTAGGTATAATTAGTACTATAAATCTGCTTGTGTCTTGCTTGTTTTATCCTGTGTATTCTGACCCCAGCTTGCGACATTATTTTTCTCTGCTGATTGGTTTGGTACATTTGCTGCTATATCGGTTTGGACCTTGCTCGTTTGATCTCTATCTATCTATTTCTGTGTTTGCTCCCTGTGTTTTATAGTTTGTATTTTGCATGTAAACCCTTTGTTCCCTCATCTGCTTCCCTAGACATCGGCACTTTGTTGTTTATTGTTTTAGAATTTTTTACACTCCTTCACTTACTGAGAACAGGGACCGCCATCTAGTTGAGGATCTGTTGCTTAGGGCAGATACTCAAGTAGGCAGGAAAAGTGGCCATGGGTAAGCTTAGGGCTGCACATATCCTTGCCCAACATGACACACATGATAGGAAATATGTATTTCTCTTATGGCTGACATATAAAATTTGAACAGTGAAAAATTTATTACATTGTAGATGTCATTTTACAGAGATATATGACCATGCTTCTAGAGTTCTCGATCAGATGATCCTTTGTTAAAGTCTACAAACCACCACTGAGTTAGTAAGGGCATAAAATATATTGCAGTATGTTTCTAAGGTGCAGCTAAAATTATTTGGAATGTTCGTGAAGAAAATATATTTTCTTGTTATGGAGCCTGGAACCTGATGCACCATTGTAAGTTAGGCTATCACTAACTAAAAATGTCCATTAGTTTTTGACCTCTTTCTTGCAGGCACTGCAGTTCCTGTTAAAGGAGGAATGTTTTAGAAGAGTCACCACCCAGTAGCAGAGGAGATACTGCCAACCAGGGTGCCCTCTCTCTTATACCATAAAGACATAATTTGCATTTATCATTTGTTTTCCCTAAGGTTCCAGGGCCTAGGTGTGACTTAACCTTTGCCCACCCTATAGGTATGCCTAATGGCAAGCTTTATGTTTTAATAATGTCTGAGAACATAAATATAGTGGATATTTAGCTCTCTCTATCGGGGACATTTATCATCGTTGCTTTGGTAAGCAAGTTCTGTAGTCATTTTTTTCTTGCTATTTTTTTGTTTATGTATGACATATTTATCATACTATCACAGGGGGTTGATAAATTTGGCTTACATGAGCAGAAACCAATAAATCACTTTTAAATACAATTTTTTTTAGCACACATAAGCAAAAACCAAATAATGACTACAGAACACCACTTTGCAGCAATATATATATATATATATATATATATATATATATATATATATATATATGTGTGTGTGTGCATTTATTAAAACATTTTTACCACTGATTTTTCTACCTAAATGTACTTACTCATTTTATTTTATTTTTTTTACTTCTTATTTCAGATCCGTGTAGCCAGTGCACTGCTTCGGATTCGGTGGACTACTTCGATGACCAGCATTTTTCTTTGCTCGATATTAATAAAATGGTTAACGAGGGCGTGTGGTAAGAGTGTTTTTTTGTAATAAAATTTTTTTAAAACCGGTTGTGTTTTTTCTAACTTTACTTGACAGGATTAGTAGTGGAAGCTGTCTTATAGACGAAGTCCATTACTAAGCCGGGCTTAGCGTTAGCCACAAAAACAGCTAGCGCTAACCCCCAATTATTACCCCGGTACCCATGGCCACAGGGGTGCCGGGAAGAGCCGGTACCAACAGGCCAGGAGCGTCAAAAATGGCGCTCCTGGGCCTAGGCGGTAACAGGCTGGCGTTATTTAGGCTGGGGAGGGCTAGTAACAATGGTCCTCGCCCACCCTGGTAATGTCAGGCTGTTACTGTTTGGTTGGTATTTGGCTGAGAATAAAAATAGGGGGGACCCTATGTGTTTTTTTTAAATATTTAAATATTTATTTTAAAAAAATACGCAAATGCCAACCAAATACCAACCAAACAGCAACAGGCTGACGTTACCAGGGTGGGCGAGGACCATTGTTACTTGCCCTCCCCAGCCTAAATAACGCCAGCATGTTACCGCCTAGGCCCAGGAGCACCATTTTTGACGCTCCGGGCCTGTTGTTACCGGCTCTTCCCGGCACCCCTGTAGCCATGGGTACCAGGGTAATAATTGGGGGTTAGCGCTAGCTGTTTTTGTGGCTAACGCTAAGCCCGGCTTAGTAATGGACTCCGTCTATAAGACAGCTTCCACTACTAAGCCTGTCAAGTAAAGTAAGGAAAAAACACAACAGGTTTAAAAAAATTTTTATTACAAAAAACACTCTCCCACAAGCCCTCGTTAACCATTTTATTAAAATCAAACAAATAAAAACGCTGGTCATCGAAGTAGTCCACCGAATCCGAAGGAGTCCACAGGATACACGGATCTGAAATGAGAAAAGAAAAAAAAAACACAAAAAATGGGTTAGTATATTTATTATGACTTGCTCGCACATCTCCTGCCCCGCATGACTACAACTCCCAGCATGCCCTTACAGTAAGGACATGCTGGGAGTTGTAGTTGTGTGGTGCAGGAGATGTGTGGGCAAGTGACAAGCTTGTCCCCTGCCCCCAGCTGCAGGACTACAACTCCCAGCATGCCCTTACAGTAAGGACATGCTGGGAGTTGTAGTCCTGTGGCTGGGGGCAGGGGACAAGCTTGTCATTCGCCTGCACTGCACAACTACTACTCCCAGCATGTACTTACAGTAAGGGCATGCTGGGAGTTGTAGTCCTGCAAAGAGAGACACACAGAGAGACACACACACAGTCAGAGAGACACACAACACACTCACAGACAGACACACACAGAGAGAGTCACACACAGTCACACAAACAGTCACACACAGTCACACACACACAGAGTCACACACAGTCACACACACACACATAGAGTCACACACAGAGTCACACATACATAGTCACACACACACACACAAACACACACACACACAGAGTCACACACAGAGTCACACACACACAGTCACACACAGACAGTCACACACAGACAGAGACACACAGACAGAGAGACAGACAGAGAGACAGACACACACTGACCCATCCAGTGAAGCGCTCCTTCTCTCCGGGCGCCCTACGAGTGACGTCACTGAGGGAGGGACGTCAGGCCGGCGCAATCGAAGATGTGGGAGCGGAGGCCGGCGCAACCAAAGACGTGGGAGTGGAGACTGGGCACAGTGCAGGTGAAGGCAGGGGAGGGGGGGATTTGGGTCTTACGGACAGGCCCATCGGAGTTGAAAGCCATGGGGGGGGGTGCTGATGGGGGCAGGGGGGGATTTGGGTGTTACGGACAGGCCCAGCGGAGGTGAAAACCGTGGGGGTGGGGGGTGGTGCTGACGGACTCCCCCTGACATTTCCGCTGGGTCCTGTGATTGGCCAGGACCAGCAGCCAATCACAGGACCCGACTGGAACATTGACATCATATTAGGGGATATAGGAGTCTGTCAGGGGAGGGGGTCCGTCATCACCCCCCCCCCGACAGACTCCTATATCCCCTAATGTTATGTCAATGTTCCGGTCGGGTCCTGTGATTGGCTGCTGGTCCTGGCCAATCACAGGACCCAGCGAAATGTGAAATGACAGCAGGGGATTTTGGAGTCTGCGGCACCGGTATATGTTGTAAGGAGCCCGGGCTGACATCACAGTGCAGCCGCCCGGGCTCCTCATACTGCCTCCCCGCTACCCTCACTTAATAATGATGGGGACACTGATATACATCCCCCCTTGTCTCCCGCTCATCGCTGCTCAGCTCCCGCTGCTACAAGACTACAACTCCCAGCATGTCCTCACTGTAAGGGCATGCTGTGACTTGTAGTCTTGCAACAGTTAGCAGACAGATGGGAGTTGTGTGGCTCTGGCAGGTGAGAGGGGGGGGGGGGGGATGTAAATCACTGCAGTGTCCCTGTAGCGAAGTGAGGGTAGCGGGGAGAAAGTATGTCGGAGCCCGGGCAGCAGTAGCTTTTCCTGCTCCATGTTGGAGCTGGAGTAAATATAGTCAATTTTTACGGCCGTTGCGACATTTTATTGCACAGCTGCGACTGTCGCAGTTAAAATCCATTTTGAAAAATTTACTACGTAAGCAAGTTAGAATTTTCTTGCTTTTCTTGTTCTTCACGCAAATTGTCGCACGAAAACACATGTAGTCGCAGTTGTGACAATTTTGCGACAATTATAGTAAATAAAACCTGATTAAACCCCTTGATAAATGTCCCTCCATATTGCTACAATCTACAATTCAACATAATTACCAGAAATGTGTTTAATTTGACTATAAATAACAATATACCTAATTGCTAAGTAGATCTCTTTAAAGGGGTACTCCGGTGAAAACCTTTTTTCTTTTAAATCAATTGGTGGCAGAAAGTTAAACATATTTGTAAATTACTTCTATTAAAAATCTTAATCCTTCCTGTACTTATTAGCTGCTGAATACTACAGAGGAAATTCTTTTCTTTTTGGAATGCTCTCTGATGACATCATGTCCACAGTTCTCTCTGCTGACATTATTATAATAATAATAATGCTTTATTTATTGTTGTCCTTGGTGGGAGTTGAACTCAAGTCCCCAGCACTGCAAGGCAGCAATGCTAACCACTGAGCCACCATGCTGCCCTTAGCATACATCTGCTATGCATGGTTGCTAAAATGGACAGAGATGTCAGCAGAGAGCACTGTGCTCGTCATGTCATCAGTGTTCCAAAAAGAAAGGAATTTCCTCTGTAGCATTCAGCAGCTAATAAGTACTGGAAGGATTAATATTTTTTAATAGAAGTAATTTACAAATATGTTTAACTTTCTGCCACCAGTTGATTTAAAAAAAAAAAAGGTTTTCACCGGAGTACCCTTTTAAGAACAAAACATATTAACTAATAAATGGCAGTATTTTTATTTTATTTTTTTAAGATTATTATATTTTCATTATCATTTATTTTATCTATGGCATGTTAATTCCACTGTCATATTGTAAAGCTATGGAAAGCATAATTACTTCAAGATAATAGAGCATCTATTTATAACATGACTTAGCTCTCTTGTATTGTGCAAGAATTTGCCTCGAAGCTTTTCATGACAGATTTTATCCTCACCTTACAATGACAATATGTAACAATGAAAGTGAAGTTGGAGTTATACAAAAAAAAAAAAAAAAATGAAGAAATGGCATCAATATGCAAAGTACCCAGTCTGCACAAAGTTGTTTCTTGATATGAATGTGAAGCTACTTGAACTTTCTCAATCCCCGAACAGAGTCGGTGTTGATTAATGCTTCTATGTTTTCAATGTAGATGTTCAAAGTGATGGTCTATCGAAAGGAAGGCTTCTATCAGCTTCATAAAAACAGGACTTTTTACAGTACTGCATGCACTCAGTGGTCGTTTTTTTTTTTTGTTAGGTTCATTTACTGTAAAATGTTCATACTCTTTTACACTCTGCAAGGGGGTATGTTGCTTAAGATATTCCATTATTTGTCATAATAGAGAACTAATAAAAAGAACAGTTAGAACACTAATTGACTTTAAAGGGGCTCCATGCTATTCAGGATTAGGTAAAAGGAGGATGGGTCAGCAGTGACCCTCAGTGATATTAGTAATCTGTAATATGTAATTAGTAATAGATAAGCAGTTGTCTAGCGAGGATATAATCTTCAAATTGTCTACAGGCAGAATATTATATATAGTATAGTAGGCTTGAAGTGGAATATGTAGATAGGGCCCCCATTGTTAAAAAGCAAAAAAAAAAAACAACAACAACAAAAAAACAGTTACCAACGATTACTTTTTTTTTTTTTTGCATCATGTATTCTATTAGCTTAATGAAGCCCTATAGATTTGAGTATGGAAACATAGAAACATAGAATGTGTCAGCAGATAATAACCATTTGCCCCATCTAGTCTGCCCAATAATCTGAATCCTATCAATAGTCCCTGGCCCTGTCTTATATGAAGGATAGCCTTATGCCTATTCTATGCATGTTTAAACTCAATCACTGTATTTGCAGCGACCACTTCTGCAGGAAGGATATTCCATGCATTTACTACTATCTCAATAAAGTAATACTTCCTGGGTTTACTTCAGGGAGATCGTGAAACCAAAAAAGAAAATAACCACTCCTGGACAAAACCCTGCTGGGCGAAACGCGTCTGAGGTTTGGTGGGTTACCGGGGAGTGTGTGTGGGGGCTTCTTGCTATTTCTTGTTACCTTTGTTACTTACCTTTCACTGTTGTAACTTATGGCTTATTAGCCTGGATGCCAGCTGGCACTGCTCTCTGGCTCCCTTCATTTACATTTTTGGTTATCTTTTTCTGTGATTCACATAACTTTTTCTGTATTACACACCTGTTACTACTGTAACACACCATAACTGTGGTGTAGTCTATATGTGCTGGATCACCATCCAGCATTCTGTTTTCTCCCCCATGCTCCCTGGTTCCCACCTTTCTTTTGTGTCCATGCCATGTTGCTTTTATACATGTATTTTTGTTGAATATTAATAAAGTTTGATATATATTTTTATTTGGTCCGCTTAATAGTGGTTATTTTCTTTGTTGGTTTCACTATTGATGTAATCTACCACATATTAAACCACACTGACTGGTCTGATTTAGATCCCATGCTTTTGCCTACAATAACATGAGATACCAAATCCCCATTTGTGAATACCAAATCCAAAATGGCCTCCTTCCGGGTTCGCTCCTCAACCACTTGTTGTAGAGATGATCCCAGTAGGGAATTTTGAATATCTGTACTCCTGGCAGAACAAGCTATTTTGGTTTTCCAGTTAAAGGGGTATTCCAGGCAAAACCTTTTTTTATATATATCAACTGGCTCTGGAAAGTTAAACAGATTTGTAAATTACTTCTATTAAAAAATCCTAATCCTTTCAATAGTTATTAGCTTCTGAAGTTTTCTGTCTAACTGCTCAATGATGATGTCACGTCCCGGGAGCTGTGCAGTTCCTATGGGGATATTCTCCCATCATGCACAGCTCCCGGGAAGTGAGTCATCAGAGAGCAGTTAGACAGAAAACAACAACTCAACTTCAAAAGCTAATAACTATTGGAAGGATTAAGATTTTTTAATATAAGTAATTTACAAATCTGTTTAACTTTCTGGAGTCAGTTGATATATGAAAAAAAAGTTTTGGCCTGGAATACCCCTTTGATTTACCATGGACTTGTAGATGCCAATTATGTCAACACAGCCTAATTCTTATCACTTTCATGATGTTCAGGTTTAAGTTCTGGAATGGCCAGTCTACATGACTGCACATATTACACCCTTGGTAATACAATTTATCAGGTGTCAAACTGCCAAGATTTAGCAGCATCACAAAATTGTTCAGCTGTGTCCAACATTCGCCACTTGGAGAACTAACACAAAAGCACCATTAGAGTTTAAAATGTACTTCTGGGCCTTGTTTTCATAATGGCTATGAACCAAAATGTCCATATGGCTCTTGGGCTGGCAATATACTACAGCATGGTAAGAAGATATGTTTCCAAGGCTGGGTTCAAACCACAATTTTACCGTCCGATTAACAGACAGTAAAATCGGACAAAAACTGATTCCATGAAATCGTATAACAAGAATATTTTAAGGGTTCTGATTAAAAATTGTTTCCAAATATTGTACAATAGAAAATTTTATGCTTTTTTATTCGATTTTTTAACAAATTAATTTTTAATAAATTGAACGTATTTTTAATAACAGTGTTTGACAAGTGTATTCCGAGGCTACTGCGCAGGTGTCAAATTAAAAAGGTGTGCCGTTATTCGGATGAAATCGCACAGTCATGCGATTCAATATGATTTACATAGAGCTTAATTATATAAAAATTGGATACAATTGTAATACGATTTTGAATCCAGGCAAAAAATTGTAGTCAATCACGATTTTTCTCCCGTTACAAGATTGGGCAAAATCAAAGCAGATCAAAACTGATGCATGTGTTGATTGCCATTACTTAATGGAGGTCAATGGATATGACTTGATATGCAGTTTTGTACAATTTTCAAGTGAAAAATCGAAAGCTCAAGTCAGATGGTAAAATTGTGATGTGAACCCAGCCTTAGAGTATTATCTGTTAGCAGGATTGGCCCATAATAGCGTAAAATATCAACTAATTGTTGACTTCTGGAATTTTGATAAAAAATGCATTTTACCTGACTTGATGTTGTCTTGGATTATATTGTAGGCCAGAGAAGAGATGTTCTTTCACTATACACGTAAGCATACATGATTAATGGAGCACCTGCTAAAGCTTCTTTCTTGGAACCTTTTTCTTAGGTTCACCTCTTTTCAAATTTTAGATCTTTAGAACATGTCCGCCTTGCATCCAAGAGCTGACAACACTATTGGATTAACTGTGTGCTCTCTCTCCTAAAAGAGTGGTCCTCTCTAACTTTATGTATTTCTATACATTTTTATGATTTTAAATGTATTTTAGCATATATGTTCTAATAAACGGATTTATTCTGGATATTTCTATGCATGTTTTCTTTGTTATGGATATTGAATGATTATTTTTACCTATTGAATTGGCCAAGCATACATGTGTTATCATTGTGTAGAGGGTAATAAGCCACTAGTAGACATCTTTGGCAGTTGTTTATCTTCTGTCAGAACAATGGATCATGCAGGTTGAAATTCTAGCCTTGCCCCCTTTTTGGGAACAAAATCTTCAAGCATGTACCTGTCTGAAAAGTGTCATCCCTGTGTACAATAATAGTAAATAAGATGTACCTGCTGTGTGTCAAATTTTGGGACAAATATGTGATGCATGCAAAAAATCAATTAGTCAATTTCCCCCAATGTGCCAATTTAGGTTTCTGAAAGCATGCAATAGTTTTTAAAATGTCACTAAACAATGCACACATAGTATCATAAATGAATCTAAACCACAAAATCAAGGAAAGAAGCTAACATTATGATTTTGTCCTGATGATGAATAGCTCACCAAAATGAAAAAAAAAAAAATCTTTAATCAATGTTATATTTATAGGTTATATATGTATTTTAACTTTTGATTATCTACATTTACCTTTGTTCTTTTTATTTATCTATATAATTGTAACTTATTATTATTATTATTATTATAATAACTATTATATAATAATAATAATGATAATAATAGCACACTAAAGCGCATAAGACTATATTGGATCTATATCTACTCATCTCTTCATAAAAGCTAAAGGTATAGGTGAAAATGATTCATGTGATGGCATAATACAGGATGTTCGGTAAAAGGATATGAATAAATTCAAAGAAAATTCCGTTTTTGTTAAGCCTTTTGATAACTAATTTGTCTTGTGCACCAACCTATTCATTTCTCATCTGTCTATTTGTGTCCTGTAAAACAGGATTATGAAGAATGCCATGCAACAACAAACTCATCATTTGACCCTCCCACATGCTTTTTTCTTTAAATAAAATATTTATGTAACCTTTAGTACAAATCTCTATACCAGGCATCCCTCAGTGCTTGGAACTAGGTTGTTTTCTTTTTATTTTACAGATCTAAAACTTGCTTTCATTCAAGTAGCAGGAAAAATTCCTGCTGCTAATGTTATTTCACAAATATAGTAAGAGGTCACAAGGGCCCGGGGCAATACATAAATTAATACATCTACTTTTAGGATCAACCCATCATGGTCTTTCAAACATTTGTAGAGCCATTGTCCTTTAAAATACTTTCAGGGTTATGTGAGGTTCACTTTATATTTAATGAAGCAGTGTTGGTGTAACCCTTTAGTTCTTTGCAATACGTTTTGCTGCAGATGGTTGGCCCTTCAGCACTAAGCATAGGGTGTTTGCAGACAGCGTGTTTCATGCTAATTATCTAACACATTACATTTGTTTTATTTCATGGGGCTAATTTTCTAGAATTCTTGCCGCTCCATCCATAGAATGAATACATTTCAGTCAGATGTTTAAACAGATTAACCAATGGTGAGTCATACGCTTTATAAATATATTACTGAATAACTGAAAACATACCTTAGAAGCTGATACGGCAACTTGTACAGGATTCATTTTCTTTTCATGTCTGGTCTCTGAAATCACTTATAATGACATCACAGCTGCAAATTAAAACAAAACCATTAAACTGTTTCCTAAGTGGATCTATTATTCCCTTTTAAATTGACATTAGAAAGCCAAGAACAATATATCTGATTTTTTATGCTTAAACTTTATTTGTATATTGGAGATACAAGCTTCCAGCTTGGAGTACATGAAATGATATACTTCTATAGTATTTCTTGATATTTCTTCAGGTTCTTTAGCCATGAAGAACCATCCCCATTCCCTTTGGTCCAGCTTCTGGCATCCTGGCAAACAGCCACAGTCAACAATGCAATTCCCATTTGTGCCTGCTACAGGAAAAATTTAGTATTTGAAGAGGTATTCCTATCTTGTTGTTTTTCTTTTCTAACCTCTGAGGCTATGCCGTTTACACAACTCCTATTAAAGTCAATGGGAGCTATGCAAATTGTGTAACTTTTCCGCTTTGGCTGCTTCTAGTGTTTTTGACCACCTGTTGCTGCCACAAACAGGCCAGAGTTTGCCATAAAAGTAAAACGACCCTTAACCTATTAAGGGCCAAGGGTGTACCTGTACGCTTTGAGGCCGCTCCCCTTCTATAACGCAGGGCCATGGCGTGGCCCCACGTCATAGCGGGTCGGGCCCGGCCGGGTTCCGTGGCTAATAGCGCGCGGCACTGATCTGGGGCCCCAGTGCACTATTAACCCTTTAGATGCAGCGTTCAAAGTGAAACTGAACTACGCCCGGATAGCTCAGTGGGCTGTTCGGGACCGATGTGGTGAAATTGCGGCATCCCGAACAGCTGTAGGACATGAGGAGGGTCCCCCTACCTGCCTCCTGGTGTCTGATCGCCGAATGACTGCTCAGTGCCTTAGATCCAGGCATGAGCAGTCAAGCGGCAGAATCATTGATCTATGTTATCCTATGGGATCAGTGTCAGTATGTGTCAGTCAGTGTGTCATATCAGTGTGGCCAGTGTTATAGCCCCCTATGGGGGCTATAAAATTGCAAAAAATAAGTGAAAAAAAAAGTTAATAAAGATCATTTAACCCCTTCCCTAATAAAAGTTTGAATAACCCCCCTTTTCCCATTTAAAAAAAAACTGTGTACATAAAGATAAACATATGTGGTATTGCCGTGTGCAGAAATGTCCGAATTATAAAAATATATCATTATTTAAACCACACGGTCAATGGCGTACGCGCAAAAAAAATCCAATAGAGCGTATTTTTGGTCACTTTTTATATCATGAAAAAATGAATAAAAAGTGATCAAAAAGTCTGATCAATACAAAAAGGGCACCGCTAAAAATTTCAGATGACATAGCAAAAAAATAGCCCTCATACTGCCCTGTATGCGGAAAAATAAAAAAGTTATAGGGGTCAGAATATGTCAATTTTAAACGTAGAAATTTTCCTGCATGTACTTATGATTTTTTCCAGAAGTACGACAAAATCAAACCTATATAAGTAGGGTATCATTTTAATCGTATGGACCTACAGAATAAAGATAAGATGTCATTTTTTCCAAAAAAATTTACTGCGTAGAAACGGAAGCCCCCAAAATTAACAAAATTGTGGTATTTCTTCAATTTTGTCACACAATTAAAAAATCTTGGCTTATAAAATCATGGCTTTGTCCAAGCTGACTCCCAGGCAGTAAATCAGTAGCCCACCCTCAGTAAGTCAGGGTGGGCTAGCACTCCTCAGTCTGATAGGACAGGAGAGAGCACAGAGGAGTGCTAGGCCACCCTGACTTACTGAGGGTGGGCTACTGATTTACTGCCTGTGAGTCAGCTTGGGCAAAGCCATGATTTTATCAGCCATGATTTCTATGGAAAAAAAGGAAATAACATTATATTACAAATGTTAATGTGTTGCCAAGCTTTACAACATATAAAAAGTTTTTGTAATCTGACAGTGTCCATGTAACCAATATAGGCCAGATGGTTTTAATGTTTAGATTGATCGATCACTTTATTATGATTTGTTTATAATTAATTCACTGCGAGTCTATGTACTCAAAGTAGGTGACCTGTAAATTCTGTACATACACAGGTATTTTTCTCTTCTGATTCCCATAAAAACTTGTCTAGATCGTCGCCTTCCCAGAACATAAATTTTAACTGGATGTATACATTTTCCTTGTTGAGATAAAGATAGTGATTGTTTAGCTCATTAGATCTAGACTAAACAAATCGTAGTCTATATGAACTCTGTATTCACTGGTAGAAAAGAAACGCAAGAATATGGAATGCTTCACAAATTTGCATGTCATGCTTGTGTCCTGGCCATGCTAATCTTCTCTGTATCGATCCAATTTTAGCATACGTGATGACAAATGGAGGACTAAAAAAGAAACTTAAAGCATTTCTATTTGTCAGAAATGAATGATTTGTTGCCCCGGATTTACATAATGTGCCTGAGTTTTTGGCAAAATGCTCTTTATCAGTAATGCACTATTTGCAGTGGGCAGCTTTAGGCAGGTACTAATGTCTGTCAGTAAATAAAACCCAAGAATTATGCGTGATTTTCAGTGAAGGATTGGCAAGATAAAAAGAGGAATGATGTAACCTGTGTGTTTACTGAGTCTTTTTATTCACATATAACTTGTTCTAGAGGAAAACTGCAATGATAACCTAGTAGCATAGCTAGTTGTGAAAAGACACAGGTCCATCAAGTTCATCCTATAATCCTAAAGCAATAGTTTGGAGATAAACCACTATGAGGCTTTTGTCGATCCCCCCTCTCCCCCCATTCAAATAAAGTTAATAAAAAATGGAAAAGAAAAAATAGAGAATTCAAAATCAAACAATGCTGAAAGAAGAAAAAAAAAGTTTCCTGACATAATAACTAACTTAATATAGCATTTCAAAACCTGTTGGGGAAAAATGTGAATGTTTTATTTGAGTATCAAAAATTAAGAGCATGGTATTAGATTTCTGTATTTCTGTATACCAGATGCAGTGCCTCAAAACATCACGTAAATAAAAGCTTAGGACATCTGCTAGATAACTAATTCCCAATTTATTAAATATAATGTTCAAGATCTCAACACCTTAAAGGGGTACTCAGGCAGATTTTTTTTTTTTTTTTAAACAAATGGTGGAAGGAAGCTAAACAGATTTGTAAATAATTTCTATTTAAAAATCTTTATCCTTCCAGTACTTATCAGCTACTTTATTCTCCAGAGTAAGTTGCGTAGTTCTTTTCTATTCTTTTCTATCTGCTGCCACCTCTGTCCATGTCAGGAAAGGTCAGTTCTGGGGTTCTTAAAGATTTAACCCTGGAAGAAGACAAAGTGGACTTTCTTTAACAGTGTACTCACCACCAGCTACCTTTTACATGTTAGGCTTACCTAAAGCTATTAGGGCAAGCCTATTCACAATTTAAGTGATTCTTAAAACATAAATTAAAGCATGTCAGGGTAATAAGATTTATAAGAACCCATGGAGTATTGTACAGTCAAGAGAAGTGAAATAAAGTTTAAGTGAGAAAAAAAGCTTATTTTCTTTATACTGTTATAAATGTAGACCTGGTCCATGGAGCCAATTTATTCAATTTAAATATATTTTACACTTGTAGTGACAGATATTGTTTGATATTCCATAACTATACCATGAAGAGTAAAGGAGTTAGTGAGTTATTTAGGTCAACATCAATTGGTTCCCTGTAAATTAAGGGGGTACCACTGGGACGCCCTAAATCTCCAACCTGGCACCTCGGTGGTCTGAACATCTATGTTCAAAACGCCGACTGTGCTAGGCTTCGGAGTGGCCATGGTCATCACTCCCCCTCCTTTCATGTCTATGGGATCTCCCATAGAGATACAGTCATGGCCGTAAATGTTGGAACAGCTGAAATTTTTCTAGAAAATGAAGTATTTCCCACAGAAAAGAATTACAGTAACACATGTAGTGCTATACACATGTTTATTCCCTTTGTGTGTATTGGAACTAAACCAAAAAAAGCAAATTGGACACAATGTCAGACCAAACTCCAAAAATGGGCTGGACAAAATTATTATCACCCTTAACTTAATATTTGGTTGCACACCCTTTGGAAAAAAAAAACTGAAATCAGTTGCTTCCTATAACCATCAATAAGCTTCTTACACCTTTCAGCTGGAATGTTGGACCACTACTTTGCAAACTGCTCCAGATCTCTCGTCTTGGAAGGGCACCTTTTCCCAACAGCAATTTTAAGATCTCTCCACAGGGGTTCAATGGGATTTAGATCTGGACTCATTGCTGGCCACTTCAGAACTCTCCAGCACTTTATTGCTATCCATTTCTGGGTGCTTTGTCCTGCTGAAAGACCCAAGATCTCGGACGCAAACCCAGCTTTCTGACACTGGGCTGTACAGTGCAACCAAAAATCAGTTCGTAATCCTCAGATTTCATGATGCCTTGCACATTCAAGGCACCCAGTGCCAGAGGCAGCAAAACAACATCAAAACATCATTGAACCTCCACCATATTTCACTGTAGGTACAGTGTTCTTTTCTTTGTAGGCCTCATTCCGTTTTCGGTAAACAGTATAATGATGTGCTTTACAAAAAAGCTCTATTTTGGTATCATCTGTCCACAAGACGTTTTCCCAGAAGGATTTTGGCTTACTCAAGTTTATTTTGGCAAAATGTATTCTTACTTTTTTATGTCTCTGTGTCAGTAGTGGGATCCTCCTGGGTCTCCTGCCATAGTGGTTAATTTTATTTAAATGTTGACGTATAGTTCGCGCTGACACTGATGCTCCGTGAGCCTGCAGGAAAGCTTGATTATCTTTGGAACTTGTTTGGGGCTGCTTATCCACCATCTGGACAATCCTGCCTTGACTCCTTTCATCAATTGTTCTCTTCCGTCCACGCCCAGGGAGATTAGCTACAGTGCCATGGGTTGCAAACTTCTTGATAATGTTGGACACTCTGGACAAAGGCAAATCTAGATCTCTGGAGATGGACTTGTAACCTTGAGATTGTTGATATTTTTTCCACAATTTTGGTTCTCAAGTCCTCAGACAGTTCTATTCTCCTCTTTCTGTTGTCCATGCTTAGTGTGGCACACAGACACACAATGCAAAGACTAAGTGAACTTCCATCCTTTTTATCTGCTTTCAGGTATGATTTTTATATTGTCCACACATGTTACTTGCCCCAGGTGAGTTTAAAGGAGCATCACATGCTTGAAACAATCATATTTTTCCACAATTTTGAAAGGGTGCTAATAATTTTGTCCAGACCATTTTTGGAGTTTGGTGTGACATTATGTCCAATTTGCTTTTTTTCCTCCCTTTTTTAGTTTAGTTCCAATACACACAAAGGGAATAAACATGTGTATAGAAAAACATATGTTACTGCAATCCTTTTCTATGAGAAATTATTTATTTTCTAGAAAAATTTCAGGGGTGCCAAGTACGGCCATGACTGTATATAGAGGAAGCTTGTTGACCATTGCTTCGGGTTGTGTTTGCCAGTAATTCAGCATGGATCTGAGATTGTGCATGCAGATTACTAGGGTGCCAGACAGGAGACCCCCCCTGTGATCAGACACTTAGCTCCTATCTTGTGTATAGGGTATAAGATGTTTAGTGGCGAAGTACCCCTTTAAACATATCTTTAAGAACATTTTATTTCCCTTTTATAAAAATTATGGCTAATAAAAAAAAACACCACTAGGGGTCCCCTTACCATTCAGAAGATAATCCTGCCCAGCTGCAGCATCATCTTCGTGTAAGCTGAAACACAAGCATGGACAAAGTCCAGCAAGTGAGGCTGGGACTAGCACTCCTCTGTGATTGCTCCTGTCCTATCATACTGCAGCATGAAAACAGAAAGGAGGGTGTTACAGAGCAGCCTGCAGTGATTGGATGAAGAGATCCCAGCACAGCACAGCAGCATCAGGAAGGAAAATGAGTCATGCAGAGTAAGGGCAGAAGATGGACACACCCCCCTCCAGATGAAAACCCAAGTGTGCAACAGAAGGAAGGTATTTGTGAGAGACATATAGGTGCTAGACAAATCTAATTATATGCACATGATTAGGATTTGTAACTTTTTTGTGTGGGATATGACAGAAACTCTTTAAAGTTGTATAAAGTTTTAAATAAGTAATACTCAGCTCTACAGAAGAAATATTGGAAAATACAGCTATAAGACCTTACTGTGTATTTTTTACATATTTATACTAATGTAGGCTGCTATATGGAACGTTGGGTATAAATAGACATAAAACAGTCCTAGTGGTTCCCAAGACCACAACTCAGGATCAGAATATACAAGTTACCAAAATCAAGCCCAATACACACAGAGTGGTGTACAGGAGGCAGTACTGTGCCTAAAATGGTCTAGCAAGAGAGAACTGCTGTGTAATATACATCCATTGTAACATCTCACATATAAATTATGTTGTGTTTATACAGGTCTGACAGAAAAATGTTTGTGTGCAACCACTTACAAAGTCATCACAGACATGTGCAAAGAGGCCTTGCATAGAAACTTTAACCCAATTAAATAAAAAAATATATATATATAGAGCTCCTTTAAAAATTAGAATCCTGAGGAAAAAAAACTATCCTCTGTGCCCTGTCTGGAATTCCCAAACAGCTGGCTATTTTATGAACTTTTTTGTTTTCCATCTAAACTTTAAAACTGTAGTAAATGTAAAATTTATCTGACTTTGCAAATCTAACTAATATGTAGCCAAACATCAGCCTAAAAAGCTTTTATTGTCCTAAAACTATGTAACAACATTGTTGAAAACCAAAGTGTCAAACAACAGTGTTTAGAAGAGATTATTATAAACACATTTTAGCTGTTGTTCATCTTTAATCCCTTAAACACCCTGAAAATATTTTTTTTTAGCATTTACATTTTTTCCTCCTGGCTTTTTAACCCCTTAAGGCTAGATTTTCACGTTCTGGTACACCCTTGATCCCTAAAGTTTTAACTTATGTTTGACACACTTTTTAAAGTCAATCTGAGGGACTTGTATGAGCAATTGTTTCCTTGCTCATACACATTAATGCAGTACAAATGTACTGCATTCATTCATGAGATCTGCACTTTATTCATGTTGCCTGCCTTAACCCCTTAAGGACCCGGGGTTTTTCAGTTTTTGCATTTTCGTTTTTTTCCTCCTTACCTTTAAAAAATCATAACTCTTTAAATTTTGCACCTAAAAATCCATATGATGACTTCTTTTTTGCGCCACCAATTATACATTGTAATGACATCAGTCATTGTACCGAAAAATCTACGGCGAAACGGAAAAAATTATAATTTTGAGACAAAATTGAAAAAAAACAAAAAACATTTTGTAACTTTTGGGGGCTTCCGTTTCTACACAGTACATTTTTCAGTAAAAATGACACCATGCGATTAAAATGATACCCTACTTATGTAGGTTTGATTTTGTCGTACTTCTGGAAAAAATCATAACTACATGCAGGAAAATTTATACGTTTAAAATTGTCATCTTCAACTTTTTTTTTTTTCCGCTTATGGGGCGGTATGAGGGCTCATTTTTTTGCACCGTGATCTGAAGTTTTTAGTGGTACCCTTTTTGCATTGATAGAACTTATTGATTTTTATTCAAATTTCTATAGTAGAGAAGGTTACATGGCACAGCTCGCCTAATATATAGCACCTGTCAATCACTACCTCTGTTGGCTAGACCACATCAGGTGATGCTCTCTGGATATAGCACAGTCCAACGAAAATCTTCACATATATAGTGAAAAAGCCGGGGCAACTCACCAAGTACGCAAACTTCAAAACTTCTTTATTGCTCCATGAAGGGTACAAACAGTGCAGGGCACAGGTGGATGGTACACAAGTGGATGTTCATTCGGGGCTACGGTGCCGTTTCACAGGATATGCTTCAACTGGCCCACCATTTGTTCATAATATAAAAAGTGACCAAAAATGCACTATTTTGGACTTTGGAATTTTTTCGCGCGTACGCCATTGACCGTGTGGTTTAATTAAAAATATATTTTTATAATTCTGACATTTCTGCACGCAGCGATACCACATATGTTTATTTTTATTCACACTGGTTTTTTTTTTAGGGGAAAAGGGGGGATTCAAACTTTTATTAGAGAATGATTAAATTAAGGGTTAAATGACCTTTATTCACTTTTTTTTTCACTTTTTTTTTTGCAATGTTATAGCTCCCATAGGGAGCTATAACACTGCACACACTGATCTTTTACATTGATCAGTGGTTTCTCTTAAAAAACCACTGATCGATGATTCGGCCGCTTGACTGCTCATGCCTGGATCTCAGGCACTGAGCAGTCATTCGGCGATCGGACAGCATGGAGGCAGGTAGGGATCCTCCGGCTGTCATGTAAGCTGTTCGGGATGCCACGATTTCGCCGCGGCGATCCCAAACATCTCCCTGAGCTAACCAGCATGGTTTTACTTTCACTTTAGACACAGCGTTACACTTTGAATGCTGCGTATAAAGGGTTAATGGCGTGCGGCACCGCGATCAGTGCTGCACGCTATTAGCCACGGGTCCCGACCAGTGTTAGAGGCCGGGCCCAACCCGCTATGACTTGGGTCCACGCCGCGGCCCCGCGTTATAGATCGGGAGCGGACTCATGACGTACCGATGCGTCATGGGTCCTTAAGAGGTTAAAAGAGCTCTGGTGAGTAGAAAGCTTAGTTGTAATTGGTTGCTATGGGCAACACCAGACAGTTTTTGTTTCAACAGATTGATAAATCTTGGCCAATATGTATGTACAGAATATGAATATTTGCCCCAAATCGAAGTAACAGCATTACAGTATCTTATATATTAATGTCAGAGGATTCCTCTTGAGAAATCTGGTAGGAAACAGGTCTCATCCACAGAAAATCCCTGTGCTTAATGTGTCAAAGAAAGTGGCCTGTCCTGACTTGCTGTGAACTACAGGATGACATTATCACCTATTAGACAGATCCTGATTTTTCTTAGACCCCTCCCTTCCCAGCTCTATATGTATGCTGCTGCTGCTATCTTTTTGGGATCAGGAAATATAGTACTTATATACCTACCCTAAGAATGTGTTCACACATTGCATTTTTAGCTGTGCTTTGCTTCTGCTTTTGCTGTGATGTTACCCAATTTGTGTAAAAAATATGCTATCTTACTGCAATCGTGCAATTCTACAGGGGGTCCGACCACTGAGACCCACTGTGATCTCCAGCTCGGCACCCTGGCTGTCTCTATACACAAAGCAACCTCCACTCCATGGACGGAATACTGTCGACCATGGCACAAAGCTGTGGCTGACATGTCACTCCATGTAGCTCTATAGGAGAGCCAGAGATACAAGAATGCTGTATCTCTGTCTCCTGGGTGAACTTTGACACCAGCAGTTTGATGAGATGGCCAGATGTAGTTATCAAAGACCAGATCCAATTTCTCTGCAAAGCCAGAATGAGAAATGTAGGTAGCATTAGTTATCCATATGAGTGATTGAATTGCAACCAGAATGGAGCCAAATCCTTGCCTGTTACCTCAGCTAAAACACCTAAACATTTTTCTCTAATAATAGCCTATGCTGTAGTATATGGGCAATAAAATACACAGACCATGTGGTTTCTGCCCTACACTGATGAATCATGCTTCCTTTAGGGCTAAGAACTAGGAGGTGTGTGCAGTCTCAGCCAATCAGACACTAAATCTCTCTCTTTAACTCAATGGCTGGTCCTGCAGGGCTACTGCTCGTCCGCAGCATTGCCCTGCTTATCACTATTCCTCTCCTCCCTCCGGAGAGGCGGATGGAGGGGAGGAAAATTGATGAGCTGGGCGGCGCTGCGAACAAGCGGCGCTGATGTCAGAGGGCCAGTTATGCCGCCTGTGGCAGTTAGCACCTAATTAACATACACAGAAAAACGAAGATTTCGGCCGAACGGTGTGGCGGATGCGGGTACGGTAGGCATCAAACTGATCAACGTCCTCTGCACTACCAGCCAGTACTGCTGGTTAGTGCGGGGGGAGCAAGCTGACCATTTTCCTTTAATAGGCTTTAGTAATTCAAATTTTTTATGTAATGGCAGAAGTTTTGCTTTAATGTGTTTCATTACATTCAGAATGTTACCAATTTGCTTCCTTGCAGTTGTATTTCATATAAATACTTTATTATACATACTTTAGCCTGGCCAATGGCAACATGTCTAAGAGACATTAGCCACTGTTATACAACAGAGTTGGATACGCTATCTAAATGTAGATTCAGCTCAAGGCAGCTTTGTTGGGTTTGTCCAGATATCTTTGTAGATGAGTCGCCCTTGAAATAGATTCATATTGTCGTTCCTATATACTATTGTATTTGCAGCTTTGCAAGACAGTGAGCGAATTGTACAGTTGTCCGTGGATCTCTGAACAGTACTTCTATTGAAGTATGTATCTCTTGGGGATTTCCCAATAGGATTGTGTTTTCCCAGTGTCTTTTGTTAACATCAATAATAAAAAAAAGTATCACAAAAAGAGCTAAGTCATCCAATTCACCTTTATCCTCTCTCTGAATTGGTAAAAAAATTACCTTTCGGTCGATACTTTCTATTCCACGTTTTACCCTGCTGTGAATTGTTATGGTTGAATCACATAAACCTCAGCAAATAGAAGTTTATAATAGAAACACTCACACAACTGGGAATGGTGCTGTTCTAATTAAAAGGCGTAATAGACTGTGACAAACAATTGCTATGTTGAAAAATGTTCTTCTTTCATTGCTAATTCAAACGGCATGTATTGCTTACTATTTAATTACATATAAATTATTTTATAGTTGTTCTAAGAAGGTCGTAGAAAATAATTATTGAGTGAACATAACCTACAATATTATTTTGGACATGACCTTGTATTTACTGTAAATGCAGAATACACTAATATGTTTAACGTTTTGTCATAGAAACGGCTGTGTAAAATGACTGGAGAACATATTATATGCATTTACAGGATTATTATAAAGCAGAGATAAGTTTTAACTCTATTGTGCTGCAGTTGCTGCCTGATTCCAAGTATTATTGAATTAGACTGAATTTAGCCAAATCATCAAGAGTTAGTAATTTCCTGCTATGCGATTTGAGAAGATTACTGAAGCTTGCAAGACCACCTATCATGTTTAGTTACCATAATGATCTTACTGTATATACTGTTTATATTTAAAAGCAAAGAGTTCTAAATCCTTCAAATGAAAGAAAGCAAATGCAGTTAGTTTCAGAAAATGGACTGAAAATCTTATTTATATTTATGGTTATTCTTGATTACATTTTCTTAACATTTTTTTTTTAACATGTGTAACTATGATTTTCTACATTAAACTGCATACAACTGTAGTTCAATGTGTTGTACTATGATATTACATGCTTACTTGGAGTAATATTTACAAGAAACATATACTGGTAACTAGAGATGAGCAAATGCTGAAAAATATGAATTTTAAAAGATGGTATTAAATGTAATATGTCAATTTGATTTTACCATATATTTTAATAATTAAACCAAAGTAAAAAAGTGAAGAAAAAAGTGCCAAATAATCTGGTAATTTAGAAGGTGTTTTTTAAACCCATTTTGAATTTGGCGATTTTCTAAATATAAGCTCCTTATCTAGTCCAAATACCAAATGAATAGACAGTTTAAATAATTTATTATATTTGCTCTTATAATGCCAAACAAGCCTAATATCTAATATATGACCATCCATAGTTTTTATCAATTATAATGCATATTAACATCATGTAAGGATAAAAGAAGACATTCTGTAATTCCATCCTAAAATGTTGATCAGAATATTATGCAGGGGATATCTCCAGTATTCTAGTTACAATAACGTGCAATATTATTTCATTTGAAAACAGGATTCCAAGTCTCTTTTAAACTCTATGGCTATATGGGGGAAATATATAATCCCTCTTGAAAGCACAGAGTGGCAAAATTGCTCATAATATTTGCACCAGTCTTAGTTTTGTGCAAAATTAATTCACTATGGGTTGGGGAAGCTAATTATACATTCCCCCTTCCCCTAGCAGAGAGCTAGATAGCCTCATTACAATAAAGAATCCTCTTCTGTGTTGGTGTAGAAACCTTATTTCCCTAAACACATACGGGGGAGATTTATCCAAACCTGTGCAGAGGAACCAATGAGATTGTTTCTTATATTTTTTAAAAGGCCTCTGAAAAATGAAATAAATGATCTGATTGGTTGCTCCCCCATATAGCATATCCATTGTCTAGGTTCTTGCCTCTTGAGTTCTATGTCTTGCTGTCATGATTGTCTCTACCCCTGGACTTCCTATTTTAGCCAAGACTTATCAGTTCTCCCTTGTTACGTTGTATTGTACTTTCTAGGAAATCTTTCATCTGCAATTTACATTTCATACTGCTGACACTGCTGGATAGCTGTAATGGCAAGGAGTAACATGGTTCTTTTCACATATCTGGCTGTGCTTCCATAACAATATCACAGAGAATTCATCCTCATGATCACAACAAGATAAAAAAATAAAAATAAAACATAGCTTTTAATGTACTCATCTAAAACCATATGGGGGAGAACACATAATAAACTAACTAAAGTGCTACACCAAAATGAATACAGTGTTAAGGAGCCCGAGGGTGTGCAGACCCAATCCTTCATACATGAAAATATATAGCCAAGCCTCTTACAGATGGATTAGGGTAGCTGGGAGAAATTGTATAAGATCTTAAATTACAGGGTATATATTCGGTTAGATGGAGGGGTATGTGCCCACTATGATGAACATGCCCATCCCTCTTTCCCTGCCTTTTGAGGGACCCATCTCCTTAACAGGGTGGCTTCAACCACGGTGAAGTTCCCTACTCTCACTAAGTGAGGGAGAAAACAATAAATTAGATAAGATATTAGAGAGAGGATAGGGCTACACAACCCGAGGCTCCAAAAAATATATTAAATGAAAAAATTTGTGTGGTGACCACAATAGTGCGTAACAACCAAACAAAATCCCAACTCCAACGCATTTCACCTGTCGTATCAAAACAGGATCATCAGGGAAAACAGTGACAAAAACACAGTGGTGGTAATACTAATTTAAAACAGGGCACTCGTGATATTTGAATGTACCCTCAATCGCAGCATGTCGAGTATATAGCGCTATATCCAACTTGTGGCTAACCACTCCTATATACACATGCACAATAAGTGCACGGAGTGTACCACACATACAGCGGTAGTAGAGAATAGATAATAAACCATACAGAACTGAAATTATAATTTGCACGTAGAAAATAACCATAGTTCCACAATGTCCACAATCAAGAAAATAATACCTGGCTTACTTACATAGAAGGATATATAGTGTGTCTTAAAGATATAATGGGTTAGCAAACCCTCTAGGTTCCTAATTTTTCAATACATGCAAATGGTGGGATTCCTGATATATATAACCACCAATGAATATTACTGGTCTATATACAGATGCGTATACCAGCACAACAGAATAGTGGCACAATGAAGGAGAGGGTGTTATTGTGGGAGGGAAGGGTTAATAGCAAAACAATACGTGGCCTAGTGTTCGGGTACTTACAGATAGGTACACCAGCACAGTGATAACAGCGTGATAGGAGTTACCACTAGATATAAATAAATATGCAACTGACTATCCAGACAAATCTGATAGTAGATATAGCCAAATACATAGGGTCAAATGACCAGAGACAACCAAGATGTTATTAGATATAGAAAAACGCCAGTGGAGTGTAATGGCACCCCAGCAGCAGATATACTTAACACCCCCATAGACTGGTACGCTAAGACGTCAGGTCATGATGAGCTGGTGACATGCTGAGATGTGACTGACCACATCTATCAGCATGTTTTATAAGGCACGCGTCTTACCTGGCATCCAGTCAAAACGAGCGGCTCATAAGGTGACGTCAGACACCGGGCGCGGATAGTGCATCACTGGCCTGTAGATACTGATGGAGCGATCAGGTACATCTGCAGGAGTGCGGCACAATGGCGCATGCGCGGCTTGGCCGCGCTCCAGACTCCAGTTGTAAACAAACCAGTGATGCCTCACGTGACCTGGTTAGGTCACGCGAGCATTCCAAACACCGGAAGTAGGTTGAACAGGTATGTATTCTGTATTATAACCCAAAGGGATGCTAAAAAGGTTAACATTAAAGCAAATAGCGATGATGTAGCTGCAATAATAATGCAGTCTTATATTGTGGACAGATAATATAGATAAGGAGGGAAAATAGTGTAATAAAAAGGATATAGGCTGCTAGACATGATAGGACTAGAGTACATCAAAAGGTATTGAAAGATATACTGACTAGATAATGTAGTCAGTAAGCAAGTCCCAATTTCAACACATTACGATGTCAGGATAAGAAAATGGGACAATTCTAGATGAGCTGTCAATATTAACTGTTTAATATAAAATTGTAATCATAGTGTACATAAGAGGGTCAACTAAGGGCGCATGACAGATAAATATAATAAAAATGATTTTTAAATCCTAGAAGGTGGGGTGAATGCTCCCCAATTGTAAATACGGGAAAAAATACGGACGTAGTAAATTAGACCAGATAAAGAGAGTACCATCTACCATATTAAATAAAAGAGGTAAATGACAGATGTTTGTTTAAACCCCCAAGGGATACAGTCCCCAGTCTATAAATCCACTGGGTTTCTTTTTGTAAGAGGCGGCGATCAACGTCGCCACCCCTTACATTAGCATGTACTACCTCCAGTACCTAAAAGGAGATTGCCCAAGGTGTAGACGTATGTACAGATCTCATATGGTTAGAGATAGGTTTATCTCTCCGATGGTTAATGTCTCCTATATGCTCTAAAATGCGGCGGCGTAGTTCTCTCTTGGTTTTGCCCACATACAGCAAAGGACAAGGACAGTGCATGCATATATCACATTTGTGGTTTTACAATTGGCAAAATCCCGACTGACATATCTATGTCCATCATGTGAGCTCTGCAAATATTTGGTCACCTTAATGTATTCGCAGCCCTTACATGTGCCACATCAATAGGTTCCCACAACCTTGCGGTCAAGCCAGGTACCTCTGGCTGGTGGTGGTGTAAAATGGCTGTGTATCAATCTGTCACCTAGATTTCTACCACGTCCATAGGTGATCTGTGGGCGTTCACCCACCAGATCAGATATCGACGGGTCTGATGTCAATATGGGCCAAAACTGAATAATGATGTTACGTATAGGTGTCGCCGCTGTGTCGTAGGTCCCAATTATTCGGAGACGATTATCCTCTTTTTTGGTCCGAGGAGTAAGCAGCGAGCTTCGGTTACATTTCCTTGCATCATTATAGGCTTTAGTAAGAATACAATCTGGATACCCCCTCTCTCAAAACCTTAGTCTCAACTTGCTAGACTCTGTTCTAAAAGATGCATCATTAGAACAGTTTCTCTTCATGCGTAGATATAGAGCCTTAGGGATTCCACATTTTAGGGGCGCTGGATGATGACTGTTCCACTTTAAAAAGTTATTCCCTGCAGTTGGTTTTTCTATAGACACATGTGCTTCCATAACATAGAAAAATGCTTTTATTCTCTGGTGTCAAGTATGAAAGAGGAATTCCAGCCCTCAGCATTTAAGCCCTCCCATCCCTGTCCATGCTTGATTAAAAGTCAGGGTTCAGCTTCCAGCACTGAACTTTGTTTCCAATTCTTGTTTTTGAATATTTGGAAACAGGGCCTGACTTCCAACTATCAACTATCAATCAAGCACCCACTCCAACATCCTAACCATCATGACCCAAAGTAAAGCGGCACCCTCTCCATTAAATGGTATTTCCTGTTTCCCAAAAACTATGCTCCTAAGGAGCTAAACTCCTTCCAATCCCCCAATGCTTGTCTCCTTAGTCTGCTGCCAATGCAAGAGGTTGGAGCAAGATCTACCCGTTCAGCCATTCACTGGCTGAGATGGGGCATTGCTGTGGCCA
Organism: Hyla sarda; assembly: GCF_029499605.1. Lineage (NCBI taxonomy): Eukaryota > Metazoa > Chordata > Amphibia > Anura > Hylidae > Hyla > Hyla sarda. Next base: position 180,682,023 of record NC_079193.1, read on the forward strand.
GTTATTTGTGTCAATCTACGAAAGTAATCTGTGCTATGTCAAACTTGGGCACCAGGAAGACAATACAATTTTAGATTATCCTAATGTGTGTAAAATAATTTCCAAATTGTAATCCTAACAAACTGAATTCCCCATAACCAACAATTTTCTGGCATGCCATGTACTCATGTCCCTCTTCTTACTGGAAAAGTTATTTATCTGCTTTTCTGCAGCTTTGCTACTTCAGGAACCTTGCAAACGTTTTGGGTCATGCAAGATATCTAGATTTCTGATCATGTGTTTCAAGAGTCTATTCATTTTTATTTTTTTTTTCAAATCTATGGTCAGCATTTTTGGCGTTTGGTATTATATGTCATTCACCGATGATATTAAATATCTGTGTTTATAAATTTTTGTTTTCTTTGCAAATTTGGGATAAAATGTATGATTTTATTTTTTATTAGAGAAAGAGCTTTTATATCATTTTTTTATATTTTACACTTTTTAGGTACTTATAGGGGACTTTTATATTAAACTTTAGATTGCATTCACTGTTTAATGCCATACTATTGCTTAGCATGGGATAGTGTGATTGGCGCTCCACTGATACTTGGCTAAGGCCAAAAGTAGGTAAGGGGACCTCTACCACCATTTTAGCTCATTGGACATCAGTGTTCACGTTAACGGGGTCCAAAGAGCCCTCAGAGATAACTAGGAACAGTCATTTATGCCTTTAGACTATGTGATCGGCGTTAGCAGTGAGTAGCCCACACTCACCGCATATGAAGCTGGGCTCACTTCACAGGGGGTACATTTATGCCCTTGCTCATCCCAGACAGCAAGGGCATACATGTACACCCAATGTCGTCTCAGGGGTGAAACGTTTGGTCCGGTCGGCTCATTTTTGCGCCGTATGCGCTTTTACAACCGGTCCTAAAACCGTGGTTGACCACAGTTTTAGGTCCGGGGAAAAAGCGCATACAGCGCAAAAATGAGCCGACCGGACCGAACTTTTCACTCCGGCCGGCTCATTGAAATGAATGACATACGGGAAGGCATAAGGGAGCGCGAGGTTTCAGCTCCCTCCTGCCGTATGCGCTCCCGTATGGGAGAAAACGTAGTGCGAACCCAGCCGAATACAGTTTTAAGGAGCTCGTATTGTCCACCTCCCATAAGTGTAACCTGTGCGTACATAGGTGTTGTACGTTTTTTTTCCTGTAAAACTAATTTGGGCCTAGTTACTGTGCAAGGCCAGCCAAAACTACCCACTTGTTTCTGTAGCCTTATACAGTTTGCAGTGGAGCATAAAGTCCTCCTCTCATAAGTTTAAACTGTACGTACACCTACAAGGTGTCCTTTATATATTTTCCTGTTAAACTAAGTTACTGTGAAAGGCCAGCAAAAGCTACACACTTGTTTCTGTAGTCTAATACAGTTTTAAGCGCAGTGGAGCGCATTGTCCTCCTCTCATAAGTACAACATACACACACTCAGCTGGTGTATAAGTATGTCAGGAATAGAAGTGCCAGTACACAGAGGAGTGACAGAGGCCCAAATTCATCAGGCGCAGGCAGAGGTCGCAGCAGAGTAGGGGTGTGTGGCAGCAGGAGTCTCAGCAAGAGGTCTGAGCTCCCAGTGTCAGCTAGCAGTCGTGTCTCGACCAGCAACCCAGCAGCTGTGATTGATTGGTTCACTCGGTCATCCACTTCATCCCAAGTGACATCCGACACCCCCAGTCAACAGTCAGTGGTTTCCTCAGACTCAACCCTCAGTTTTAATGGCCCTCATGCTGCTGCCACCTCCAGGCTCTGTCATCGTGCTGCCATATGGTCTCCTCATGCTGATGCTGCCACCTCTAGGCTCTCTCATTGTGATGCCATATGGTCACCTCATGCTGATGCTGCCACCTCCAGGCTCTTTCATTGTGCTGCTATATGGTCTCCTCATGCTGATGGTGCCACCTCCAGGCTCTGTCATTGTGCTGCTATATGGTCTCCTCATGCGGATGCTGCCACATCCAGGCTCTCTCATTATGCTGCCATATGGTCTCCTCATGCTGATGCTGCCACCTCCAGGCTCTGTCATAGTCTCGCCATATGGTCTCCTCATGCTGATCCTACCATCTTCAGGCTCTTTCATTCTCTGCCATGGATACTGTAAAACATATTTAAGGTGCTGGTTCCCTGTTACAGAAATTCCTTCGCATCAGACCACAAGTCAGTATTGAGGATATGCATTAGCTAAAACTTAACTTTTCTTAGGAAAAAATATATGGACTAGAGATGAGCAAATCAAATCGGACCAATCCAATTCCGTTCCGAAATTCATGAAAAATTTGATTCTGTCCGAATCCGAATTTCCACTCTATTCAAAATAACGAATTTCTTCATTTACTCCATTTTGTTATTACTCTAAGGCTAAAATTCCACTGAGTTTTTGCAGTAAAAAAAAATGTATTTAACGAAATTTTTATTTTCTATAACAAAATTTTTATTAATTTTTAAACAGGGACCAATTTATGTGGGCGGCAGGGGCCTAAAAATGTAGCCGCCAATAATAAAAATGTAGAAAGGGGCCATTTAAATGTAAAAATAATATACTTTTTAGAATTCATTTTGTTAAACTTTTTATTAGTAATGTATTTTAATAATGTGTTTAATAAAGTGTCTGTGTGTTTTTAACTTTTTAAACTTTTTTCCCCTTAATTTTCTTACGTAGTACTGCTACTTCCAGCATAGAACAGACTGTTCCATGATGGGAGTAGTAGTACCTGTACTAATAGACATATCGCCCCGGGGTCTGTCACCAGTTGTGATCCTCCTATATAATGTATAGATGCGGGTGGCCGGACGCTCTTTTGCGCGATCCTGAACTATGTTCTGCGATGTAAAGTTCTTTACATCACAGACTCATATTTCCCACAGAGAGCTGTGATTGGCCAAACAGTTCCATCCAATCACAACTCTGCGGGAAATATGAATAATAGCAGGGGACCAGAGAAGAGATTCAGTGCCCCGCATCTATACTTTATACAGGATGATTGCAGTGGATGTCAGGAGTGACACCCACTGTGATCTGTCCTAACTGCAGGTACAACTGCTCCCAACATGGAGCACACTTAGCTCCATGCTGGGAGCTGTATTACCTGCAATAATAGACATATCGCAGCGAGTGTCACTTCTGACACCTGTTGCAATGTCTATTAATGAAGGTACTACAGCTCCCAGCATGGAGTGTGCTCCATGTTGGGAGCAGTAGTACCTGCAGTTAAAGTGCTACTGTCACGGATTTTAACCCCCATAAACTAGCCCCAGGATGACAAAGTTGTTAGAAATTACAGTTCAAGCCTACCTTTTGCTGCTTTCTAGCAGCTTAAATCGGGTTTAAAAAATCGGGCTTTTTACAGCAAAAGTCGGATATCCCCTGAATGTCAGCGCTGGGACCACTGTGTGATTGACATACAGGTCCCAGCACATAGGCCCCTTATTATTCTTATATGTGGGTGGAACATAAACAGTGCCTATTGTCCTGTGCCCAGCAGTGATGTGATGCGGGCGGCCATAGCAAGTGCTCGGTCCCTAAGGCCCTATGTGCGGCTCAGTGCAGTAGTAGAATGAGCCAGCCGCCCATTCTCCTGTCTTCCTAGAGTGCACAGCGGTGATGCGATGCATGGGGCCAGCTCATTCCGCTACTGCATTATGCCACCCATGGGGAGCGAGAGCTTGCTGTGAGAGCTGGCCGCCCACATCGCATCACCGCTGTGCACAAGAGAATGGACACTGTTTATTCTTTCACAATAGAAAACTCGCCACCCACATATAAGAATAAGGGGCCTATGTGCTGGGACCTGTGTGTCAATCACACAGGGGTCCCGGCGCTGACATACAGGGGATGCCTGACTGTTGCTGACTCATAAAATGCATTTTTTTAGCCCGATTAAAGCTGCTAGAAAGCAGAAAAAGGTATGCTTGAACTGTAATTTCTAACATCTTTGTCATCCTGGGGCTAGTTTATGAGGGTTAAAATCCGTGACAGTTGCGCTTTAACTGCAGGTACTATTGCTTCCAACATGGAGCACACTCAGCTCCATGCTGGGAGCTGTAGTACCTACATTAATAGAAAGATCACAACATGTGTCAGAAGTGACACTCGCTGTGATCTGTCTATTAATGCAGGTACTTCAGCTCCCAGCATGGAGCAGAGTGTGCTCCATGTTGGGAGCAGTAGTACCTGCAGAAAAGGAAAGATCACAGGGGGTGTCACTCCTGACACCCACTGCGATCATCCTGTATAATATATAGATGCGGGGCACTGCTGCTCTTCTCTGGTTACCTGCACTGCTGTATATATATGTAAATATATACCTATTATTCATATTTTCCAAAGAGAGTTGTGATTGGCTGGAACCATCTGGCCAATCACAGCTCTCTGCGGGAAATATAAATCTATACATTGTATAGGAGGATCACAACGGGTGTCAGACCCTGGGGCGATCTGTCTATTAGTACAGGTACTACTACTACCATCATGGAACAGTATTTTCCATGCTGGGAGTAGTAGTACTACCTAAAAAAAATTTAAAAGTTAAGAAAAAAAAGTGAAATAAGGTAAAAAAAAACAATCACACAATTTATTATATCGATTCGCCGTGAATTTATTTGGATCAAATCAAATTTTGGCAAAAAATTTGGTGAATCAGCCAAATCGAATTTTTGAAAAAATTCGCTCATCTCTAATATGGATCCAATTTTTTTTTAAATCTAACAAAACACCACCAAGTATTGATGCAATGCAAAGACATTTAAAAGGTGGAAGGGAACAACATATGGTCCATTGTAGCAGGTGGTGGTAAAAACTTCCCCTGTAAGGCTCTACTCTCGTACTATTAATTGCCTTCTTGTCAACTGTTACTCGCCCTAAAAAGGGCGGTCCCACAGAGGAACCACTCCCTATTTCCACCTAAAAATACTGCCAGTTCCCAGTGTTTTTAGGTGGAAATAGGGAGAGGTTCCTGTTTGGGGCCACCCTTTTTAGGTTGAGTAACACTTGCAAAGAAGGGTATTAATAGGACGAGAGTAAGGCCTTACAGAGGAAGTTTTTACCCCCACCTGTTACAATGGACCATACATTGTTCCCTTCCAACTTTTAGAGATCTTTGCATCGCATCAATACTTAGTGGTGTAGGTGGCACATGGTGTTTTTTGCACACCTTTCCTTTTGTTAGATTTTAAAAAAAATTGAGTCCATATATTTTATCCTAAGAATAATATTAAAAGTTAAGTTTTACGTAATGCATATCCTCAATACTTACTTGTGCACACTAACACTTTGACAAAAGAGACCATTTTCTTCTGCCTACCTGCCTCACCTACTATTCTGATTCTGCCACCTGCCTGGTGCCACACATCTGATGCCAAGTTCTCATTCTTTCACCCACCTTCGTCACCTGGTACTGGTATTAACACCCACCACCCCACTCTACCAAAGTGTACCAAAGTGCACGGCAGTGTCGATTTGTGGAGCTATAACTACGGTCAGGGACAATACATATCCTGTACAGCCCACTGGATGAAGGTGGTTCCTGCACAGCCACAACAGAAACTTGGACAGGTCACGCCACTTCCACCTCCACCCAATCAGGCTGTTGGTCCTGCGACAGTGTGCGACTCCGCCTCCTCATCCTCCACCGTGTCCTCAGCCTCCACTGCACAGACAAGTCTCAGTGCCCCTCCAGCATACCATGAGTGCAGGGCACGGCGGTGTCACGCTGTTCTTCACATGGTTTGCCTTGGCGAACGCAGTCACACAGGGGAGGAACTGCTAAAAGTCATTCATCAAGAATTCGAATCATGGCTTACTCCACAAAAACTGTTGACCAACAAAGGAAAGAACATCTTGTCTGTGCTGCGTCAGGGAAGCTGAGCCATGCATCCTGCATGGCACACATGTTCAATCTGGTTGTCAAGCGGTTCCTAAGGTGTTCCCCCCATCTGCAAGACATCGTAACAATGGCAGGAAACTTTGCATGCACTTCAGCCATTTGTAAACTGCAAAGCACGCACTCCTTGAGCTGCAGCATCAAAATGGCATCCCCCAACTTTTCCACGTAGGAATTCCATGTTGGACCGATTATACAAACAGAGAAAAGCCATATCCAAGTGGATAGGGGGTCTCCCCTGTGTAACTTCAATGTCAACCAATGAAAGCTTATACATGACACCTGCCGTTTGCTCAATCCACATTATTAGTCAGTCACCAGGATTACAGGATGAACGATGTAATTCCATTGCTTCATTTCCTACTACACGTGTTGGAAACGATGGATGGTCAGAGCACTGGGGCCTACATCTCATGACCACATGAGCCCTGTGGGGGCTGAACTGGCAGAGGAGAGGGACAGTGGAGCACAGGCAAGGTTTTGCGAAATGGGTGGTTTTTATAGTCATCTGACAGGAGAGGAGGAGCAGGAGCAGACTGTGGAGCTACAGGGTTATGAGGAAGATGAAACAGAGGACCCAGATACACCATGGCCATGTGGTCTCCTCATGCTGCTGACACATTAAATGAAATTAAAAATTTTTAAATCTATATAAAATCTTTAATTAAAATTTTACTAAATATCTTTAATCTCTTCAATTGTGAGGCACCATGGTCTCGTCAGGCTGTTGCCAACTCCAAGCTGGGTCATTCTGCCACATTATGGTCTCCTCATGCTGTTGGCATAGTAAATGAAATTTAAAAATTTTCAATCTATATAAAATCTTCAATTAAAATTTTACTAAATATCTTTAATCTTTTCAATTGTGAGGCCCTATGGTCTCGTCGGGCTGCTGAAACCTCTAGGCTCTGTCATTGTGCCGCCATGTGACTCCTTGTTATATTGGGTTTTGTGGTCATACAGTATTAGTTCAAAGTAAACGCTTCGGGGCACCCGGGACATTAATCTTGTGAATCTAATTAAAATCTTCAATTTAATTGCAAACAAAATCTCTTCAATCTTTTCAATTGTGAGGTCCTATGATTGTTGTCATATATTACCTGTAGAATTACCACAAGAATTCAATGAAACAGGTTGGAGCGATAACAATGAACCATAACTGATTAATTAAAACATTCACACTTTCACAGTCAGGGGGAGGGGGTGGCATTGAGAGGCAGGGGCTGAAACAGGTGGTAGGAGGACCGCCAGCTCGATTTTAAGATGCAAGTATGAGCTCTTCCACTGCAGCCACTTCTAGCTTTATGCGCCCATTTATCCAACGGCACAGAGGCTGAATGTGCTCCTGTCCGAGTTGCTGGTACAGCAGTCCTTCCCTTTTCAAGTGGACACTCAGAGCATGGGGGTGCGCTGACAGGCAGGGGTTGGGACAGGTCAACGGTCAAATCAGCACACCCAAACACCTACCAAAAAAGAACATAAAAATGGCACAACTTGGCTTATATAAACATAAAAGTTAGCACTACCGGCTGTAACTCAAAATCTTCCATACTCTGGAAAAATAGAAAGCATAACAGAAACATAACAAGCAAACCAATACAAACTATTCCCCCATAATTTCTTTTTCTTTTTAAATATATAAAATATTTATTTATGTAACTAAAATATTGCTACTATGCATGTGTTTCCTAACCAAGCTATCAAGACAACACACATACACAAACTGAAAATAAACATAAGTATAGCACAAATTGGCTTATCAAAATATAAACATAACATTTTGCACTGCCCAGCTATAACTCAAACCATCCATACTTGGAGAAAACACAACAGAAAACAAAACAGAAACATGACAAGCACACCACTTATATACAGTATACATATGTACACATACACACATGCATAATTTAAAAAAAAATAATTTTATAGTAACATAATCATAATAATAACATACAACACCACACACACCACACAGTACCAACAAAAATATAATAGATACTCCTCTGCCTCTTACCAAAAGTTTAATTTTATTTTTATTAACCCCCTCAAGGACCAGGAGGTTTTCCGTTTTTGCATTTTCGTTTTTTCCTCCTTACTTTTAAAAAACCATACCTCTTTCAATTTTGCACCAAAAAATCCATATGAGAGCTTATTTTTGTGCCACCAATTCTACTTTGTAATGACATCAGTCATTTTACCCAAAAATCCATGGTGAAACGGGGAAAAAAATCATTGTGAGACAAAATTGAAAAAAAACAAAAAAACAAAATATTTTGTAACTTTTGGGGGCTTCCGTTTCTACACAGTACATTTTTGGGTAAAAATGACACCTTCTCTTTATTCTGTAGGTCCATACAATTAAAATGATACCCTATTTATGTAGGTTTCATTTTGTTGTACATCAAAACTACATGCAGGAAAATGTATACGTTTAAAATTGTCATCTTCTGACCCCTATAACTTTTTTATTTTTCCGAGTATGGGGCGGTATGAGGGCTCATTTTTTGCGCCGTGATCTGAAGTTTTTAGTTGTACCATTTATGTATTGATCGGACTTTTTGATTGCTTTTTATTTATTTTTTCATGATGTAAAAAGTGACCAAAATACACTATTTTGGACTTTTGAATTTTTTTGCGCGTACGCCATTGACCGTAGGGTTTAATTAATGACAGATTTTTATAATTTGGACATTTCCGCCGGCGGTGATACCACATATGTTTTTTTTATTTAAACAGTTTTTTTTTTTTAATGGTAAAAGGGGGGTGATTTAAACTTTTATTAGGGAAGGGGTTAAATTATCTTTACTCACTTTTTTATGCACTTTTTTTTGCAGTGTTATAGCTCCCATAGGGGGCTATAACACTGCGCACACTGATCTTTTACATCGTTCAATGGTTTCTCATAGGAAACCATTGATCGATGATTCTGCCGCTTGACTGCTCATGCCTGGATCTCAGGCACTGAGCAGTCATTCGGCGATCGGTCAGTAAGGAGGCAGGTAGGGACCCTCCGGCTGTCCTGTAAGCTGTTCGGGATGCCGTGATTTTTCCGCGGCGATCCCAAACAGCTCCCTGAGCTAACCGGCAACGTTTTAGTTTCACTTTAGACGCTGCGATCAACTTTGAATGCCGCGTCTAAAGGGTTAATAGCGCACGGCACCACGATCAGTGCCACACGCTATTAGCCACGGGTCCCGGCCGTTGTTAGAGGCTGGGCCCGACCTGCTATGACGCGGGGTCATGCCGTGGCTCCGCGTTATAGAACAGGAGCGGACTCATGACATACCGGTGCATCATGGGTCCTTAACAGGTTAAACAGACACACATCATACACGCACTAACCTACAAACTAGACCAAATAAATTAAAACCTCATCCAGGAATAAAAATAATTGTGACACCGCAAACACACACATATCAACATAACATCTGGCCCGACTGCCTTATCTACTATAAAAATGTCTTACATAAGAAACATACAGTAAAATACATATAAAACACAATAGATAGATACAAAACAACATAAATATAATATAAATGTAAATATAAATATAATATAATATATACTGAAGAAACACCTGCAAAAACAATAGAAAATCATAGAAAAACCCTACACTAAAACTGTCCCCTCACCCACACCGACGGGGAGCCTGTACATGGGAGAGAGTCCATACCGTCCATACAGTTCACAAAGTCCAGTTCTTAACTGACCCATGTCAGGTCCCCAAAAGAAGCAAAACACCACCACCCACAAATACACCTTCCCCACCTAGCACTCCTCCCAACCAACTTATACACATAAATACACAACCCACTTTAGGCCCAAGTTTGGTCGCCTGTAAGCCCTTCATACCATATTCACCTAAAACAAAACAAAAAGCTGGCGTGTGCATGCATTACCCCACCACCAGAAAGAAGGATGGCAGACTTGATCAATCAAATTTAAACTCTTCCCCAAACACTTCCTCCCTACAATTCTCCCTAATTCTATCCCTCCTTTAAAACTGACCCTGTCCTCACCCTATCTCTATCCCTATAACCAAAGTAAAGGTACTCTACCCAAAAGGTCTATTACCTAGGGCACATCAAAAGAAAATCCCCTCCATAGCAGATATGCCCTACTGGTACCAAGACCACCATACTCCAAAGACCTGATCTTCCCAAGGTCACCAGTGATGTACCTACACACCTCCACCTCAGAGAGGACTCCCTTCTGTGTAGACACTAAACACAGTGCATTCCACGTGTAGTACCTAACCACTAAACTGACTAAAAACAAAGTGCACCGACCTCGGCCACCCAGGTTTTTGAATGCTCCATAAGCCCACTCGGAATAAGCAAGGTCGGCAGGTTGACTCCAGCCGCTGTAAGCACCCACCCATTTGTAAACCCCTATATTAAAGGGACAATGAAGCAGGAAGTGGTCCATGCTCTCCAGCCTGTCCCCACACTCTTCTCTGGGACATCCCTGGTCATCAGAGTTCCTGTACTTCAAGTTGTCCCTCACTTATAGTTTCCCCTGAAAGCAGCGCCAGGCCAAGTCCTAAAACTTCTGGGGGATCCTTTTCATGTTTAAAATGTACAACCCCACCTTTAGATCCCGACCTGGGCAGTCCCTCAGTGCCAGAGGCATCTGGAAGTGGGTGAAAAGAACCCGTTTGCCAAGGAACTGCCTTGACTGGGTCCTAATCTCCCACACTCCCAGACCCCACCGAGGTATCACCTTCAGAGTCGGGGTAGCATAAGTCGGAAGATATCCATGGGGCGTACGGAGGTCGTTCACTCGACCTCCTGTCTCCCATTCCTGGAAAAAAGTCCAAAACCATTCCATGCAGGAGAGTACCCATGGAGGAGCCCTCTCTTTCCATAGGTTTGCGATGTTAGCTTTCAAAGAGGTGTTTGTTAAGAACACTACAGGGTTCACCATAGAACCCCCTAGTCTTCTCGTGCGGTAAATAACCTCCCTCTTGACTAGGTTCAACCTGTCCCCCCATAACAGTTTGAAAAACAGGCTGTAGATCCTAGTGTAGTAAGCATCTGGCAAAATATATATGCTACCCAGATAGATAAACAAAGGGAGCAGGTACAATTTGATCAGGTGTACCCTTTCCCTGAGGGTCATAGACCAACCCTTCTACTGGTCCACCCTCTGAGCGGCATCCTTAACCCCTTAAGGACCGGAGGTTTTTCCGTTTTTGCATTTTCGTTTTTTGCTCCTTGCCTTTAAAAAATCATAACTCTTTCAAATTTACACCTAAAAATCCATATGATGGCTTATTTTTTGCGCCACCAATTCTACTTTGTAATGACGTCAGTCATTTTGCCAAAAATCTATGGTGAAGCGGGAAAAAATCATTGTGCGACAAAATTTAAAAAAAAACGCTGTTTTGTAACTTTTGGGGGCTTCCGTTTCTACGTAGTACATTTTTCGGTCAAAATGACACCTGATATGTATTCTGTAGGTCCATACGATTAAAATGATACCCTACTTATATAGGTTTGATTTTGTCGGACTTCTGGAAAAAATCATAACTACATGCAGGAAAATTAATACGTTTAAAATTGTCATCTTCTGACCCCTATAACTTTTTTATTTTTCCGTGTATGGGCGGTATGAGGGCTCATTTTTTGCGCCGTGATCTGAAGTTTTTAACGGTACCATTTTTGCATTGATAGGACTTATTGATCACTTTTTATTCATTTTTAAATGATATAAAAAGTGACCAAAAATGCACTATTTTGGACTTTGGAATTTTTTTGCGCGCACGCCATTGACCGAGCGGTTTAATTAATGATATATTTTTATAATTCGGACATTTCCGCACGCGGTGATACCACATATGTTTATTTTTATTTTTATTTACACTGTGTTTTTTTTTTTATTGGAAAAGGGGGGTGATTCAAACTTTTAATAGGGGAGGAGTTAAATGATCTTTATTCACTTTTTTTTTCCACTTTTTTTTTGCAGTGTTATAGGTCCCATAGGGACCTATAACACTGCACACACTGATCTTCTATGTTGATCACTGGTTTCTCATAAGAAACCAGTGATCAACGATTCTGCCGGATGACTGCTCATGCCTGGATCTCAGGCACTGAGCAGTCATTCGGCGATCGGACAGCGAGGAGGCAGGAAGGGGCCCTCCCGCTGTCCTGTCAGCTGTTCGGGATGCCGCGATTAGCCGCGGCTATCCCGAACAGCCCGACTGAGCTAGCCGGGAACTTTCACTTTCACTTTTAGCCGCGCGGCTCAGCTTTGAGCGCGCGGCTAAAGGGTTAATAGCGCGCGGCGCCGCGATCGGCGCTGCGCGCTATTAGAGGCGGGTCCCGGCTTCACTATGACGCCGGGCCCGCCATGATATGACGCGGGGTTACTGTGTAACCCCGCGTTATATCAGAAGAGCAGGACCAAGGACGAACCGGTACGTCCTTGGTCCTTAAGGGGTTAAGCTTACCATCAAAGGTTTTTGTGGGATAACCATCCTGGCCAAATGTGATGCCCAGAATTTTTGCTGAGTCCTGGGGCTCATGAAGGGTGTCCAGGAGATCAAATGTGGGATCTCCCCTTCCCAGCCAGAGACGTTCACACTTATCCCAATTGATCTTAGACCCAGAAGCCTCTGAGTAGCGCTCCACCTCCATCACCACATCGACATCCTCTCTCTCTAGGACACAAAAATGGTGACATCATCAGCGTATGCCACTACTCTCTGGGCGACACTTGGCTCCGCCAAACTCATCCCGGCTCTCGATAATGGACCCCGATATACCCTCCGGACGAAGGGATCAATCGCAATCTCGTATAAAAGTGGGCTCAAAGAACAACCCTGACAGACTCTGGACCCCATATCAAAAGAACAGACAGACCACATGTTCACAAGCAGGAAACTCTCTGCCCCTGCATATAAAGTCACAAACCAATTCACAGAGGTACCCAGTAAGCCATATCTCAGAAGGACGGACCAGAGGTATTCGTGGTTCACCCAATCAAATGCTTTGGCCTGACCCAAGGACAGCATATACCCCTTTCAAAGGCCCGCCTTAACCCGCTCCACTGCCTCCCGGACACTGAGAACAGCACTAAAGGTGCTACGTCCTGGAACGAAGCAGTGCTGTGCCCCTGAAAGGAGCCGGGGTGCAAACTTCACCAACCAATTAAACAGTATTTTGGCCAGAAGCTTCCCATCCATATTGAGAAGAGCTATGGGCCTCCAGTTCTCAATCCGGGTAGGATCTTTACCCTTTGACAGAAGAATCAGGGTTGACCTCCTCATGGACTTTGGCAGAGTGCCAGAGGAAAGACACTCATTAAAAACCTCGGTCAAGAGGGGAGCTAAAGACTCCTTAAATTTCCTGTACCATTCAGATGTTAAGCCATCCGGACCTGGCGACTTCTCTGGGGCGAGCCCCTCGATCGTCAGTCTCACTTCCTCTTCCCTGATTTCCTAGGCCAAAACGTCAAGAGAGGGATCTACTCCGGGCTCAGGAACAGTTTCAGCCAGGAAAGCTGACATCCTGTCCCGATCTAGATCCTTCCTTCGCAAGAGGTGTGAGTAGAAGTATCTGATGACCACCAAGATCCCTCATCTAGACCGATTCAGGGATCCCGTACTTTCAACCAGTCCCGGAATGAACTTATTACTCACTGACATCTTGCAGTTTCTGTAAGGGTTGGGGCAAGCGGTACCTCCGGAAATCCCTCTCAAAAACCAAAGATGTGTGCCTATTGTACTGACACTTCATCAGCAAGGATTTCACTCTGGAGATATCCTCTCGGCTACCTCCAGTCGAGACAAGGAGCTCGAGTTTCCTCCTGACCCTGATACAGGCGGTACCTGTTTAGGGACCTGAGGCTCAAGAGCTGGCGGAAGAACCCCACAACCCACTTCTTAAACATCTCCCGGCACTCCGACTTATTACTACAAAGGCCCAGTAGAGGTACCTGACTCTGAAGAAAATCCTCAAAGGACTGTCTTATCTCAGCTTCCTCCAGGAGAGACAAATTAGGCTTCCAGTAACCTTTGCCAATCCAAGGAGTTTCTGAAACCTTCAAAGAAAAAGAAATCAGTGGTCAGAGAACCCTTTCTCCACCGTGGACACTACAGAAGAGACAGCTTCCTCCTTTAAATAAAACCTGTCTAGTCTAGACCTACAGCTATCTCGATGATAGGTGAAACCCACGTGGCTTGAGGGGCTCCGGATGTGAGCATCCTCTCGGCAAGCTTCCCTAACTATGCTATTGAGGGCTATGCTATCATAAGCCAACCAATCATTGGAGCCTCTCCTATCTTGGGATCTCGTGACATTATTGAAATCCCCTCCAAAGATCACCTGCCGGCTCATAAAAAGGAAGGGCTTAATCCTCATAAAGAAATTATTTTGCCCCCACTTTGTGAGGTGTAGATGTTAATAAGCTGAAGCTCCTGTCCCTTCATGAGGACATCCAAGATCAGGCACCTCCCGATTTCATACTCAATAACCTGTCGGCATTCAACCACTGCAAAAAAATGGACTGCCACCCCACTATATGGCCCAGCCGCAAGAGACCAGTGGGTGTGCCCGCGCCTCCACTCTCTCCTGTCTTTAACCAGGGAGGCTAGATCTGACAACCTGGTCTCATGTAAAAAGAAAATGTCGGCTTCAACACGGCCGAAAAAATCAATTACTGCAAATGTATCCGTATCAGACTTAATGCTGGGGCAATTAATAGACAAAGAGGACCCAGACGAAGTGGCCTCCTTGTCTTTGGCCCTTTTTTTAAAATTCCGTTTGATCCATTATCGGGTCCCCATCTCCGCCCTGCTCCAGGTTGGCCTGAGGGGAACCTACCCAGCAGGACAGGGCCCAGTTCCCCCCAGAGGCTCCCCCACTACAGGAGATGTTTTCAAGGACGGAGTACCGGTTAGACAGGTCAATCAGAGGATCGGGGGGGTGGCAGGCTTCCGCTCAGGACCCGGTCCGCAGCACAGGGCTTTACAGAGGACACCGACCTCCTCTTCCCCTTTTTATTGCCCTTAACTTTTGGCCTCTCCTCCCTCTCCTCATCCACACTTTCATAATGGGAGGAATCGGAAAGAACAGCCCCACCACCTTCCTCATTGGACATTCTCCTCATCCAGAACCTCCTACTCCAGAGCCTCAGCGATTACAGGACTAACCTCAGGAGCAGGAACAGAAGCCACCTCCAGTTCCCCAACCCTTTTACGACCATCTTCCTGCCTTGGCTTAGCGGGAACTTTCCTTCTCACTGACCCTGTTGCCCCCTCCCCCGGACTCGTGCCCTCCCCAGCTGAGGCAACATTAACGCTCTGCCCGGCAGAGGCGGCCATTGCAGGGGAAAAGGTGCTAGGACAACGACTGAATGGGTGCCCTAAGACACCACATAGGTGGCACCTGATCTGCCTACAAGACGCGGCAAGATGACCTACCCCACCACACATAGCACAGACTGGTACAGTACAGGCCGCACTAAAGTGAGTGGGGCTGCCACACCTGTGAGGGACCTTGGGCTGCCCCTGATAGAAGACCTGGATCCTGTCTTTCCCAATGGATGTGGCCAACAGTGCTCCCAAAATGCTTTAATTTGATGGAAAATGTCCAGGCCCCAGACCAGATCCCATACTGATCCAAATTCTTTTTAGGCATGTCCATCACATTGCCGTACCTCCCGAGCCAGGTCATGATATTGTAACAAGAAATCGACTTGTTACGAGTCAAAGCGGTCACTTTCTTGACCAGGTTCTGGCGTGACACCGCCTTTACGGCAAAATCACGCCAGCCGGGATCACTCTTCACCACCTCATAGTTCGACCAGAAGAGTTCCAGCCCCTATGGCCGAACAAAGCTGATGTTGAATTCAGAGGTATTGTAGGGGTGAATGAGGGCAAATATGTCACTTGCCCTTAATCCCATCTTGAGGGGGAGCTCAGCCACCTTACCCTGAGATGGGCAAGCATCTTCGCCCCTCCAAACCAAGCGGACCACATTCCTACGGCCACTCTCCAGCCTGGGTGTCAGGATGGACCAGACCACCTCCCCATTCTGCTCTCAGAGCGCCCCCAACCCGTGTCTCTCTATCCAGAAAGACAGGTCAACCGAACCCCTCCCCTCTACCTGGATCGACCTGTCTCCCCTACGTAGAGCCTCCAGGAGGCACTGTTGCAAGTGACCATTCCCAGCGCTAGAATGAGATGGGAACCCCCCAGATCTTCTTGGAGAAGCAGCTGCCACCAGTCGGACCAGACCACAAACCTGCACACACATCAGAAGCCTTGCTAACCATTTTCTTGATGGTGGCATCACAAACACCCCCTCATTTACTCTACTAGCACCCCACTGATTCACTCCACTTGCACTCCTCACATTCACTCCACTAGCACGCCTCTCATTCACTCCACTAGCACCCCTCTCATTCGCTCCACTAGCACCCCTCTCGTTCACTCCACTAGCACCCCTCTTATTCACTCAACTAGCACCCCTCTCGTTCATTCCACTAACTTCCCTCACATTCACTCCATTAGCATCCCTCTCATTCATACTGCTGGCATCCACCACTTGCACACTGCAATCACTCCTTCTACTCCCAGCATCCATCTTCCCTTTATTAGATTCACAGCTCTTATTTACACGTTCACCTTTGCTAGCTGGGCCGGCCTCTATCTTCTTCTGTTTCTGTGCAGCAGGCTTGTTGGATCCCTCCAAAAACACAGGCTCAGGGACATCTCTGGTATGGGCGCAGGTGGCCCCGCCCCCTTTCTTGACACCGCCACCATCATCACTGAACTGCTCCTCTGAGCGCACTCCCGCCCCAACTCCTACTGCTGACACACAAGAAACCCCCTCTATGGGTGTAGGAAGCTCCGTAGTGCCAGCTGCCAGGGCACTCCCCCCCCTCACGCCCTGCAGCGCCAGGCTCACTGCTGGAAACCTGACCCTGGGGACTGCCCCCGAACGGGTGACACCTAACCGACAAGGTCTGATGCCCGGACATCCCCCCCTCATGGGAGGGGGGCTGCACCACAGCGCCATTACCAGCACCGCCCATCTCATCTAGGGGACCGCCCCCCGAAAAGGTGATTCCCTTACAGACCCTGGCGCCAGGACACCCCCCTCAAAGGGGAATGCTGCACAGCACCAGAGCTGCTCAGGGGACTGCCCCCTAAGCCAGTCGGGGAACTCGCAGAGACCCCGAGCGGGCCCTGCCCATTCCTACAACAGGACACTCGGCAGGTTCTCTGGTGCCCACTGTAGCACTCGCAGGAGGAGGAAGGCAGGGCGATCTGCATCCAGATGATCCTCACTGAGGGGAAAACTGGGAGTGGGGGTGACACGGGCATCAACAGGCACAGCATCAACAATCACTGCTTTAGCTTCTGCACCCCCCTGACTACCCCCAGACACTTCACCACCTTCTCCACCTTTACTGCCATTATCTTCACTGAGGGGAAAAGCAGGGATGGGGGTGACAGACACTAGCAGCCACACTATTGCTAGCCATTGCATTAGCTTCTGCACCCCCCATACCTCCCCCAGCTGCATTACCAACTTCTCTGACATTGCTATCTTCCATAGCCTCCACCTGTTTTTCCATATGCTGCTTCACCGACAGCACTTTATCTTCAACGCCACTACTTTCCCCATCATCCTCCACCACAACTTCTTTACCTGCGGTTTTCATGGCAGTGAATCTGTCATCATTAAGCAGATTCTCCCTGAAAATGTTGCTGCCTTCCACAAGCTCTTGTCTCCTCTCTTTTTAATCTCCAGTTTTAGAGCCTCCATGCGGATTTTAAGTTCTGGCTTCTTCTTTTTGGAACCTGTATTGTGAATGTGGAGATTCCTGACCAGCTTCAAATCTTCCCTTGCAGCACAAAGCTCTTTACCACATGTCTCATGTTCTTTGAATCTTGCAGTCATGCAGGAAGAAAAGGTGTCTGTAGATTCCATGGGCTCTCTGTTCCTCCCACATCTCCACATCAACCACAACCTTCTTACTTGGCTTTTTCTTTGCCATTGCCTGGAAAGCAGAGTCTGTACTGCTGGAGACTCTGCTTGACTTTCTCCCACCGGCCGGAATGCTGGATGTAGCAGGCTGCTCTCCACACCCTGTCAGTCTAGAATGGGAAGTGGAGGCCCGCGACTACTGGGACTCCCTGCAGGAGGCCCTTCCCAGGCTGCCACACTTCTAGGAAGAGGCTTCTTGGAAACACTGCTGGCTTTGGCCTAGTTCCTGGAAGTCTGGAGCTCTAGTAACACACAACCTCCCTCTAGTAGTTGGAGCTTGAATTACCACGGCTTCTTGCACCAGACTTGCCTTCCAATGGGTCCTCAAAAAATAATTTAAAGTTTGCTCATTCCAATTACCAGGCTCTGTCATTGTTCTGCCATGTGATCTCATCATGCTGCTGGCAAATAAACTTGTGAATCTATTCAAAATCTTCTATTTAAATTTCAAAAAATCTATGTAATCTTTTCAAGACTGAGGCCCCATGGTCGTCATCATACACTGCTCAAGAAAATAAAGGGAACACTAAGATAACACAGATCTGAATGAATGAACTAATCATATGAAATACTTTTGTCTTTACATAGTTGAATGCGCTGACAACAAAATCACACAAAAATTATCAATGGAAATCAAATTTATCAACCCATGGAGCTCTGGATATGGAGTCACACTCAAAATCAAAGTGGAAAACCACACTACAGGCTGATCCAACTTTGATGTAATGTCCTTAAAACAAGTCAAAATGAGCCTCAGTAGTGTGTGTGGCCTCCACGTGCCCGTATGGCCTCCCTACAATGCCTGGGCATGCTCCTGATGAGGTGGCGGATGGTCTCCTGAGGGATATCCTCCCAGACCTGGACTAAAGCATCCGCCAACTCCTGGACAGTCTGTAGTGCAACGTGGCGTTGGTGGATGGAGCGAGAAATGATGTCCCAGTTGTTCTCAATCAGATTCAGGTCTGGGGAACGGGTGGGCCAGTCCATAGCATGAATGCCTTCTTCTTGAAGGAACTGCTGACACACTCAAGCCACATGAGGTCTAGCATTGCCTTGCATTAGGAGGAACCCAGGGCCAACCGCACCAGCATATGGTCTCACAAAGGGTCTGCGGATCTCATTTCGGTACTAATGGTAGTCAGACTACCTCTGGCAAGCACATATAGGGCTGTGCGACCCCCCAAAGAAATGCCACCCTACACAATTACTAACCCACCGCTAAACCGATTATGCTGGAGGATTTTGCAGGCAGCAGAACGTTCTCCACGGCGTCTCCAGACTCTGTCACGTCTGTCACATGTGCTCAGTGTAAACCTACTTTCATCTGTGAAGAGCATAGGGCGCCAGTGGCAAATTTGCCAATCTTGGTGTTCTCTGGCATATGCCAAACATCCTGTACAGTGTTGGGCTGTAAGCTCAACCCCCACCTGTGGACGTCAGGCCCTCATACCACCCTCATGGAGTCTGTTTGAGTGGACACATGCACATTTGTGGCCTGCTGGAGGTTATTTTGCAGGGCTCTGGCAGTGCTCCTCCTGCTCCTTCTTGCACAAAGGCAGAGGTAGCGGTCCTGCTGCTGGGTTGTTGCCCTCCTACGGCCTCCTCCACATCTCCTGATGTACTGGCCTGTCTCCTTGTAGTTCCTCCATACTCTGAACACTACGCTGACAGACACAGCAAATGTCAATGCTTTGATTGTTAATCAGTGTTGCTTCCTGAGTGGACAGTGTGATTTCACAGAAGTGTGATTGACTTGGAGTTATATTGTGTTGTTGTTCAAGTGTTCCCTATATTATTTTGAGCAGTGTATATTACCTCTGGAATTACCACAAGAATCCAATGAAACAGGTTGGGGTGATAGGATGGAGGTTGATGGGGGGGGGGCACTGAGAGGCAGGGGCTGGAACAGGTGGTAGCTCGACTCGCAGCGGACCGCCAGCTGAATGTTCACCAGAATGGGTCCTCAAAAAAGGATTTAAAAAATTTAAAATAAATTCAGATAAAAATTACATTAAAAAATATCTTTAATCGCTTCAATTGTGACACTATATGATCTCCTGAACTGCTGTCACATCCAGAGGCTCTGCGGCAATTATTCTAACAGCGATGCCTGTAATTTGCATATCATACTGAATAACAGTATTATTTCACTAACACATCACACACCCTATGTGTGTTACAACTAGGCAAAGTTTTCTACACCCCTATTGAGGCTCTCTGTAGCCCAGAAATAGCCGTTTTTAGCAGCGATTTGCAGCGAATAAATTTGTGCGGAACCAAATTTTTCGGAAAAAATTTTGCGAATCAGCCGAATCGAATTTTCAAAAAATTCGCTCATCTCTACTCAATTCACTCACCTATGCAAGTAGGCAGAAGTCCCGAACCACTCTCTGCATCCTATAGGCCCCAGAACGCAGTTCTGAAGATACCAGGCTCCAGACCAGCAGTGTACCCTAACTCCATAATAGTGTTTACTGCTGTACAGAATTTTTGTTGGCAAGCTTTAATGTGTACATTTTAGAAAATATACTCCTAATTTTAAAATACAATATTTAGTATTTGTATTTAAAATACAATATTGAGATACCTCATCCATCAAGCTTGAAAAGAAAAAATAGTACAAATACCTTTTCTAAACTTCAGAAACTAAATCATTATGTTGACTTGCCATGGAAGGACTTCACCAAGAGGTTAAATCCTAGAAGGTCAGAAAGTTCTTAAACTTACAAAGTCATCCCCTGCCAAGCTAAAATAGAGATTCCTAGGGAAAATGTCAAAACAATTGAGCAAGAACAGAAAAGATCTGAAAGGTGCCACTTCAAAATACATTTTATCACATTTCCAAATTAGTTATGTACACAGTGAAATAATTCACTACAGAAAGTAGTCATAATTATTACTTCCAGATGAATTACAGTGCTCTGAGCTATTTCCATAGCATGAGGGACTTCATTACTTAATTTTCTTTAAAGTCCCAACAGTTGGCTTAGGTTACACAGAGCTTTGCTAAAAAATTAAATATTTGAAGAGAAGGCTTCACAATCTATGTTCTTGAAGTTTCTACAGGGGAATATTACAGATTTAATTATTAAAGGCTGTCATCTAGTATAAAATTAATAAAAATATACATATCTTACTCTAACTGAAAATTATGTGTATATAGAAAATAAATACATAGGAAACTATACAATGTCATTCAAAAGAAACTTAACACCTACAAATTTACATGGCAACAGTATAAGAATACTATCACCAAATGTATGACTAAAAATTAAGTATAGTCAATATGCAGTTAAAATATTTAAAAGTTTGCCAAGGTATAATAAAGGATGTACAGATAACATATAATGGATTTGATACCAATGCCAAATCTTAATTTTTTTTAACTTTTGCAAGCTCTTTGAAATACATGTAAACACTTTAAAATGCTTAACTGAACCCTATAAAGCTGCCATTAGCAGGGGTTAGAGTACCTGTGCTAACTATACATTTTTATGTAAAGTGACGGCTTTATTCTGTAAATAATTACAATCTTTGTCCGTCCCACAGAGTCATGGTTGATTTGCTGTTTGATTAACACATAGGGTCCTGTGTGTTTTGCCACAGCATGCACTGGCAATAGAGATTAAATGCATTAGACACAACACTCATGTGCTGCAATCCTCATGGGTGGCAAAATACACAGGGCTGCATTTGGCAGCCAAAGGGCAGAGCAGCCATGAGTAAGGAGTAAAGAGGAACTGTGGGCCACAGGCACAGCAGACCCCTGGCTATGCCTCTCTGACACTGTGGGAGATACAAAAATATGCAACCAAATTTTTGACAGAATAAAGAAGCCACATTGTATAAAAAAGGTATGGTTAGCAAAGGAACACCGTGCGTGTCTAGGTATGTTTTCTGTTAGTCGTGTACCTCCAGCCTTTCCCGACCTTTTGTCAGTTTTGTAGTTTATTGTTTTGACTGTCCCTCACTTATTTAAGAAGGGACTGTCACCATGGTTACTGACCTGTTGTCTAGGGCAGGTACATAAGTAGGCAGGGACAGGGGAGTGGGCGTGAATAGAGCGCACTCCTTCCCTGCCCAAACCTGACATTATCACAAGCCAAACTACTGCATCTGTTTTGTTGTAAGTCATGGACTCCATGACAGCTCTTGTTGGTCAGATGCAGAACCTAACTCAGGTGGTCCAGGATTTAGCTGAGAAGGTACAGCAGCAAGAGTCGTCTCAATCTCAGTCTAGAATAAATCAGGACTTGATTGAGAGGCTTGAACATCAGGAGCAGCTGAATAAGAGGTTGTTGTCCAGAACCTTGGAGCTTGAGTGTTCACACTCAATTGTTCATACTTCTCTTTCAGCTCTTTTGGAACCTCAGGTTAGTCGTCCTGAGCATTTTTCAGGCAACCGAAAAGCTTTTAAAACCTTAAGCTATACTTTCGGTTAAGACACCGTTAAGACACCATTTGGTACTGAGGCCCAAAAAGTTGGTATTATTATGTCTTTTTTGCAAGGAGGTCCCCAAGAGTGGGTATTTTCTCTTGATCCTGATGCCCCTGAGTTGTCCTCTGTGGATTCTCTGTTTGCTGGTTTGGGTCTTCTGTATGCAGAACCTGACTAAGCTGCGTATGCTGAGTCTCAGCTGCGTACATTAAAACAGGGACGTAGATCTGTCAAGGAATATTGCACAGATTTTAGGAAGTGGTGTGTAGCTTCCAAATGAAACACCCAAGCTTTGATTTGCCAGTTCAGACTGGGGTTATCTGACATCCTAAAGGACATGCTCTTGACCTACCCCTCTCCTAACACCTTAGACCAAGCTATGACTTTAGCGGTACGTTTGGATAGACGTTTGCGTGAATGCAGACGAGAATGTTGTTCCTCCTGTCTCTCCATTTTTGCTTGTCTCCTCTTCTGTTTCCAATCATCAACCAGTGTCTGAGGAGGAACCAATGCAGCTTGGCTCCATATCTACTCCAGAAAAGCGTAAAAGGTTCCGGTGTCTGAACGGCCTGTGTTTCTATTGTAGTGAGTATACTCATTTCATCAGTACCTGTGCCAAGCGTCTGCATCCAAGTGGTCATTGTAGCGGCCACTTGGGCGCACAGGTATTCACCGATTCCCAGAAATGTAAACCTACCAATTTGTCTCTGGGGGGAATTGATCTGTCTGTTGTATCAACTAATGTATCTTCAGGGAGTTCTAAGAAGCCAGCTAAAATTGTTCATGTTGAACCTGTGTCTGAGGATTGTGATGAGGATAATATTGAGCTAGATTACACCAATGAATGGTGTCATATTGAGTATGAGGACACATAGATAGAGAAGATCGATGGCCCGTCTGTCTCTCGACCCTCTAAGATTTGTAAGGGTCCGGTGGCCCCTCATAAAAGGGGGGGGGGGGGGAATGTGATGACTGGTTCTGCCAGAACCCATAGGGTTAATGATTTCTAGCCCTATTGTTTGTTTTGGTTGCTGGGATGATGCCTCTGTGCTCCTGGGTGTGGTTAAGCTTGCAGAGCCAATTAGAGTCCTCCTGGTTGCAGCTTAGGCATGTATAAGGAGGCCCTTTTCAGTCATTCTCTGCTTGTGATAGTTCTTAGTAACTTACCTAGCTATCTCTGTGCTCATTCTGTTTATTGTGGTTTTGTGACTTTTGGCTTGGCTTTTGACTTCCCTTTGATACTCTGTTACTGTACTTCGTGCTCTCCAGGTTTCGACTCGGCCCTCTGACTATGTATTTTTGTGTGTGAGTGTTTAGGTTTGTTTTCTGTTTGTCGTGTACCTCCAGCCTTTCCCGACCTTTTATCAGTTTTGTTATTTATTGACTTTTTGACTGTCCCTCACTTATTTAGGAAGGGACTGTCTCCGTGGTTACCAACCTTTCATCTAGGGCAGGTAGGTAAGTAGGCAGGGACAGGGGAATGGGCGTGAATAGTGTGCACTCCTTTCCTGCACAGACATGACTCTAACACTGTAATAGTTTTTAAATGATTTCATGTTTACTTTTTTAAGCCCCCTAGTAATTTGCTATCAGCAATACCTGTGTAATAAATGCTTTGTATACATAGTCTTAGCGGTCATCATAAACTGATTAGTCAAATTCTGACCAAAAGCATTCATCAGCTATACACTGGAAGGTGATAAACATGAAATCAATGTGGACCCAACCACAAGGACATAACAAAAACAGCCAAGCAAATGGAGAATTTGGCTAATGGAAATGGGGGGACCATGGTTCTCTATTCAAGAGATTAGTGGGGGTCTCATAAATCAGACCGGCACCAACCCAACATTTATTAACTATTTAGTGAATAGACTGAAAAACAATGTTTTGATTGGCATACCCCTTTTAAAGTGTTTATAGCAGTAGAATTTGAAAATATGGATGAAATTCAACACAGTTCTCTAAACTGCAATTGCTTACATCTTTTACCTAGGAAAACAATGTTATCTACATTGCATAACCACATTGGTAAAGCCTTCTGACTATGGCAGTGCCAAATATGTATAGAATTATATGCCTTACTACTTATCTAAAGAGAAGATTTATTTATTTTTTTTAATTGGGAAATTTTTGTTTGTTACATTTCAAGTACAATTCTGTACTGCTGTACTGCTGTATAACGGGGCAACCCGTTACCCATTGCGTCCTACAAAGGGAGTGACAATTCTGTTACTTAGGATCACCTCTTCTAAATGACATCTAAAAAATCTATATGGTTAAAATTTTAGCTTTCTATGATCCCAGTCACTTCAGTGGGATACAGACTGTTTATTACAGCCAACACTGACTGTAGATGGTTGTAACCTTTCCATTCCGATTCAGTCTATGTGAAGCACTTTGCAGTAACTGCAGGGAGGGGCAAAATACAAAAACAAAGGGGGATCTGTCCTGACTGGAACCTGGAGTGCTGGTTTCCTCCCTAAGTGAATTTACTTTCCTTCAACCATCGGATTGCTTCTTTCATTTTTCAGAAGCCTTTTCAAAAATGAAAGAAGTAATTTGATTGGTTAATTAGATAAATAACAGAGCTATATAGGTAATTAATAAAACTTATTGATGAATAAAAAAAAAAGTGATAAAAAAGTATATCTACAGTCAGCAGCAAAAGTTGGTGTGAGTTTCAATAGCCAATGATAATCCAAATGTTAAAAATTAGGTAACTATAAAAGGAATAATAATTAAAAAAGTATGAAGATATTTCTTTTTAAATGTACATATATACCAATGAAAGTGGGTATGTATCAAATACCTATTCAGATGACGGATTGTGGAGGAAAAAAGGAGGCCCTTAGGTCCGCCGCTGCTTGGTCCACAGAGGTTCAGTGTAAGTCGTGGTGAAGGTTAAAAAGTAGTTTATTTAAAATTAATAAAGAAAACTATTTTCCAAATGCATGCGAGCAATGACGCGTTTCGGGATTAGCATATCCCTTCTTCACTTGCAATCTGAAGAAGGGATATGCTAATCCCGAAACGCGTCATTGCTCGCATGCATTTGGAAAATAGTTTTATTTATTAATTTTAAATAAACTACTTTTTAACCTTCACCACGACTTCCACTGAACCTCTGTGGACCAAGCAGCGCCGGACCTAAGGGCCTCTTTTTTCCTCCACAATCCTTTATCCTACGGGTTCCTGCACAGGGTACCAGTCAAGGCACCTCGGCTGCAGCACGGATACTTTAAGTACCCCTTGAAACGAGAAGATACGCATAACCCTCAAGAGGGTCACCAGGTGAAAGTTTACCCTGCCAGGGTTCCCATCTGGGGTCCTTTGTTTTATGGTATCACACGAGGCGCTGTCCTCTCTCCACTTTTTTTCTCCCTCTCTACTCTATTCAGATGACGGCTTCTATTTCTGCAGCTGTCCCTAGTCAGGTGGCTGCACGCAGAAGAAAAGTGCGAAAGTGCAAGCCTATATAAAAATAAGTGGATGTATATAAATATAAATATGAAACTCGCTCTGAATTAAAAGATAAAAAACATATTCTATGCAGGTCTCAGTCCTACACTTCGTACCTATTTGTTGTCTGGGGAGGGTAGGACAACAAAAGGCACGATTTTCATCAATTTCTAGCAGTAGTCATGATATTTTCAGGGTATATATCAATAAATGATATAAGGATTTAAGATCACCAGCAATCTATATAGTAAGTGTTTAGAAAGAGATCTACTAAATCCATGTACAGTAAGTATAATGAGTATCCTATTTATCCAATGTTGATTAGTGGTGCAAAGGTAGTCTCATAGGTTTGCATTCTGTTATTTTTAATGAAGTACAGTGTGCAATTGTTGTCCTGGTTTTTACTGTATCCTTAAGAGTACAAAAAAGCAAATTAAATTAGTGTTCCTGTTCAAAAGAAGAGGTGGCGGTAAAAAAAAAAAAAAAAACCACAATAGTCTGCCACAATGCATATATTGCTGCAGTGAGCAAGCCACTCTGCTGGTTGCTATGGAGGCATGCGGCTCCCTGCAGTGAGCGTGCCGCTCCGCTGGTTGCTACAGATGTGTTACGCCGAGCGCTCCGGGTCCCCGCTCCTCCCCGGAGCGCTCGCTACACTCCTCTCACTGCAGCGCTCCGGTCGGTTCCACGGACCCGGGGCGCTGCGATACCGCCTCTGGCCGGGATGCGATTCGCGATGCGGGTAGCGCCCGCTCGCGATGCGCACCCCGGCTCCCGTACCTGACTCGCTCTCCGTCAGTTCTGTCCCGGCGCGCGCGGCCCCGCTCCCTAGGGCGCGCGCGCGCCGGGTCTTTGCGATTTAAAGGGCCACTGCGCCGCTGATTGGCGCAGTGGTTCCAATTAGTGTTTACACCTGTGCACTTCCCTATATCACCTCACTTCCCCTTCACTCCCTCGCCGGATCTTGTTGCCTTAGTGCCAGTGAAAGCGTTTCCTTGTGTGTTCCTAGCCTGTGTTCCAGACCTCCTGCCGTTGCCCCTGACTACGATCCTTGCTGCCTGCCCCGACCTTCTGCTACGTCCGACCTTGCTTCTGTCTACTCCCTTGTACCGCGCCTATCTTCAGCAGCCAGAGAGGTTGAGCCGTTGCTAGGGGATACGACCTGGTCACTACCGCCGCAGCAAGACCATCCCGCTTTGCGGCGGGCTCTGGTGAAAACCAGTAGTGACTTAGAACCGATCCTCTAGCACGGTCCACGCCAATCCCTCTCTGGCACAGAGGATCCACTACCTGCCAGCCGGCATCGTGACAGTAGATCCGGCCATGGATCCCGCTGAAGTTCCTCTGCCAGTTGTCGCTGACCTCACCACGGTGGTCGCCCAGCAGTCACAACAGATTGCGCAACAAGGCCAACAGCTGTCTCAACTGACTGTTATGCTACAACAGTTACTACCACAGCTCCAGCAACCATCTCCTCCGCCAGCTCCTGTACCTCCCCCGCAGCGAGTGGCCGCTTCTGGACTACGACTATCCTTGCCGGATAAATTTGATGGGGACTCTAAGTTTTGCCGTGGCTTCCTTTCCCAATGTTCATTACACTTGGAGATGATGTCGGACCAGTTCCCCACTGAAAGGTCTAAGGTGGCTTTCGTAGTCAGCCTGCTGTCTGGAAAAGCCCTGGCTTGGGCCACACCGCTCTGGGACCGCAATGACCCCGTCACTGCCTCTGTACACTCCTTCTTCTCGGAAATTCGAAGTGTCTTTGAGGAACCTGCCCGAGCCTCTTCTGCTGAGACTGCCCTGTTGAACCTGGTCCAGGGTAATTCTTCCGTTGGCGAGTATGCCGTACAATTCCGTACTCTTGCTTCTGAATTATCCTGGAACAATGAGGCCCTCTGCGCGACCTTTAAAAAAGGCCTATCCAGCAACATTAAAGATGTTCTGGCCGCACGAGAAATGCCTGCTAATCTTCATGAACTTATTCACCTAGCCACTCGCATTGACATGCGTTTTTCCGAAAGGCGTCAGGAGCTCCGCCAAGATATGGACTCTGTTCGCACGAGACGTTTCTTCTCCTCGGCTCCTCTCTCCTCTGGTTCCCTGCAATCTGTTCCTGTGCCTCCCGCCGTGGAGGCTATGCAGGTCGACCGGTCTCGCCTGACATCTCAAGAGAGGACACGACGCCGCATGGAGAACCTCTGCCTGTACTGTGCTAGTACCGAACACTTCCTGAGGGATTGTCCTATCCGCCCTCCCCGCCTGGAAAGACGTACCCTGACTCCGCACAAAGGTGAGACAATCCTTGATGTCCACTCTGCTTCTCCACGTCTTACTGTGCCTGTGCGGATGTCTGCCTCTGCCTTCTCCTTCTCTTCTGTGGCCTTCTTGGACTCTGGATCTGCAGGAAATTTTATTTTGGCCTCTCTCGTCAACAGGTTCAACATCCCAGTGACCAGTCTCACCAGACCCCTTTACATCAATTGTATAAACAATGAAAGATTGGACTGTTCCATACGTTTCCGCACGGAGCCCCTTCTAATGAGCATCGGATCTCATCACGAGAGGATTGAACTTTTGGTCCTCCCCAATTGCACCTCGGAAATTCTCCTTGGACTTCCCTGGCTTCAACTTCATTCCCCAACCCTGGATTGGTCCACTGGGGAGATCAAGAGTTGGGGGCCCTCTTGTTCCAAGGACTGTCTAAAACCGGTTCCCAGTAACCCTTGCCGTAACTCTCTGCTTCCTCCAGTAACCGGTCTCCCTAAGGCCTATATGGACTTCGCGGATGTTTTCTGCAAAAAACAAGCGGAGACTCTACCTCCTCACAGGCCTTATGATTGTCCTATCGACCTCCTCCCGGGCACTACTCCACCCCGGGGCAGAATTTATCCTCTCTCTGCCCCAGAGACTCTTGCCATGTCTGAATACGTCCAGGAGAATCTAAAAAAGGGCTTTATCCGTAAATCCTCCTCTCCTGCCGGAGCCGGATTTTTCTTTGTGTCCAAAAAAGATGGCTCTCTACGTCCTTGCATTGACTACCGCGGACTTAATAAAATCACGGTTAAGAACCGCTACCCCTTACCCCTCATCTCTGAACTCTTTGATCGCCTCCAAGGTGCCCACATCTTTACTAAATTGGACTTAAGAGGCGCCTATAACCTCATCCGCATCAGAGAGGGGGATGAGTGGAAAACAGCATTTAACACCAGAGATGGACACTTTGAGTATCTGGTCATGCCCTTTGGCCTGTGCAACGCCCCTGCTGTCTTCCAAGACTTTGTTAATGAAATTTTTCGTGATCTGTTATACTCCTGTGTTGTTGTATATCTTGATGATATCCTAATTTTTTCGGCCAATCTAGAAGAACACCGCCAGCATGTCCGTATGGTTCTTCAGAGACTTCGTGACAATCAACTCTATGCTAAAATTGAGAAATGTCTGTTTGAATGCCAATCTCTTCCTTTTCTAGGATACTTGGTCTCTGGCCAGGGACTACAAATGGATCCAGATAAACTCTCTGCCGTCTTAGATTGGCCACGCCCCTCCGGACTCCGTGCCATCCAACGTTTTTTGGGGTTCGCCAATTATTACAGGCAATTTATTCCACATTTTTCTACCATTGTGGCTCCTATTGTGGCTTTAACCAAAAAAAATGCCGATCCCAAGTCTTGGCCTCCTCAAGCGGAAGACGCCTTTAAACTACTCAAGTCTGCCTTCTCTTCGGCTCCCGTGCTCTCCAGACCTGACCCATCTAAACCCTTCCTATTGGAGGTTGATGCCTCCTCAGTGGGAGCTGGAGCTGTCCTTCTACAAAAAAACTCTTCCGGGCATGCTGTTACTTGTGGTTTTTTTTCTAGGACCTTCTCTCCGGCGGAGAGGAACTACTCCATCGGGGATCGAGAGCTTCTAGCCATTAAATTAGCACTTGAGGAATGGAGGCATCTGCTGGAGGGATCAAGATTTCCAGTTATTATTTACACCGATCACAAGAACCTCTCATACCTCGAGTCTGCCCAACGGCTGAATCCTCGTCAGGCCAGGTGGTCTCTGTTCTTTGCCCGATTTAATTTTGAAATTCACTTTCGGCCTGCTGATAAGAACATTAGGGCCGATGCTCTCTCTCGTTCCTCAGATGCTTCTGAAATTGAACTCTCTCCTCAACACATCATTCCTCCTGACTGCCTGATTTCCACTTCTCCAGCCTCCATCAGGCAAACTCCTCCAGGAAAGACCTTTGTTTCTCCACGCCAACGCCTCGGAATCCTCAAATGGGGTCACTCCTCCCATCTCGCAGGTCATGCGGGCATCAAGAAATCTGTGCAACTCATCTCTCGCTTCTATTGGTGGCCGACTCTAGAGACTGATGTGGTGGACTTTGTGCGAGCCTGCACTATCTGTGCCCGGGATAAGACTCCTCGCCAGAAGCCCGCTGGTTTTCTTCTTCCTCTGCCTGTTCCCGAACAACCTTGGTCTCTGATTGGTATGGATTTTATTACTGACTTACCCCCATCCCATGGCAACACTGTTATTTGGGTGGTCGTTGATCGATTCTCCAAAATGGCACATTTCATCCCTCTTCCTGGTCTTCCTTCAGCGCCTCAGTTGGCTAAACAATTTTTTGTACACATTTTTCGTCTTCACGGGTTGCCTACGCAGATCGTCTCGGATAGAGGCGTCCAATTTGTGTCTAAATTCTGGAGGGCTCTCTGTAAACAACTCAAGATTAAATTAAATTTTTCTTCTGCATACCATCCTCAATCCAATGGACAAGTAGAAAGAATTAACCAGATCTTGGGTGACTATTTACGACATTTTGTTTCCTCCCGCCAGGATGACTGGGCAGATCTTCTACCTTGGGCCGAATTCTCGTATAATTTCAGAATCTCTGAATCTTCCTCCAAATCCCCGTTTTTCGTGGTGTACGGCCGTCACCCTCTTCCCCCCCTCCCTACCCCCTTGCCCTCTGGTCTGCCCGCTGTGGATGAAATTTCTCGTGATCTTTCCATCATATGGAGAGAGACCCAAAATTCTCTCTTACAGGCTTCTTCACGCATGAAGAGATTCGCGGATAAGAAAAGAAGAGCTCCTCCCATTTTTTCCCCTGGAGACAAGGTATGGCTCTCCGCCAAATATGTCCGCTTCCGTGTCCCTAGCTATAAGTTGGGACCACGCTATCTTGGTCCTTTCAAGATTTTGCGCCAGATTAATCCTGTCTCTTACAAACTTCTTCTTCCTCCTTCTCTTCGTATTCCTAATGCCTTTCATGTTTCTCTTCTTAAACCACTTATCATTAACCGTTTCTCTCCCAAATCTGTTCCCCCCACTCCTGTCTCCGGCTCCTCGGATATCTTCTCTGTCAAAGAAATTTTAGCATCTAAAAAGGTCAGAGGGAAAACCTTCTTTTTAGTGGATTGGGAGGGTTGTGGTCCTGAAGAGAGGTCCTGGGAACCTGAGGACAATATCCTGGACAAAAGTCTGGTCCTCAGGTTCTCAGGCTCCAAGAAGAGGGGGAGACCCAAGGGGGGGGGTACTGTTACGCCGAGCGCTCCGGGTCCCCGCTCCTCCCCGGAGCGCTCGCTACACTCCTCTCACTGCAGCGCTCCGGTCGGTTCCACGGACCCGGGGCGCTGCGATACCGCCTCTGGCCGGGATGCGATTCGCGATGCGGGTAGCGCCCGCTCGCGATGCGCACCCCGGCTCCCGTACCTGACTCGCTCTCCGTCAGTTCTGTCCCGGCGCGCGCGGCCCCGCTCCCTAGGGCGCGCGCGCGCCGGGTCTTTGCGATTTAAAGGGCCACTGCGCCGCTGATTGGCGCAGTGGTTCCAATTAGTGTTTACACCTGTGCACTTCCCTATATCACCTCACTTCCCCTTCACTCCCTCGCCGGATCTTGTTGCCTTAGTGCCAGTGAAAGCGTTTCCTTGTGTGTTCCTAGCCTGTGTTCCAGACCTCCTGCCGTTGCCCCTGACTACGATCCTTGCTGCCTGCCCCGACCTTCTGCTACGTCCGACCTTGCTTCTGTCTACTCCCTTGTACCGCGCCTATCTTCAGCAGCCAGAGAGGTTGAGCCGTTGCTAGGGGATACGACCTGGTCACTACCGCCGCAGCAAGACCATCCCGCTTTGCGGCGGGCTCTGGTGAAAACCAGTAGTGACTTAGAACCGATCCTCTAGCACGGTCCACGCCAATCCCTCTCTGGCACAGAGGATCCACTACCTGCCAGCCGGCATCGTGACAAGATGTGTGTGGCTCACTATAGTCCTAAAGGGTTTTGCCAGAGATTAAATTGTGGTAAATTATGAATATTCCTGCTCAAAGAGAAATAGTAATGCAGGCGCAATAGTCTGCCGCTGCACTATATTCCTATAGTGTGCTCGCCGCACCGCTTGTTACTAAGGTCGCATGCGGCTCACTGGTGTCCTCCGTATTTGTCGAGGGTACCTTATCCTTGTTCCTATGTCCTTGCAGATCCTCTCCAAGGTTTCGTTTTTCACTGGCTATCTGTGGAATGGTCTGTGAGACAGCCCCAGCTGGTGGCATCTCTACCAGAACCCGCTCCTGCCATTCAGTATAGGTGAGGTAATCAGATGTTCGCGTGGTTAGTGACGTCACTATAGGTGCGAGTTTGGACCACAAAGCTCCAACTCGTTTCGACTAACTGTTTCCTTCATCTGGGAGTGCCTTAGGTCTGTGATTACCCCCTTTCTATATCCTCAGAAGCCTGTATAGAGAGTTTGGAATTGTTGCATTTCCAGCTGGATATTTATTATATCATTTTCATAGGTAAGATATCTGAAAAAAAGGGGATATTATTTGGAAAAAGAGGAGGATTATAAGAAGTGCAGATATAAATTGCAAACATTTCCAAACAAGAGTAGGTTGTGTTATAGGGATCCAAACAATTCCATTACCATATTTAACCCATTGGGGGTTAGCATAAAATTTAGAATTGGACAAAAAGAAGAAATTAGAATGAAGGAACAATGGAAATTCTGTAGGGATGATGTACCCAGAGAGCCCAAAACAGATCTTTGGCCTCACTAGAAGAGGTAGAACTGGAGACCATAGCTGAAAAAAATGGGGAGATATCTATCACAATAGAAGATGGAAGACCTCTGTAACTATACAGTACATGAGGCCCTAACACAGTCTGACACAACATAATGATCATATATACCACTCTCTCCCAACATCATAGTATCAAGATGCACTACAGAGATAATCAAGAACATAATAATAACTTTTCACAATATACAATACTAACAAGTTACAGATTTGCATCCTTAAGGGATGAAACACCAGAATGGAGACAAGACAGCCCTTGCCCTCAATAACAACTAAGTCCACCTAAAAGAAAAAGAATGCGAGCTGCTTCACATCATAAGGATGCCTTGCCATAACATAAAGGCACTGCCCAACCCCTCAATCCCTAAGAAAACCATCAATCAAAATAGAAATAGAAAGGATACTAACCCAAAATCATCAAAGACACCAAGGAGTGTTTTTTTTTTAAAAAAAAAGGGTAAAAAAAAATCAACAAAAGAGGCAAAAGGGAAATTTGCCAAAAAAAGTGGAGGAAATTTACAGTAAAAACAGTGGAAGAAGGGGGCCAAAAAATCTACAACCTCAGTTCCCACAATTTAACGAATAGTGAGAACAATTATTAAAAAAGGGTTTAAAATTCGCCCCAACTGATACATTGAATAAATGTGATGCCTTTATAGGCATCAAAAGATGTATGCGAAAATTGACCTTAAAAAAGTATTTTTTTTTATATCCTCAACAAGAGCCCAAAAAGACACTGGTAAACATAAACCAAGAAATCAAGATTTTTCCCACAAAATGAGTATTCCGAATCTTTATACACATTTGAAGCAATGGTTATTAGAGACCTGCAAAAAATAAAAGCAAACCAAAAATGCAGAGCATCAAGCTCTTAAATCACTTCAAACTAACAATATTGTCATGCACCTAGCAGACAAAGGCGAAATAATAGGGATTTTAGATCAGGAAGAGTACCACAAGGAGTGTTTACACCTACTAGGGGATACACAAACATATGGGAAACTCAAATCCACACAGAAATTCAAAAGGGAATTAAAAACACTACTGACACAAGGATTAACCAAAGGAATAATAAATAAAAAGGATGGGGGAGTACCTTATGGTAAACACAAATAAAATACCCGGTTTCTATCAAATCCCCAAAATTCATAAGGCTAAGGAGAATCCCCCCGGGGAGACCCATAATATCAGGGGTTGATTGCCTCACAGCAAACCTGTCACGCTATGTGGATACACAATTACAAAGTTGTGCCACAAAACTGACCGCATACTTAAAGCATACAATGCACATCTTGGAGATCCTAGGAAATATAAAATGGGAGAAGGAATACCTTTTGGGGACACTAGATGTAACATATCTCTATACAGTTATAGAACACCAAAAAGGAAGAGAAGCTGGAGAACATTTTTTGAGACAGGACAAAGAAATTCCTCCAGAACAAGTGCAGTATATTGGTGAATGTATCTTATTTATACTGGAACATAATTATTTTAAATATGAAGATCAATTTTTATTCAAAAGTTCACGCCCAGCTATTCTAATTTATATGTCATTGAGAAGAAAAAGCCATAATCCCCAATGGTAGGCTGGACACGAACCTGGTCCTCTAGAAACATTTTATCGATGATGTGGTTTTTATATGGAAGGGAAGCAAGGAGTCATTGGAACAGTTTTTAATCAATAGTAAAAAAAAAAAGAGTTTTATTTTAATTTTACCGCCACCTACAGCACTAAGGAAATAATTTTTTTTTAGATTTAACTATTAATGTACTATTAATGTACCAAAAACCTTTTGCAAACCAACAGACAGTTTTATGCACCAGAGCAGCTTTCATTTACCACTTTGGCTACAAAACCACGTAGTCAATTTTTATGTCTCAAATGTAACTGTACACACATGGAGGAATATCAACACGAAGCAGAAGAACTAAAACAGAAATTCTTGGAGAAAGGGTATGAGGAAACACACTTTCAAAGAGTAAAGGAATAAGTGATGATAATGGAAAGGGAGGAAGTACTCATGCAGAAAAAAAAAGAAACAACAGCAAAATATTGTAGGAGATATAGATGAACTACCTGAAAAATCAAAAACGATAACCACACAGAACATATAACAGTTGAGATGGGTATCCCAATAATAAACAAAGTTGCATATTAAAAAGAATAGTGGAAAGACACTGGGAAATTTTAAAAAGTGATGAGGTAATAGGAGAACTTATACCAAAAGCACCCAGATTCATTTTCAAAAAAGCACAGAACAAAGGGAACTATGTGGCCCCCACTATCAAAAATGTGCATATAAATAAAAATAATATAATATGCCGTGTTCCAGACATACCCAACCCCAACATATATGGGGGGGAAAGCATTTTTTCCCCCCTGTACAAGCAGTAAAGCCTGCATGAGTACAAATAACAAAAATCCAGTCCACTCCTTTATGCACAAGGACAAAGAAAGAAAAATAAAACAATTTACGCACTGTAAAACAAAGGGCGTGATATAAATGTCCATAGTTACATAGTTACATAGTTAGTACGGTCGAAAAAAGACATATGTCCATCAAGTTCAACCAGGGAATTAAGGGGTAGGGGTGTGGCGCGATATTGGGGAAGGGATGGGATTTTATATTTCTTCATAAGCATTAATGTTATTTTGTTCCAGGAATGTATCTAATCCTGTTTTAAAGCTGTTAATTGTTCCTGCTGTGACCGGTTCCTGAGGTAGACCGTTCCATAAATTCACAGTCCTCACGGTAAAGAAGGCGTGTCGCCCCTTGAGACTAAACTTTATCTTCTCCAGATGGAGGGAGTGCCCCCTCGTCCTTTGGTGGGGTTTAACCTGGAACAGTTTTTCTCCATATTTTTTGTATGGGCCATTAATATACTTATATACGTTTATCATATCCCCCCTTAAACGTCTCTTCTCAAGACTAAACAATTGTAACTCCTTTAATCGCTCCTCATAGCTAAGATGATCCATGCCCCATATTAGTTTAGTCGCGCATCTCTGCACCCTTTCCAACTCCGCAGTGTCCCTTTTATGGACAGGTGCCCAAAACTGAACAGCATATTCCAGGTGAGGCAGTACCAATGCTTTATAAAGGGGGAGTATTATGTCCCTGTCCCTTGAGTCCATGCCTCTTTTTATACATGACAATATCCTGCCGGCTTTGGAAGCAGCAGCCTGACATTGCATGCTATTCTGTAGTCTGTGATCTACAAGTACACCCAGATCCTTCTCTACCAGTGACTCTGCCAGTTTAATCCCCCCTAAGACATACGACGCATGCATGTTCTTAGTACCCAGATGCATAACTTTACATTTATCCACATTGAACCTCATTTGCCAAGTGGATGCCCAGACACTTAGTCTATCCAAGTCATCCTGTAACTTATGCACATCCTCTATAGACTGTACCGTGCTACAAAGCTTGGTGTCATCTGCAAACATAGAAACAGAGCTGTTAATACCATCCTCTATATCATTGATAAATAAATTAAACAACAGCGGGCCCAGTACTGAACCTTGGGGTACACCACTAATAACCAGGGACCAATCAGAGTACGAATCATTGACCACCACTCTCTGGGTACGATCCATGAGCCAGTGTTCAATCCAGTTACAAACTAAAATTTCCAAACCCAAAGACCTTAACTTACCTGTCAGACATCTATGAGGGACAGTATCAAATGCTTTAGCAAAATCCAGAAACACTTTATCCACAGCCATTCCTCTGTCAAGGCTTCTACTCACCTCTTCATAAAAGCAAATTAGATTGGTTTGACAACTTATATCCTTAGTAAACCCATGCTGGCTATCACTTATAATACAATTATCCCCTATGTATTCCTGTATGTAATCCCTTATAAGTCCTTCAAACAATTTACCCACAATGCACGTTAAACTTACCGGTCTATAGTTTCCTGGGGAAGACCTAGAGCCCTTTTTGAAGATTGGCACCACATTTGCCTTGCGCCAGTCCCTTGGCACAAAAAGCTGTACATCAGAAGAACAGAAAGACTGCTTTCAGAAAGAATTCATGAACACTTGTATAATATTAATCGAGGATATGAGGGTCATCCCCTTTTAAATCACTTTAAGGAAAAACATAACTCTTGCATGAAGGGGGTCGACATTTTGCAGTAGAACAAATTAAACCCCACTGGAGAGTAGGGGACTACAGAGGCCAAGTGGATATTCAATCTGGACACTTTGGCCCATAATGGGTTAAATATTGAAATGGAATTGTTTGGATTCCTATAACACAACCCACTCTTGTTTGGAAACATTCACAATTTATATCTGCACTTCTTATAATCCTCCTCTTTTTCCAGATATAATCCCCTTTTTTTCAGATATCTATGAAACCTATGAAAATAACTAACAGCAAATGATATAATAAAGATCCAGCTGGAAATACAATAATCCCAAACTCTCTATACAGGCTGCTGAGGATATAAAAAGTAGGTAATCATGTACCTAAGGCACTCCCAGACAAAGGAAACAGATTTTGAAACGCGTCAGAGCTTTGTGGTCCAAACTCGCACCTGTAATGATGTCACTAACCACGCGAACATCTGATTACCTCAACTATACCAAACGGCAGGAGCGGGTTCTGGGAGAGACGCAACCGGCCGGGCTGTCTCCCAGACCGTTCCACAGATAAAGAGTGAAAACCAGGACCTCGGAGAGGACCTGCAAGGGCATAGGAACAATGATAAGGTACCCTCGACAAATACGGAGGACACTAGTGAGCCGCATGCGTCCTTAGTAACAAGTGGCGGCGAGCACACTACAGGAATATAGTGCAGAGGCAGACTATTGGCCTGCATTACTATTTCTCTTTGAGCAGGAATATTAATAATTTACCACAATTTGATCTCTGGCAAAACCCTTTAGGACAATATTGAGCTGCACGCATCCATAGCAACCAGTGGAGCAGCGCGCTCACTGCAGCAATATACGCATTGTGGCAGACTATTGAGACAGCTTTTTTTTTACCACCACATAATCTTTTTAAGGATACAGTAAAAACAGGGACAACAATTGCACACCGTACTTCATTAAAGAGGTACTCTGGTGGCCAATGTGTTTTTACAGTTTCTACTTACCCCTGCAGGTGAGTTTTCTTGTTATCTTTAGTCTCATGCTTGCTCTTTGTTTGTCTTTCTTTTCCTTTCTTTGCACAAGTGTGACCATGTAGTGTAGCATCTATTTCCGTTTTGCACCCCACAGTCCCCATATCAGGGAATGAATGAATTGTCAGTGGGGGGAACACATCTTATGTGACCCGTGGGCGCTGCCCTCCCCCCAAGAAGTCACAGGACCACATGGATACACAATGGACATACCCCCACCAATACTATTATAAATAACCGTAAATAAGAATATATGGCATGAAAGGCTGCTGTGTTTTTTTTATGGTTACATCATAAATAAAATAAATATCAAAAAGAAACAATAAGGAACATGTCTAGAAAACATCCTACCCATTGAGATTACTAGAGAAGAGCTAATCGAATCGGACAGATCTGAATTTGTTCAGAATTTCATGAAAAATTTGATTCGGACCGAATCCGAATTTCCACTCGATTTAAAATAACGAATTTCTTCATTGACTCCATTTTGTTATTACTCTAAGGCTAGGATTCCACTTAGTTTTTGCAGTAAAATTTTTTTATTTAACAACATTTTTATTTTCTATAACAACATTTTAATTCACCAATTTATGTGGGCGAGCAGGGACCTAAAAATGTAGCCGGCAATAATAAAAATGTAGAATGGGGCCATTTAAATGTAAAAATTATATATTTTTTAGAATTCATTTAGTAAATTTTTTTATTAGTATTGTATTTTAATAATGTGTTTAATAAAGTGTGTGTATGTTTATAACTTTTTTCACTTTTTTCCTTTATTTTTTACATTTTTTAAGTAGTACTACTACTCCCAGCATGGACAGTTGGGATCCTCCTATATAATGTATAGATGCGGGCAGGCGGACGCTGTTTTGCTCCATCCTGCACTTTGTTATATGATGTAAAGTTCTTCACATCACAGATTCATATTTCCCGCAGAGAGCTGTGATTAGCCAAATGGTTCCAGCCAATCACAACTCTCTGCGGGAAATATGAATAATAGGTATATATATACGGCAGTGCAGGGGCCCAGAGAAGAGCGGTCGTGCCCCGCATCTTTACATTATACAGGAGGATCACAGAGGGTGTCAGGAGTGACACCCGCTGTGATCTTTCCTTTACTGAAGGTACTCCAGCACACTCTGCTCCAAGCTGGGAGCTGTAGTATCTGCAATAATAGGCAGATCACAACAGGTGTCACTTCTTACACCTGTTTTGATCTGTCTATTAATGCAGGTACTACAGGGACTAATTATTGAGAACAATATTATACAGTATATATTGTCACTTTACCTTTTCAGACCCATTTATTTTATTTTTATTTTTTTTCGGGCATTTAGATGTGCTGGCATGAATAATTGTGGGGGCCAGAGATGAGACAAGGACAGGGGCATCAGTAATATGTATAGTACAGTAGGCAAAAAAAGGCTGACAGTTTCCTTACTTTACCAAAAATCCATAAATTTACAGAGGTCTTCTGTAATGTCTGTCTTGGTTATGTTCACACACGGCCATTGGATTTAGGTTGCGTCTGAACAGTTTGATGTTTCTTGGCTAGGGAATAGTTAAAGCTTTTATCCTTTCACCCAATGGCTGTGCAGGTGTGTCTAGATATCTCCAGCAGTCTAGGTTCCGAGCTGGTGATTGAAATCCTGCTATGAAGTTGATTGACTCCTTGTCTGTTTGTGCTTTATGCTAGCATTTCTGCCTTAGCATGCACTTTTTATTTATCTTTGAGATGTTCTGGGTTTGTAGCCATGGTTATATAGCATGTTCATAATAGATTTTTTTCTGTGTTTGATTAGTTTTTGTACAAGTCATCCCTGTTACCTTTTCTTGGGACTCTGGGGAATTGAGAATTAGAACAAGATATCCACATGCTTCATGATGGACTCTGGGAGATTGAGTTCTAGTATCAAGACCTTCCTGTTTTACTGGAGGTTTTCTGAGTGATTGAGATTTTATTCCTGTTTGTTCTTGGAGTCTATGCTGACTCATGCATTTCCCAGTCTTGTGTTCTGAACCTAATCTGTTTGTTAGTTATCTGGTTCCAGTGTGAACAGTGTTCTATATTTATATACTGTTTAGTTGATCTGATCTTTAGAGTTTGTTAGTACATGCACTGATCATAGAGTTCATGATCACTGAATTAGTGTTCCTCTGTGCTTTACTATTGGTCTAGAGAGTCCTCTGTGCTTACTCACTGATCTGTGTCCTCTGAACTTTATCTGTTTATGTCAGTTATCTGAGTCCAGTATTTATAGTGTTCTACGTTCCTGTAATGTTTCTGGCTCGTGAATGACTGTGTATTATTATGTGTTTTTATGCCATTGCACTTTAGCGCAGGCAGGGACCGGCACCCAGCTGTCGATCCATCGGTTATGATGGATGAACAAGTAGGCAGGTAGAGTGTTTTAAGGGTTAGTTTAGGGCTCACTTTCCCTGTCTCCCCCAGTCGGTCCTGACATCTTCTATCAGAAATTAAAGATACTTCAAATTGTAATTGAGGAGGAAGATGGCCTGGACAATAATGTATGTATGTATGTATTTAATGCAATTGGCAAAAACAATGTCATTGTAATTATACAGTATGGGCTAGTTTTAATTGATAAATTACCGAAAAACTCTGAATTCCAGTACAGTGGTTGCAGAGTCTGTGGCCGTCCTGGGGCCATATGAATGGAAGAAATAAAGTTTTGAAATATGCAGTAGCTGCTCTAATTAAAGCTAATTAAGGTTAATTGAATAATGAGACCACATCCAATTAAGGTCAAATAGGTAATAAAACATCAAAGGAATGTAGGTCAAGTGGTTAAACCTTAATTGGCTGTGGTTTTGTTATTCAATTAAGGTCTTTCCCTCCTATTTCCTGTTCTTCATTCACCTGTCTGCTGCGTGAGCGAATATATATATATATATATATATATATATGCATAGCTATATGTATATATATATATCTATATCTATATATTATATATATATATATATATATATATATATATATATATGTAACGGGACACGACAGGTAATGGATTCTCTGGCCTGTGTGGATGATGATGTGAGCCGTGCCAGGGAGCGGAGTCTAAGGTGCCGCTGGTTTTTATCAGAGCCCGCCACAAAGCAGGATGGTCTTGCTGCAGCAGGCGGCACCCAGGTCACTACCCCTGGCACGACTCGCCCACACAGGTAGCTGGAAGGTTGCGTGGCACAGAAGGAGACTGGCAGGATGTGGCAAGATGGCAGTAGGCCAGGACAGGTAACACAGGTGCAGGGGAGGTAAGGTAGCAAGGAACAGGTACACGGTAACAGGAACACAGGACTTTTACTATGGCACAAGGTAACCAAAGATCCGGCAGGAAACCTAGGGAGGAGCTGATATTTATGGACAGGGGATAGGTGTAGACACTTGATTAATTGAGCACTGGCCCTCTAAGTGACAGAGCTCTGGTGTGCGCACCCTAGGAGTGGGTGCGTCCCGTGATGCGAATCCCAGCCCTGCTGGCAGTGGGGACATTAGCAGAGAGTGCTCAGGGCCGGCGTGTCTGGCCAGAGTGCAGGTGTTATATATATATATATATATATATATATATATATATATATTGTAACAAATACATATATATATATGTGATCTAATGTGAAAGATTACATCTACATATATCTACAGTATATATTAT
This sequence comes from Hyla sarda, assembly GCF_029499605.1. Classification (NCBI taxonomy): domain Eukaryota; kingdom Metazoa; phylum Chordata; class Amphibia; order Anura; family Hylidae; genus Hyla; species Hyla sarda. The sequence goes on from NC_079193.1 coordinate 180,723,717, forward strand.
TACATATTATCCATATTGTACATATACTCAATATGCTGGGTCCTGCAACTGTATTGAGATATGCTGCAGGACCCACAGACAGTCAGTTTGCAAACAGTGCAAAATATATATTTGCAAACTGTCCGTGGATACCACCAATCCTGCAGCATATCTGACCTGGGTTGAAGGAATGAGACCCGCATACTATTTGAGTACCCACGGACAGTTTGCAAACATATATTTTGCACTGTTTGCAAATGTACCGGGAACCTTCAATAAAACTTCACTTTTAATAAGTCCTTTTTAAAAATACTGAAATAGATTATCAAAACTTAGATACACTCTGACCGCCACCAGTGCTCGAGCGCTGCAGAGTCCCCTTATTTTGCACTATAATTCCACATACTGTAAACTTGACTGTTATTGGACAAATTGCACAGCAGGGGGCATTACTACATGTTATTGCACATTTGTCCGTACCTTAGATTATTTTTGCTTGTGTGGGAGTTCAAGATACAAAATTACAAAAAAAAAATATAAAAGTCTGGATACTCTATTGCAGCTTCCTCATAATCATATGCAACAATATCCAGAATCGTCCTTGTTATAAATGGCTCCAGTATATTATTCTTGTAGATCCTATACGGCACCCAACAGCATTAGTGCAAAATAGCCTATTCTTCAAATATATCCGAAAATGTTTATATATTCACTTCCACTGCTTTAGAGACATCTAGTGCATAGTTCACATTCAATGCGATATGTAATCACCCACTGCAATTGTCCAGGCAAGTAGCTCACTCCAAACAGTATTATATTCACTTCCACTGCTTTATGGACATCCAGTACACAGTTCATATTTAATGCAGTCACCAACTTGATTATCCAAACAATTAGCACAAATTCAGAATATATTCTATTTCATGAACCATTTAAGTTAGTATACATACTATGCGTTTTTTAATGCATTTTTTGTATTCATATTTTCGTATAGTACGTTACGGCTATTAAAATGATGACATCGGGATGTGCAATTTATAGCCTCTTACACATGTATGCTGTTATAGGTCCAGAACAAACCGCAGCAATAATGTTCATTTACTATATGACCATATTCAGACTCCCAACAGGCATGTACTAAATAATCATACTTCATTGGAAAACCAGTATGTATACTAAGGATCTCTAGAGGTAACCTTAGAGGCAAAGACAAGCATTCTTAATAAAGACTGGCATTCTTAGCTTCTACGATAAAACAGATCATAACACAAATCCTCTCAATCTTATCTAAAGGAAGTCTAAATTCCATAGCGACAGAATCAATTTTCACAGAAAGTCCAAACAAGTACATGGTAAGTCTTATTTGGGGCTAAAGGGATACCAAACTCATATCTTAAAAAAAAAAAAACAATGTAATAACTGAAAGCAATCATCTGAATCACCACTACCAAAAATAAAAATAATTTGAATAATAAAGAATACCCCTACCCTGAAAACACAAATCAACAACCCATTCAACAAAAGAGGAAAACACTCAAAATAAAAACAAGATTAAATCCCATAATTTTCATGCACAAAGTTATAATTTTTTAACAGAAGTAAAACAAAATCAAACCTATATAAGTAGGTTATTATTTTATTTGTATGGACCTAAAGAATAAAGATAAGGTGTCATTTTTACCGAAAAGTGTGCTGTGTAGAAAAGAAAGCCCCCCAAAAGTTACAAACTGCATTTTTTTTCCAATTTAGCCCCACAAATTTTTTCTCTGGCTCTTATGTGCCAGAACAGCAAAAAAAAAAAAAAAAAAACACAGGGCATACTATTTTGGAAACTACACCCCTCAAGGCACGTAACAAGGGGTTCAGTGAGCCTTAACACCCCACAGGTGTTTGACAACTTTTCGTTAAAGTCGGATATGTAAATGAAAAAAAAAAAGTTTCACTAAAGTGCAGTTTTTCCCCCAAATTTACCATTTTTACAAAGGGTAATGGGAGAAAATGCCCCCCAAAATTTGTAACCCCATCTCTTCTGAGTATGGAAATACCCCATGTTAGGGCGTAAAATGCTCTGTGGACGAACTACAATGCTCAGAAGAGAAGGAGTCACATTTGGCTTTAGGAAAGCAAATTTTGCTGAAATGGTTTATGGGGGGCATGTGGCATTTAGGAAGCCCCTATGGTGCCAGAAAAGCACAAAATACCCACATGGCATACTATTTTGGAAACTACACCCCTCAAGGAACGTAACAAGTAGTAATAGGAGAAAATGCCCCACAAAATTTGTAACCCCATTTCTCTCGAGTAAGGAAATACCTCATATGTGTATGTAAAGTGATCTGCGGGTGCACTAGAGGGCTCAGAAGGGAAGGAGCAACATCGGGCTTTTGGAGAGCGAATTTTGCTGAAATGGTTTTTGGGGGCATGTCGCATTTAGGAAGACCCCATGATGCCAGAACAGTGAAAAAAACAACACATGGCATACTATTTTGGAAACTACACCCCTCACAGAACTTAAAAATGGGTGCAGTGAGCATTTATACCCCACTGGCTTTTGAAAGATCTTTGGAACAGTGGGATGTGCAAATGAAAAATTCCATTTTTAATTTTTACGGACGACTGTTCAAAAAATCTGTCAGACACCTGTGGGGCGTAAATGCTCACTGTACCTCTTGTTACATTCTGTGAGGGGTGTAGTTTCCAAAATGGGGTCACATGTGGAGGGGGTCTACTGTTCTGGCACCATGGGGGCTTTGTAAACACACATCCTTCTCCTTCTCTTCTGAGCATTGTAGTTCGCCCGCAGAGCACTTTACTTCCACATATGGGGTATTTATATACTCAGAAGAAATGGGATTACAAATTTTGGGGGGCTTTTTTCCTATTACCCCTTACGAAAATGAAAAATTTGGGGTAACGCCAGCATTTCAGGGGGAAAAAACAAATTTTTAATTTTCATGTCCAACTTTAACGAAAATTTGTCAAAGACCTGAAGGGTGTTAAGGCTCACTATACCCCTTGTTACATTCCGTGAGGGGTTTACTTTCCAAAATGGGGTCACATGTGTGTTTTTTTTTTGCGTTCATGTCAGAACCGCTGTAACGATCAGCCACCCCTGTGCAATTCACCAATTTAGGCCTCAAATGTACATGGCGCTCTCTCACTTCTGAGCCTTGTTGTTAGTCCACAGAGCATTTTACGTACACATATGGGGTATTTCTGTACAAGAAATTGTGTTACAAATTTTGGGGGTCATTTTCTCCTTTTACCTCTTGTGAAAATGAAAAGTATGGGACAACACCAGCATGTTAGTGTAAACATTTTTTTTTTTTTTTTACACTAACATGCTGGTCTAGCCCCCAGCTTTACCTTTTTATAAGGGGTAAAAGGAGAAAATTTGCCCCAAAATTTGTAGTGCAATTTCTCCCGAGTACGGAAATACCCCATATGTGGCCCTAAACTGTTGCCTTGAAATACAACAGGGCTCTGAAGTGAGAGAGCACCATGGGCATTTGAGGCCTAACTAAGGAATTTGCAACAGGGGCGAACCCGGTTACCTACAGTAAAACCCTACAGCAGTGTTTCCCAAACAGGGTGCCTCCAGCTGTTGCAAGACTCCCAGCCTGCCAGGACATTCTATGGCTGTCCGGCAATACTGGGAGTTGTAGTTTTGCACCAGCTGGAGGCTCCCTTTAGGAAGAGTTGTAGTTTTGCAAGAGCTGGAGGCACACAGGTTGGAATCAGACTCTAGCACAGTGTTTACCAACCAGTGTTACTACAACTGTTGCAAAACTACAATTCCCAGCATGGCCAGACAGTCACGGATGCTGGGCGTGTAGCTCTGCAATATCTGGCCCTTCAGATGTTGCAGAACTACAACTCCCAGCATGCCTGGACAGTCTGGGCATGCTAGGAGTTGTAGTTATGCAACAATTGGGGAAGAACAGTTTGGAGACCGCTAAGTAGTGGTCTCCAAACTGTAGCCCTCCAGATGTTGCAAAACTACAACTCAAGCATGCCCAGACATGCTGGGAGTTGTAGTTCTGCAACATATGAAGGGCCAGATATTGCAGAACTACATGCCCAGCATCCCTGACTCTCTGGCCATGCTGGGAATTGTAGTTTTGCAACATCTGGAGGGCTACAGTTTGGAGACCACCGTATGGTTGTCAGATGTTGCAAAACTACAACTCCCAGCATGCCCAGACAGTCAGAGCATGCTGAAAGTTGTAATTTTGCAACATCTGGAGGACCACAGTTTAGAGACCACTACACAGTGGTCTCCAAACTGTGTAGTGTGGCTGTGTGGGCATGCTGGGAGTTGTAGTTTTGCAGCTTTTAGAAGGCCACAGTGAAGATCACTTACTGCGATCTTCACTGCAGCCTTCTCCGCCGCACTTTCCGGCCGCCGCTCCTCCTACTGCCGCCGCTGCTCGTGGATGCCGCCTCCGCCACCTCCACTGGTCCAGGTAAGTCGGGCCATGTTCCCCCCCTCGCAGCCCGTGTTCCCCCGCTCTGTACCAACTTCCGATCGGTGGCCAGAGCGGGGGAAATGAACTCTAACCCCCCCGCCCCCCTCCTGCCATTGGTGGTAAGCCTGACCGACCAATGGCAGGGGTTAGGAGGGGGTGGCAACACTGCCACCTCGCTCCTATGCTTTAGGATGGTCGGAGCTGTCTCTGATCCGATCATTCTTATTTTCCGGTTGATTGTTAAAAGGGATTTAGGACACTTGTCCCATATCTCAAGACAAGCGAGCTTTGCTTTCAGCTGTATGTGCACACAGCTTCCTCTCTGTGCGAGCCGCAGGACCTGAGCCCAACACTGAGAGGAGGCCAAACCTGGAATCTGGAGATGAGGTATAAGTGGCTACCAGCTTAGCTACTTACCTTGCTACCTACCTGGCTACTTATCTACTTAGTTACCTGGTTACCTAACTACCTACCTACTTTGCTTCCTATCAACGTAGCTTTCTACCTACTTAGCTACCTGGCTACCAGCCCACCTACATAGCTATGTACATATTTACCTGTCTACCTACTTAGCTACCTACCAAGCTACTTGGCTACCAACCTACATACCTGTCTACCTACTTAGCTACCTACCATTGGTAACTATCTACCAACCTATGTAGCAACATTCCCAGATACATAGCTACCTACTTACATAGTTACCTACCTGTCTTTCAACCTACCAACAAAACTACCTACCTAGCTAAATGACTACCTACCTAGATAGCAACCTATCTAACTTACCTGCCTACCTATTTACCCACCTACTTATGTACCTATCGACTAAGATACTTACCTAGCTACCTACCCACATAGCTACCTACTTATCTACATAGCTACCTGGCTACCTACCTCTTTAACTATTTAGCTACCTTCCTACCTAAATAGCTACTTATCTAGCTACCTGGCTACCTACCTATCTTCATAAGCTACCTACCTGACGTCCTGACTACCTACCTACACAAGCTACCTTTCTGGCTACCTACCTAGCTATCTACTTAGCTTTTTTACCTACCTACAGAGGCGTAACTTGTAGCTTATGGGTCCTGATGCAAAATCTGCAAAAGGGCCCCATGTGCCAATTATGATACTGGTATCTTAGGGCCCCAGGGACCCAGTGTGACTGCTATCTCTGCACCCCTATAGGTACACCCCTGCTACTTAATTACCTACCTACCTACTTACTTATCTACATAGCTACCTTGTTACCTACCTGCTTACCTACCTAGTTATCCATATATCTACTTAACTAGAAGGTAGCTACCTCTTTTTTTTACTACCTGTCTTCATGTCTACCTACCTACAAATCTGGTTACCTACCTGCAAACATATTTACCTACATGGAGGGATAAATCTACCTACCTAAAGATATATGTACCTAAATGCCAATTGTGGGGGCAACCTATGGGATAAACCTACCTGCCTACTGTGTGGGAAGGGGATATACAGATTTAATGGGGGATCTACTATTGAGCCCTCTTTAACTGAGAAGGATACCAAGAGGGCCATTATTACAGGCACTGGAAAAATGTGGAATGTAAAATGTTTGTCCTCCAGATGGTGAAAAGATAACGTTTTGGCTGGTCATGCCGGTCTGAGCTGCATGGAGAAGAAAAGGAAAGAGGGTGATGACAATCAGAACATGTCAATTATGATGTCATTTAATTTAACAGTATGGTAAGGGGAGGGAGAGATGGTGGGGTTTGATAGGTGCAGATACAGCACCCCACCAGGGGTGCAAGGGGCACTAGGTATGCCTCTGATGAGTGTGTGACTCTCTGTATGCATGCGACAGGCTGAACGAAGAGGTCAGCAATAGGAGTTTATAGGCTGCTAGCTGGGATGTGTTGATTGGGATGTTGAAGGTTATGCAATGTATTAACATAGATTTTCGCAGTTCAGATTAATAAATTTAAGCAGTCTCTCAGCATAACAAATCATTTAAAAACGTTTTATACTCACAAAAGAGTGCAGTCCGTTATTTGCAGAGAAGGATATCTGGTTTATATCTCTTGCAAGGTGTCAAGTGACATGCAGCTACCTTTTTAAACACATTACTTATTATTTTATAAAGGCCAAAACTATATAAAGTTCCCAATATACATCAGCAGATTATTCATTATCAGGTGAAAAAAATATGCTGTGATTATTTGCCCAAGGAAAAAAAATAAGAACCATTCTTACCTTTTTTATCACATTCTTTCACGAGATGCTATATATCCACCATACACACATTTCAAACTATATTAGCAACTTCTATAAACATTTCAGCATTAAACAGTTTCAGCAAAAATATTGTTCCCAAGATACAAAGAGCTCACATTGCTTTCACCAAGTATATCAAGAAAAGGTCTCATGAGGTTCAAACAGCATGCTTGCAACATTTCATTTGTTTTATTTCTCTTTCTTTTATTGTGCTTTGTTGTTGGTTTAAATTAAACCTTACTGAAGATTGAATGACTTCTTAATATAACAATGCCTGTCAGGAATTCTTTATTGTGTATGATGAAATGTAAAATCTTTAATTAGCTGTATTACGTTAAGATGAGCTACCACAAAATGTCAAAAAGGATAGAAAACATGGGGCTTTTCATTTAAGATTATTGTGTCTAATACAGAATTTTTTATTGGATTGATAATTTTAACCTTAGCGAATTAGACACAAATACAAGTGGTAAAATCTGAATTTCCCCTTGTAATTATTATTGCAAAAATTCTTCAGACTGTAAGCAGGTCAATACTTGCCGTAGAGTCCCGTTGAAGTAGCACTCTTGATAAAAAAAGGAGGCTCTTAGAGCACTTTTTGATCAAAACATGTCCCCCATCGACCACGCGGAGGTGGCCTCATTTCAGATTGGACCCTAACATGCTTATCCTACCCACCTTTGCTGTGCATATAGCCTCTGACTCGGTGACATGCAGGATTCACTTTTAGTTAAAATTCCTCCTGTGAACATGGAGGGGTGCATGGCTAAAGAGGGTGCCACTCCTCCTCACTTGCATTGCATGAGAAAAAACACAGAAAAATAGCCTAACTACCTAATTCACGGGTGCATGCTGCTGTGTACAGAGATGTAGGTAATTTATACTAAAAAACAGCACATTTGTACATACTTTAAGTATAAAATATGCATACAGTACTATCCAGTACTCTCTAAGAAAACTCCAGTGGACACACTCCTGGCACATCTCTATTTGTCTATTAAAGAGGTACTCTACCCCTAGACATCTTATCCCCTATCCAAAGGAATCTCTGTGCAGAACCCGGCATTCATTTAGAACACTGGGTGCAGGTGGCGGGGGTCGTGATGTCACGGCAATGCCACTCGTGCCATCACACCACACCCCCTCAATGCAAGTCTATGAGAGGGGGTGTGGCGGCCATCACTCCCCCTCCCATTGACTTGCATTGAGGGGGTGTGGTGTGACATCACGAGGGGCATGCCCGTGACGCCACGATTCCCGCTGCTCTCTCCAACTGTTCGGAACAAAATGTTCTGAATTCTGGAGCAGCAGAGTACTCCTTTATTAGGAAAGAAGCAAAAAGATACCGTCATTTGTTTCCTCCTACTCTACCAAATGTGAAATCTGCAACAGTATGACACTATGAACAGCACGGAGAGCTGGCAACATTACTTAGTATTTAGTAAGGAAATATTGTGTTATAAATAATCAAATAATCATTTTGTAATATCGGTCTATAGTAATCATCCAAATGTATGTGGGTTATAACCTGAAGATGCACAGTAACGTGAAAAATATATAATTTTTTAAAGAAAAGTAAGATTAAATGTAAGAAGGACAATCTTTTTATTATTATTTAAAAAAATAAATAATTACTTTCAATTTATATATATTTATATATATATATAAATATATATATATTTAAAAAATTGTTACATTTGTATTCATCTATTACAACAGTGTAATAAAATATTATCTATATATATATATATATATATATATATATATGCACTTTTTTTTTTAAAGGTAGTTAATAGTATGCCTAATGCAAACAAATAACTCACCATCGTGCCTATAAAATCTTTATCCCATATTTCCTTTCCTGAGTTCCATAGCCTGCTATGCACTGAAGAAAATGGGAATAAGCATCTTTCGACCACAAACAGATGTGCTTGATAAAGAAAATGTCAGCAAAAATACTAAAGCAATGTGTCACAGCAGCTTTCTGACAGATAGATGGAAAAGGTAAAATATGTTCTATCATGTCCGACAAGGTGTTCTTTTTGAGATTTAAAGATCACTGTGCAACTTTAAACATGTTTGTCACTTTGGCTCTGACTGGAACTATCTGGAGCTTCACAAGAACTTTATCAGCTAAGTGTAAAAGGAAAAAAAGAAGCCCATTCCTATTTATCTCAGCCAGGTTCCCTTCAAAGCCAACAAATAAATTACAGTGTACATTTGATACAAATTGATTTCTTAACTCAAATAACAATGTTGTCCTCCCAGTCAGACCATGTGTCACTCATTCGCTAGGCTGAGTGAAAGGCTCAATCTGCCTGTGTGACAGAAATAGGCCTGACGCATCTCACCAAGGAATGCTAATAATCCAGGCCTGGCCTAGGCCTTTGTGGACAGGCCGTGATAAGAAAAATCAGTCCAATCTGTCAAACACTGTGAAGCCCTGATCAGTGTTTGTTGCATTGAGCTATATGGGTCTTGGAGTTGCCATCCTATTTTTCTCAGCAAATGAGAGGAAAATAAGATCCGACCACTGCAGTTAAGATGCCAGAAACTATGATGAAACTGAAGTGAAACTCATTGAATATCTCGAAGTGATCTTATCAGCTGGTAGAGAAATGAGATATTGGCAGGGGCCATTCAGGGTCTCACAGCTGAGCAGGTTAATAGGGTTGGGAGACAGGCCACAGGCTAATTTGATTTACTTTGTCTTGATAAACAGTGGCAGTCATCTTGCAGGAAAAATACACATATACAATGAGTCTTGCCTTTGTCGTCTTTTAAGCACCAGGAAAAAATGTACTGTCCTCAGAGCACAAAGCAATTTTTTATTTATTTATTTTTTGCTGAAGTAACTAAATGGGAGGGAAGAGAAATAGATGTTGTTCTATATATATATATATATATATATATATATATATATATATATATATATATATAGCAACAGAAGAATGCAGCAGCACACTGCCAGCACAAGGATATAGGTGAAACATGAAAATGCAGTTAAAACATGGAGAGCTATACAGCTATGGTGTAATAGATGCAAATGTGAAACTATGAAATAGTGAGGCACTTAGCTCGCAAATTTGTCTCCGCCGGCGGTCAAATAGCTTGAACCGTCCCACCGCGATAAGGTAGCCTCCTTGGGACGGACCCTACACTGTGAATATGCCTCTGTGTGAACAATTCAGTAAGCATGGCAGGGTCTGGAACATCCAAGACACCTTATATACACACCTGATAGAGGTGGGTGGGGTGCAAGGCCAACATGGAGGTAGCCACTCCCCCGTATGTGCAATACAGACAAAGAATAAGTCAGCCAGCACTTTAGTTTATACCAAACTATTATATGGACCTGGCCTACAGGTGCACGCTACTAGGCTAGATATACAGCAACAGAAGAATGCAGCAGCACACTGCCAGCACAAGGATAAAGGTGAAACATGAAAATGCAGTTAAAACATGGAGAGCTATACAGCTATGGTGTAATAGATGCAAATGTGAAACTATGAAATAGTGAGGCACTTAGCTCGCAAATTTGTCTCCGCTGGCGGTCAAATAGCTGGCACTTAGCTCGCAAATTTGTCTATATATATATATATATATATATATATATATATATAAATATATGTATATATATATATATACATATATATATATATATATATATATTTATTTATATTTAATATATATATTTAAACAACCATCATCCAAACAGTACTCTAACATTGCAAATATTCGTGGATCTACTGCCAGATGAGGCATAACACAAAATACAGTATGTAAAATCATCTCTTTTAAGGTTCTTCATCAGGCTAGCTATCAAAAGTAACAAAAAGTATTTGTGGACATATTCAATGCATCAGACATTGCATTTAAGCCACTGGCAGGTGAAGTAACATGGATTGTCTTGTTACAATAGCACCTGCCAAGTGAACAGTTGGTTCTTCAAGTTGATATCTTGGAAGGAAGAAAAATTAGTAGGCCTAAGGATCTGAGTGACACTGACAAGGGTCACATTGTGACGGCAAAGCAACTGGTTCATTGCATGTAGAGGTCCGGAGCTACTAAAAGTGGTCCAACACAAATTGATGCAGAATGCAATGGGATGCACAATGGGAAGAAGGCAAGCAGTTTTAAACAGTTATATAAGAAGGGCATAAAACAGGCAGATATGTAAGTGAGTTATTAAATGAAACTCACTGACCATAATGGGTAATTCTTCTTTTGTTCTTCTTTTATTCTTTTTTCATTTCTATGTGAATAATAAACATTCATGCTAGAATGTTAGAGCCTGGAGGTGATTATAATGCAGCCACTGCATAGCCTGATGCTACATTGTAGCCATGTGTGCTTTGTAGACATAAGGCAGCATAGCCCTAGGCCAGCTATGCTAACCCTTTTCTTATGCCAAAAGTACCTACAAAGGGCATGTAAGCATTATAGCTAAATTATTGAGCAGTGAAAGAAGGAAGCCTAGTCTGATGACTAACATGTCACCACATTGTACTATGGAAAGAAGGCAAGCGAGACCATTTGATGTTCTGGGTAATGTTCAGCTGGAAAACCTTCATGTGGATGTACTACTGCCTAAGCATTGTTGCAGACTAAGAATACCTACTCACGGCAACAGTATTCCTTATTGACAATGGCACTGGCCACTCTGCAAATATTATTTAGGAATAGTTTGAAGAACATGACAAAGAGTTAAAGATGGTGACGTCACCTCAAATTCTGCGGATCTCAATCCTATCAAACATCTGTGGGATGTGCTGGAAAAACAAGGTACATTTAAAAAATATATGTATACCGATAAGACAGTAATTCTTCAGAATCTTAAAACTACCAGGCAAAAAAATGCGAAGTGGTAGAATATGAACACAATTCCAAAGTGAAGTGATTATTAACGGGATTACCTGTACCAGGGCCGCCATCAGGTTGGTACAGCCAGTACTCTCGTAAGGGGCCTGGACCCTAGGTAGCCCGGCCGGGCCCGACATTTTTTTTTCTTTTACTTCTTTTCAGTCAGTCAGTGAGTGACTGTCACTCACTGACCCCTGGGGGGGGGGGATCTGTCATTTCCCACTGACTGACTCACCGTACTCTGTACAGTCAGTCAGTCAGTGACACTCTCGCCCGGCCCTGTCAAACATACCTTGGAGGCCGCTGCCACTTTAAAAAAAACGTTTGTTGCGCTATGACGCGGCATGCCGGGCTGGAAGTCAAGCGCCCCTAAGAAGAACCGGAGCGGAGGAGCAGCCTGGAAGACGTGTGGCTGACATCGTGCCGGGAAGGTAACCACAGCGGGCTGCCTTCAATGCTCCGACCACTGCTCCTCCAGTCTGGGGGCCCACTGCCCTGATCCTTAGGCCCAGAACCGGAGGAGCAGTGGTCGGAGCACAGACATACTGCCTCCAGCCATATACCTTGTATGTATGGAGGCAATATGTCTGTGGAGGTACATGGGGCCTATAACTACTTGTTGGGGCACAAAGGAGGGCCTATATCTAACTGTAGGGGCTGAAAGGGGGGCTATAACTAACTGTGGGGGCTGAAATGGGGGCCTATAACTAACTGTGGGGACTGAAAGAGGGGGCTATAACTTACTGTGGGGGCTGAAAGGGGGGCCTATAACTAACTGTGGGGACTGAAAGGGGGGGCCTATAACTAACTGTGGGGACTGAAAGGGGGCCTTATATCTAACTTTGGGGGCTGAAAGGGGGGCTTATATCTAACTGTGAGGGCTGAAAGGGGGGCCTATATCTAACTGTGGGGGCTGAAAGGGGGGGCCTATATCTAACTGAGGGCTAAAAGGGGGGGCCTATGTCTAACTATGGGAACTGAAAGGGGGGGGCTATAACTAACTGTGAGGGCTGAAAGGGGGGCCTATAACTAACTGTGGGGACTGAAAGGGGGGCCTTATATCTAACTTTGGGGGCTGAAAGGGGGGCTTATATCTAACTGTGAGGGCTGAAAGGGGGGCCTATATCTAACTGTGTGGGCTGAAAGGGGGGCCTATATCTAACTGTAGGGCTGAAAGGGGGGCCTATATCTAACTCTGTGGGCTGAAAGGGGGGTCTATATCTAACTGTGTGGGATGAAAGGGAGGGGGCTATATCTAACTGGGGGCTGAAAGAGGGGCCTATAACTAACTGTGGGGGCTGAAAGGGGGCTTATATCTAGTTGTGAGGGCTGAAAGGGGGGCTTATATCTAACTGTGAGGGCTGAAAGGGGGTCTATATCTAACTCTGGGGGCTGAAAGAGGGGGTCTATAACTAACTTTGGGGGCTGAAAGGGGAGGCCTATAACTAACTGTGATGGCTGAAAGGGGGGCCTATAACTAACTGTGAGGGCTGAAAGGGCGGGCCTATATTTAACTGTGAGGGCTGAAAAGGGGGGCCTATATCTAACTGTGAGGGCTGAAAGGAGGGCCTATATCTAACTCTGTGGGCTGAAAGGGGGTCTATATCTAACTGTGTGGGATGAAAGGGAGGGGGCTATATCTAACTGGGGGCTGAAAGAGGGGCCTATAACTAACTGTGGGGGCTGAAAGAGGGGCTTATATCTAACTGTGAGGGCTGAAAGGGGGGCTTATATCTAACTGTGAGGGCTGAAAGGGGGGCTTATATCTAACTGTGAGGGCTGAAAGGGGGTCTATATCTAAATCTGGGGGCTGAAAGGGGGGGGTCTATAACTAACTGTGGGGGCTGAAAGGGGGGCCTATATCTAACTTTGAGAGCAGAAAGGGTGGCTTATAACTAACAGGGGGGGGGGCTATAACTAACTGTGGGGGCTGAAAGGGGGCCTAGAACTTTGGGGGCTCAAAGGGGGGCCTATCATTACACATAGGGGCACAGAGGGGGTCTACAACTATATATATTGGAGGCACGTGGGACCTACAATTATATATGGAGCACAGGGGGCCTACAACTATATATGGGGCCACAAACTGGGCCTATAACTATATTTGGGGTCCAAGATGGGTGTACAACTATATAGAGGTGGACAATGTGCTAGAGAAACGTTCCTTAAATGTTTGTCTGGTTGCTCTGACAGGTCCTGTGGAGATGGGCCTTGGGCAGGAGAAGTCTTCATGATGCCCCAGAACGGATAGTGGAAAAAGAAAAAAAAAGGAAACGTGAACGACTCTGATCGGAGAAGAAGTCCCCTGTGAGTATCTAAATGGGATTGTAACCATTTATACTGTCTACAGAGGGATTTCTGGTATCTACCTGCGTAAAGTCAGTGGGGGGAGATTTATCAAAACCTGTTCAGAGGAAAAGTGGTGCAGTTGCCCATAGCAACCAATCAGATTTCTTCTTTCATATATCAGAGGCTTTCTTAAAAAAAAATAAAGAAGCAATCTGATTTGTTGCTATGGACAACTGCTCCATTTTTCCTCTGCACAGGTTTTGATAAATCTTCCCCCATATGTGGAAATACTAAAATTTTTAGGCGGTTTCCAAGTATTCAGAATAGGGTATATTAGATTATAGCAGAGTGTGGCGCAGTGAAATTTATTTGCATCACAATGTAGTACTGTACTATAATCTGCTATAGAGTAATTAGAAATATATAATTAGGAAAATGAAAATGGGTTGGGGGGTGGCCCTGGGGGCGGGCTCGGGGACAAGACGGGGGGGCGGGGCTGGCCTTTAGCTGCATAAGGGGCCCCAAAATTTCTGATGGCAGCCCCGGTTGGCATAAAATCGCAGTGTCACATAAGAAGTGTCATTTATTCACCTCCAGATGGGATATTCAGCTCCCTCTAAACTTCTTCCCTTCATAAAAAAACTGTACTTTTTGAAAGCAGGATCCACAAACTTGCAGAGTCATGTTTTTTTTTTTTTATATTGGTTCATATGTTTCTTTTTATGATTTTACTTTCCAGCCTTTTAACTGCCTATGTGAGTTTTTTAGCGTGTGAGATGATGCTGAAAATGTATTTTCATATAACACGTGTGGTCCTTTATTGTCATCGGGATAACTCTTCCTACATCTGTGTGGACATTGAGACTCACTTTGTTTAAGTGCCTTATCTTGATTGTACAAAGTCAACTCTTAATTATATGATTATTTCAGTTTATTATGCATAACCCAATAAAAAATCTGATACAAAAAAGTAATACAATAAGACAGTATATTAGCAGGAATATGAAATGTTTATATACAGAAAATTGACTGTAATAGAGAGTAATACATACCTCTCTACTGGGAAAGGGACTTTATTTGGGGAAATCACCACTTGGCCCAATACTTGGCCATACTTTTAAGGTTTAATCAACTATACCATAAAATGATTTTGCTGAAAACGTTAAACATTATCCTTTGCACGTGAATGATGAGGGCACTCTATTAGAAAGTCATTACTGGCCAGAAAAGAATGGATGTGATAGGGTGGAAATTATATACCAATTAATTCTCTATAGAGTAGCTGTCACTTTCCCGGTTAATAATCACACTTTAAACATTTTGCTGACATGGTTAACAACTTCTTGTCTTATATTTTAGTAGAAAAAAATATGTATACCTACGGATGTTGCCATTATTTTTAATTTGTAAAGAAATAATGTAAATTTTGAACTGGAATTCTCTACTTAATCAAAATACCAGATGATGAAATTTGAACATTATATCCAATTCTTACATGCCTCAGGGCTGTTTTATTCTGGGAAGCAATTGTTAAAGGTCAGAGGAATAAGCAGTCCAAGCAAGAATATATACAAAAAGAAATGAGTAGGCTGGTGGCAAAGACAGGTTTGAAAAGGAAGGATATAGTAGAATTGTTAAGCTCCTTGTTATGACCTCAGAAAATGTACTGTGGTGTATGCCATGTCATAGCCATGACAACCTTCCGTCTATGTGAATATATATATATATATATATATATATATATATATATACACCGTATATATTCATAAATGCCTTCATTGTCTCCAAGACTAGATGTTTTCTCAATCTATGGTAAGAACATAATTATATAAATGACATCATGAATGACATCACAATGACCAAGGAAATGTTTTTCTATGGTCATTGTAGTTTTCCAAGAGCCACTACTTTTTAATTTTTCAAACAATGTATACTGTGCAGTATCAATAACATTTTAAATTATTTGATTTGTTGTTAAAAATATGGCAATACTATATTTACTGGGGTATAATGAATAGAATAGGGTGGTCCGGCACTGACATGACTAAGGCCAATGATATCTGGATAAATGCAGTAGTGGAATGCGTTGGTAACCCCAGAAGTAATGTTGACACCAGCACCGACACTATATTTACTGTATATATTTTAATGTTTTATTTTTTTTGCAAAAAAAATGTTTTATAAAAATAAAAAGTGTCACTGCACTCCGAGAGCTGTAACCTTTTCCCCCTCAGACATAGCATCATAAGAGCTTGTCTTATGTGGGACTAGTTGTATTTTATTGAAACAGCAATTCCATTACTGTTTATTGTATTTTTTTACACCTTTTTCCGATATTTTATTTTTAAAAAAATGATATATATTTTTTTTGTGCCATTATTATTTTTGTGCAAAAATGAGGGAGAGATGAGGTCATGCTAGAAATTAAATAATCTGTGATATTGCTAAAGCTAAAAACCAAAATTGTCTGATCATAGAGTTTAAAGGGTCAGAAGATACTGTAAGTGTAAATTTGTTTGCTTTTAGCCTTGAAACAAAGGATTTTGAAGGGAACTCATCAAGGTATTTAGAACCTTTTTTTTTTGTCTAAAATTGTCGCACAAAAAGTCTGTCACTGTGACTTTTGTGAGACTTTTCCTTTTGTTCATATTTGAAAGTGAACTACCATTTGCAGTGCTTTAGACTAGTTTTATGCAGTGAGCACTGATTCATTATGTGCAACTTTTCTCAGAAAGTCACAAAAAAGTCACAGTTGCTGTCTCTTAGACACAAACCCACACTCATTAACTTCAGCCCTGTAAAGCAGTCTAAACGGGTACCATGGGCATAGGAGCAGGTAAATTCATCAAGTGGCTTTGAACCTTTGATGAATTTGGCGCAGGAAGGTAACATCAAACGTGGCTTTTCTCCTCCAAAATACAGGGTGGGCCATTTATATGGATACACCTTAATAAAATGGGAATGGTTGGTGATATTAACTTCCTGTTTGTGGCACATTAGTATTTGTGAGGGGGGAAACTTTTCAAGATGGGTGGTGACCATGGTGGCCATTTTGAAGTCAGCCATTTTGAATCCAACTTTTGTTTTTTCAATACGAAGAGGGTCATGTGACACATCAAACTTATTGGGAATTTCACAAGAAAAAAAATTATGTGCTTGGTTTTAACATAACTTTATTCATTCATAAGTTATTTACAAGTTTCTGACCACTTATAAAATGTGTTCAATGTGCTGCCCATTGTGTTGGATTGTCAATGCAACCCTCTTCTCCCACTCTTCACACACTGATAGCAACACCACAGGAGAAATGCTAGCACAGGCTTCCAGTATCCGTATACACTGCTATATACTACTATATACACCACAGGAGAAATGCTAGCACAGGCTTCCAGTATCCGTATACACTGCTATATACTACTATATACACCGCAGGAGAAATGCTAGCACAGGCTTCCAGTATCCGTAGTTTCAGGTGCTGCACATGTCGTATCTTCACAGCATAGACAATTGCCTTCAGATGAGCCCAAAGATAAAAGTCTAAGGGGGTCAGATCGGGAGACCTTGGGGGCCATTCAACTGGCCCACGACGACCAATCCACTTTCCAGGAAACTGTTCATCTAGGAATGCTCGGTCCTGACACCCATAATGTGGTGGTGCACCATCTTGCTTTGGGTGTCAGGTCCGAGCATTCCTAGATGAACAGTTTCCTGGAAAGTGGATTGGTTGTCGTGGGCCAGTTGAATGGCCCCAAGGTCTCACGATCTGACCCCCTGCTACCCTGAGTCTTTTGTATGAAGAGCCAGACAGAGATGCATATGCAGAGTCACAGCTAATGGCCCTGAGACAAGGGCATAGACCTGCAGAGAAATACTGTGCTGATTCCAGAAAATGGTGCAAGTCTTCTCAATTGAATGACCTGGTCTTGATTTGTCAACAATCCCGGTGCAAACACCCAGCATTCTGAACATTATGTTCAGAACACTGGGTTTGAAAGACTATTTTGAAGGCCCATAGACATGAATGGAGGAGGCGTGGTGTGACGTCAGGACCATGGCCTCCCAAACCCAGCAGTCTGAACACAATGTTCAGAACATCAGGTGTCTACACAGAGATTGCTGGGACCCCCTGCAATCAGGCATCTTATCCCCTATCCAATGGATAGGGGATAAGATGTCTAGCAAAGGAATAACTCTTTAACCTCTTAAGGATGTAAGTGTACGCCCTGTAACCTCTTAAGGACGTAAGTGTAAGCCCTGCGCCCAGTCCCAGAATATAACGCCGTGACCCCACATCATACCGGGTCGGTCCCAGCAGCTAATAAAAGCCAGGACCCTGGGCGAATAGTGTGTGGCACCGATCGTTGTGCCGCCTGCTATTAAAGGGGTACTCTGATGGAAAAAAATTTTTTAAATCAACTAGGGCCAGAAAGTTAAACAAATTTGTAAATTACTTCTATTTAAAAATCTTAATACTTCCAGTAATAATTAGCTGCTGAATTCCATAGAAGAAAATCTTTTCTTAATAGAAGTAATTTACAAATCTGTTTAACTTTCTGGCACCAATTGATTTAAAAGAAAAAGTTTTCCACCGGAGTACCCCATTAACCCTTTAGACGCGGCGTTCAAAGTTGATTGCCTCGTCTAAAATAAAAGTGAAAGGTTCACGGCAGCGCAGTCGGGCTGATCGGGACCATCACGGGGAAATTGTGATGTCCCGATCAGCTAGAACACAAGCAGAGTTCCCCTAACCTGCTTCCGTCACGTCCGATCGGCGATTGATTGCTCCAAGCCTGAAATCCAGGCTTGAGCAGTGGACTGCCGATAACACTGATCTTTGCCGTGTCAATGCACTGCAATGATCTGTGTAGCAGATCAGTGTGTGCAGTGTAATAGCTACTAGGGGGGGCTATAACACTGCAAAAAAAAAAGTTAATAAAGCTCATTTAACCCCTTCCTTAATAAAAGTAAGAATCATCCCCCTTTTCCCATTTAAAAAAAAAACAGTGTAAGTAAAAATAAACACATGTGGTATCGCCACATGTGGAAATGTCCTTACTATAAATATATATCATAAATTAAACTGCAAGGTCAATGGCGTACTCGCAAAAAAATTTCAAAGACCAAAATAATGTATTTTTCATGAAAAGATTTATAAAAAGCGATCAAAAAGTTTGATCAATATAAAAAGGGTACTGATAAAAACTTCAGATCACAGCACAAAAAATGAGCCCTCATACCAGCCCGTACATGAAAAAAATATAAAAGTTATAAGGGTCAGAAGATGACAATTTTAACTCCTTGGGGACGGAGCCCATTATAACCCTAGGGACGGGAGCATTTTTTGCAATTCTGACCAATAAGCATTAATAACTCTGGGATGCTTTTACTTTTCATTCTGATTCCGAGATAGTTTTTTCGTGACAAATTCTACTTCATGTTAGGGGTAAATTTTTGTCGATACTTGCATCATTTCTTGGTGAAAAATTCCAAAATTTTATGAAAAAATTAAATTTTTTGCATTTTTCTAAATTTGAAGCTCTCTGCTTGTAAGGGAAACAGACATTCCAAATAAATTATATATGGATTCACAAATACAATATGTCTACTTTATATTTTCATCATAAAGTTAACATGTTTTTACTTTTGGAAGACATCAGAGGGCTTCAAAGTTCAGGAGCAATTTTCCAATTTTTCACAAAATTTTCAATATTGGGATTTTTCAGGGACCAGTTCAGTTTTGAAGTGGATTTGAAGGGCCTTCATATTAGAAATACCCCATAAATTATCCCATTATAAAAACTGCACCCCTCAATGTATTCAAAATGACATTCAGAAAGTTTGTTAACCCTTTAGGTGTTTCCCAGGAATAGCAGCAAAGTGAAGGAGAAAATTCAAAATCTTCATGTTTTTACACTCGCATGTTCTTGTAGACCCAGTTTTGGAATTTTTACAAGGGGTAATAGGAGAAAAAGCCCCCCAAAATATGTAACGGAAATACCTCATATGTGTATGTCAAGTGTTCAGCGGGCGCAGTAGAGGGCTCAGAAGGGAAGGAGTGACAATGGGATTTTGGAGAGGGAATTTTTCGGAAATGGTTTTTGAGGGGCATGTCACATTTAGGAAGCCCCTATGGTGCCAGAACAGCAAAAAAAAAAAAAAAAAAAACACATGGCATACTATTTTGGAAACTACACCCCTTAAGGCACGTAACAAGGGGTCCAGTGAGCCTTAACACCCCACAGGTGTTTGACGACTTTTCGTTAAAGTCGTATGTGTAAATGAAAAACATTTTTTTTTTGCTAAAGTGCAGTTTTGTTTCCCCAAATTTACCATTTTTACAAAGGGTAATGAGAGAAAATGCCCACCAAAATTTGTAACCCCATCTCTTCTGAGTATGGAAATACCCCATGTTAGGGCGTAAAATGCTCTGCGGGTGAACTACAATGCTCAGAAGAGAAGGAGTCACATTTGGCTTTAGAAAAGCAAATTTTTCTGCAATGGTTTTTGGGGGGCATGTCGCATTTAGGAAGCCCCTATGGTGCCAGAACAGCACAAAATACCCACATGGCATAATTTTTTGGAAACTACACCCTTCAAGGCACGTAACAAGCGGTACAGTGAGCCTTAACACCCCACAGATGATTGACAAACTTTCATTAAAGTGGGACATGAAAGTGAAAAATTGGATTTTTAACACTGAAATGCGGATGTTACCCCACAAAATGCCCCACAAAATTTGTAACCCCATTTCTCTCTAGTAAGGAAATTGTTACGCCTAGCGCTCCGGGTCCCCGCTCCTCCCCGGAGCGCTCACGGCGTCTTTTTCCCTGCAGCTCCCCGGTCAGTCTCGCTGACCGGGAGCGCTGCTCTGTCACGGCCGTTGGGGATGCGATTCGCACTGCGGGACGCGCCCGCTCGCGAATCGCATCCCAGGTCACTTACCCGTTCCCGTCTCCTGCTGTCATGTGCTGGCGCGCGCGGCTCCGCTCTCTAGGGCGCGCGCGCGCCAGCTCCCTGAGACTTAAAGGGCCAGTGCACCAATGATTGGTGCCTGGCCCAATTAGCTTAATTGGCTCCCACCTGTTCCCTGGCTATATCTAGTCTCCTCCCTTGCACTCCCTTGCCGGATCTTGTTGCCCTTGTGCCTAGTGAAAGCGTTTTGTGTGTTTATAGCCTGTGTACCAGAACTTCTGCTATCTCCCCTGACTACGAACCTTGCCGCCTGCCCCCGACCTTCTGCTACGTCCGACTTTGCTTCTGCCTACTCCCTTGTACCTCGCCTATCTTCAGCAGTCAGAGAGGTGAGCCGTTGCTAGTGGATACGACCTGGTCACTACCGCCGCAGCAAGACCATCCCGCTTTGCGGCGGGCTCTGGTGAAAACCTGTAGTGGCTTAGAACCGGTCCACTAGCGCGGTCCTCCCCATCCCTCTCTGGCACAGAGGATCCACCTCCTGCCAGCCGGCATCGTGACAGTAGATCCGGCCATGGATCCCGCTGAGGTCCCTCTGCCTTATATCTCGGATATCACCACGGTGATCGCCCAGCAATCCCGACAGATCGCCCATCTAACCCACCAGCTGTCGGAAATGTCCACCATTGTGCGCCAACTTCAGTCGCAACTTCAGCAGCAATCATCTCCTCCGCCAGCTCCTACACCCCCTCCGCAGCGAGTGGCCACTCCTAGCCCCCGCCTGTCCTTGCCGGACAAATTTAATGGGGACTCTAAGTTTTGCCGTGGCTTTCTTTCGCAATGTTCCCTGCACATGGAGATGATGTCGGACCAGTTTCCTACTGAAAGGTCTAAGGTGGCTTTCGTAGTCAGCCTTCTGTCTGGAAAAGCCCTGTCATGGGCCACACCGCTCTGGGACCGCAATGACCCCGTCACTGCCTCTGTACACTCCTTCTTCTCGGAAATTCGAAGTGTCTTTGAGGAACCTGCCCGAGCCTCTTCTGCTGAGACTGCCCTGCTGAACCTGGTCCAGGGTAATTCCTCCGTTGGCGAGTACGCCATACAATTCCGTACCCTTGCTTCTGAACTTTCCTGGAATAATGAGGCTCTCTGCGCGACCTTTAAAAAAGGCCTATCGAGCAACATTAAAGATGTTCTGGCCGCACGAGAGACTCCTGCTAACCTGCATGAACTCATTCATCTAGCCACTCGCATTGACATGCGTTTTTCTGAGAGGCATCAAGAGCTCCGCCAGGAAAAAGACTTAGATTTCTGGACACCTCTCCCACAGTCTCCATTGCAATCTGCGCCTAGGCCTCCCGCCGAGGAGGCCATGCAAGTGGATCGGTCTCGCCTGACCCTGGAAGAGAGGAATCGCCGTAAGGAAGAGAATCTTTGTCTGTACTGTGCCAGTACCGAGCATTTCTTGGTGGATTGCCCTATCCGTCCTCCACGCCTGGGAAACGCACGCACGCACCCAGCTCACGTGGGTGTGGCGTCTCTTGGTTCCAAGTCTGCTCCTCCACGTCTCACGGTACCCGTGCGGATTTCTACTTCAGCCAGCTCTTCCCTCTCAGCCGTGGCCTGCCTGGACTCTGGTGCCTCTGGGAATTTTGTTCGGGAGTCCTTAGTGAATAAATTCCGCATTCCGGTGACCCGTCTTGTCAAGCCACTCCACATTTCCGCGGTCAACGGAGCCAGGTTGGATTGCACCGTGCGTTTCCGCACGCAGCCCCTCCTAATGTGCATCGGACCTCATCAGGAGAAAATCGAACTTTTGGTCCTTCCCAATTGCACTTCCGAAATTCTCCTTGGACTACCCTGGCTTCTACACCATTCCCCAACCCTGGACTGGTCCACTGGGGAGATCAAGAGTTGGGGTCCCTCTTGTTCCAAGGACTGCCTTCAACCGGTTCCCAGTAATCCCTGCCGTGACCCTGTGGTTCCTCCTGTATCCGGTCCCCCTAAGGTCATTAAGGACTCTGCCTGCCACAGGAAATGCCTCTCCCCCCCTCCCAGTCCCATCAGGCAAGCCTCTGTGTCCCCTCATGGCTCCCGTCCTTGTGTCTTCCTGCCCCGTGCCAAGCTTCACCCTCTGCCCTCCCTCCCCGTTCCTACTCCTGCTGTACTGCCTGCCATTGAGGAAACCATCCATTCCTTCCCGGTGTCCTCATCCCAGGGGAGGCAGCCACCGGACAAAAAAAAGGGGAGACCTAAGGGGGGGGGTACTGTTACGCCTAGCGCTCCGGGTCCCCGCTCCTCCCCGGAGCGCTCACGGCGTCTTTTTCCCTGCAGCTCCCCGGTCAGTCCCGCTGACCGGGAGCGCTGCTCTGTCACGGCCGTTGGGGATGCGATTCGCACTGCGGGACGCGCCCGCTCGCGAATCGCATCCCAGGTCACTTACCCGTTCCCGTCTCCTGCTGTCATGTGCTGGCGCGCGCGGCTCCGCTCTCTAGGGCGCGCGCGCGCCAGCTCCCTGAGACTTAAAGGGCCAGTGCACCAATGATTGGTGCCTGGCCCAATTAGCTTAATTGGCTCCCACCTGTTCCCTGGCTATATCTAGTCTCCTCCCTTGCACTCCCTTGCCGGATCTTGTTGCCCTTGTGCCTAGTGAAAGCGTTTTGTGTGTTTATAGCCTGTGTACCAGAACTTCTGCTATCTCCCCTGACTACGAACCTTGCCGCCTGCCCCCGACCTTCTGCTACGTCCGACTTTGCTTCTGCCTACTCCCTTGTACCTCGCCTATCTTCAGCAGTCAGAGAGGTGAGCCGTTGCTAGTGGATACGACCTGGTCACTACCGCCGCAGCAAGACCATCCCGCTTTGCGGCGGGCTCTGGTGAAAACCTGTAGTGGCTTAGAACCGGTCCACTAGCGCGGTCCTCCCCATCCCTCTCTGGCACAGAGGATCCACCTCCTGCCAGCCGGCATCGTGACAGAAATACCTCATATGTGTATATAAAGTGCTCTGTGGGTGCACTAGAGGGCTCAGAAGGGAAGGAGCAACATTGGGCTTTTGGAGAGGGAATTTTGCTGAAATGGTTTTTGGGGACATGTCACATTTAGGAAGCCCCTATGATGCCAGAACAGTAAAAAAAAACACATGGCATACTATATTGGAAACTACACCCCTCACATAACCTAATAAGGGGTGCAGTGAGCATTTATACCCCACTGACATCTGACAGATTTTTGGAACAGTGGGCTGTGCAAATGAAAAATTAAATTTTTCAATTATACGGACGACTGTTCAAAAAATCTGTCAGACACCTGTGGGGTGTAAATGCTCACTGTACCCTTTGTTACATTCCTCGAGCGGTGTAGTTTCCAAAATGGGGTCACATGTGGAGGGTGTCCACTGTTCTGGCACCATGGGGGCTTTGTAAACAATTCCAGCCTAATTCTCTCTCAAAAAGCCCAATGGCGCTCCTTCTCTTCTGAGCATTGTAGTTTGCCCGCAGAGCACTTTACTTCCACATATGGGGTATTTATATACTCAGAAGAAATGGGGTTACAAATTTTGGGGGGATTTTTTCCTATTACCCCTTTAGGGTAAGGCCAGCATTTCAGGGGAAAAAAGCAAAACATTTTATTTTCATGTCCAACTTTAACGAAAATTTGTCAAAGACCTGAAGGGTGTTAAGGCTCACTATACCCCTTGTTATGTTCCGGGAGGGGTGTAGTTTCCAAAATGGGGTCACATGTGGGTGTTTTTTTTGTTTGTGTTCATGTCAGAACCACTGTAACAATCAGCCACCCCGTGCAAATCACCAATTTAGGCCTCAAATGTACTTGGCGCTCTCTCACTTCTGAGCCATGTAGTTCGTCCGCAGAGCATTTTACGCCCACATATGGGGTATGTCCGTATATGGGGGTAATTTTCTCCTTTAACCTCTTGTGAAAATGAAAAGTATGGGACAACACCAGCATGTTAGTGTAATTATATATTTTTTTTTACACTAACATGCTGGTGTAGCCCCCAATTTTACCTTTTCATTAGGGGTAAAAGGAGAAAAATCGCCCCAAAATTTGTAGTGCAATTTCTCCCGAGTACGGAACACCCCATATGTGGCCCTAAACTGTTGCCTTGAAATACGACAGGGCTCTGAGAGAGCGCCATGCGCATTTGGGGCCTAAATAAGGAATTTGCAATAGGGGCAGACCCGGTTACCTACAGTAAAACCCTAAAGCAGTGTTTCCCAAACAGGGTGCCTCCAGCTGTTGCAAGACTCCCAGCCTGCCAGGACAGTTTATGGCTATCTGGCAATACTGGGAGTTGTGGTTTTGGAACAACTGGAGGCTCCATTTAGGAAACACTGCCGTATGAGACGTTTTTCATTGTTATTGGGGGGGATGGGGGATGTGTAAGGGGGTGTATATGCAGTGTTTTACTTTTTATTATTTGTTAGTGTAATGTAGTGTAGTGTTTTTAGGGTACATTCACACAGGCGGGGGTTCACAGTAAGTTTGCCGCTGGGAGTTTGAGCTGTGGCGGAAAATTTGCCGCAGCTCAAACTTGTAGAAGGAAACCCACTGTAAACCCGCCCGTGTGAATGTGCCCTGTACATTCACATGGGGGGGGGGGGGGGCAAACCTTCAGCTGTGGCAAAATGACAACTCCCAGAATGCACTGACAGACCGTACATGCTGGGAGTTGTAGTTTTACAACAGCTGTAGGCACACTGGTGGGGAACCACTGAGTTAGAAAACAGACTCTAGCTCAGTGATTCCAACCAATGTGCCTCCAGCTGTTGCAAAACTACAACTCCCAGCATGTACGGTCTGTCAGTGCATTCTGGGAGTTGTAGTTTTGCAACAGCTGGAGGCACACGGGTTAGAATCACTGAGTTAGGAAACAGACTCTAGCTCAGTGTTTCCCAACTAGTGTGCTTACAGCTGTTGCAAAACTACAATTCCCAGCAAGGCTAGACCGTCAGGGATGCTGGGCGTGTAGTTCTGCAATATCTGGCCCTTCAGAGGTTGCAGAACTACAACTCCCAGCATGCCTGGACAGTCTGGGCATGCTAGGAGTTGTAGTTGTGCAACAACTGGGGAAGAACAGTTTGGAGACCGCTAAGTAGTGGTCTCCAAACTGTAGCCCTCCAGATGTTGCAAAACTACAACTCCAAGCATGCCCAGACTGTCCAGGCATGCTGGGAGTTGTAGTTCTGCAACATATGAAGGGCCAGATAATGCAGAACTACACGCCCAGCATCTCTGACTGTTTGGCCATGCTGGGAATTGTAGTTTTGCAACATCTGGAGGTCTATAGTTTGGAGACCACCGTATAGTGGTCTTCAAACTGTAAAAAGCTGTGATCTGCTCTGCGGCAGAAAATATAGGTGCACTCAGGCGCTCTCCTTGCAGATGTCGATTAAGTCCCAGTTAGGGTAAGAATCCAATCCAAACGGGGGTATTAAAACCAGGAGGATATTATTGTATAAAATAAATAAAATAAAATAAAATGAAACAAGCCATATCACAGGGGGCGGGACAACGCATTTTGAAGGGTGTGATCCCCTCTTCGTCAGGTCCAATGGTTGTACAAGCTGAGGATGCCGTCATATATACCGGCAAAAAGACCACGACCATTGGACCTGACGAAGAGGGGATCACACCCTTCGAAACGTGTTGTCCCGCCCCCTGTGATATGGCCTGTTTCATTTTATTTTATTTCTTTTATACAATAAAATCCACCTGGTTTTAATACCCCCGTTTGGATTGGATTCTTATCCTAACTCGGACTTAATCGACATCTGCAAGGAGAGCCCCTGAGTGCATCTATATTTTCTGCCGCTGAGCAGATCACAGCTTCTTTCATTTACCACAACTGCCGAGGATCAGTCCAAGACGGGGAAGGTGATGTGGCAGCATTCCTGGACCTTGCATACTACGATATATGGTGTTGTACCCGCAGTACAACACTTAAAGGTGAGCACAATCACCTTTTTTTACACTCTCCCAGAGTTGCTAGGAGTAACGGCACATTGCTGCACAGCAAAGAAAAAAAAAAACTGAAAATGTAGCCAGCACCTAAACCCAATACACGGGTGCACGCTGCTGTGGCAAGTACAAAACATGTAAAAAAAGAAAATGGCAGCAGCACACTTGGTCAACAAAATGGAGGCTCTTAGCGCACTTTTTGATCAAAACGTGTCCCCCATCCACCACGCGGAGGTGGCCTCTTATCGGATGGGTCCCTAAACACTCACCTACCTCAGGCTGGGTGACATGTTGGATCCACTAACGATCCAAACCACCTCCTGTGAAAATAGAGGAGGGGATTCACGGCTACAGAGGGAGCCACTCCCCCCAAATTTGCACAGCAAAGAAAAAAAAAACTGAAAATGTAGCCAGCACCTAAACCCAATACACGGGTGCACGCTGTTGTGGCAAGTACAAAACATGTAAAAAAAGAAAACGTGTATTGGGTTTAGGTGCTGGCTACATTTTCAGTTTTTTTTTAATTTGCTGTGCAAATTTGGGGGGAGTGGCTCCCTCTGTAGCCGTGCATCCCCTCCCCTATTTTCACAGGAGGTGGTTTGGATCGTTAGTGGATCCAACATGTCACCCAGCCTGAGGTAGGTGAGTGTTTAGGGACCCATCCGATAAGAGGCCACCTCCGCGTGGTGGATGGGGGACACGTTTTGATCAAAAAGTGCGCTAAGAGCCTCCATTTTGTTGACCAAGTGTGCTGCTGCCATTTTCTTTTTTTACATGTTTTGTACTTGCCACAGCAGCGTGCACCCGTGTATTGGGTTTAGGTGCTGGCTACATTTTCAGTTTTTTTTTTTTCTTTGCTGTGCAAATTTGGGGGGAGTGGCTCCCTCTGTAGCCGTGCATCCCCTCCCCTATTTTCACAGGAGGTGGTTTGGATCGTTAGTGGATCCAACATGTCACCCAGCCTGAGGTAGGTGAGTGTTTAGGGACCCATCCGATAAGAGGCCACCTCCGCGTGGTGGATGGGGGACACGTTTTGATCAAAAAGTGCGCTAAGAGCCTCCATTTTGTTGACCAAGTGTGCTGCTGCCATTTTCTTTTTTTACATGTTTGGCACATTGCTGGGCTTGTCTCTGTTTCCTATTTCTTCACGGTCTCCAAACTGTCCCACTTCAGATGTTGCAAGACTACAACTCCCAGAATGCCCAGACAGTCAGTGCATGCTGAAAGTTGTAGTTTTGCAACATCTGGAGGACCACAGTTTAGAGACCACTGCACAGTGGTCTCCAAACTGTGACCCTCCAGCTGTTGCAAAACTACAACTCCCAGAAATGCCCAGACAGCCTTTAGCTGTGTGGGCATGCTGGGAGTTGTAGTTTTGCAGCTTTTAGAAGGCTACAGAGAAGATCACTTACCGCGATCTTCACTGCAGCCTCCTCCACGCACACTTTCCGGCCACTCCTCCTGTGTCGATACAGCCTCCGCCGCTGCCGCTGTTCCAGGATGCCTCCGCCGGTCCGGGTAAGCAGGCCATGCTCCCCCCTCACCCCCCATGTTCCCCCCGCTCTGCCCCGACTTCGATCGGTGGGCAGAGAAGGGAAAATGAACTCTAGCCCCCCTTCCTGCCATTGGTGGTCAGCCTGACCGACCAATGGCAGGGGATAGGAGGGGGTGGCAACACTTCCACCTCACTCCTATCCTTTAGGATGATCGGGGCTGTCTCTGACAGCTCCGATCATTCTTATTTTCCGGTCGATCGGGTCATCAGTGACCCGATTAGCCCAGATCGCGGGCAAATCGCTGGTCTGAATTGACCAACGATTTGCCGCTATCGCTGACATGGGGGGCCCCCCTAGGCATTGCCACGGGATGCCTGCTCATAGATATCAGCAGTCATCCCGGTCCGATCCCCGCCCGGCGAGCGGCGGTGATCGGAAATGCAGAGGGCGTATGGATACGCCCTCCGTCCTTAAGTGACGGGACGCGAGGGCGTATGCATACGCTCTTCGTCCCCAAGGAGTTAAATTTTCCTGTATGTTCCTGTATGTAGTTATGATGTTTTTTAGAAGTAATACAAAATCAAACCTATATAAGCAGGGCATCATTTTAACCGTATGGACTCACAGAATAAAGATAAGATGTCATTTTTACCGAAAAATGCAGTGGGTAGAAACGGAAGCCCCTAAAAATTACAAAATGGCATTTTTTCTTAAATTTTGTAGCACAATGAATTTTTTTTCTGCTTTGCCGTGGATAATTTGGTAAAATGACTAATGTCACTGCAAAGTAGAAATGGTGGCACAAAAAATTAGTCATAATATGGAATTTTAGGTACAAAATTGAAAGCGTTATGATTTTTAGAAGGTGTTGAGGAAAAAATGAGAATGCAAAAATGGAAAAACCCTGCGTCCTTCACAGGTTTAGGTGATTTTTGATGGTAGCATCGTGCCATTGAGAATCTATGGCAATACTTGAACATTGCTGTTTACAAATATTCTCCATCCAATCTGACTGAGCTTCAGCTTTTTTGGCTGAAAAGAATGGACAACATTTTTATCTCTAGATGTGCAAAGCCGGTTGAGACATACCCCGAAAGACTTGCAGGTGTAATTGCACTCAAAGAAGGTTCTTCCAAAGTATTTGCTTTTATTATTGCTTGTGTCACAAGAAAATTAATTTATTTTGCTATACCTCAGGGAAGGGAATAGGGTGTCAGGAGTTAGGGATCATAGGTTTGCATAAAATTGCCCAGCAATTGCTAAGGAACTCAGAATGTTATCAGGATTAACTCTGTGATTTTGGCCATTACATTAGAATCCCATCTGGCAATCACTGTTGGGCTCCTGCTGTTGATGGCTATTGATCACAGAGGCACAGCTCTTGTGTATGTCATCATGTCTCTCTGTCAGTCAATCCATGGCATACAGTTAAGTCATGGTGCCTTAAGGGGTTAAAATGTATCAAATTAATAAATTCAATGAATTCATGTAATTCCCTATTGTACTCCATGAATGTAAACTAACATACTGTAAAGTGCAGTTTAACAGTAAACTGATGTTTTGTTCCTTTTTCATAGCTAAGGGCAAACATAATTAATAACTTGCATTATGCAAAAAAAAAATGCATAATTCATGTATTCAAAATAATACATTGGAATTGTTAACCCAAGTTAGACCAGTTAGTTTAATAAATGTTGCTGAGAAGCATTAGATCAAGGTGCATGTTGTGGATATGGGACCATGTCTGTTTTCTCTCAAGTTGAATTCACCTAATTCAGTTGCCATTGGGTAGCTTTGCGCAATGGAGGTGGGCAGCTGGCTCACCCCTCCTGCAGGCTCTAACATACCAGTGAAATGAGATTCATAAAGTTTACATGTTCAGGAAAGGAATAGGCTGGCAGAGTGAATATTGATGAGGTAGCGCAATGGCAATGGAATTAGGAACAGGCTGAACTAAAGAAATACTATACCTAAATATGTGAGTAACCCCCCTTTTTACAGCTATTCACCTGCACTATAACCCAGTTTAGTGGGAGACAGGGGAGCTTGGCCCGCCTCCTCCCCACCTCCAATGCACGCTGAGACAGATTAGGAATAAAACTGTTTACAAGCATAAAGAAGCACCTAACCAATGGATTTCAGTGAGTAACCCCTAATTTACCAGCTCTTCACCTGCACTATAACCCAGTATACTGGGTTTAGTGCAGGTGAACTAGCTGTCAGTTTCTCGAACTAGCTGTCAGATTGTCTTTAAATGGGTACTCCGGTGGAAACCCATTTTTTTTTTAAATCAACTGGTGGTGAAAAATTGAACAGATTTGTTCATTATTTCTATTTAAAGATCTTAATCTTTCCAGTACATCAGCTGCCTTATGCTACACAGGAAGCTCTTTTCTTTTTGAATTTATTTTCTGTCTGACCACAGTGCTCTCTGTTGACACCTTTGTCCATGTGAGGAACTGCCCAGAGCAGGAGAGGTTTGCTATGGGGATTTGCTCCTACTCTGGATAGTTCCTAACATGGACAGAGGTGTCAGCAGAGAGCTCTGTGGTCAGACAGAAAAGAAATTCAAAAAGAAAAGAACTTCCTCTGTAGTGTAGAGCAGCTGATAAGTACTGGAAGGATTAACAATTTTTCATAGAGGTAATTTACAAATCTGTTTAACTTTCTGGTACCAGTTGATTTAACAAAAATGTTTTTCCACCGGAGTACTCCTTTAAGTTTTTCAGTGATCTTGATAAGACCAGAAGCTTCATGAGACTGCAGTGTTATACTATAGAAGGAATGCCTGAGTTTACTCAAGGACCTCCACTCTATAGCCTATTTTGCGATCATCCCATTTAGTGTTGTATAAGTTCTCGAGGACAGGTTCTGGCTTTAGTATTAACAATTCTGTCTGAAACTAGTAGGGCAAACCCACTCCTAGTAACTCACGTTCACCCAAAACTGGCATGCACCATCATGTGCATTTTTGTAGACTTAATTTACATCAGGTGCTTGAAAAGTGCAATTATTCTATCCAACATTATATTTGTCAGCTGTAACCAACCCTGCCCCTCTGAGAAGCCAAAAAGGTCAAAATAGCTCATAACTAGCAAATGAATTCTAAGTAGTGACCTTTTTAGCAAATAAGTTAAGATTCTTTTTTTTACCAATTAGACTACCAGTGTATTGTATGAAATATATTACACATATACGTTCTTATGTAGGAATCACTGCCAACAGCTGGAATGCAATTCACAGATTATTTTTGTTAAAATGCTATCATTGTTTATATATTCCATGTAACAACAACCTGAACCAAAAATCTGTAGGAAGTAGTGTAAATTGATTAGGATATTCCCACAAACTGTAGAACATTCCAGTTCCATTACATCATTTCCATTTGTAGACCATTATTTCCTGTTCCAGACAAGAGCATTGCTTGGCTTCTTTCTTTAGAACATTTTGCTTCTTTTCCATTCATGTAATGGATCCTATTAAAATAACAATAAAGACATAAGTAAATCAGATTGTTTTCCCTACAGGATTGAATGTGGATTACTCCTTCCATATTACCCATGTTGTACACATCTGAACACAGCTATATTTCTATTGACTGTTAAATGGGATAATGGATAGATTATGGCAAATTTTTAATTTATGGTAAGAATGGAAGTCTACCAAGATGCTTTTGAAGACCATTAAATACTTATCATAATAAGTTCTCATTAAACCCTGCTTCACACAATGGGGCAGATTTATCAAAACCTGTCCAGAGGAAAAGTTGCTGAGTTGCCTATAGCAACAATCAGATTTCTTCTTTAATTTTTGAAAAGGCCAATGAAAAATGAAAAAAGCGATCTGATTGGTTACTATAGCAACTCAGCAACTTTTCCTCTGGACAGGTTTTGATGAATCTCTTCCAATGTGTTCTTTTTTTTCCTTCTTTTGCATATTTATTTCTTTAAAGTATTTAGAAGCTCCAAGAAAAAAATAAACCACCAAAAATTACTGAGGTTTTAAGATACAGGTACTGTTAGTGCGATTTTTAGGGGTTAAACAATTAAATGTGCTTTTTCCATTAAAATTTATATCATTAGCCATATATCAAAACCATGGCAACTGTAGCTGTTCTCTATCTTTACATTCAAACACATTAAAAAAAGAAGAAAAAAAACATTTGGTGTGAACATATCCTCAAATCAGTTAAACAGGTCTCAAAGCAAGAAAAATAGGCAGATTTAAGGATATGAGTAACTTTGAAAAAGTTTCAAATTGCAAATATAGCAAATATTGCTAAAATATGAATATTTGCTATGATAAAAAGGTGAGTTATGACAATGTGTATTGTAACTAGCTGCATTTTGGGTTTCCTAGCCACAGACTGGTCAATAGTGTCCACAATGGCTTGGTCTGATGAATGATGATGAATTTTACATTACTTGCCTACTCTTCATGTCAATAGTGTCATAGTAGTCTCTCAATAGAATAAAGTAAGACTGGGTTCACATATGTCCGGCATCTGGCATAGGAGAACTCAGCCTAGATCTCAACACAACTGATGCCACAACTGATGACAAGTTGTCATCAGTTGCATGGTATCCGGTGTCCATTGTTTCTGGATGACGAGCTAGCTGCTTACCCCTTTTCGGTGCACTCCAGTGTGTCCAACCATCCGGCGTCAAAATTGAGACTCTGGATGATTGTGAACTGTAACATTCAAATGAATTGGATCAGTTCTAGAATCAGTTTCCCTCTGGTGCATGCCAGAGGGAAACTATATCAGATGCATGATATATGTGGGAAAACACACGACCAGCTCACCCTGCCCTAGACAGATGGAGCACGGATTCAGGTGCCGGACAACACTGGTGAAGATGGGAGTGAAGAGGTATTGAATCCAGCTCTTGGTAGCAATTTAAATCCAAATTCATTCCATAAAGACAGACACAGGAACACAGGAAGTTATGCATTTCAAGAGCAAGACGCGCTTAGTCATACAACAAATGGTCTCCTCCCCTCTTAGACGGATTGACTCTTTCGATAGCAGAGAACTGTAAAGATGTGAAGCTCCCTTGATGCATCTCAGCACAATGCTTGGAAACAGCGGATACATTTTTAGATAAAAAATGAGGGATGTCTGACAGATGCTTATGAAGTCTCGCCTTAAGTGGATTGGTCGTACACCCGACATATTGCATTTGGCAAGTCATGCACGAGACAAGATAAACCACATATGTGGCATTACAATTAATATATTGTTTAATAGAGAATGTTGAATTGGTAACAAAAGTGAAAGATCTGGTAACATGCATGACTGTGCAACGGATGCAAAGATTGTGTCCACATCTGTAAGAACCCAGGTGAGATAAGCATGTCAGGGATGAAGATCGTGAATAGAGATGAGCAAACTTTTCAAAAATTTGGTTGGGCTGTTTTGCATACTTTTTCCGAAAATTTGCAGCAAAACTGTATTAAAAACTGCTATTTCTGGGCTACAGAGAGCCCCAATAGGGGTATAGAACACTTTGCCTGACTGTAACACATATAGGAAGTGTGCTAGGTTAGTGAAATCATACAGTTATTCAGTTTGGCATGCGGATTACAGGCATTGGCATTAGAATCACCGCTGCAGAGCGTCTATGTGGCAACAGGGAGACCATAAGGTGTCAAAATTGAAGAGGATGAAGAGATTTTTTATCCAATATTTAATGTAATTTGGTGTGAAAATTAAATTTTTACATTACCCATTCTGGCGAGCATCGAGCTGGTGGTCCTCCGCCAGGCGAGATACCACCTGTTCCAACCCCTGCCTCTCAGTGCCCCCCTGATTATGAAAGTACAAATGTTTCATTGAATCAGTTATGGTTCATTGCTTCAAAATGTTTCATTGGATTCTTGTGATAATTCCACAGGTCACATGACGTAGAGGGCCAAAGGGCCTCAGTCTTGAAAAAATTACAACCCCTAAGATTAAAAGATGAATGTTGAAATCTCTGTTGAAGATGTATGTTAGCTAGTGCTACCATCAAAATATTGTTTGGCCCAGGCCCAGCATCAACAGTAAGTCAAGTAGTTCCTGAAACACACAAAGTGGAGCAGGAAGCAGCATGAGTACACAAGAGGGGTTCACAACTCCTAACATTAAAAGGTGAATGTTTAAATCTCTATTGAAGATGCATGTTAGCTAGTGCTACCATCCAAAAATTTAAGGCCCAAGCCCAGAAGCATCAGTAAGCCAAGTAGTTCCTGAAAGACACAGGAGCAGTCAGGTGCAGGCATCAGCAGTACACCCGAGGGTTTCATAACCCCTTACATTGAAAGATCAATGTTGAAATCTCAATTAAGCATTTATGTTAGCTAGTGCTACCATGACGTATATTGAGTTAATATCCCAGTGCCAGCAGCATCAGAAAACAATATAATGGCTGAATGACACAGTCTGGAGGTGGGAAAAGCATGAGGAGCCTATACAGTGTCTGAATGGTACAGCGTGGAGGAGTTGGCAGCATGAAGAGACCATATAGTGGCTGAATGGCACAGCCAGGAGTAGACACTAGGCCTTCACAATACCTTAGATTAAAAGATAAATTCAGAAATTTAAACCAGATTTTGGATAGCTAGTGCTACCTACCATAACAACATTTTTATTTCCAGACCCAGGCCCAGCAGCAGTATCAGTAAACCATATATTGCCTGAATGACACAGCCTGGAGTTGGCTGAATCATGAGTACACACCAGGACTTCACAATCCCCAAGAAAAAACATAAGAACTTTTGAAATTTAAACTGAAGATTTTGGATAGCTAGTGCTACCTACCATAACACATTTTTTATTCCCAGGCCCTGCAGCAGTATTAGCAAACCATATATTGCCTGAATGACACAGCCTGGAGTTGGCTGAAGCACGAAGAGACCCAGGGCTACACAATCTTTATGAAAAAACAGAAGAATTTTTTTAATTTAAAATGTAGATTTTGGATAGCTAGTGCTACCTGCCATAACACAATTTTCATTCCCAGACCCAGACCCAGCAGCGGTATCAGTTAACATATATTGCCTGAATGACACAGCCTGGAGTTGGCTGAAGCATGAGTACACACCAGGGCTTCAAAATCCCCAAGAAAAAAATACAAGAATTTTTGAAATTTAAAATGAAGATTTTGGATAGCTAGTGCTACCATAACAAAATTTTAAGTCCCAGACCCCGGTCCAGCAGCAGTATCAGTAAACCATATATTGCCTGAATGATACAGCCTGGAGTTGGCTGAAGCATGAGGAGACCATTGAAATGTATGATTTTTTTATTTAAATTTAAGATTTAGAAATTTAAATTAATGATTTTGAAATTGAACTTTTAACTCCCAAGTTTTAGTGTCCCGGACCCCGGCGTGTGGGTACAAAGGGCCAAATTTAACAAGCCCCCACAGGGCTCATGTAACCGTGAGATGTTGGTGCAACGTCTCCCTTGCCCTGACCAGCCATTGTTTCCAACATTTTCCACCAAGGCAAACCATGTGAAGAACAGCGTGACACCGCCATGCCCTGCACACTTGGTATGTTGGAGGGCCACTGAGACTTGTCCGGGCAGTGGAGGCTGAGGACACGGTGGGGGATGAGGAAGCGGAGTTGCACACTGTAACAGGACCAACGGGCTGACAGCGTGGAGGAGGAAGCGGCGTGACCTATCCAAGTTGGGGTTGTGGCTGTGCAGGAAACACATTCACCCAGTGAGCCGTAAAGGACATTTATTGTCCCTGACCGTAGTTACAACTCCAAACGTCGGTGCTGCCCTGCACTTTGGTACACACCGACAGGCTCAAGGACTGGCCCAATTGTGCAGGGCTGGTACTGCCTTCTTTGCAATGAAATTATACTTGGTACTCTCCACCTCGCACAAGCCATCAGTTCTCTGAAAGGTGCAGAGTCCACCACTTGAAAAGGGAGGGACTGCAGCACCAGCAACTTAGACAGGAGCACATTCAGCTTCTGCGCTGTTGGATGAGTGGGCGCATACTGTTGTCTCTTGGACATGGCTTTGCGGATGGATTGTTGGCGGAATGGCTGACTAAAAGTGGGAGAAGCAGGAGCATCTGGAGCGACAGAAGGGGGTATGACACACAGCTCCCTTTGGCTGAGGTGGTGGAGCCTTGGCTGGCTGAAGGAGGGAGGGGCTGGCCACTGGGTGATGCAGCAGGCTGGACCACTACATCAGAGCCACGGTTCTCCCAGGCCACCTTATGGTGGCAAAGCATGTGTTGATGCAGGGCCGTGGTGCCAACATTGTGACCCTGGCCACGCGTCAACTTCTGCCGACATGTCTTGCATGTGGCTATGTGAACCTCCTCCGAATGCTTGATGAATAACTGCCACACCGCCGAGTAGCTGATTTTCCCACCAACAGTTCGCACTAATTGACTGCTACTGCCGCCATCTTCAGGAACCCCTTTTCCACTACTTCCCGGAAAGGTAGGCTGCCGCGAAGCAGGTGGACCCCCCGGGCACGTTTGGCTCCAGAATTTCCACTTCTGCCACCATGCTGACTGCCAACCATGCTACCGCCTTGCTGGCTCAGCTGCTGCCTCACGGGCAACCTGCAACTCTCTTCTCCTGATGATGAAGTCCCTTCTGTACCCGGCTCCCAATTGCGATCGGCTTCATCCTCATCAAGTTGTGTCTGCATGTCACTGATGTCCTCCTCAGGTTCCTCAACAGTGTCTGCTTCAGGACCCTGAACTCTGGCAACACCGCCTCCCACGTCACTCTCCTCATCACTACTTGCCCGCCTAACGGAGGAAGCGGCGCATGTCTCCTCCCCTTCTTGGCTGGGCAGTAGCTGATGACTGTCCTCTATTAGATCGTCCTCAGTGAATAGTGGAGCTGAACCCATAGCATAAGATACTTCTGTAGTAGAGGGAACAGCATAGGACAGAGGCAATGGGAGGACAGGGACTGCTCCCAGGCCATCCCAACTGAGGGTTTGTGTCTGAGGAACCGAACGGCTGTTGACTGGGGGTGTCAGATGTCACAGTGGATGACCGTGTTAACCAATTGACGACGGCAGATGGCTTGGTGGTCGAGACACGACCGCTAGCTGATAACAGGAGCTCAGGTCTCTTGCTGCGACTCCTGCTGCCACTTGCTCCTAGTCTTCTACGACCTCTGCCCAAAGGATTTAGGCCTTTGCCACTCCTCTGTGCACGTCCTTGCACTTCGCTGCCTGACATACTTAGTGCATATATGAGGGGAGTACAATACACTTGACTACTCTTAAAACAGTATTCACAGTATGTAGGCCATTGACAGATTAACAGGTATAAAATGGTACACTACTTAGATGTACGTATGCGGTATGCACTGATGAGGGCAGAAAAATGCGCTACAATATGCCAAAAAACTCTGTCTTTTTATAAAACACCAGCCGGTGAGTACTGTTGCTTGGACTTTCACAGTATGTAGGCCCTTGAGAGATTAACAGGTACAAAATAGTAGACTGCTTTGATGTAGGTATGTGGTATGCACGTATGAGGGCAGAAAAATGCACTACAGTCTACTGAAAAAACTTATTTTTGCACAGCATCAGGACACCACAGTGCAGCACCACAAAAAAAAAGATAAATGTTTATTAAATCCAAAATTGCACTCTGTCACAGAATATTAAGAATGGTGTGAACTGCTGGTTATTATACAGACTAGTCTACAGACTAGTATAAGCAGCAGATGATTTCTTGTGGGAAAAATACACAAAATTGCGCTGAAAAATCACTCCTGCCTCCTGTGATAAGGTTTATGAAGTTAAGGCCGCTTGTTGATATGTATGAGGCAATGAAAAGCTATACCCCTCTCTGATAAAATGCTGAATAACGTGACTGGGAGGTTAATGGCTGGCATAAAAATCCTTCTCAGTCAGAACAAGCACTGCACTTCTGATGTGACTAGCAGTTTGCATTGGAATGCTGCGGTATGATCAATTCAGCGTGTCTGTGTAACCCACAGAGACACGCAGCCGTCGTCTCTCTCTCTGCAGTGTATGCAACGAAATGAGCAGCCGCAAAATGGCTGCCGATTACATAGGGCTGTGACATCACAGGGGTCAATGAATGCTGATAGGCTGCATCCTGCATGTGATTCAGGGTCATCACGTGTTTCTCCCTTCCCGCCTTGCCTTCCCACCTTCCCATCATCCCCTGCCCCAAGTACTGACATGTGCAACCACCATTTTAGATGTCCCAGAGCCTGGAACGCTGTTAAATTGAGTTAATGAAGCAATTCGCGCAATAGAATCGCGGCGATATTCGCATTCGTTGCGAATCGAATAAATCATAAAAATCATAAGATCAAAGGCATATGGGTATGAATGATTTTGCAAATAGATGAGAAATCTGTACTAAAAGAGGTGGTGAACACGACAGGGGGGATGAATATAAGCATCTTGTTTAATTATGTAATAGTTCCGTACTATTTCATTGTAAGGCAATTTTCCTTGCCCTGTCTAGTGACCACTGTGGGTAACCTTGAGCCAATAACCGTTTCTGTATGGATTCTGCTTCTTTGACGAAATCAAAGTCGGTACTACAATTCCTGCGTGCCCGAATCATCTCACCCACGGCAAGTTCTTATAACATGCAGTGGGTAACCCGACCGGGCACACAGAATTGAGTTCACTGCCGTACTTTTGCGAAATGTTGTAGAAAAAAACTTTTTTAGTGACGGCATCTCCTCTTAAATTTAAATCCAAAAAAGAAACAGAAGAATCATGATTCGTGACTGTGAAACAGAAATTACAGGTGTTGGAATTAAGGTAGGAGGAAAAGTCTGAAACGGTTGCCACACCGGGATCCCATATGAATATGAGATCGTCGATATAGCGACTGTACCAGACCAACCTGCTCGTAAAGGGATTGTCTGGAGAAAACAAATAAACGGATTCCCACCAACACATAATATATGTGTGAACCAAGCCTAACCAAATTGAAAAACAAAAAAATGTTCAGGAATGATTTGACAAACATAACAAAGTATTCACGGCCATGCCTCTTAGAATGTGAATGCTTTTTTTTAAAGTAGTTTTATTGAATAAAAGCAGGGAAATATAAATAAAAACTACATATATTTGGTATCACTGTAATTATACTGTCTCTCCATAGATGTTTATTTGGAGTCAACTCAGCGCTCTCCATATGTACATAAATAAGCCTTGGACATCCTTGTCACCAAAGTGCTGCCTGCTTCCTTGGACTTCTTCTAGCAACTATCTACTGCATATTGGGAATATGCCCTAAGGCATGCCATTTTGGAGATCTTTTGATGCAGTCTTTACAATTTTGTAAATTTTGTCATTGTCTAAATTGCCTTAAATTTCTTATACTTGCCCATCTTTCCTGCTCCTAATGCATTAACTTCAAGAATGATGTGTTCACTAGCTGCCTTATAAATCTCAACCCTTGACAAGTGGTACCCTCACAAGATAAGTAATGTTATTTAATTCACCTGCCAGTGGGTTTTAATGTTATAGCTTATCAGTGTTTATGCAAGATTACTCAATGTAGACTAGACTACCATACGGACTACCCAGCATACTTTATAAGACCCAATGCATACTTTATAAGACCCTTTTACTGGCACTTACAGCACATCATGTGTATTATCAAACATAAGCAGGAATTTCGCCAGTTATTTCTAGCAAGCAGCACCAGGTTTGTTATTCAAATTTTCCTAGAAAATTATAGTAAGTATAGTAAGAAATGTCTGCACATAAATCTTAGTGTTCCTTATTTTCTTCTCAATTGTATCAATATAGAGCCCACTGTGGCTTCTTTAGTTACCATTTATTGAAAAACACAGTGCAAATATATATTCTATTGGCTACATGTTTGCTGCTGTGTAAGAATGAATATTTAATAAAAGAAAAACAAAAAACTTTCTTCCTAATATTAAAATATCAGGACCCCAACACTAAGTTACAATTGCACCACATCCTAGGTATGATTTTGAACACTACAAATTCAGTTAAAGCTAACATGAAAACAATATTTTTTGCATATCTTGTATTTTTATAGCTGACTATTTTCTGCTTGACATTTTTAGTTGAGCAATATCCAGAATCCAGACTTGACACCCATCCGCACAGCAACATTCATCTTTAGATGACATCTGTTCAGAATTTTTCAATACCTTAATAGTTATAAAGCATGTGAGGAGGGGGATAATAGAGGGATTATGACATAAAAATGCTAAAGTCCTTGTGGAAGATCTGCTGCACATAAAGTTATGATTTGGTAATTCATACTAATGCAGTTTGTAGTCCTCCAGAGACAGGGCAATAACAGTGCACAATATGCTCTTAAACACTGATGCATAACACATTGTGCTAGAGCCAAAATATGCTGCAAAATATTATTGTACTGCATGGAAAGTAGCACTTTTTAGAAGCTATTCACAGAGATTATCCTTCACAGACCAGTTCACATGGTTTTTACTGTTATTCTTTAATACTTAATGTGGTTTATTTCAGATTTTTACATTTACTGGTCTGTGTTAATAACTTTTCTGAGTTCATTTTACTTTAAATACAAAATTATTCAATTTTTTGTAGCATTGGAACCCACTCAAGTGGAGCATGGTAATTTACTCGGTTAAATTGTTTTGTGTAGCTGAAATATTTCAGAAAAGGGACATTTTGGAAACAGTTTGATAGGGAGCTGTGTGAGTTAGTGGTAGAGAGCATTTCTACAAATCTCTACCACATATGTAACTAATGTGTGTATATATATATATATATATATATATATATATATATATATTATTTTAGAATCAGTTGTTGTTTTTATCAAACTGGCTGATTGAGGTATTTATAAATCCATCTATCTTTATATTATATATTTCTGTAGTTGTGCCAGTTAATTTAGGGATATATATATATATATATATATATATATATATATATATATATGTGTATATATATACAAATGGTCAACTAGCAACTAGTCTTAGGCATTAAAAGCTCATTGTTGTGTGTGAGGAGCAATGCCATCTTATCTGGTACGATCCTACAGAAGCTACTTTAAAACAAATTGTTGAAAAGGTCAACATGTACCCCTGTTCATGATATTTAGAGATTCTCTGGTGTCTGGTATTGTGCCAAGGGACTGGCGCAAGGCGAATGTGGTGCCAATCTTCAAAAAGGGCTCTAGGTCTTCCCCAGGAAACTATAGACAGGTAAGTTTAACGTGCATTGTGGGTAAATTGTTTGAAGGACTTATAAGGGATTACATACAGGAATACATAGGGGATAATTGTATTATAAGTGATAGCCAGCATGGGTTTACTAAGGATAGAAGTTGTCAAACCAATCTAATTTGCTTTTATGAAGAGGTGAGTAGAAGCCTTGACAGAGGAATGGCTGTGGATATAGTGTTTCTGGATTTTGCTAAAGCATTTGATACTGTCCCTCATAGACGTCTGACAGGTAAGTTAAGGTCTTTGGGTTTGAAAATTTTAG
Source organism: Hyla sarda (assembly GCF_029499605.1). NCBI lineage: Eukaryota > Metazoa > Chordata > Amphibia > Anura > Hylidae > Hyla > Hyla sarda. Next base: position 180,765,432 of record NC_079193.1, read on the forward strand.
TTTGTAACTGGATTGAACACTGGCTCATGGATCGTACCCAGAGAGTGGTGGTCAATGATTCGTACTCTGATTGGTCCCCGGTTATTAGTGGTGTACCCCAAGGTTCAGTACTGGGACCGCTGTTGTTTAATTTATTTATCAATGATATAGAGGATGGTATTAACAGCTCTGTTTCTATCTTTGCAGATGACACCAAGCTTTGTAGCACGGTACAGTCTATAGAGGATGTGCATAAGTTACAAGATGACTTGGATAGACTAAGTGTCTGGGCATCCACTTGGCAAATGAGGTTCAATGTGGATAAATGTAAAGTTATGCATCTGGGTACTAATAACCTGCATGCGTCGTATGTCTTAGGGGGGATTAAACTGGCAGAGTCACTGGTAGAGAAGGATCTGGGTGTACTTGTAGATCACAGACTACAGAATAGCATGCAATGTCAGGCTGCTGCTTCCAAAGCCGGCAGGATATTGTCATGTATAAAAAGAGGCATGGACTCAAGGGACAGGGACATAATACTCCCCCTTTATAAAGCATTGGTACGGCCTCACCTGGAATATGCTGTTCAGTTTTGGGCACCTGTCCATAAAAGGGACACTGCGGAGTTGGAAAGGGTGCAGAGACGCGCGACTAAACTAATATGGGGCATGGAACATCTTAGCTATGATGAGCGATTAAAGGAGTTACAATTGTTTAGTCTTGAGAAGAGACGTTTAAGGGGGGATATGATAAACGTATATAAGTATATTAATGGCCCATACAAAAAATATGGAGAAAAACTGTTCCAGGTTAAACCCCCCCAAAGGACGAGGGGGCACTCCCTCCGTCTGGAGAAGAAAAAGTTTAGTCTCAAGGGGCGACACGCCTTCTTTACCGTGAGGACTGTGAATTTATGGAACGGTCTACCTCAGGAACTGGTCACAGCTAGAACAATTTACAGCTTTAAAACAGGATTAGATACATTCCTGGAACAAAATAACATTAATGCTTATGAAGAAATATAAAATCTCATCCCTTCCCCAATATCGCGCCACACCCCTACCCCTTAATTCCCTGGTTGAACTTGATGGACATATGTCTTTTTTCGACCGTACTAACTATGTAACACTGGCTATAATAGAAAGGTGTCAGAGACCCCAGTGTATCACAACTTGATACAAATATGGTTGCATAGCTTAAGACCTGTCAGTGTGTCCATGTGACTTCTGTCTATAGTAAAAACATCTGCATTTGGCACATAAGATGAGAACTGGACCACGCAGCAATCGAAGAAGGTTTACTTCCACCTTGGCCTTCAAATTATCCAGGTCTTAAAAGGGTGGAAAACTATTTATTTTCTTTTTGAATTTCTCTTCTGTCTGACCACAGTGCTCTCTGCTGACACCTCTGTCCATGTCAGGAACTGTTTAGAGTAGGATAGGTTTGCTATGGGGATTTGCTCCTACTCTGGACAGTTTCTGACATGAACAGAGGTGTCAGCAGAGAGCACTGTGGACAGAAAAGAAATTAAAAAAGAAAAGAACTTTCTCTGTAGTATACAACAGCTGATAAGTACTGGAAGGATTAATATTTTTAAATAGAAGTAATTTACAAATCTGTATAACTTTCTGGCCCCAGTTGATTTAAAATAAATAGTTTTCCACCGGAGTACCCCTATAATACAATAAAGTATCTGAGGGATCTGCTGAAAATACAAGTCTTCAGGGAGCTCCAAACTTACAATTTAGAGAGAAATGTATTAGGGGCCATACGAGGTGTTGTGGAGTCCATGTCTGACCTGGGTTAGAACTGCTTTTGTAGCACATGTAACCCTACACAATTCGGTTCTCTGTTTTAATGGCATGGCTGATATGAAAAGATAGATAGATAGAGAATGGATGCATAGATAGATAGATAGATAGATAGAGGATGAATGTATTGATATATAGAGGATGGATGTATAGATAGATAGATAGCTAGATATGAGATAGAAAGATAGATGGATAGATAGATAGATAGATATGAGCTAGATAGATAGATAAATATGAGATAGATAGATATGAGGTAGATATGAGATAGATAGATAAATATGAGATAGATAGATATGAGGTAGATATGAGATAGATAGATAGATAGATAGATAGATAAATATGAGATAGATATGAGGTAGATAGATAATCCACAAAAATGATGAATTAACTTCAGTTAACCTTTTCAGTGGATGTTTGACTACAAAAGTTCACTTATGGTCTGTCACTTAGAAGACGGACATGTAAAATGTATAATAATATGGTGTATTAGTACCAACTGCTAATGCATGCTATTTACTATTATTATTATTATTATTATTAATAATAATAATAATAACAATGGTAATTATAATAGAGATCATTATAACATTAATCTCTTACCGCAAATGGACGTTCATTAACGTCCATCTGCGACTCCTGAGGAATGACGGTATGGCGCTCAGCAGGTGAGTGCGCATCATACCCGGTGGGTCTCGGTTGCTATAGGCAACCAGGACCCACGGCTAATTCCAGACATCGCCGATAAGGCTGATGTTCAGCATCAACCCTTTAGACGTGGCGATCAAATCTGAAAGGAAAGTAAACATTGCCGGTTAGCTCAGTGGTGCTGTTCGGGACCTCCGCGGTAAAATCACGGCATCCTGAACAACTTGCAGGATGCGAGGAGGATCCCTACCGGCCTCCTCGCTGTCTGAATACCGAATGACTACTCTGTGCCTGAGATCCAGGCAGGAGCAGTCGAGCGATGACAACACAGATCAATGCCATGGTATTGCATGGCAGTGATGAGTGTAGGAAATCAGTGTGTACAACGTTATAGTCCCCTATGGGGGCTATAACATTGTAAAAAAATAAAAAAGTAAAAATAAAGTGTTAATAAATGGGATTTAACCCCTTCCCTAATAAAAAGTTTGAATCACCCCCCTTTTCCCATAAAAAAAACTGTGTAAATAAAAATAAACATATGTGGTATCTCCACGTGTGTAAATGCCTGAACTATAAAAACATATAATTAATTAAACTGCACGGTCAATGGCGTACGTGTAAAAAGAATTCCAAAATAGCGTATTTTTGGTAACTTTTTATAACATAAAAAAATTAATAAAAATGTGATCAAAAAGTCTCATCAAAACAAAAATGATACCGATAAAAACTTCAGATCACAGCACAAAAATTTGTCCTCATACCACCCCTTATACGGAAAAGTAAAAAAGTTATAGGGGTCAGAAGAGGAAATTTTTCAACGTATTAATATTGGTGCATGTAGTTATAATTTTTTTAGTAGTAAAATAAAATCAAACCTTGGGTAACTTTGCGACCGTAGGGACCAAGAGAATAAATAAAAGGTGCAATTTTCACCAAAAACTGCACTGCATAGAAACGGAAGCCGCTAAAAATTACAAAATGGCTTTTTTTCAATTTTGCCCCACAAATAATTTTTTTCTGGTTTCGCCATAGATTTTGTAGTGCAATTAATAATGGTATTACATTTTTTTTATTGTTGGCGCAAAGAACAAGCCCTCATATGGATTTTTAGGTGGAAAAAAAAGTGTTATGTTTTTTAGAAGGTGAGGAGGAAAAAACAAAAGTGCAAAAATGATAAATTGCCAAAGAGGGAAGAGGTTAAAGCTTTTTGCTCCATTCATGTTAACATAGGCATTGCCCTAACCTACTGCCTAAACCTTGTAGAAAATCCTATCCTGCCCTCATGTTCCGTTCTCATATCTCGTTCTCATATCCCGTCCCCAAATCCTAACCTCATATGCTGACCCCATATCCTAATGTCATATCCTGACCTTATATCCTGTCCTCATATCCCGACCTCATATCCCGTTCTCAGGTGGGGCTGAGCTGTGATGAAGAGATTGGGGTTGAAGGACCTGTCATGTGGGTGTTTTGGGCAAAAATTATGTTTTTCGCCTTGAGCCAAAACAAGAAAAGGAGTGAAAATAGGACATGACCTGTGGGAGGGGCATGACTAGTCGGAGTAGATTGTGAAAGGGACATGGCCTGTGAGCTGGATCAAGACACTCACCAGTAGATGCAGAGTGGTGCTTCTAGAGTAAGGTATCGGAAGTCCCACAGACTTGCATAGGACTTTTGACAAAAGCCTTGACCCTTGCAAATGGGGGTGGGTTAACATTAATTTAATTATTCTATATTTGTGTGTTTTATGTGTACTAAGTTTCTTCTAAATATCTCCAGTCATTTGGAAGTGATGCTGGAACATAAACACACACACACACACACACACGTATATACATATATTTATATAATGATTATTTCTAATTTAAAAATATCAGAAAGTCAGAATTTCAATGAAGCTAAATTAGTCTTTTCATTGAATACTTTACATAGGTGTTAGCTAAGAAATTTTTCATTGTCTTTATGCTGCATTTTGCCCTTTAAGTTTTTTTTACCTTATCTTTTACCTTATCTTATTAGTAAATATGAATGACTTCAGAAAGTAGTCTACAAGCTAAGACATACTCTATGATGTTTTTGAAATGCACCATACAAAGTATAAACTATACCTTCGGTGTGTTCTGTATAGGAATGGATGAGCAATGGCTGTCAGATATAACCTTTAAAACCTTTCAAATGACAGGTATACATAGCAGTTTGTAATATTTATTCACAGCAAAAATAACCTGCATGTGACTGGATAGTGAAGAAGCTGCAAGGGAAGGAAGTTAAAAGAGATAAAGAAATTCCTGTCACCTACTGAAATAATGTGAGGTGAGAAAGAAGTTATGCAGTCATATAGAGAAGTGAAATAAAAAATATAATTCTGGCTATGCAGTATTAGCAGCGGAGGGTTTCATAGTTTACAATGCAGAAAAGATTTTTGTTAAAGGGAACTTGTCGGGATATTTTCTGCCCCTAAATCCTCCAACAAAACCTTACAAGGAAAATAAAAATATGGACATAAAATAGGCTGTCATTGCTCACACAGTTTAATAAAATGGCCATAGTTCTAAAGTCGGAATTACTGGCGTTTTGTTAAACAGTCTGTGCACTGACGGATGCTTTTTCACACACTTTTATAGAGCAGGTTATATTGAAAATACCACATTTTTTTATATCTATTATACGGTTGCATTATTTTCATTTTATGATATGTGTTCCCAGCCTTATAATGGGAAGTATGTTTATAATAATGTCCAAATATATATTATTTTTTGCTGTATTATGCATAATAAAAGATGTTAAGATGTTAAACATTAATGTATGCAGATTACTGGTTACTGAACCATGTGGGTTTTGCCACTCTCCTAAAGAGTCACATTGGTTGGCAACTAAACATATGGCTTCTGGCTTGATTGTCATCCCTTATGTCGGTTATGACTTTTTATGCCAGATCTGTACTGTACACCTCTTTAGTGTGTATGCATTAGATGCTGTCAGACCAGCCAGCATAACTCTTCAGGAGAGATTGTTTTGTATCTAAATGCCCTTTTGGCAAAATGCCATTTACCAAAGGACAATTTACCAAATGGCTAAAATGTATACTTTTTAAAAATTATTTTGAAGAAAATGCAATAATTTGATGTACAGTAACCCCCCGACCTACGATGGCCCCGACATATGATAAAATCGACATACGATGGCCTCTCAGAGGCCATCGCATGTCGATGTCAGCATCGACATACGATGCTTCTATATATCGGGGTCATCGCATTAACTGCTATCCGAGAGCGCAAAATGCTTAAGCTACTGTCGGATAGCAGTTTAAGCATCCCTGGCAGGTTCGCTCACCTATTCCCGCTGCTCCGGGTCCACTTTGCGATCCTCCGGTGTCTTGCGCATCTTCTCCAGGGTCCGGGCCTCGCTTTCCGGTGTCGTTATTACGTCACTATGCACGCCGCGACGGCGCAGCAGCGTAATAACGTCACCAGAAAGCGAGGCCCGGACCCTGCAGAAGATGCGGAAGAAGCCGGAGGATCGCGAAGAAGACACCGGAGCAGCGGGACAGCATCGGGAGCCCCTGGGACAGCATTGGGAGCGGTGAGGACCTGGTCCGGAGCGGCGGGGACAGGTGAGTACAGCTTCCTATACTTTACATTGCACGGATCCCTCAACATACGATGGATTCGACAAACGATGGGTCGTTTGGAACGAATTACCATCGTATGTTAAGGGACCACTGTATTTGCAGCAAGCCTCCTACTAACAGTTTTACTAGCCACCAGGGGGCAGTGTTGATGACTTGCTAGGAGAGATCTGATAAAGAACTAAGTATTCTTGTAGTTCCCAGGATATCAGTAACATAGGAGAGAATGGTCTCTTGCCTACACATTATCGAAAGTAATTTTCTGGTGTCGGATTAGTGGTCACATGACCCAGCTACATTAATAATAATTCTAATGGCAAATCCTTTCCTCCCCCCCCCCCCAGAAAAAAAAACGAATGAAAAAAAAAAAAGCTTGGAGTTTCAGAGGTGTCTTTACAACGACATGACTTGGATGGATATGTTGCAGTATGCTTGCAGGATAATTTGAGCATGTGTGAATTAGTCCAATGCCTTCACTATAGCAAGGCTATCCAAATGTTGTAATGCGGGAAAAATGAGGGCACTTTGCATATTGGGGTAGGTAGAATCAATAGTAGAGCTTACTATACAGCACAATGGACAACGGACATAACCCTTGTGGACCCCATTATGTCGATGAGGGCCATTCAACAACAGGTTGGCTCCATTGTACAATGGATCTATTATAGAAACATGACAGCTATAATAGTAGTGATAACAGTGCAAAATGGTTATATACAAATAAAATGTACACAGATTGAGTTCTTATGTTCATGGCAAAGCAGTACATGGAAAATTTTGAAAGTATATAAAAAATATAAGCCTTAGTTTTCTGACAATGAAGTATAATATTTTCAAGCTTTTATTGTTTGTATGTTTCATATTTTTCATTTGATCAATAATCAATCTAATTACATCAAGCCAGTTTTAATTTCCTGTATTAAGAAGTATTTTCTAAATGATTTTAGTATTGTATGAATAGTTCGCCCAGTCACAATGAAGGGAGCTGACTAAATTGGATATTGTTCTGGCAGCAGTACTTTACTTAGCTAAGCAGACTGGCGTGCCTGCATAATAGACAATAATTGGCTAGTTAGCTGCAGATTTTATTGAAAAAATGCCCCAGGGATCAGCACCCATTAAGTCCTTCTTATTGCATATATCTAATGTACTACACTTCTCAATACAGTAAGCCCACAAAAGTTGGCTTTGAAAATGGTAGAGTGAGAGTGAATTCAATTGTACATTTTAATCAGCCGTGTTGTACGACAAAAGTACGGAATAAATTGTAAAAATTTTTGGCTGGTTTTATATACGTCCTTTACTGCATAAAACTTTAATGTGAATATAACTAACAAACTATAGCTTTTTGTTTTTAGATTAAACTAGAACTTGTTTTATTTTTATAGGAATTTCATAGTGACACACTCTCCTTGGCATCAAACTGCACAATGTCTGGCACCTAGTCATTTGTACATTTGGCCAATTACACTTTCACTGGTGGCAAGTAAAACAGGCAGCATAATGTTAGGTAATGTTAAGTTGTACTCATAAATGCATCCAGTTTGATTTGAAACAAATGTACTATATACATACATATATAAAGTCATTGGTTTTCACAAAGGATTGCACTGTTTTGTGAACTGCTTGTAAACATCATAGCCTGGCTAGCATTTCCAAACCCTAATATGTCTTAACAGCAAACATAGACATTTTCTTTTCATGTATTTCTAGGACTTTCTTGATACACATTTTACAAGGAACTTTAATATTTTATGTTGATATTCACTGCGCTGCAAAATCGTAAAGAAACAACTATTTTGTTTTAAGGTGTCACTCTATTTGAAGAGACAGATAATACTAACATAATACAGATTACATTTAAGGGGATTTTCTTAAGCATATTTTTAAAGAATTTTGGTGATGTTTTCTAGATATTAAAATGCAAACTTTACTATCTATATTTCAAATAATCCTGAATCTAACAATTTGCCTTCTGACCACTAGGGCTAAAACTAAGCAGAGACTTCCTGTTCTGTACAGATCATTTTCTAGTAATAATAAATAAAAATAGACAGATTCTCTAGGACTAAATAGATAAATAGTACAAGGTATATATAAGTGATTGCTTGTTGAGTGTGTGATGGATAGGGATGAGCGAATCAAATCTGACGAATCCAAATTCGTTACAAATTTCAGTAAAAATTTGATTTGCAACGAATGTGAATATCGCTGCAATTCGATCGCAAATCGCTTCATTAAAATCCATTTAGTGCGGTCCAGGCTCCAGGGCATCTAAAATGGTGGATCCACATGTGAGGACATGGGGTAAGGAATCCTGTGAGGCGGGAACAAGGGTAGACGGGAAGACCCTGAATCACATGCAGCATGCAGCCTATCAGCAGCCAGCCACCCCTGTGATGTCACAGCCCTATATAATTGGCAGCCATCTTGCGGCCTGTCACTTCAGCCTTTTATTGCAGAGAGATAGAGAGGGACAGACAGCGCTGTGTGTTGCATAGAAAAGCATTTTTCCAGCAGTGATTCCCCTCCCAGTCACTACAGCGTTCTATTACAGAGAGGGACAGAGAGCAGTGTGTTGCACAGAACAGTCCAAATCCTGCCTAGAAGCACTAATAGGGAAGGGAGTGAGATTGAGAGATAAAGTGCAATTTTGGGTGTAGTACACAGCGACTGTGTGCTGCATCACTGGTGTGTACTGCTCGTGTTGTACACAAATACTGTTTTAAGCGTACTGGAGCGCATTGTCTTCCCCACAAAAGTGCATACCACATATGTACATCTAAGTGGTGTGCTATTTGGTTCCTGTTAAAGTCTTAAGGGCCTAGATACTGTGAAAGCCAGTAAATGGATCCTTATGGAGGCCCAGGCAACATCACAAGCAAGGCACAACAAAACCCCGACTGTACCCCACAAAGAGAGACTGGATAAGACAAATAAACAAAGAAAGCACATGGTTGCAACCATTTAACCAGCACTTGAAAGCCAGTAAATGGATCCTTATGGAGGCCCAGGCCACATCACAAGCAAGGCACAACAAAACTCCGACATGGATCTATTACTCCGTCAAAAACAAAAACTGCTACCAGCAACATGCTCAGTATTAGGGAGGGTAGAGGGTATGACATGGAAGGATTTACCCTGCTGTGCTTAACAGTAATTAAATAAGTAGGACACAGTAATTTAGGAATTTTTCATTTGCGGCTTTTATGCCACTATACGTATTTATCTTGAGGAGCTTTTTGAGCCTGGTTTAAATCCATGAACTCCTGAAAAACAGCATCACAAGCAAAACAAAAAAGCGTAAAAACTGTGAGGACTCAAAAACTGTTGAAAATAAGCTTAAAAATAATGATAACAAACAGTGTAAACATTGCCTCGGGGAGTGTATCTATGACAAAATTCACACATTTTTGCGTCAATTTTTTATCTGACCTTGTTCATACAGCTTTAAAAGGGGTACTCCGCCCCTAGACATCTTATCCCCTATCCAAAGAACGAGTGGGGCGTGAACATGACGTCACGAGCCTCCGCCCCGCATCACCAGTCATCCGGCACAAGACAGTACATGATCTGGTAGCAAAGGAAAATCTATACAGATGTATCACACCAATCTTGTTTCAATGTTTCAAAAGGGCTCTGGCAATATTATTGATCATCCTTGATGCTAATGGCATATAATGGCATCATAGCCTATAGCCTATATGTTCAGTATTTTACAGCCTCATTCCTTTTCTTACAATAAGTGAGGGATATTTTAAACTTAATTTAAGTAGGTAGGGGCATAGTTACACATCATGTCCATGTATACTAATGAATTGCAATAAACAGTAGCAGAAATAAACTGGAAATTTGGCAAATTCTGTGGTTGGCCCTGTTGACCTTCACTATTATGGGCATATACAACTTATAGAATACATAAAGAAGGAAAATACAGGGTAAATGTTGTTCTGAAAAACAATCAAACTAGAAAGAAACTAAAATTCAAGTGACTTTTATGAGGATGTGCTGAAAATTTGCTTTACATTTTTCTATTATTTTAGCTGTATACTTAGCTGCTTAGTGAACAACTATTCACTGGGCAAAGAGCATCCGGTCTAGTAAATGTGAATAAGTGATGATACTAACAGCATACAGTATTTGACAAGAGTCCCTGCACCTGTACTTTTTTTGCATTAAAAAAAAGAAAGTCAGATTTGGACATATCCAATTTTGTGTGTAAAAGTCTAAATGTATCAAAAATAAATAAATATTCTCTAGTTGTTGGTCTCTGTAGATTTTTTTATTTAGATCTTTTAGGATTGGTGAACACAAACCAAAGACATCATTGGGTACAAATATAGTCACAGGAAACCCAAAACTAAGGCTGGGTTCACACCTCGTTTTGTACCTACGGCTCCCGTATACGGCTGGGAGGGGGGGGTGGGCAGGGCTTAATCGTGGCGCCCGCACTCAGCCGTATAGGGGAACCGTATTTAATGCATGTCTATGATCCGACCGGAGTGAACCGCAACCTCTGGTCGGCTACATTTTCGGCCGCATGCGGTTTCCCGACCGTAGGCAAAACGCGGTCGACCACGTTTTTGCCTGGGGTCGCGAAACCACATACGGCTGAAAACGCAGCCGACCGGAGGCTGCGGTTCACTCCGGTCGCCTCATAGACATGCATTAAATACGGTTCTCCTACACGGCTGAGTGCGGGCGCCGCAATTAAGCCCCGCCCACCCATCCTCCCAGCCGTATATGGGAGCCGTAAGTACAAAACGAGGTGTGAACCCAGCCTAAGGCTGCAATGAGTCCTAGCACAACTTTGGTTGGAATTGGTTGGAACCAGTAAGTCTGGCCTGGCAAGATCTGTCAACAAAAAAAAGGGTATATAAAAGCATATGTCTATATAAGGTTAGGCATTAAGATTCTGGCCATCCTTTTTTTTTATCTTCATAGACCTTTCTAGTTCTAAGGAATAAGCCTTATTGTTGGTATCTATATATATATATATATATATATATATATATATAAAACTCAACGTGTGTGTGTGTGTATATGTATGTTCCACAAAAACTTCCAAACGGCTAAAGATATTAAAATGAAACTTGGCACACATGTTACTTATATGTCAACAACAAACATAGGATAGGTGATTTAACCCTTACTCACCCCCATTTGCCAGGGGCGGGGTTTATGTTTAAAGTCCCATACAAGTCTATGGAAAATATATGTTACTACATAACTTCCAAACGGCTGGAGATATTTCGATAATACTTGGTCACATGTTACTTATATGTCCACTTAAAATATAGGATAGTTAATTTAACCCTTAACTACCCACATTTGTGAGAGTCGGGGTTTTTGTTTAAAGTCCAATGCAAATCAATGGGAAATGTATGTTCTCGCATAACTTCTGTACGGCTGGAGATATTTGAATACCTGGTACACATATTACAGGTTGGGAAATGAGGATGGGATGGGAGGTCGAGATAGGAGGTCAAGATAGGAGGTCAAGATAGGAGGTCTGGATAGGAGGCTGGGATTGGAGGTTGGAGGTCGAGATTGGAGCCCGGGATAGGATGTTGAGATAGGAGGACGGGATAGGGGGTTGAGATAGGAGGACGGGATAGGAGGTGGAGATAGGAGGGGGAGATAGGAGGTCGGGATAGGAGGGGGAGATAGGAGGTCGGGATAGGAGGTCGAGATAGGAGGTCGGGATAGGAGGCTGGGATAGGAGGTCGAGATAGGAGCCTGGGATAGGAGGTTGAGATAGGAGGTCGGGATAGGAGGTCGGCATAGGAGGTGAAGATAGGTGGACGGGATAGGGGGTTGAGATAGGAGGACGGGATAGGAGGTCGAGATAGGAGGACGGGATAGGAGGTCGAGATAGGAGGTCGAGATAGGAGGACGGGATAGGAGGACGGGATAGGAGGACGGGATAGGAGGACGGGATAGGAGGACGGGATAGGAGGACGGGATAGGAGGTCGAGATAGGAGGACGGGATAGGAGGTCGAGATAGGAGGTCAAGATAGAAGGAAAGGAGGACGGGATAGGAGGACAGGATAGGAGGTCGAGATAGGAGGTCGGGATAGGAGGCCGGGATAGGAGGTTGAGATAGGAGGTGGAGATAGGAGGTGGAGATAGGAGGTTGGGATAGGAGGCCGGGATAGGAGGTCGAGATAGGAGCCTGGGATAGGAGGTTGAGATAGGAGGTCGGGATAGGAGGTCGGCATAGGAGGTGGAGATAGGTGGACGGGATAGGGGGTTGAGATAGGAGGACGGGATAGGAGGTCGAAATAGGAGGACGGGATAGCAGGTCGAGATAGGAGGACGGGATAGGAGGTCGAGATAGGAGGACGGGATAGGAGGACGGGATAGGAGGACGGGATAGGAGGACGGGATAGGAGGTCTGGATAGGAGGTCGAGATAGGAGGACGGGATAGGAGGTCGAGATAGGTCAAGATAGGAGGAAAGGAGGACGGGATAGGAGGACAGGATAGGAGGTCGAGATAGGAGGCCGGGATAGGAGGTTGAGATAGAAGGTGGAGATAGGAGGTTGGGATAGGAGGCCGGAATAGGAGGTCGAGATAGGAGGACGGGATAGGAGGTCGAGATAGGAGGTCGAGATAGGAGGTCGGGATAGGAGGCTGGGATAGGAGGTCGAGATAGGAGTCCGGGATAGGAGGTTGAGATAGGAGGACGGGATAGGGGGTCGAGATAGGAGGACGGGATAGGAGGTCGAGATAGGAGGTCGGGATAGGAGGCTGGGATAGGAGGTTGAAATAGGAGGTGGAGATAGGAGGTGGAGATAGGAGGTCGGGATAGGAGGTCGGCATAGAAGGTGGAGATAGGAGGATGGGATAGGGGGTTGAGATAGGAGGACGGGGTAGGCGGTTGAGATAGGAGGACGGGATAGGAGGTCGAGATAGGAGGACGGGATAGAAGGACAGGATAGGAGGTTGAGATAGGAGGACGGGATAGGAGGTTGGGATAGCAGGTCGAGATAGGAGGTCGAGATAGGAGGACAGGATGGTCTGGATAGGAGGTCGGGATATGAGGAAGGGATAGGAGGTTGAGATAGGAGGTGGAGATAGGAGGTGGAGATAGGAGGTCAGGATAGGAGGCCGGGATAGGAGGTGGAGATAGGAGGACGGAATAGGAGGTTGAGATGGGAGGTCGGCATAGAAGGTGGAGATAGGAGGACGGGATAGGGGGTTGAGATAGGAGGACCGGATAGGAGGTCGAGATAGGAGGACCGGATAGGAGGTCGAGATAGGAGGACGGGATAGGAGGTCGAGATAGGAGGACGGGATAGGAGGTCGAGATAGGAGGACGGGATAGGAGGACGGGATAGGAGGATGGGATAGGAGGATGGGATAGGACAACGGAATAGGAGGTCGGGATAGGAGGTCAGGGTATGAGGAAGGGATATGAGGACGGGATATGGGGTTGGGATATGGCAACAATATATGGGGATGGGATTTGAAGTCAAAAGCTTCCTCCTTTGTTGATTTTCCTCCCCAACAAGGATGAGGAAGGAAAAACCGAGCAACGCCGGGTACTCAGCTAGTTATGTAAATAAAGCTTGAAAGGCAAGGCATTTCTTAGTATGGCTACAGCCCATGTCCTCCTTATTACCACCCATAGGCAGCTTGCATCTTATTTACATAATAACAAAAAGTCTATCTCTGCTCTGGAAAGGACTATGCATTTAACAAAGGTATGTCTGGAATCCTTATGACTTGTCCTAGCTAGCCATTTGATTATTTTCTCCAATATGTTTCTTCTGGCTAGAAAAAAAGTTGTGCAGTATTAGATTAGATCCATATAGTGACGAGAGCTATCACAGCCCGACACAGTAACTTCCTTCATAGTGTCAACTAAGGCTGGGTTAACATATGTCCGGCATCCGGCATAGGTGAACTCAGCCTAGATCTGGATGCAACTAATGCCACAACTGATGACAAGTTGTCATCAGTTGTATGGCATCCGGCATCCCAGCTGCGTTACCCTGTCCGATGCCTCCGGTGTGTCCAACCATCCAGTGTCAAAATTGAGATGCTGGATGATTGTGAACTGTCCCATTCAAATGAATGGGATCAGTTCTAGCATCAGTTTCCCTCTGGTGCATGCTGGATGCCTGATATATGTGAACCCTGCCTAAGTGAGTAGTTAAGTTTTTTTTTTGTTTTTTTAAACAATGTATGGTAGTCAAAAAATCCTGCTTCTGTACATACAGTTGATGAAAGAAAAGCTTAAAGGGGTAATCCAGGCAAAAACTTTTTTTATATATCAACTGGCTCCGGAAAGTTAAACAGATTTGTAAATTACTTCTATTAAAAAATCTTAATCCTTCCAATAGTTATTAGCTTCTGAAGTTGAGTTGCTGTTTTCTGTCTAACTGCTTTCTGATGACTCACGTCCCGGGAGCTGTCCAGCTCCTATGGGGATATTCTCCCATCATGCAAGGGATATTCTCCCATCATGCACAGCTCCCGTGACGTGACATCATCATTGAGCAGTAGTGTTGAGCGGCATAGGCCATATTCGAATTCGCGAATATTCGCGAATATATGGATGAATATTCGTCATATATTCGCGAATATTCGCATATTCGTAATATTCTAGTTTTATTTTTCGCATATGCGAAATTATTTCAAAAATTCGCGCATGCGAAAATAACATATTCGAAAAATTTGCATTTACAAAATCAGCATAAGCAAACATTCGCACATGCGAAAATTAGCATATGCTAATTTTCGCATATGCGAACATTCGCACACCAGTCTCACACAGTAGTATTAGAGCCTTCTTTACACCACACAAGCTGGAAGCAGAGAGGGATGATCACTGTGATGTGTACTGTGAATAAAAAAAAAAAATGAATATTCGTAATTACGAATATATAGCGCTATATTCGAGAATATTCGCGAATTCGCGAATATGCTATATTCGCAAATAAAATTCGTATTGCGAATATTCACGAGCAACACTATTGAGCAGTTAGACAGAAAACTTCAGAAGCTAATAACTATTGGAAGGATTAAGATTTTTTAATAGAAGTCATTTACAAATCTGTTTAACTTTCCGGAGCCAGTTGATATATATATAAAAAAAAGTTTTTGCCTGGAATATCCCTTTAAAAGAAGAATGTGTTTATAACTTCTGCTCATAAGCTTTATTTTTAATAACAGTGCATATTGTAGATAAAGAAGCAGGCCATTTAAGCTTGCACAATGCACTTACTTTTGCTGGAAATCTATGCAGGAAATGTATACAGATGCAATGGAAAATTAACCTGTAAGTCAAAAGGTGAGCTGCTCTGTATCCCATTTATAATCACCAGTAGTAATGCTCAAATGCTATTATTACCAGAAGTTAATGACAACTTTGTTGGTTAACAGCTCAATGTGAAGTTGAGGATTGTTAACACTCTATCAAACTCCTTGTTAAGTGTTCTCATTTTTATTTAAAAACAGTCGGATTGCAGCTGGAAATGTGTTGAAGGGATCGTTTAAACCCTCCTGGGCTCATAATTCTTTTTCCATCAGTCATAGGATTGGTTCCCTATTATTTTTATGTAACTGCCATTAATTGCAAATGTCTGGTGCCACCATAATGGGCTATTTTTGTACTCAGTAGAGCCATACACTACATGTTACAAATCATGTAAAATACTTAATATTGGCTTAGCTATTATTAATAATACATGATTTGTTCATGTTTATGAACTTGTTAGTAAGTACGTCTGCCTTTCTATTTGAGACAGGTGTAATATTGCCTAGACTTATACATGGAATTTGGCTGTATATGACTTAGTAGTAGGATTATATGTTTAGTGTGCTTGGTGCTTTTGCCATCAATGGTTTCATTTACATGCTGAATGATATAACTCTCAAATATGTTAGAATTTATTTTGCCCCATTGCAGCTATACCGAACCTTGAGATGTTCTAGTTCATATGGCGAAGCAGTTTGAAAGTGTTTCACAAATATCAAAGTATGTCATCGTTGGTAGTCTGAGCCTTGTTACATGCAAAACCACTCTATAAGCATCTTTGGGTCTATGTTGTTGGAATCTAACAACAATGGGACAATAATGCATGTGTGCATGCAGTATGCACAGGTTAAAGTTTGGTTCCAGTTTTGAATTATACATGCAACATCTGTGGTGAATTTTAGAGCAAAGATTTTGAAAGAAATGAGAAATACAAACAGAAGGATTCCCATCTGAATGTTATGGCACATCCACGGGATGTGCCATGAATGTCTGATATAAGAAGACATTGAAAAACATCTAAGAGATCTGCATGTATCTTGAGATCAAGGGCCCCCAATCCTCTCTAGCTGCTGCTAGTGGTGGTTGAAAAATTAAAAACTTTAGAGCTGGCTGTGTTGCACAGTTTATGTAAGTCCCATTGACACTAATTGGAGTCATACAAACAGTGTAGCACTACACTCTTACTGTAACTCCTGACTTACAAAAACAGCAATGGTCATGGTGCTATGTTGTTTATACTCCCATTAAAGTTACCCCACTCCCACTGTTTGGCATTGCAGTATGGGTGAGAGATACCAGAGAGAAGGCAGTGCCTAGGTAGCAATGCATTTAGACTCGAGTCAAGTTTTACAGAAAATGGTTTTCCGTTCTTCAAAAATTACAGTAATTCTTCCCATGACAAAGAATCTTTTTAAAACACAGATGGTGGGGGGGGTTTTCTGAGGGTTCAATTTTCATGGCTGTGTATGTGATATTTTTTGTGCTTTTCCTCCTTTGCAAAAGGACTCTGTAGGACTTACTGGCATTTTTGAGAAAGTATGTTATAATTAGTTACTATGTTCACTGAAAAACAAACAAAATGGGGAAGTACACGCAAGCAAATCAATAATTAATACCAAAATTTATCTTTATTGAATCAACATCATAAAATACAAATTAAACAATCAAACTGCATGGAAAGCAGAGCACAGACAAGAGGATACATAAAGGTATATTCAAAAAGAGAAAACAGAAATGGTCGCACATCCACAACATGCACAATGATCTAAGGCTTCTCAGCAACATTTAATAAACTAACAGGTCGTTAGTAGAGATGAGCAAAATGTTGGAAAATTCGATTCAGCCAATTTGCCCAATTTCCCAAAAAAATTTGGTTTGGTCCTTTTAAAAATGGCTATTTCTGGGCTACAGAGAGCCTCAATAGGGGTGTAGAACACTTTGCTTTGTCGTAACACGCATAGGGAGTGTGCTGGGGTAGTGAATTAATACTTTTATTCAGTAGGACATGAAGATTGTTTTGGAAATGAACCTTCATGCCATGAGAATGTAGTGACAAGACTTTCCTTCCATTCAGTACTACTTTTATGTATCAAAACTATTTATTTAAATTCTATTAAATTTAATTTAAAATTTTACAAGTCACTATTCATCAATTATAAAACAAAAAAACTTTTTTTTAACCCCTTAAAGGGGTACTCCCATGGAAAACTTTTTTTTAACCCCTTAAGGACCGGGCGTTTTTCGGTTTTTGCTCTTTCGTTTTTTCCTCCTTACCTTTAAAAAAATCATAACTCTTAAAATTTTGCACCTAAAAATCTGTATTATGGCCTATTTTTTGTGCCACCAATTCTAATTTGTATTGATATCAGTCATTTTACCCAAAAATCTACGGCGAAACGGGAAAAAAATCATTGTGCGCCAAAATTGAAAAAATACAGCCATTTTGTAACTTTTGGGGGCTTCTGTTTCTACGTAGTACATCTTTCGGTAAAAATGACACCTTATCTTTATTCTCTAGGTCCATACGGTTAAAATGATACCCTACTTGTATAGGTTTGATTTTGTATTACTTCAGAAAAAAATCATAACTGCATGCAGGAAAATGTACACGTTTAAAATTGTCATCTTCTGACCATTATAACTTTTTTTTTTTTGTGTTCAGGGCGCTATGAGGGTTCATTTTTTGAGCCGTGATCTGAAGTTTTTGTCGGTACAATTTTTACATTGATCTGACTTTTTTATCGCTTTTTATTCATCTTTTCATGATATAAAAAGTGACCAAAAACACGCTATTTTGGACTTTGGTATTTTTTTGCGCGTGCGCACGTGGCAATGCCACATATGTTTATTTTTGTTTTAATTTACACTGTTTTTTTATTATTTGAAATGCCGGGTGATTCAAACTTTTATTAGGGGAAGGGATAATTCAAAGGGTTAATGATTTTTTTTTACACTTTTCTTTTGCAATATTATAGCCCCCATAGGGGGCTATAACATTGCATTTACTGATCTTTAACAGTGTTCAATGCATCTCCATAGGGATGCAATGATCAGTGTTTTCGGCGATTGATTGCTCAAGCCTTCATCTCAGGCTTGAAGCATTCAATCGGCGATCGGACTGCAGGAAGGAAGGTAAGAGACCTTCCTCCTGTAGTACAGCTGTTGGAGATTCCGCGATTTCACCGCGGCGATCCCGAACAGCTCCCTGAGCTAACCGGCACTTTTTACTTTCACTTTTAGCCGCGTGGCTCAGCTTTGAGCGCGCGGCTAAAGGGTTAATATCGTGCAGCACCGCGATCAGTGCCGCGCGCTATTAGTGGCGGGTCCCGGCTTCACTATGATGCCGGGCTCGCCGTGATATGATGCGGGGTCACCGTGGGACCCGCGTTATATCACTGGAGCGGGACCAAGGACATACTCATACGTCCTTGGTCCTTAAGTAGTTAAATCAACTGGTGCCAGAAAATTAATCACTTGTATTAAAAAATCTTAATCCTTCCAGTACTTTTTAGGGGCTGTATACTAAAGAGAAATCAAAAAAGAAATGCATTTCCTGTGATGTCCTGACCACAGTGCTCTCTGCTGACCTCTGCTGTCCATTTTAGGAACTGTCCAGAGAAGCATATGTTTGCTATGGGGATTTTCTTCTTCTCTGGACAGTTCCTAAAAAGGACAGCAGAGGTCAGCAGAGAACACTGTGGTCAGGACATCACAGGAAATGCATTTTTTTTTGTTTTCTCTTTAGTATACAGCCCCTAAAAAGTACTGGAAGTATTAAGATTTTTTTAATAGAGGTGATTTAGAAATCTGTTTAACTTTCTGGCACCAGTTGATTTAAAAAAAAAAAAAGTTTTCCACGTGAGTACCCCTTTAAGGACTCAGCCCATTTTGGCCTAAGGACTCAGCAAATTTTATTTTTACATTTTCTTTTTTTTTCTCTTCTCCGTCTAAAAATAATAACATTATTATATTTTCATCCACAAACGAGTATGAGGACTTGTTTTTTGCGTGACCAGTCATCCTTTGTAATGACATCACTCATTTTACCATAAAATGTATGGCTGAACAAAAAAATATTATTTGTGTGGGAAGATTGAAAAGAAAGAAATTTAGCAAATTTTTAAGGAGACCATATAGTGGCTGAATGACATAGCGTGGAGGTGGCGGCAGCATAAAGAGACCATATAGTGGCTGTATGACACAGTGTGGAGGTGGCGGCTGTATGAGGAGACCATATTGTGCCTGAATGACACAGCGTGGAGGTGGTGGCAACATGAGGAGACCATAAAGTGGCTGGATGACACAGCTTGGATGAGGCTGAAGCATGAGGAGACCATATAGTGGCTGAATGGCACAGCCTGGAGTTGGCGGCAGATGAGGAGACAATAGGGCCTCACAATCTCTAATAATAAAAGATGAATTTTAAAATTTCCATTGAAGATGTATGGTACCTAGTGCTACCATAAACAAATAATGTCCCAGGCCCAGCAGCATCACTAAACATGTAGTTGCTGAATGACACAGACAGGAGCAGTCTGCAGCAGGATGCACAAGAGGGTTTCATGACCCCTAAGATTGAAAGATCAATGTTGAAAATTCAATCCAGCATGTATGTGAGCTAGTGCTAACATCCAAGAATATAAGGCCCAAGCCCAGCAGCATCACTAAGCCAAGTAGTTTCTGAAACACACAGCCTGGAGCAGACATCAGCATGAGTTTACAAGAGGGCTTCACAAGCCCTAACATTATGTTAATGTTGAAATCTGTGTAGAAGATGTCTGTTAGCTAGTGCTAACACATCAAATTTTTTTAGGCACAGGCCCAGCAGCACCACTAAGCCATATAGTTGCTGAAACACACAGCATGGAGCAGGCAGCAGGATGCGTACATAAGAGGGCTTCACAACCCTAACATTAAAAGATCAATATTGAAATCTCGATTGTAATATCCAAGACAGTCCCAGCATCATCAGAAATCAATATATTGGCGGAATGACACAGTCTGAAGGTGGGGAAAGCATAAGGAGCCAATATAGTGTCTGAATGGTGCAGCCTGGAGTTGGCCGAAGCATGAGGAGACAAAATAGTGGCTGAATGAAACAGCCAGGAGGTGGCAGAAGCATAAGGAGACAAAATAGTGGCTGAATGAAACAGCCTGGAGGTGGCAGGAGCAGCATCAGGAGTCCTGAAAGTGACCCGGTCACAGAGTGGTGCAGGGGGTTACAATACCAGTACCCGGTGATGAAGGTGGCTGAAATGTTTGTAACTGGGAGCAGTGCCTTAAATCTGTTTGGCACTATCCATATTTGTACAGTATTGGTGTAGCACCATGGTCAATCTACTCTGATGCATCTGGCATTGGTGGGTGGAAATCCTTGCTGATCCATGCCTGATTTATCTTCCCAAAGGTCAGTCTCTCCACATTTTTTGTGGACAGACGAGTTCTCTTTCGGGTGACTATGGTCCCTGCCACACTAAACACCCGCTCTGATGCCGCACTACTTGCCAGGCAGCACAGCTTTTCCAGGGCAAACTGCAATTTGCGGCCACAAATCAAGTTTGGCTGCCCAGAAGTCCAGCGGATCTTCAAGGTGTGTTGGCAGGATCATGTCAAGGTATGCCACCACCTGCTGGTTCAGGTCCTGCTCCATGTCTACCTGCTGCTGATGAGTTGCTTCACTATGCGGGGGGAAGAAAGGTACTCATCAGTGACTGTAGACTCAGTCTGCTGCTGATTGAGCTGGTACTGCTCCTGCCACCCCACCCCTCCTCGGCAGCCATGGCAGGGGAAGGTGAGCGCAGAGGGCCCCCCGAGTTAGTCCTGCTAGTGGATGGACGATGGCACCGATAGGCATCAGCCAGCTGACTACATAGGATCTCTCTGTAGTAGGTCAGTTTGTCCTCCCTCTCAGTGGGTGTAAAAAAGGCACCCATTTTGTGCCGGTAGCGAGGGTCCAATAAGTTGGAGACCCAGAAGTCATCCCGCTGCCGAACGGTGACAATTCGGCTGTAATTACTCAAGCAAGTGAGCATGCATCGTGCCATTTGTGCAAGTGACTCGGAGGGACTCCCTGCCTCCATCTCCACTGCATACTGCCACAGTGTGTCTGGGTCCTCTGTCTCGCCTTCCTCATAACCCTCTAGCTCTTCTAGTTCATCATGCTCCTCCTCTCCTGTCAGATGACTAGAAACATCGCCCATCTCATCAAACCTAAACTGTGCTCCACTGTGCCCCTCATCCTGCTCCTCCTTCTCCAGTTCAGCCCCCACAGGGATCATGTGGCTGTGAGATGAAGGCGCAATGTCTCCATTGCCCTGACCAGCCATTGTTTCCAATGGAGCAGTGCAATGATGTCGTTCATCCCATAATCCTGGCGACTTACGAATAATGTGGCTTCCTCAAAGGGCCTGAGCAAACGGCAGGTTTCACGTATGAGCTGCCACTGGTTCACATTGAAGTTACACACTATATTACCCCTATCAGCTTGGACCATCAAGAAATCGGTGATGGCTTTTCTCTGTTCGTACAGTCGGTCCAACATATTCCAATGTGTGGCAACATCATAAATCAGACTATGTTGGGGGATACCATTCTGACGCTGCAGCTCAAGGAGGGTGTGCTTTGCGGTGTACGAGTGGCTGAAGTGTATGCAAAGTTTCTTTTCATTGTTAGGATGTCTTGCAAATGGGGGGAACACTTCAGGAACTGCTTGACAACCAGACTTAACACATGTGCCATACAGGGCACATGGGTCACCCTTCCTTGTCGCAGCGCGGCCACAATGTTCTTCCCGCTGTCGGTCACCATGGTTCCCATTTCCAGTTTTCGTGGAATAAGCCATGCTCTAATTTCTTTACGAATGACTTTTAGCAGTTCATCCCCTGTGTAACTCTTTTTGCCATAGCAAACCATGTGAAGAACAGCCTGACACCGCCGTGCCCTGCACACATGGTATGCTGAATGGCCAATAAAACTTGTCCGGGAGGTGGAGGCTGATGACACAGTGGAGGATGAGGAGGCGGAATCGCACACTGTCACAGGACCAACTAGCTGACAGCATGGAAGAGGAAGCGGCTAGACCTGTCCAAGTTGGGGTTGTGGCTGTGCAGGAACCACACTCACCCAGTGAGCCGTAAAGGACATGTTTTGTCCCTGACCATAGTTACAGCTCAAGATGTCGGCGCTGCCGTGCACTTTGGTACACAACGACAGGCTCAAGGACTGGCCCTCCTTCTCTTCCACAAAATTGTGCAGGGCTGGTACTGCCTTCTTCGCAAAGAAATGACGGCTTGGTACTCTCCACCTCGGTTCGGCACAAGCCATCAGTTCTCTGAAAGGTGCAGAGTCCACCACTTGAAAAGGGAGGGACTGCAGCACCAGCAACCTAGACAGGAGCACATTCAGCTTCTGCGCCATTGGATGAGTGGGCGCATACTGTTGTCTCTTGGACATGGCTACGCGGATGGATTGTTGCTGGAATGGCTGACTAAAAGTGGGAGGAGCAGGAGCATCTGGAGCGACAGACGGAGGGTATGACACACAGCTCCCTTCAGCTGAGGTGGTGGAGCCTTGGCTGGCTGAAGGAGGGAGTGGCTGGCCACTGGGTGATGCAGCAGGCTGGACCAATACATCGGAGCCTCTGTTCTCCCAGGCCGCTTTATGGTGGCAAAGCATATGTTGACACAGGGCCGTGGTGCCAACATTGGGACCCTGGCCACGCTTCACCTTCTGCCGACATATCTTGCATGTGGCTATGTGAACCTCCTCCGGATGCTTGATGAAAAACTGCACCACCACGAGTAGCTGATTTTCCCACCAACAGTCCGCACTAATTTACAGCTACTTCAGCCGTCTCCAGGAACCCCTGTTCCACTACCTTCCGGAAAGTAAGGCTGCCGCGAAGCAGGTGGTCTCCCCCGGGCATGTTTGTCTGCACGTCATTGATGCCCTCCTCAGGTTCCCCAACAGTGCCTGCTTCAGGACCCTGAACCCTGGCAACACCGCATCCCACGTCACTCTTCTCATCACTAGCAGAGGAAGGGGCGCATGTCTCCTTCCCATTCTTGGCTGGGCAGTAGCTGCTGACTGTCCTCTATTAGATCATCCTCAGTGAATAGTGGAGCTGAACCCACAGCATAAGATACTTCTGTAGGAGAGAGAACAGCATAGCACAGAGGCAATGGGAGGACAGGGACTGTTCCTGGGCCAAGCCAACTGAGGGTTGTGTCTGAGGAACCCAACGACTGTTGACTGGGGGTGTCAGATGTCACTTGTGATGAAGTGGATGACCGTGTTAACCAATTGACGACAGCAGATGGGTTGCTGGTCGAGACACGACCACTAGCTACTACCGGCAGCTCAGGCCTCTTGATGCGACTCATGCTGCCACTTGCCCCTAGTCTGCTGGGACCTCTTCCTGAAGGATTTAGGCCTCTGCCACTCCTCTGTGCACGTCCTGGCACTTCTCTGCCTGACATACTTAGTGCGAATATGAGGGGAGTACAATAAACTTCACTACTCTTAAAACAGTATTTGTCTAGAACAGCAGCAGGTGATTACTTTTGCTTGGACTTTCACAGTATGTCGGCCCTTGACAGTTTAACAGGAACAAAATAGTTAACTACTTAGATGTAAGTATGCGGTATGCACTGATGAGGACAGAAAAATGCGCTACAATACACAAAAAAACTCTGTATTTATGTAAAACACCAGCTGGTGAGTACTATTGCTTGGACTTTCACAGTATGTAGGCCCTTGACAGATTAACAGGTACAAAATGGTACACTACTTAGATGTAGGTATGTGGTATGCACGTATGAGGGCAAAAAAAATCCGCTACAGTACACTTGGAAAAGGTATTTTTGTAAAACACCAGCCATTGATTACTTTTGCTTGGACTTTCACAGTATGTAGGCACTTGACAGATTAACAAGTACTAAATGGTACACTACTTAGATGTACGTATGCGGTATGCACTGATGAGGGCAGAAAAATGTGCTACAATACACCAAAAAACTCTGTATTTATGTAAAACACCAGCCGGTGAGTATTATTGCTTGTACTTTCACAGTATGTAGGCCCTTGACAGATTAACAGGTACAAAATGGTACACTACTTAGATGTAGGTATGTGGTATGCCCGTATGAAGGCAAAAAAATCCACTACAGTACCCTTGGAAAAGGTATTTTCGTAAAACACCAGCCGGTGAGTACTGTTGCTTGGACTTTCACAGTATGTAGGCCCTTGACAGATTAACAGGTACAAAATAGTAGACTGCTTTGATGTAGTTATGTGGTATGCACGTATGAGGGCCGAAAAATGCACTACAGTCAGCTGAAAAAACATATTTTTGCACAGTAACAGGACACAACAGTGCAGCACCACAAAAAAAAAAGAAAAATGTGTATTAAACCCAAAATTGCACTGTCACAGAGTATTAAGAATGGTGTGAACTGCCGGTTATTATACCGTCTAAAGACTAATATAAGCAGCAGATGATTTCTTGTGGAAAAAATATACAGAATTGCGCTGAAAAATCATTCCTGCCTCCTGTGATAAGGTTCATGAAGTTATGGCATGTTGTTGATATGTATGAGGCAACGTAAAGCTATCTGCCCCTCTCTGATAAAATGGTGAATGAAGTGACTGGGAGCTTAATGGCTGGCGTAAGAACAAGCAAAGCACTGCACTGCTCTCTGTCCACAACGCTGATATGACCAGCAATTGGCAGTGGAACGCTGCGTTATAATCAATTCAGCGTGTCTGTGTAACACACAAAGACACACAATCCCTCCTATCACTGCAGTGCATATGGCATGAAATGAGCAGCAGCAAGATGGCTGACTATATAGGGCTGTGACATCACAGGGGTCAATGAATGCTGATAGGCTGCATCCCCCATGTGATTCAGGGTCATCACGTCTACCTCCCTTCCTGCCTTCCCAGCATCCCCTGGCCCATGTACTGACATGTGGATCCACCATTTTAGGTGTCCCGGAGCCTGGAACGCTGTTAAATGGAGTTTAATGAAGCGATTTGCGCGATAAAATCGCGGTGATATTCGCATTCGTTGCAAATCAAATCAAGTCATATCGTAATGAATTCGGGTTTGTCTGCTTCGATTCGCTCATCTCTAACAATGATCTAAGGCTTCTCAGCAACATTTATTAAACTAACAGGTCATTTGTATCATGATCATAAAGTACACTAATGACCTGTTAGTTTAATAAACATTGCTGAGAAGCATTTGATGAAGGTGTATGTTGTAGATGTGGGACCATGTCTGTTTTTTTTCTCTTTTTGAATTCACATAGTGTTTTCTATCCCCCTCTTTTTTTAGTTTCACTCTGCCCCTCCCCTCAGCCCAGGCCTATATAACTGTCAGGAAGTTGCATAGGGCCCTACTCTTGCCTCCTAGTCTATGGTTGGGAGTGCATGGTAAGTGACCTTTACACCCGTTCTCACTGGTTCAGTGCTGTGCGGTGTCCATTGCTGCTGCAGCGCCGTGTCTGTGGGTGGGCATGGCCCAGGGGCTGTTTTTAATGGCATTGGGGCTGCTCTGCCAGTGGATCTTTCCCCCTGTGGGTGCTGGTGTTGCGGCAGTGGTGGTCACTGCTCAGTGCTGCACCTTTTAATGCTGGGGATGTTAGGGACCCGCTACTTACAAGTGGGCATGACATGGCTAGCGGGCTTGCACTTCATGATCAGAAAGTACACCAACAACCTGTTAGTTTAATAAATATTGCTGAGAAGCATTAGATCAAGGTGCATGTTGTGGGTGGATGACAATGTCTGTCTTTTTCTCTATTTGAATATACATAAAGGTATAGGCACACACATATAAGACCTCAGGATGCAATAGCACATGCAATATACAAAAGTAAGTGTAAGAAGGAAGCACCAGGAATGGCAATAGAACTATATACTCATAGACTAGAACAAAATCGGTGATATAAAAAATGCACAACAGCAGAGCAAGAGGAGTAAAAAATAAAGAACCAATTGTGATGCCCAGTCCATATGTACCTACCCCAATGTACGTTTCGCTATTATAAGCTTCATCATTTTAGACCTTAACCCCTTAAGGACCAGGCCATTTTACACCTTAGGACCAGAGCGTTTTTTGAACATCTGACCACTGTCACTTTAAGCATTAATAACTCTAAGACGCTTTTACCTATCATTCTGATTCCAAGATTGTTTTTTCGTGACATATTCTACTTTATGTTATTGGTAAAATTTTGTCGATACTTGCATCGTTTCTTAGTGAAAAATTCCAAAATTTGATGAAAAAATTGAAAATTTTGCATTTTTCTAACTTTGAAGCTCTCTGCTTGTAAGGAAAATGGATATTCCAAATAATTATTTTTTTTATTCACATATACAATATGTCCACTTTATGTTTGCATCATAAAATTTACGATTTTTTACTTTTGGAAGACACCAGAGGGCTTCAAAGTTCAGCAGCAATTTTCCAATTTTTCACAAAATTTCCAAAATCACAATTTTTCAGGGACCAGTTCAGGTTTGAAGTGGATTTGAAGGGTCTTCATATTAGAAATACCCCATAAATGACCCAATTATAAAAACTGCACCCCCCAAAGTATTCAAAATGACATTCAGTCAGCGTTTTAACCCTTTAGGTGTTTCACAGGAATAGCAGCAAAGTGAAGGAGAAAATTCACAATCTTCATTTTTTACACTTGCATGTTCTTGTAGACCCAATTTTTGAATTTTTACAAGGGGTAAAAGGAGAAAATGTATACTTATATTTGTAGCCCAATTTCTCTCGAGTAAGCACATACCTCATATGTCTATGTAAAGTGTTCGGCGGGCACAGTAGAGGGCTCAGAAGCGAAGGAGCGACGAGGGGATTTTGGAGAGTACGTTTTTCTGAAATGGTTTTTGGGGGGCATGTTGCATTTAGGAAGCCCCTATGGTGCCAGAACAGGAACAAATACCCACATGGCATACCATTTTGGAAACTAGACCCCTTGAGGAACGTAACAAGGAATAAAGTGAGCCTTAATACCCCACAGGTGTTTCACGACTTTTGCATATGTAAAAAAATGTTTTAAAAATGTCACTAAAATGTGTGTTTCCACCCAAATTTCACATGTATGCAAGGGTTAATAGCAGAAAATACCCCCCAAAATTTGTAACCCCATCTCTTCTGAGTATGGGGGTACCCCATAAGTTGACCTGAAGTGTACTACGGACGAACTACAATGCTCAGAAGAGAAGGAGTCATATTTGGCTTTTTGAGAGCAAATTTTGCTCGGGGGCATGTCGCATTTAGGAAGCCCCTATGGTGCCAGGACAGCAAAAAATACCCACATGGCATACCATTTTGGAAACTAGACCCCTTGAGGAACGTAACAAGAAATAAAGTGAGCCTTAATACCCCACAGGGGTTTCACGCCTTTTGCATACGTAAAAAAAAAAAAAAAAAAAATTCACTAAAATGTGTTTCCCCCCCAAATTTCACATTTTTGCAAGGGTTAATAGCAGAAAATACCCCCCAAAATTTGTAACCCCATCTCTTCTGAGTATGAAGGTACCCCATAAATTGACCTGAAGTGCACTACGGGCGAACTACAATGCTCATAAGAGAGGGAGTCATATTTGGCTTTTTGAGAGCAAATTTTGCTCGGGGGGCATGTCGCATTTAGGAAGCCCCTATGGTGCCAGGACAGCAAAATAACCCCCACATGGCATACCATTTTGGAAACTAAACCCCTTGAGGAACGTAACAAGGGGTACAGTGAGCATTTACCCCCCACTGGTGTCTGTCAGATCTTTGGAACAGTGGGCTGTACAAAATTTTTAATTTGCGCAGCCCACTGTTCCAAAGATCTGTCAGACACCAGTGGGGTGTAAATTCTCACTGCACCCCTCATTACATTCCGTGAGGGGTGTAGTTTCCGAAATGGGGTCACATGTGAGTTTTTTTTTTTTTGCGTTTGTCAAAACCGCTGTAACAATCAGCCAGCCCTGTGCAAATCGCCTCAAATGTACATGGTGCACTCTCCCTTCTGGGCCTTGTTGTGCGCCCCAAGAGCACTTTGCGCCCACATATGGGGTATCTCCGTAGTCGGGAGAAATTGCATTACAAATTTTGGGGGGTGTTTTTCCCTTTTACCTCTTGTCAAAATGAAAAGTATGGGGCAACACCAGCATGTTGGTGTAAAAAATTTTTTTTTTTACACTAACATGCTGGTGTAGACCCCAACTTCACCTTTTCATGAGGGGTGAAAGGAGAAAAAGCCCCCCAAAATTTGTTAAGAAATTTCTCCCGAGTACGGCGATACCCCATATGTGACCCTAAACTGTTGCCTTGAAATACGACAGGGCTCCAAAGTGAGAGCGCCATGCGCATTTGAGGCCTAAATTAGGGACTTGCATAGGGGTGGACATTGGGGTATTCTACGCCAGTGATTCCCAAACAGGGTGCCTCCAGCTGTTGCAAAACTCCCAGCATGCCTGGACAGTCAACGGCTGTCCGGCAATACTGGGAGTTGTTGTTTTGCAACAGCTGGAGGCTCCATTTTGGAAACAGTGGCGTACCAGACGTTTTTCATTTTTATTGGGGAGGGGAGGGGGGCTGTGTAGGGGTATGTGTATATGTAGTGTTTTTTACTTTTTATTTTATTTAGTGGTAGTGTAGTGTTTTTAGGGTACAGTCACATGGGCGGGGGATTACAGCGAGTTTGAGCTGCCGCGCAAAATTTGCTGCATCGCAAACTTGCAGCCTGATACTCACTGTAAGCCCCCTGCCCATGTGAATGTACCCTGTACATTCACAGTGGGGGGGGGGGGGGGGGTGGGGGACCTCCAGCTGTTGCAAAACTACAACTCCCAGCATGCACAGTCCATCAGTGCATGCTGGTAGTTATAGTTTTGCAACAGCTGGAGGCACACGGGTTGGGAAACACTGAGTTAGGAAACAGACAATGTTTCCCAACCAGTGTGCCTCCTGTTGTTGCAAAACCACAACTCCCAGCATTCTCAGGCATGCTGGGAGTAGTAGTTCGGCAACATCTTTAGAGCTAGATGTTGCCGAACTACAACTCCCAGCATGCTTGGAGTTGTAGTTTTGCAACATCTGGAGGACTACAGTTTGCAGACCACTAATACAGTGGTTCCCAATCTGTGCCCTTCCAGATGTTGCAAAACTACAACTCGCAGTATGCCAAAACTGTCCAGGCATGCTGGGAGTTGTAGTTCTGCAACATCTGAAGGGCCAGATGTTACAGCACTACAACTCCCAGCATGCCTGGACAGTAAGGGCATGCTGAGGATGTGTAGTTTTGCAACATCTGGAAGGGCACAGTGGTCTCCAAACTGTGGACCTCCAGATGTCGCAAAACTGCAACTCCCAGCATGCCCAGACGCCAAGGGCTGTCTGGGCATGCTGGGAGTTGTAGTTTACAGGGTCCCTTTACAGCAATGCATGTCGCTTTACGGCGACGTGCATTGCTGTAAAGGGCCCGACCGCGGCTGAAGATCTACTCACCTGTCTCCGCCGCCGCCATCTTCATCGTCTGGATCCGGGTCTTCAGGGACGAGGTAAGTACCGGGGCCGGTCCCCAGCACTCCCCCGTCCCCCGCCGCGTCCTCCGGTCTTCCTCCCGTCCTCTCCGGACTTCAAGGGGCCGGGCAGGACGGGAGGAAGTAACCGCCCCCCCTCCTGCGATTGGTCGGTTAACTAACCGACAGATCGCAGGGGATCGGAGGAGGTGGCAGGCTTGCCACCTCGCTCCTAGGCTCCAGCATGGTCCTGGCTGTGTGTGACAGCCGGGATCATGCGAAATTACCGGGCGGTCGGGTCCCAGAGACCCGATCAGCCCGGTATCGCCGCAGATCGCAAGGGCGATTTCCCTTGCGATTTGCGGCGATCGCCGACATGGGGGGCCTACATGGCCCCCCTCGGCGTTTGCCCTGGATGCCTGCTGAAGGATTTCAGCAGGCATCCAGTTCCGATCTCTGCCCGGCGAGCGGCAGAGACCGGAAAATGCCATGACGTTGTGGAACGTCATTGGTCCTTAAAGCCCAGGGTGCCATGACGTTCCACAACGTCATTGGTCCTTAAGAGGTTAAAGGGGTACTCCTGGGAAAACTTTTTTTTTTTTAAATCAACTGGTGCCAGAAAGATAAACAGATTTGTAAATTACTTATATTAAAAAAAATCTTAATCCTTCCAGTGCTTATTAACTGCTGAATACTACAGAGGAAATGTTTTCTTTTTGGAACACAGAGCTCTCTGCTGACATCATGACCACAGTGCTCTCTGCCGACATCTATGTCCATCTATGTCCAAGAACTGTCTAGAGTAGGAAAAAATCCCCATAGCAAACATATGCTGCTCTGGACAGTTCCCAAATGACAGAGATGTCAGCGGAGAGCACTGTGGTCATGATGTCAGCAGAGAGCTCTGTGTTCCAAAAAGAAAACCATTTCCTCTGTAGTTTACAGACCCTAACCCAAATCTGTTTAACTTTCTGGCACCAGTTGATTTAAAAAAAAAAAAGTTTTCCACTGGAGTACCCCTTTAATGACCGAGCCCTAATTATTTAAATCTGACTTTTGCTTACCCAAACAATTCTGAGATAATTTTTTTCATGACATATTGTACTTTATATTAGTAAAAAAAATTTCTAGATATAATGGTCATAAATAAATTATTCATATGCATCCACATTATGTCTACTTTATGTTGGCATAGTTTGTTAAACATCCTTTAACTTTTTTAGGCCATTAGAAAGTTCAGAAATTTTCTTTTTTTTTGGAACCAGTTTAGTTCTTGTAACACTCATGGTTAGGAAGACAGGAACATCGGAGGCAGTGGATCCGCAGAACCTGTGTTGCAGATGACGCGGGCCATACCAGGGAGCGGAATCTAAGGTGCCACTGGTTTTCACCAGAGCCCACCGCAAAGCTGCGGTCTTGCTGCGGCAGGCGGCGCCCAGGTTGCTACTCCTGGCACGACTTGACCACACAGGCGGCTGAGGAGATTCGAGGCACAGGAGGGATGCAGAAACTCGTAGTCAGGATAGCAGAAGGTCAGGGCAAGTGGCACTGGTGCATAGTCGGGAACGTAGCAAGAGGTCACTAGGCAGGCAGCACAGAAGCAAGGTCAGGTCACAGAGCAAGGGGTCAGAAACACGGCAAGGCAAATCACAGTAATGCTTTCTCAATGGCACGAGGCAACAAAGACCCAGCAGGGAAAGTGTGAGAGGATATTTTTATGATTAATGTAGGGACTTAAAACTTCACTTTTATTTCTTTGTTTATAATGTAAACCAATTATTTATTAATTAACCACTCTGGCCGCCACCATTTTCTCCAAAGCAGTGCACATTTATAACAAACAGTAGACAACAGGATCCTTATACAGTAGGTGTTTAGATACTCACACCCATAGTATTAATTTTTCTCCAAGTCGCCGGATTACATCTATGCACTATGTGCGTTGTTATGATTCGGCAGGCTGGAGGTGGATCCTCTGTGTCAGCGAGGGATTGGCGTGGACCGTACCGGTGGACCGGTTCTAAATTGCTACTGGTATTCACCAGAGCCCGCCGCAAAGCGGTATGGTCTTGCTGTGGCAGTAGCAACCAGGTCGTATCCACCGGTAACGGCTCAACCTCGCTGACTGCTGAGAGTGGCGTGGGACAGAAGGACTAGACAGAGGCGAGGTCAGACATAGCAGAAGGTCAAGGCAGGCGGCAAGGTTCGTAGTCAAGGGTAATGGCAAAAGGTCTGGTAAGGCAATCACAGAAACGCTTTCACTAGGCACAAGGCAACAAGATCCGGCAATGCAGGGAAGGGGAAGTGAGGTAATATAGGCCTGGAGCAGGTGAGCTGATTACACTGGATGGGCCAGGCACCAATTAGCGGTGCACTGGCCCTTTAAATCTTAGAGAGCTGGCGCACGCGCGCCCTAGAGAGCGGAGCCGCGCGCGCCAGGACGTGACAGCCGGGGACCGGGACAGGTAAGTAGATTGGGATGCGATCCGCGAGCGGGCCCGTCCCGCTATGCGAATCGCATCCCCGCCGGCAGTGTCAGTGCAGCGCTCCTGGTCAGCGGGTCTGACCGGGGCGCTGCAGAGAGGAGTACGCCGCGAGCGCTCCAGGGAGCAGCAGGGACCCGGAGCGCTCGGCGTAACATGCGTTCATCATTGCACACAGTTCCATATACTTAAGCAGCATCAATAATAGTCTATTATTACACAGTCCCGTGTGAAAATTCTGCAGTATAGGTGCCGTTAATATTGCACACAATCCCTTAGCAGCATATATCTTAATCACACCGTCCTGTGTTATTGCAGCTTATTGTTCCAGATGGTAATTTGTATAGCACACTCTTCTTATTGCACAATGTCCATAAATGTATGTGATTAATATACTGTGTGCTGTGTTTCACATCATTAGTAGCAGCTATATACTCCAGAGGAACTCTGTCTTTTACCATATAAAGTGCTATGTGCTATTTTGTGCACTTATCTCCAGTTTAGAGGACACCATCTTATTACACCTTCACTGTAAACAATTAATTGCACACATTCAGGTATTCAATTGCACAGTCCCCTTCATATATTGCACTTGTATATTGCACTTATATCATTCCTCATCTGTAAACACAGCATAACAGTTTTCCTCTAGACATTTGGTGCTATTGAAAAATCTGTAATCCGGTACTTGCTTCTCCTGTGGTCCGATATAGATAGTTCCTACTCCACTGGTCCGGTCTTGTCTTATATCTGGACACAAGGGGAGGTAATTATTAGTCCTTAAACTTGATTCTTCGCATTTCTCGCTGTCAATTCATCAGGATTCAGATTAACAGCATTTTTCCAAACTGCACTTGTGGATTTCTCCTGGTATGCATGTGCACAGCTCTGATGGCGGCCGTACACTGAGGTATCGGCCCTGCTGGTTTAAATATACCTATTGGACCCTCCCACCTTTCACTTTTATCCTATCAGGTCAGTTCCCCGAATTTCACCTGTTTCCAGGTACCGACGTTAGTTCCGGGGTCTATTTCCACCTACTAGAGTAGAGGGGAGGAATTCCCTTCATGCGCGCGCCTCCCTTTCATTCCTTGCCATGGAACTACAGACGCTATTCAACTGGCTTTACCTAAACAAATCGTTCCTTTTTGCGCATGCGCAGTGCTCTGCTTCACATCACACATGCGCTAGAGCGCATCAAGTCTTGCTTTCCGATCACTGCCATATTTTTTGCGTTCCATCTCTGGATCAGGTGGGTTATCAGTACGGGGCTCACTTCCGATACATTCTTTAAATAGAATACTCTAAATCCTGCTCAAATTCATTTCATATTAATACACTGGAGGCACTTATTTCTATACTGGCCACCACTGCATCACACATTTGGTTTTGGATTTTTTCATGCTTGTTGGTGCATTTGTGGACATGGCCACCAGTGTATTAAATTTCCTATGCTATTGGCTACTTTATCTCCTCCCCCAGATATGTCCATCAGTATTGTGGACATACCTCAAAATTCCATTAGATAAAGCATGAGTATCCTATGTAATCATTCAGTCCTTTGGGTTTTACACAGTCAATTTTAAAGGTCCATTTGGTCTCTTTTTGTAACAATATACGGTTCCAGCTCCCTCCCCGGGCCGGCACCTCCACTACCTCTATAACTTGTACTCAGAGGTCCTGATTTTTACCCTCATGACATTCTTTAAAGTGAACTGCAATTGGCATATTTCTTTTATTTAGGATATCTCCTAGGTGCTCCTGCATGCGTTTTTTCAGTGGGCGAAAAGTTTTGCCCACATAATTTTTCATGCATGGGCAATTGTTGCATGTGTTGCAATTAGCAAAGCTTTTTAATTTGTACTGTCGACCTGTTACCTGGCTTTTAAAAGTTTTTCCCTCTATCACATGTCTACATATGGAACAACGTCCACATGTGTGCATGCCTACCGCTCTGTTCATCAGCCACGTCTGCTGTGGGGTTTCATGGGCAAGGTAACTGTGTGTGAGGCGATCCTTTAAATTTCGGCCTCTACGTTACGTAATTGATGGCACCTCTGGAATAAGGCTCGAGATTGCTTCGTTGGCCCTTAAAATATTCCAGTGTGCCATCAATATCTGTTGCACCTCTTATGCTCTTTCGTCGAAAGTCCCTATAATTCTGGACTCTATCCCTGAGTCTCTGGTCCTATCCTCATCTCTCGGATTTAGTAATAACTCCCTATTACTGTTCAGGGCTCTAACATACGCCCTTTTTATTTGGATACCCCCTGTCACGTAGGGGGGTATCCACTGACCGGTGGGTATACCCTTCTTCAGTGGGGGTGGATGGCAACTCCCCCACTGAAGGAGCGTATTGGTGGCCGTTTCTTTACGGTGTAGGGTTGTCATTACATTATTGTCTGTTGTCACACAGATTTTCAAATCCAGGAAAACCATGTCGGTTTTACTGATTGCATGTGTAAATCTCAACCCCAAAATTATTGGAGTTGAGCACAGACACAAAGTCCAGAAAAGATCTCTCTGTGAATGTCCATATTAGAAAGATTTTGTCGATGAACCGGATCCACATATTTATGTGTCCGGTCCATGACGACATCTCATTCGTGAAGACGTACTGGTCCTCCCACCAGCCGAGGTACAGGTTAGCATAACTGGGGGCACAGGGGCTCCCCATAGCTGTACCTTGCTGCTGGTGGAAGGACACGTCCTCAAAGAGAAAATAGTTTCTGGTTAAAATAAACTGTAACAGTTGCATCACAAAGTTATAATGTGTCTGGAATTGGACCCCTCTTGTTCTTAGAAAAAACTCAACTGCTTTGCAGAGTAGAGTAGAGGGCTTCTACATCTACGGAGGCCAAAAATGCCCCCTCCTCTAGATGTAGGCCCTCAAGTCTTCTCAAAACATCTGTAGTATCCTTCACATAGGAGGGCAGGTCATACACAAAGGGACATAAAATCTGGTCCACAAATTCACTCGGTCTCTGAGTTATATTATCAATGCCTGAGACTATCGGGCGTCCTCTTAGGGGCGGGCACCCTT
This sequence comes from Hyla sarda, assembly GCF_029499605.1. Classification (NCBI taxonomy): domain Eukaryota; kingdom Metazoa; phylum Chordata; class Amphibia; order Anura; family Hylidae; genus Hyla; species Hyla sarda. The sequence continues at coordinate 180,800,818 of NC_079193.1, forward strand.
TATGTATCTTTGGGACGCTATAAAAACACGCCACTCTCTGTGTTATTGGTTTTAAATAGTTAAACTCTGCCTGATCTATCAGTTTATCCTCAACTGCCTGTTGCAGAATCAGACACAATTCTTCACTGAATTCTTTAGTAGGATCCCTTCTTAGTTTTGCATAGCATTCCCGATTATCCAAGATGTCTAGGCACATCCTCCGATATTCCTCCCTGGCCATCACCACGATGTTTCCCCCTTTATCTGAGGGTTTGATGACCAGGGAGGAATCGGATTCTAGAGACACCAGTGCCCTCCTTTCATGATACAACAGAATTTGGTTAGTGACTTTTGTTTTTTCTATTTTTTTTTAGGGCCTGCGTCACCACACTGACAAAAATATACAATATGTACATAGTCTCCCAGTGGTGGAGGTTTGGTACTTTTTTGTTCAGTGTGGGAAATGGACCCTTACCTTCTTGGCTCTGCCCTTCTTGCACCAAATCTGCCATTTCCCTGAAAAGCGGAACCTCCGACTGGTCCAGACCGTGTAGTTCTGCCAGTCTTTGGTCTGTTTGTAAAAAATATTTTCGCCATTTTAATTTACGGGCATACAAATTTATATCCTTTACCCAATGAAATGCACTGTATTTGAAAGTAGGCACAAATGATAAACATTTTCATAGTACACTCATTTCCTCTTTATTTAATTCCTTTTTAGACAAATTAATAATCTGTAACCCTTGTTCTTTCTGTTCTACTTCCTGTTTCTCAGCACCTCTCTTTGTGTGGGAGGAGCAAGAATTTTTAAGTGACTGACAGGTGCAAATCTAATTATGGGCGCACTGGCCCTTTAAATCTTAAAGCTCCGGCATGTGTCGGAGCTGAGAATCGGGAGAGGAGACAGCAGAGGACTGGGGTGAGTGATGGGCTGGGACTCACATGCGGGCGCGTCCCGCAATGCGAATCACAGCCCCGCCGGCTGGTGGGGGAGCGGGGCAATGTGCTCATGGCCAGCATGAGCGGCCAGAGCGCGGATCATAACAGTTCTGAAGTGGATTTAAAGGGCCTGTATGTTAGATACCCCCATAAATCACCCATTTTAAAAACTGCACCCCTCAAACTATTCATAATGACATTTACAATGTTTATTAACCCCTTAGGGTTTTCACAGAATTGAAAGCAAGGTGGAGGCAGAATGTAAAAATTTTATTTTTTGCCGATTTTTCATTTTAATCAATTTTTTCTGTAAAACAGGGGGTGTTGATTGAGAAATGCTACTCAATATCTATTCCCCTCATTCTGACATTTGAAAAAATATCCCATATGTGGCCCTAGAGCACTACATGACCCACACACATGCTTCAGTGGATTTTGGGGCCTCCTTTTAGTTAAGATATTTTGTCAACATCATATGAAGTTGCAGAGGGTTGAGGGGAGCAAAGTGGATGTTTTCATTGGTACCATTCTGGGATACATGTATCACTCTGATCCTTTTTTATTCAACTTTTTCTGTGGTGATATAAATAAAAAAACATTATTCTTCATTAAAATTGTTCTTCTTTCGATTCATGTTCTTTACACTGCATTTTGGTACGATTATGGAAATGCCAAATTTATATACTCTGTTTATGGTTTGTTCCATTTATACTATAAAACCAATTTTTGTTACAAAATTGTCTTTGTAAATTGCCAGATAACTGTAACTTTTTTTTTTCCACTAATGGAGCTGTATGAGGGCATGTTTTTAGAGGGATGAGTTGACATTGATTGAGGTAGCATTTTGGGGTACATATGATATTGTGATCACTTTTTATTTCATATTTATAGAGGCAGTATTAACAAAATTTTTTAATTTTGGCAACATTTTCAATATTAATGTTTTTTTTTTTATTAAGTTTGCAGGGCAGTACGATTATGTTAATGCCTCATTTATATACTAGTTTTTTTTATATTTACACTATAAAATTTATATTATTTTTACAAAAATTTTTTTTTGTTGTTCACTATGTTCTCAGCCGAATTTTTTTTTTCAGCAACACAATTTTGTGAGGACTTATTCTTTGCATTTATGATTTATAAATATACAGGTGGTCTGAAGTATACATGCACAACAGCTGTTACCTGGTCTGAACTGAGGTGTTACATCCTGGTCCATATTAAAGTTTCTTTTTACCTGTTATCTGCTACTTAATAAAAGAGGATTTTACCTGCACAGAATTGGTGAGGGCTGACCATCTTCTTTTGTAAATTGCTGCACATATAGCTTTAACTGTCGGGATCAAAGTTCATCTCACAACTGTGGTGGACCTCTCCCCTGCAGCCTTTTCCTCTTCTGATCACTTTACTGAGTAAAGCATTGCAGATGGAGGGAAGGAGGAGACATTGCCATCCCACCTCCCATCTAAATCCTATTGGTATGTGACAGTCAAATAGGAGCAATGATCGGCCAGAAACCACTGTGACTGGTCCCCAGCCAGCTTCTGGGATGCTCGGCAGTTCTTAAACTGTCACCGCACCTCTAAAGTTAATGATACAGGACAGAAATATACCTCATGTTGCAGGAATGCAGTCACTTCCAGGAGGTACATGTACATCCTTTTGCGGGAAGAGGTTAAATAACAATTTTTTGAAATTTTACCCTACAGCCTGCATGTGGCGCATTGCATGTACTTTGTTGGCTGATACCCACATCTTGTATTACACTGGAATTATCCAGTAACTGATTTAGCTCCAATTATTTTATCATGTACCACGATACTGTACATTTTGACACTGCAACAGTTTTAATTCTTTTACATCTTTGTTATTGAAAAGCAATTTATCACAAGCTGCATCCTCTGTCAAGCACAGCTACAATTAAATCCATTTCATATTGAAATGAGAAACAAGAATCTCATTTTATATTAGCCGCAAACTCTTCACCCAGGCCACTGGAACAGAAACGTACATGAATATATTCATAGTCGTAGCAGGGATACATCATTTTTTTACAGGTGGAGCAGTAGAATATAATTATGTTTCTGTTTAGTGGAGATTCCTAATCTGTCCTTGTAGGACAGTAATGCAAGATTCAAGGAACGCTATTTAGAAAATATGTACACTTGTGATAAATGTTCTCTCAAAATCAATATTAAGCCAAACAAATCACATTCAATCAAATCAACAACTTGCTATCAAAAGAATCTATTTCTTTGTAACGTCTGTCATTTTAATCCAGAATTCATTATCATATTAATGCCATGACTCGACTCCTCTGGACCTCTGAGTTTTGTTTGTTGAAGAGCTTCCTGGGGCGTTTGGAGAAACAAAGAACGCTCTTAGAAACATGAGGCATTCAGAGTGTTGTACAGATGGGCTTTGGCTCTTTGTTTCTCACTGCCTGGGAGGCTGTTATGGGAAGCAGCCAACCTGCAGTCTGTCACAGTGAACATTGTGAAGTCATTGTGTACTTTTAATTGTTACTATGTACATGGAATCTAAAAGGTCGCTCTGGATATATCATACAAGTACACAAAGCCCTTTGCCAGACCAAACAGCTGGCCTGTGTTGTTCCCATATTCAGCTCTAGTCACCTTTTTCTCAATTAAAGGATCTATCTAACACAATTATTAAGCCTTGCGATTTCTGCACAAAAGATTGTAAACAGTCACTATAGCACCCGGCTACCATCTATAAATATGGAAGTCACAGATTTACTGATTTCAAATCCGGCTCATATCCAGAGATAGTATGATAAAGGACAACACTTAACTTTCCTTATAATTTCCACCAAGCAGTTTATATTCCACACTTAATGAGTTCATATAGAAAAAAAAGGTTTATTAATGTTATTTATTCATTAATTACATTATTTATTCATTTATTCATGATTTTATTTATTTACGTTTTAAGGCGAAAAGGAAATAAAGCAACATTTTGCATCATAAAAGCGGTGTGTATACTTTAATGCTCGAATACATATAAGTTAGCATCATGTTTATAGATTTATGTTACAGTTATCCATTAAAATATTATATGACAAATATTCTTTAGCTAGTCATAGTCAATCGGTTTGATTCACTCTCTTACATGGTGGAATGAAAGCCCAAAACCTCCCAATATGAAAGGTTCACAAGGGATTGCAGAACATTATTATTTTATTATTATGCTAGGTTCCCACATAGTATTTGGTTAATATTTTTAGACAAAATAAGGAGAGAAACTGACACAGAAAAAAAAATTATAGAAAGATTTGCATATTTTTATATGTTTTGAACCCACTCCTGGTTTTGGCATAAAAAAATAAATAAATAATAATTACCACGATTATACTTATGAATCCAACTTTATTAGGATTCAAGGATTTTTTGTGAAGAATGTGAACCATGTGGGAAACATTGAGAAATAAACAGAAAAAAAACATACAGCAAATACAAATTTACTAATAAAAGGAACCACAGAAAACATGTCTAGGTTGAATGACACCAAGCGTAGGCTGAGCACAATGGAAATGTGTCATCTCAAAATACACAGTTTGCCAGTCATTGACAAAGAGAACCTGTACAAGCTGATAACCATAGTCTATTCTTTTGCCATCTAAAAAACAATTGGTGATATCTCCCCTGGGAATGTGAGCACCAAACAAGTCTCGTAGGATGGAAAAAAGATGAGCCTGGTTTCAGGAGTTCCCTCTTCATCATGTTTATAAGAAGAAGAATCATAATCTGCAGTTCTGGCTCTTAGATGTCAAGACATATCACATTATAGAATAAGGTAAAAGGGCTATACAGAGTATGACTGAGCCAAAATCTAAATGCCAACAGGAAACCATGCCATCAGGTCACCTTGGTGTCACGATGCCGGCTGGCAGGAGGTGGATCCTCTGTGCCAGAGAGGGATAGCGAGGACCGTGCTAGTGGACCGGTTCTAAGACACTACTGGTTTTCACCAGAGCCCGCCGCAAAGCGGGATGGTCTTGCTGCGGCGGTAGTGACCAGGTCGTATCCACTAGCAACGGCTCACCTCTCTGGCTGCTGAAGATAGGCGAGGTACAAGGGAGTAGGCAGAAGCAAAGTCGGACGTAGCAGAAGGTCGGGGGCAGGCGGCAAGGTTCGTTGTCAGGGGAGATAGCAGAAGTTCTGGTACACAGGGTTTTAAACACACAAAACGCTTTCACTAGGCACAAGGGCAACAAGATCCGGCAAGGAAGTGCATGGGAGGAGGTTAGATATAGTCAGGGACCAGGTGGGAGCCAATTAAGCTAATTGGGCCAGGCACCAATCATTGGTGCACTGGCCCTTTAAGTCTCAGGGAGCTGGCGCGCGCGCGCCCTAGAGAGCGGAGCCGCGCGCGCCAGCACATGACAGCAGGGGACGGGAACGGGTAAGTGACCTGGGATGCGACTCGCGAGCGGGCGCGTCCCGCTGTGCGAATCGCATCCCCAACGGCCATGACAGAGCAGCGCTCCCGGTCAGCGGGACTGACCGGGGAGCTGCAGGGAGAAAGACGCCGTGAGCGCTCCGGGGAGGAGCGGGGACCCGGAGCGCTAGGCGTAACAGTACCCCCCCCCTTAGGTCTCCCCTTCTCTTTATCGGGTAACTGCCTCCCCTGGGATGAGGACACCGGGAAAGGATGGAGGGATTCCTCAACGGCAGGCAGAACCGCAGGAGTAGGAATGGGGAGAGAGGGCAGAGGGCGAGACCTGGCACGGGGCAGTGTGACACCAGGACGAGGGCCATGAGGGGACACAGAAGCTTGCCTGATGGAACTGGGAGGGGGGGAGGGGCGTTTCCTGTGGCAGGCAGAGTCCTTAATGACCTTAGGGGGACCGGATACAGGAGGAACCACAGGGTCACAGCAGGGAGTACTGGGAACCGGTTGAAGGCAGTCCTTGGAACAAGAGGGACCCCAACTCTTGATCTCCCCAGTGGACCAATCCAGGGTTGGGGAATGGTGTTGAAGCCAGGGTAGTCCAAGGAGAACTTCAGAAGAGCAATTAGGAAGGACAAAAAATACAATCTCCTCGTGATGAGGTCCGATGCACATTAGGAGGGGCTCCGTGCGGTAACGCACGGTGCAATCCAACCTGGCTCCGTTGACCGCGGAAATGTGGAGTGGCTTGACAAGACGGGTCACCGGAATGCGGAATTTATTCAGAAAGGACTCCCGAATAAAATTCCCAGAAGCTCCAGAGTCCAGGCAGGCCACGGCTGAGAGGGGAGAGCTGGCTGAAGTGGAAATCCGAACAGGTACCGTGAGACGTGGAGAAGCCGACTTGGCATCAAGAGACGCCACACCCACGAGAGCTGAGTGCGAGCGTGCGTTTCCCAGACGTGGAGGACGGATTGGGCAATCCACCAAAAAATGTTCAGTACTGGCACAGTACAGACAAAGATTCTCTTCCTTACGGCGATTCCTCTCTTCCAGGGTCAGGCGAGACCGATCCACTTGCATGGCCTCCTCGGCGGGAGGCCTAGGCGCAGATTGCAGTGGAGACTGTGGGAGAGGTGTCCAGAGATCTAAGTCTTTTTCCTGGCGGAGCTCTTGATGCCTCTCAGAAAAACGCATGTCAATGCGAGTGGCTAGATGAATGAGTTCATGCAGGTTAGCAGGAGTCTCTCGTGCGGCCAGAACATCTTTAATGTTGCTGGATAGGCCTTTTTTAAAGGTCGCGCAGAGAGCCTCATTATTCCAGGATAGTTCAGAAGCAAGAGTACGGAATTGTATGGCGTACTCGCCAACGGAGGAATTACCCTGGACCAGGTTCAGCAGGGCAGTCTCAGCAGAAGAGGCTCGGGCAGGTTCCTCAAAGACACTTCGAATTTCCGAGAAGAAGGAGTGTACAGAGGCAGTGACGGGGTCATCGCGGTCCCAGAGCGGTGTGGCCCATGACAGGGCTTTTCCAGACAGAAGGCTGACTACGAAAGCCACCTTAGACCTTTCAGTAGGAAACTGATCCGACATCATCTCTAAGTGCAAGGAACATTGCGAAAGAAAGCCACGGCAAAACTTAGAGTCCCCATTAAATTTGTCCGGCAAGGACAGGCGGAGGCTAGGAGCGGCCACTCGCCGCGGAAGGGGTGCTGGAGCTGGCGGAGGAGATGGTTGTTGCTGCTGTAGCTGCGACTGTACTTGCTGTAGTTGTGACTGGAGTTGCTGTGTCATGGTGGTCAAGTACGACAGCTGGTGATCTTGTTGCGCTATCTGTTGCGACTGCTGGGCGATCTGACGAGCTTGCTGGGCGACCAGCGTAGGGAGGTCAGCGACAACTGGCAGAGGAACTTCAGCGGGATCCATGGCCGGATCTACTGTCACGATGCCGGCTGGCAGGAGGTGGATCCTCTGTGCCAGAGAGGGATAGCGAGGACCGTGCTAGTGGACCGGTTCTAAGACACTACTGGTTTTCACCAGAGCCCGCCGCAAAGCGGGATGGTCTTGCTGCGGCGGTAGTGACCAGGTCGTATCCACTAGCAACGGCTCACCTCTCTGGCTGCTGAAGATAGGCGAGGTACAAGGGAGTAGGCAGAAGCAAAGTCGGACGTAGCAGAAGGTCGGGGGCAGGAGGCAAGGTTCGTAGTCAGGGGAGATAGCAGAAGTTCTGGTACACAGGGTTTTAAACACACAAAACGCTTTCACTAGGCACAAGGGCAACAAGATCCGGCAAGGAAGTGCATGGGAGGAGGTTAGATATAGTCAGGGACCAGGTGGGAGCCAATTAAGCTAATTGGGCCAGGCACCAATCATTGGTGCACTGGCCCTTTAAGTCTCAGGGAGCTGGCGCGCGCGCGCCCTAGAGAGCGGAGCCGCGCGCGCCAGCACATGACAGCAGGGGACGGGAACGGGTAAGTGACCTGGGATGCGACTCGCGAGCGGGCGCGTCCCGCTGTGCGAATCGCATCCCCAACGGCCATGACAGAGCAGCGCTCCCGGTCAGCGGGACTGACCGGGGAGCTGCAGGGAGAAAGACGCCGTGAGCGCTCCGGGGAGGAGCGGGGACCCGGAGCGCTAGGCGTAACACTTGGTCACCTATGCTGAACACTTGCCGTGTCGATGTTCAGAAATCATGCCATTGTGCCTCAGAGCATTGAACCAAAAATTTGAAGCTACATTCTCCTAGTCATTTACACTGTCAGCTCCAGTTGCCATTACTCTAAGCACTTTTCTTGAGAACTGATAGATCAATTGGTTTCTTAAGAGGCTTAGGTTATATTGTTGCTAACATTTTATTTGACTAAACATAATGTAGAATAAAAACATAAATGGGCTATTGATCCTCTCTTTTTTTCCTTATTTTTTAGAAAGTTGTTGATATGATTAACTCAACACCAGATGTAGATAAAACTAAAAAAGTCAACTCAAAAGTTTTTCTATTAAAACATTCTGTCACAAAGTAAACTAAAAGGCTATGTTTATCTTTATTTTACATTTGGGTTGTGGAATTCTCTTTGTAAGTCTATGGCAAAGTGGTTGTGCATACATCATATAAAAGTGATTTTATATATATATATATATATATATATATATATATATATATATTTATATATATATGCACTATAATTAAGGATGAGCGGATTGAACCTGACAAATCCGAATTCGAATGCCTAATACAGGTTGCGGAGAGGGGTGTATTGTCCTCTCAAAAGTCTAACATGTGCGTACATAGGTGGTGTACGTTTTTTTCCCTGTTAAGCTAATTTTGGCCTAGTTACTGAGAAAGGCCAGCAAAAGCTACACACTTGTTTTTGTAGCCTAATACAGTTTTAAGCAGAGCGTATTGTCCTCCTCTCACAAGTGTAAACTGTATGTACACCTACGTGGTGTACATTTATTTTCCTGTAAAACTAATTTGGGTCTAGTTACTGTGAAAGGCCAGCCAAAGCTACACACTTGTTTTTGTAGCTTAACACAGTTTGCAGCGGAGTGTATTGTCCTCTCATAAGTGTAAACTGTACGTACAGCTACGTGGTGTACGATTTTGTTCCTGTTAAAGTCATGAGGGCCTAGTTGTTTTGAAAGGCCAGTCAAAGCTACACACTTGTTTTTATAGCCTAATACAGTTTGCATCGGGGCGTATTGACCTGTTCTCATAAGTGTAAACTGTACGTATACCTACGTGGTGTGTTTTTTTTTTCTTGTCAAACTAATTTGGGCCTAGTTACTGTGAAAGGCCAGCCAAAGCAACACACTTGTTTTTGTAGCCAAACACAGTTTGCAGCGGAGCAAATTGCCCTCTCATAAGTGTAAACTGTACGTACACCTACGTGGTGTACAATTTTGTTCCTGTTAAAGTCATAAGGGCCTAGTTGCTTTGAAAGGCCAGCCAAAGCTGCACAGATCTACTAGAGGACAGTCAGCAGCCACTGTCCAGACAAGAATTGGAGGAGATATCTGCTGCTTCATCCGCTGGGCTGGCAAGTAGTGATGAGGACAGTGGCCTGGGAGGTGGTGTTGCGAGCGTTCAGGCTCCTGCAGATGACGGTGTTGAGGAATCTGAGGAGGGCATCAATGACGTGCAGACACAACTTGATGATGATGATCATCAGGAGAAGAGGGTTGCAGGTTGCCCGTGAGGCATCAGCTGAGCCAGCGAGGTGGTAGCATGGTTGGGAGTCATCATGGTGGCAGAAGCTGGAAGTCTTGAGCCAAATGTGCCCAGGGTAAAACACCTGCTTTGCGGCAGCCTACCTTCCCGGGAGGTAGTGGAACATGGGTTCCTAGAGTCGACTGCAGTGGCAGTCAGTCAGTGCAGACTGTTGGGGGGGAAAATCAGCTATTCGGCAGTGTGGCAGTTTTTCATCAAGCATCCGGAGGAGGTTAACATAGCCACATGCAAGATGTGTCTGCAGAAGGTGAAGCATGGGCAGGGTCCCAATGTTGGCATCACGGTCCTGCATCAACATATAAGCTTTACCATAAAGCGGCCTGGGAGACTATGGCACCACCCAGTGGCATGCCGCTCCCTGTTTCAGCCAGCAAAGGCTCCACCACCTCAGCCAAAGGGAGCTGTCTGTTATACCCATCTTCTGTCAGTCCAGATGCTCCTGCTCCTCCCCTTTCGAGTCAGTCATTCCACCAGCAATCCATCAGCGAAGCCATATCCAAGAGACAGCAGTATGCACCCACTCATCCAACGGCGCAGAAGATGAATGTGCTCCTGTCCAAGTTGCTGGTGTTGTAGTCCCTCCCTTTTCAAGTGGTGGACTCTGCACCTTTCAGAGAACTGATGGCTTATGCCGAGCCGAGGTGAAGAGTCCCAAGCAGTCATTTCTTTGCGAAAAAGGCAAAACCAACCTTGCACAATAATGTGGAACAGCAGCACTGTGGCCAGTCCTTGAGCCTGTCGGTGTATACCAAAGTGCATGGCAGTGCCGACGTCTGGAGCTGTAACTATGGTCAGGGACAATACATGTCCTTTAAGGCCCACTGGGTGAATGTGATTCCTGCACAGTCACAACAGCAACTTAAACAGGTCACGCCGCTTCCTCCTCCACGGTCTCAGGACGTTGGTCCTATAACAGAGCGCAACTCCGCCTCCTAATCCTCCACCATGTCGTCAGCCTCCACTGCACGGACAAGTCTCAGTGCCCCTCCAGCAGGGCACGGCGGTGTCACGCTGTTCTTCACATGGTTTGCCTTGGCAAACGGAGTCACACAGGGGAGGAATTGCTAAAAGTGATTAATTAAGAAATCAAATCATGACTCACTCCAAAAAAACTGGAAATGGGAACCATGGTGACCGACAACAGGAAGAACATCTTTCTGCGCTGCGTCAAGGACGCCTGAGCCATGCGCTCTGCATGGCACATATGTTCAGTCTGGTTGCCAAGCAGGTCCTGAAGTGTTCCCCCCATCTGCAAGACATCCTAACAATGGGAAGGAAACTTTGCATGCACTTCAGCCACTCGTTCACCACAAAGCACACCCTCATTTAGCTGCAGCGTCAGAACGGCATCCCACAACATAGTCTGATATGCAACGTTTACACCCGTTGGAATTCCACCCTCCATATGTTTTACCGACTATACAATTTCTGGATGATCCAAGCCGATAGGGACTCCAATGTGTAACTTCAATTTCAACCAGTGGCAGCTGGTTTGCTCAGGCCTTATGAAGAAGCCACATTTTTAGTCAGTCGTCAGGATTATGGGATGAACGATGTAATGCCACTGCTTCATTTCCTACAACAGATGGTGGAAACAATGGCTGGTCAGGGCACTGGAGACGTGGCGCCTATATCTCATGGCCACATCAGCCCTGTGGGGGCTGAACTGGTAGAGGAGTAGAAGGGGGACAGTGGAGCATAAGCAAGTTTTTTTTTTTTTATAGTCATCTGAATGGAGAGGAGGGGCCTTTTTTACACCCACTGAGGGTGAGGACAAACTGACCTCCTACAGAGACATCTTACATAGTCAGTTGGCCAATGCTTATCTGCGCCATTGCCCATCCTCTCGCAGGTCATAATTGGGGGCCCTCTGCGATCAAGTTCCACTGCCATGACTGTTGGGGAGGGGAGATGTTGGGTGGCATTAGCTGTCCCAGCTCCATCAGCAGCAGCCTGAGTCTACAGTTGCTGATGAGTAGCTTTCTTCACCCACATAGTGAAGCAACTCGTCATCAGCAGGTAGACCTGGAGCAGGACCTGAACCAGCAGGTGGTGGCATACCTTGACATGACCCTGCCAACACACCTTGAAGATCCGCTGGATTTCTGGGCAGCCAAATTTGATTTGTGGTCGCAACTAGCAGAGTTTGCCCTGGAAAAGCTGTCCTGCCTGGCCAGTAGTGTGCCATTAGAGCGGGTGTTTTGTGCGGCAGGGGCCATAGTTACCCCAAGGAGAACTCGTCTGTCCACCAAAAATGTGGAGAGACTGACCTTTGTGAAGATGAATCAGGCTTGGATCAGCCAGGATTTCCACCCACCAATGCCTGATGCATCAGAGCAGATTGACCATGGTGCCACACCAACACTTCACAAATATGGATACATCTAAAAATATTTATTGTGCTGCTCCCCAGTTACAGAAATTCCTCCGCATCAGACCACAAGTAAGTATCGAGGATCTGCATTGGCTAAAACTGAATAAATTGATAAAATACATTGACCCAAACATTTTTTGAAAGCTCACAAAAGGAAAGGTGTGCAAAAAAAAAAAAAAAAAAAAAACACCATGTGCCACCTACACCCCCAAGTATTAATGTGATGCAAAGACCTCTAATAGGTGGAAGGGAACAACATATAGTCCACTGTAACAGGTGGGGGTAAAAACTTCCACTGTATGCCCTACTCTCGCACTATTAATTCCCTTCTTGGCAAGTGTTACTCGCCCCAAAAAAGACACAGAAACCTCTCCCTATTTCCACCTAAAAACACTGCCATTTCCTAGGGAATCAATAGGGCGAGAGTAGGGCCTTACAGAGGAAGTTTGTTCCCCCACCTGCTACAATGGACAATATGTTCTTCCCTTCCACCTTTTGGAGGCAAGTGTTACTCGTCCTAAAAAGGGCAGCCCCACACAGTAACCTCTCCCTATTTCCAACTACATACCCTGAGAAATGGCAGTGTTTTTAGGTGGAAATAGGGAGAGGTTCCTGTGTGGGGCTGCCCTTTTTAGGGCGAGTAACACTTGCCAAGAAGGGAATTAATAGTGCGAGAATAGGGTCTTACAGGGGAAGTTCTTACCCCCACCTATTACAATGGACCATACGTTGTACCTTTCCACCTTTTAGAGGTCTTTGCATCACATTAATACTTGGTGGTGGTGTAGGTGGCACATGGTGTTTTTTGCACACCTTCTTTTGTTAGATTTCCCCAAAAATTTGGGTCCATCTATTTTATCCTAAGAATAATATTAAAAGTTTAGTTTTATGTAATGCATATCCTCAATACTTACATATGCACACCAACACTTTGACAAAAGAGACCGTTTTCTCCTGCCTACCTACTTCAGCTACTATTCTGATCCTGCCATACACCTGATGACAAGTGCTCCTTCTTTCACCCACCTTCATCACCTGGTACTGGTATTGCCACCCACCACCCCACTTTGTCACTTTCAGGACTCCTGATGCTGCTGATGCAACCTCCATGCTGTGTCATTCTGCCACCATATGTTCTCCTCATGCTGATTTCACCTCCAGACATTATCATTCTGCCACCATATGTTCTCCTCATGCTGATGCCACCTCCCGGCTGTGTCAGTCTGCCACCATCTGTTTTCCGCTTGCTGATGTCACCTCCAGGCTGTGTCATTCTGCCACTATATGGTCTCCTCATGCTGCTGCCACCTCCTGGCTGTGTCATTCTGCCACCGTAAGTTCTCCTCTTGTTGATGCCACCTCCAGGCTTTGTCATTCAGCCACTACATGGTCTCCTCATGCTTCCGCCACTTCCAGGCTGTGTAATTGTGCCGCCATGTGGTCTCCTCATGCTGCTGGCATATTAAATAAAACATTTTATGTTAATCTACTTAAAATCTTCAATTAAAATTCAAACAAATATCTTTAATCTTTTGAATTGTGAGGACCTATGATCTCGTCAGGCTGCTGCCCCTCCAGGCTGGGTCATTTTGCTGTTGACATATTAAATTAAACTTTTAAAATGTTAATCTATTTAAAATCTTCACTTTTATAACAAAAATATCTTTAAAGGGGTATTCCAGGCAAAAACTTTTTTTACATATCAACTGGCTCCGGAAAGTTAAACAAATTTGTAAATGACTTCTATTAAAAAATCTTAATCCTTGCAATAGTTATTAGCTTCTGAAGTTTTCTGTCTAACTGCTCAATGATGATGTCACATTCCGGGAGCTGTGCATGATGGGAAAATATCCCCATAGGAGCTGCACAGCTCCTGGGACGTGAGTCATCAGAAAGCAGCTAGACAGAAAACAGCAACTCAATTTCAGAAATTAATAACTATTGGAAGGATTAAGATTTTTTAATAGAAGTAATTTACAAATCTGTTTAACTTTCTGGAGCCAGTTGATATATATAAAAAAAGTTTTGGCCTGGAATACCCCTTTAATCTTTTCAATCTCGTCGGGCTGCTGCCACCTCTAGGCTCTGTGCTGCCATGTGATCTCCTTGTTATATTGGGTTTTGTGGTCATACAGTATTAGTTCAAAGTAAATGCTTCAGGCATCCAGGACATTAAACTTGTGAATCTAATCAAAATCCTCAATTTAAATTTAAAAAAATCTCTTCAATATTTTCAATTGTGAGGCCTATGGTCGTTGTCATACATTACCTGTGAAATTACCACAAGAATCCATTGAAACAGGTTGGAGTGATAACAATGAACCATAATTGAAACATTCCCAGTTTCGGCACTGAGAGGCAGGGGCTGGAACAGGTGATAGCTCGCCTCGCGGCAGACTACCAGCTCAATTTTAAGATAGAAGTACAAAGCTTTTTCACTACAGCAACCTATAGCAGTATGCGTCCACTTATACAACGGTGCAGAAGCTAAATGTGCTCCTGGGCAAGTTGCTGGAGCTGCAGTTCCTTTCTTTTTGAAGTGGACACTCTTGAGAATGGGGGTGCGCTGAGAGGCAGGGGCTGTGACAGTTGGTAGCTGGCCTCGCAATGGACCACCAGCTACAAGATACAAGTACAAGCTTTTTCACTGCAGCAACTTATACACTGCAGTAATTATACACTATTGGAGCTGGAATTACCACGGCTGCTGGTACCAGACTTGCCCTCCAATGGGTCCTCAATAAAGATGAGCGAATCAAATCGGACGAATTAAATAAATAAAAAATCCACTCCTCTCTAGTTGTCGTCACATATTACCTCTAGAATTATCACAATAATCCAATGAAACAGGTTGGAGCGATAACAATGAACCATAACTGATTAAATTAAACATTCGCAATTTCACAGTCGGGGGGGGGGGGGGGGTCTGAGAGGCAGGCGCTGGAACAAGTGGTAGCTCGCCTTGTGATGGACTGCCAACTCCATGCTACCCAGAATGGGTCCTCAAAAAAGGATTTAAAAAAATTAAGATAATTATAATTAAATTGAAGAAATCTCTTTAATCACTTCAATTGTGCGGCCATATGGTCTCCGGACCCTGCCGCCACATCCAGACGCTCTACGTCAGTGATTCTAATAGCAATGCCTGTAATCTGCATGTCATACTGAATAACAGTATTATTTCCCTGACAAGGCAAAGTGTTCTACACCCCTAATGAGGCTCTCTGTAGCCCAGAAATAGCTGTTTTTAATAGTGATTCACTACAAATAAATTTGGGTCAAAACTATTTTTTCCGGAAAATTTGGTGAATCGGCAGCCATAATACATATTTGCTGAAGTTTTTTTTTTTAAGTGATTTAAAGTGCAACTGTCATTAGCAAAAGCTTTTTATATAATGTAGAAAATAACATTATATGTATATTTGTAATATACATTGGTTAAAATATCTGTATATTTTGGTCCCTGTAGCTATTGCCTGTGTGTGTCTGTAAAGAGACCAAATACAGGACAAGCAGGGGTCTGTACACTGAGAACAAGCAGGGCTCTGTGCACTGAGGTTCTGTGACACGCCCCCGGTTCACACAGCAGGGTGATTAATAAGCCAGGAGCCTGCACAGAGCATTTTTTTCACCCAAAAATAAACACATTTTTTGACCAACGTGTATTACAAATATACATATAGCGGTATTATCTACATTATATAGAATTCTAAACAAAAGTCATGAGGCTAGAATGCTTGTAGTGTGGATTTTACAAAAAGGGGAGGAGGCAAAATATTCAGGGTTTAGACATAATTTTAACTAAAACACACCTAAAATTTTGGATAAAAAGTAACATAAGGGGAAAATAATAATAATAAACATGCCTGCAAAATCAGAACGACAAAAACAAGCCCCGATTTTACACCAGGAAAAATGTGTGAACCCGGCCTAAAGCTGTCTGTCTATCTATCTATTATCTCATATTTATCTATCTATCTCATATTTTTCTGTCTCTCTACCCTCTCATGTCTATCTAACTATCTGTCTATGTAAAACAGCCTGCTGCTGTTCACATTATGATGGAACCTACTGGGATTATCTGGACCTTATCCCTTTTTTTCTTTGCTTGCACCTCCACTTTAGTTACTGTAGTGAAACTCCACCCCCTAGAGTGTGATGCTGCCTACTGCTTTGTGTCTATCTATTATCTATCTATATCTATCTATCTATTCCACCTTTTTGGAATTATATACTGATGATGAATGCTGAATTCACTATTGTACTGATTATTGGGATTAGAAGCTAGAAATCTGCTCGACAGCAAAGGAGGATTTTTTCCTGTTATAGTATTTGGTTGGCTCTATTGGAGTAACTGATCTGTAAAATTTTATTCTAAATTTACTAAAAATAATGTGTCAGACTTTGTCCGCATAGGATGATGGACAGAGTTTACTGGCTGATGACTAGAAAAAGACTGTTCACCTGGCTTTGCTAACAACAGGCTTATGGGGTTTAGCAGAGGTTATTTGAAACAGTCCTCAAAATTAACACATCACACACAATGAACAATGGAATTACATCTCAAAATCAATTATTTTAATAAAACGCACATACTCTGCAGACAGGAAAACATAGATAACCCGAGGCTTTATAACACAAACATACTCCTCAAAGAGCCAGAAATAGTGATTAAAGTGTCCAATCAATGTTGTTACTAAATCGTAATTTCTTGAGGGCAGACATCTTGTTAACTAGGACTTAATATTTTACAAAGTTTACATTGACTCATACCATAGCTTGCAGTCTGCATTTCAAAATAAACATCAAACTCCGGCAGTGTGTAATTTATGAGCATTTCCTAGAATAATTTATATTTAAAAACCTATTGTAAGCGACAATATAACTGGTGTTATATTGTATGTAGGCTAACTTGATTTTCTCAGTCAAATGATAAATATTAGTGTGAAACTTTTTAGTAAAATATACCTTATATGTAAAATATATATTATGGTTGTACCATTAAATAGGTAAGAGACCTAGGTACTGTGCATGGTCCTATGGTATGTTGTGCTCACAGCCTGAATACTGCAAAAACAAGTTAAACACAACACATGACTGTGGCCGCTTACTGCTGCCTGTACTGTAGCGGTGATGAATTGTACATGCTGATGCTGGATGTTTGGGAATGATGACCATGACACCTCTACATTGGGAAAAGTGCAAAAATTGAACAGTAAGTACATTGGAGTATGTTATTCTTACCTGTTGGAGGCCTGCTGGGATTTATTTACAGGGGTTGAAATGACAGTTTTGAGTGTGTTGACAGATCCTACAAGGTAATTGTAGGGAATCTGGAATATGACGCAGCCCTGGGGGTTATAAATAGATGTTTGTATAAAAAATATAAGGTGAAGATTTGGCAAAGACAATCATTCTGATGTTTTTTGTAATTGGACACCTTTTCTATGGACAATCATTCAAATCATAATAAATATTGTTATTTTGGAAATAAACACAGGGAATACATACTTGCATTGCCTTACACATATTTTAGGATGATAGTAGAAACTAGTTACTCCTAATAACAATTTTAAAGCAAGAATTCCATTGTTCCATGTGTTGGAATTTATTGAATTTAGCATTGTAGACAGACACTATTAATTAGCAATCATTTAGACCAGTTTGAACACAATATCAACACACTACCACTAGAGCTGAGCGAATCAAATCTGACTAAGTAGATTCGTTCCGAAAAGATTAGTTAAAAAATTTGATCTGGACTGAATCCGAACTTCGATTCGATTCTAAATAACAAATTTCTCCTGCACTCGCATCTCTGCAACAGATAGGACGATTTCAGCGGGTGTCAGGAGTGATACCTGCTGTGATCTGTCATTAACTGCAGGTACTACTGCTCCCAACATGGAGCACACTCTGCTCTATTCTGGGAGCTGTAGTACCTGCATTAATAGACAGAACACAGCGAGTGTCACTTCTGACACCCTATGCGATCGTCCTGTATAATGTATAGATGCGGGCAGCCGGCCGCTCTTCTCTGGTCCCACTGTAGTATGAGTATATGCCGTATATATACCTATTATTCATATTTCCCCAGAGCTGTGAGTGGCTGAAACCATCTGGCCAATCACAGCTCTCTGTGGGAAATATAATAGGTGTATATATATGTCAGTGCAGGGGACCATAGAAGAGCGGCCGCATCTATACATTGTACAGGTGGATCGCAACAGGCGTCAGAAGTGACACTGGTGATCTGTCCATTAGTACAGGTACTACTACTCCCATCATAGAGCACTGTGTTCCATGCTAGGAGTAGTAGTACTACCTATAAAAAAAAATCTAAAATGTGAAAACACACACACACACATTTTTAGTGCTGCATTTTATGTGCCTGCCCACATAAATTGATCCTTGTTTAAAAATTTATAAAAATTTTGTTATAATAAAGATATTTTGTTAAATACAATTTTTTCCACCACTACTGTATCTTTTTTTTATATTGTTATTAAATATTAATTATTAATATTGTTATTGTAATATTGTTAGTGCTACAAAATGTTATTAAAAAAGGTATCTCCAGCACTTTTTTGGATCACTAAAGTTCATATTTTCTGTTATTGTCTCTTAAATGGACCATTCTAATAACTGATGCAAACTGATGCAAAGGAATGCCATTTAGTGGCATCTATTTGCATCGGTTTTCCACCCATTAGTATCAGCCATCGGCACACTCCCACAGCCGGGACTACTCCTACTCCCATCATGGAACAGACTTCTTTCCATGATGGGAGTAGTAGTTCCCTAGCTGCGGGAGTCTGGCAGTGGCTGGGGAGGCTTCATTAGTGTTTGTACTACTACCCCCATCATGGAACAGAGTCTGTTCCATGTTGGGGGTAGTAGTACACGGGGATAGGAATTGATCGCACTGGGTCTCACTTCTGAGTAGAGCAGTTATAAAGCAGGGGAGCGAGCGGCATGCTCCGCTCCCCTGCGATGCATATACTACTGTGTAAACTTTCATTTTTAAATCCCCTGCCGGGAGCTCTGAATGGCCAGCACCCAGAAGCCATTCAGGGCTCCCGGCGGGGTTTTTAAACTACTACTTTGTTCCTAAATGTATGCCCCCATGCATGTTTATAATAATTCATTGGCCTCAGTGTGTTTATGATAATTAATTGGCACTAGTGTGCTTATAATAATTTATTGGCCCCAGTGTGCTTATAATAATGCATTGGCCCCAGTGTGCTTATTCCCATGCATGTCGGGAACCGGTGGTGGTGAATGAATAAAGCCCACATGTCCCGGCGGTACGCTGATTGCGCTAGGAGCAGGGCAAAAGCAGGGACATGTCGGGCGGCCGCAGCGAATGAATGAAGCCTACATGCGGGACATATCGGCTTCATTCATTCACCGCCACTTGTTCCCGACATGTCCAGCTGCTGCCCTGCTCCAAGAAGATGAGGAGCAGGCAGCGGGAGGGGGAATAAGCACACTGGGGCCAATGCATTATTATAAATCCAAATTACCCATAGGGTATTCCCCGGGTTATTAAACAAATTGCTCAAATTCCCATTCAGGCTTGCGGCCTCCTGGGACTGATTTCCCAAGCTCGGGAACCCTATTAGTTAAAAACAGGGCTCCTGGCGGGGGATTTAAAATGAAAGTTTACACAGTATTATATACCTCGCAGGGGAGCGGTATATATGCTTTATAACTGCTGATCACATCGGGCAAGTGAGACCGGGTGCAATCAATCCCTTATCCCCTGTACTACTACTCCCAACATGGAACAGACTCTGTTCCATGATAGGGGTAGTGGTACAAACACTAATGTAGCCTCCCCAGCCACCTGCAGACTCCCGCAGCCGGGGAAATACTACTCTCATCATGGAAAGAAGTCTGTTCCATGATGGAATAGTAGTAGTCCTGGCTGCAGGAGTCTGCCGCCTGCTGATACTAATGGAAGAAAAACTGATGCAAATGGATGCCACTAAATGTCATCCCTTTGCATCAGTTTGCATCTGTTATTAGAATGGTCAGTTTAGGAGGCAATAACAGAGAAAATATTAACTTTAGCGATCAAAAAAAGTGATGGAGATACCTTTTTGAATAAAATTTTGTATAAAATTGGGCATTAATTTAAAAAAAAATACAGTAATGATGGAAAAATTGTATTTAACAAAGTTTATCTTCATTATAACAAAATTTAAGCAATTTTTAAACAGGGATCAATTTATGTGGGCAGGCAGGGGACTAAAAATGTAGCCGATAAAAATACAGTGTGTGTGTTTTTCAATTTTTTTAAAACATTTTTAGGTAGTACTACCACTTGCAGCATG
This sequence comes from Hyla sarda, assembly GCF_029499605.1. Classification (NCBI taxonomy): domain Eukaryota; kingdom Metazoa; phylum Chordata; class Amphibia; order Anura; family Hylidae; genus Hyla; species Hyla sarda. The sequence continues at coordinate 180,821,093 of NC_079193.1, forward strand.
GAACACACTGTTCCATCATGGTAGTAGTAGTACCTGTACTAATTGACAGATCGCCCATGTCACTTCTGACACCCGTTGTGATCCTCCTGTATCATGTATAGATGCGGCCAGCCGCTCTTCTATGGTCCCCTTCACTGCCGTATATATACCTATACATATTTCCCACAGAGAGCTGTGATTGCCCAGATGGTTAAAGCCAATCACAACTCTCTGTGGGAAATATGAATAGGTGTATATATACGTCAGGGCAGGGACCATAGAAGAGCGGCCTGTCACATCTATACATTATACAGGAGGATCACAGTGGGTGTCAGGAGTGACACTCACCACGATCTGTCTATTAATGCCGGTACTACATCTCCCAGCATGGAGCAGAGTATGCTCCATGTTGGGAGCAGTAGTACATGCAGTTAAGGACAGATCACAGTGGGTGTCACTCCTGACACCCGCTGCGATGCGGAGTGGTTTTCTCCTGCGCTCGCATCTCTGCTCTGTACTCCGACCACTCACCATTCATATTTCCCACGGGGATCCGGCCAATCCCCAGTCTGGGCGGAAAATATGAATGAGTGATGTGAATTTCTATTCATATCACTGGCCGGCCCGGAGTATAGTGCAGAGATGCGAGCGTTGTATAGAGCTGCTCCGCATCTCTGCTATATTATGGACGATTGCATCGGCTGTCAGGAGTGACACCCATGGCAATCTGTCTATTAGTACAGGAACTACTACTGCCATCATGGAACAGTGTGTTCCATGCTGGGAGAGGTAGTACGACCTAAAAAATATAAAAAATAATGGAAAAAAGTGAAACACACACTACATTTTTATTATTGTCGGTTACATTAAAAAATTAACATTAACATTTTTTTTGTCTTTCAATTTTCAGGAGCAGGCAGGGACCAGAAAATTCAGCGCTCAATATTAAAAATGAACGAGTAGTGCATTTCATAACTTTTTTTTCTAGTTTTCATTCTAAATCATAATTTTGTAAAATTTTCACTTTACTTTCCATGACTTGTCGAATCCCTCCTGTGCCGCGAATCACCTCAGCCCCCTGTGTGGTTGAATCATGCCAGTTGTAGCGACCTGGGTGCCGCCTGATGCAGCAAGACCATCCCGCTTTGCGGCGGGCTCTGGTGAAAATCAGCGGCACCTTAGACTCCGCTCCTTGGCACGGCCCGCGTCATCTGCCACACAGGTCCAGCGGATCTACTACCTCCTGAGTATCGTGCCAACTGCCATGAGTCTTTACAGTTAATGACAGTGCGCTCAGTCTATCACCAGCCGAGGTGGGACATCGCTGCGGCCGGCGATACCCTGAGCGCAGTATGACTCATCGTCCCCAAGAAGCAGGAAGAAGACCAGCACCGGAGTACCTAGACACAGATATCGGCGCAACAAGGGAACGTCAGAAGGGGAGTTACAGTTTGTCTTGTTCCTTTTTGCTGCCCTGGCACAGGGGTTTCTGAAAAATTACTACTACAGATCTCCTTTAAAACCTATTGTAAATGGATCAAATTAGATAAGAGGTGTACACTAGGAAATTCCTAACAATAATATGCAATAATATATTCATTAAAGTGGTTTCAAGATGAAGCATATATTTAAAGGGGTTCTCTGCCGCACACATCTTATCCCTTATCCAAAGGATAGGGATAAGATGTTAGATCGCGGGGGTCCTGCCACTAGGGCCGGCAGCTGCAATCTCTGGGCGGGCAGCTGTGGCATCCGGAACAGAGAAGCTTGCAGCTTTCGCGTTCATGACGTCACACCGCGCCACATCCCCCTGAATTCATGTCTATGGGAGGGGGCATGAGGGCTAGTACAGTGCTGTCATGCCTCCTCCCATAGACTTGAATGGAGGGGGTGTGGTGGCCTGCATCGCCAGTCATTAGAACGGGGCGGAGTTTGCTCTGTGACCCGAATGACGGGATGACAGCCCGGAGATTGTGGTGGTCCCCAGCGGCGGAATCCCCACAATCTAACATTTTATCCTCTATTCTTTGGATAGGGGATAAGATGTGTGCAGCGGAATACCCCTTTAAGGTATAACTTTTAATTCAATCCCATACAAATGTGTTGAAGCATGAAAGTGTACCTGTCATTAACATATGTACATAATACTATTATATGTATATTTGTAATATACATTGGTTAAAACATTTGTATGTTTTTGGGTATAAAAATGCTGTGTCTGTGTGCGTAGACAAAATACAGGAAGTGAGGGCAGGACATGCAGGGCTCTGTGCAGGCTCCTGGCTTGTCAATCATCCTGCTGTGTGAGCAGGGGGCATGTCACAGAGCCTCACTGCACAGAGCCCTGCTTGTCCTCAGTGCACAGAGCCTTGCTTGTCCTCAGTGCACAGAGCCCTGCTTGTCCTCAGTGCACAGAGCCCTGCTTGTCCTCAGTGCACAGAGCCCTGCTTGTCCTCAGTGCACAGAGCCCTGCTTGTCCTTAGTGCACAGAGCCCTGCTTGTCCTCAGTGCACAGAGCCCTGCTTGTCCTCAGTGCACAGAGCCCTGCTTGTCCTCAGTACACAGAGATCTTCTTGTCCTCAGTGTACAGAGCCCTGCTTGTCCTCAGTGTACAGAGTCATGCTTGTCCTCAGTACACAGAGCCCTTCTTGTCCTCAGTACACAGAGCCCTGCTTGTCCTCAGTGTACAGAGGCCTGCTTGTCCTCAGTGTACAGAGGCCTGCTTGTCCTCAGTGTACAGAGGCCTGCTTGTCCTCAGTGTACAGAGGCCTGCTTGTCCTCAGTGTACAGAGCCCTGCTTGTCCTCAGTGTACAGAGCCCTGCTTGTCCTCAGTGTACAGAGCCCTGCTTGTCCTCAGTATACAGAGCCCTGCTTGTCCTACATGTACAGAACCCTGCTTGTCCTCAGTGTACAGAACCCTGCTTGTCCTCAGTGTACAGAGCCCTGCTTAGTCTCAGTGCACAGAGCCCTGCTTGTTCTCAATATACAGAGCCCGGCTTGTCCACCCTCACTTCCTGTATTTGGACTCACAGAGACACACAGGTAATGGCTGCAGGGACAAAAATATATACATTGTTTAACCAATGTATATTACAAATATAATATTATTTTCTACATTTTTGTTAACGACAGGTACACTTTAATCTCTGACATGGTATAACGCTGGATAGATAATAAATAAAGATGTACTTGAATAAACCAGCGAATATGATTTTGTTTCGACCATAACAGCATTTACATATTCAGCTGGCAAGTAGGGGTTACAGAATACCTGGACATAACATAAAAATAGTTACTGTTCCAGAGAGGCCGCTCTGGCCATTAAGGGTATAGTTTCTTTCTTTAAATTTGCTATTACCAATGAAAAAGTATAGGACGTAAACGTCCTTTCCTTGCTTCCATTTTAATGCTAATTAAAGCTATATGAGTAACATATTCCCATACTCTTAATTGTTATTTACCCAATTTCAGAATTTTTATGCTGTTGGATACATCTTTTGCTCTTCCTTGTACCTTTATCATCCACCAAACATATTTCAGGTACATGTTTACAGCACACAGTACATGGAGCTATTAAATGTAAAGATACAAACTAATCTAAATGTAAATACCAGTAAATCTTTCAGGAGAAGGTGCATTCAGCTGATTGAGATGGACAATAGATATCAGAATTGATTGAAATAAAGCCAATTCATGTGTAAGGCATATCCCTGAGCTATGTCTGCATTGCTGTGAGCATGTTGCACGAGTCAGTTTATTGCCCGAGGAGTGTTTGCAGGCAAAATTCGTCTGCACAGCCAGCTCGCTTGAAAGGTTGAGATGTAAGTATAGGAAACAACAACTGAGCACCTGCTTGAGGTGCGGACTGACAGAACAGTGAGCTGGATGTAGTTCAAAAGAACCTAAAATAACAGCTCATTGATTAACAGCTAAAATAAATTGTTTCAGTGTATTTACAACTTCCATGCATAGCATCCTGTGATGGCTACAAATGTTCATATTATTGGGCTCCACTGGTAATATACTGCATTAGAGAATGCTAAAGGACAAGGACTCAATTAATCGTTGGTTAAAGGTTACAGCGGTTTACGTTGTTGTACTATGGTGGCATTTTTTCTTTATAGTTAATGAAGAGCTTCATGAAGCAACAGTAGGCCAGTGACAATGGAGAGGGTCATTTAGGCTAGGTTCACGTGTAGTATTTTGGTCAGTATTTGGTCCTCATTTTGACAAATATTTTGGTCAGTGTGTTTAGCCAAAACCAGGAGTAGAACTGACACAGTGAATGGAAAGATTTTAATCTTTTTCTGTGCATTGCACTGCTTTTGGCATAAAAATATTGACCACTATAAGGACCAGATACTGACCAAAATGCGACATATGAATGCCAGAGTTCTAAGTTGTAATTAGAATTAAAATAACTTTTATACAATTCTCTTTGGCAGGCTTACCCAATGTTGTCAAAATGTTTTTTTTTTGACAAATAAGTTTGTTTGTACCAAACCCTGAACCTTAAAATCTGTGTATATCAGTACATAAGAGCATTAAAGGTGTACTCCGGTGGAATTTTTTTTAATTTTCTTTATCTACTGATGCCAGAAAGTTAAACAGATTAGTAAATTAATTTTATTTAAAAATCTTAATCCTTCCAGTGCTTATCAGCTGCTGTATACTACAGAGAAAGTTAGATTTCTTTCTGCAGTTCTTTTTATTCTGACCACAGTGCTCTATGCTGACACCTCTGTCCGTATCAGGAACTGTCCAGAGCAGGAGAGGTTTGCTATGTGGATTTGCTTGTACTCTGGAAAGTTCCTGAGATGGACAGAAATGTCAGCAGAGAGCACTGTGGTCAGACTAAAAAGAACTACAGAAAGAAATACAACTTTCTCTGTAGCATATAGCAGCTTATAAGTATTGGAAGGATTAATATTTTTAAATAGAAGTAATTTACAAATGTAACTTTCTGCCATTAGTGGATTTAAAAAAAAATTCCACCACAGTACCCCTTTAAAGCCCTTGTGAGAGTTTAGTTTGGTAGAAATGGAAAAACAGTAGCAAATGCAGGGCTGCTCCTGATTTTTATTTTCAAACACAAAATACAGCCATATTTACATCTAAATGTCCTCACTATACAAGTGGCCTAATACTGGCCACTGAACAAAACAAACTTATCATGAGTTACCTTACACACTGGCAGTTGTCATAAAGAGGGTCAGGTTCCTTCCAGCCTCTCCTTCACAGTGACATGTTTTTATTTGTTTTTTTTGTAATCCCAGTAATGAGCAACCACCAGCACCTGTACTGATTTGGCTCAAACTAAAAACCTGGACTGGCCATGAAGGGAATGTTTGGCCCCACTACCAACCCATCAGTCATTCCATAAAAATCGAGTCCCATAAATAGAACTTACCAAAATACTCCAGCAAGGATGAACTCTCTCTCTCCTGGATTTTCCATCTCTCCCTTAGCTTTGCCTGGATGGGATATGTTCTTCCCGAAACCTAGTGTCTACATATGACAGTTACCTTAACCCCTTGGGGACCGAGCCCATTTTGACCCTAAGGACCAGAGCATTTTTTGCACATCTGACCACTGTCACTTTAAGCATTAATAACTCTGGGAGGCTTGTACTTATGAATTTAATCCAGATATAGTTTTTTCATGACATATTCAACTGTATGTCAGTGGTAAATTCCCGTCGATACTTGCATCATTTCTACTTTATGTTAGTGGTAAATTTCCATTGATACTTGCATCATTTCTTGATGAAAAATTCAAAAATGTCATGAAAAACTAGAAAATTTTGCATTTTTATAACTTTGAAGCTTTTTGCTTGTAAGGAAAATAGACATTCCAAATAAATGATATATTGATTCATATATACAATATGTCTACTTTATGTTTCCATCATAAAGTTGACATGTTTTTACTTTTTGAAGACATCAGAGGGCTTCAAAGTTCACCAGCAAGTACATTTCAAAATCAGAATTTTTCAGGGACCAGTTCAGTTTTTAAGTGAATTTGAGGGTCTTTATGTTAGAAATATTCCATAATGGACCCCAGTATGAAAACTGCACCCATCAGCGTATTCAAAATGACATTCCAAAAGTTTGCTAACCCTTTAGGTGTTTCATAGGAATAGCAGCAAAGTGGAGGCGAAAATTCAAAATCTTCATTTTTTTACACTAATATGTTCTTGTAGACCCATATTTTTTATTTTTAAAAGGGGTAATAGGTGAAAATGTCCCCCAAAATTTGAAACACCATTTCTCTTGAGTAAGGAAATACCTCATATGTGTATGTCAAGTGCTCTGCGGGTTCACTAGAGGACTCAGAGGGAAGGAGTTCACTTTACCCCTTATTACGTTGCGTGAGGGGTGACGTTTCCAAAATGGGGTCACATGTGAGTTTTTTTTTACGTTTATGTCAGAACCGCTGTAACCAGCAGCCACCCCTGTGTAAATCACCAGTTAAGGCCTCAAATGTACATAGTCCGCACTCAATCCTGAGCCTTGTTGTGCGCTCGCAGAGCATTTTACGCCCACATATGGGGTATTTCCGTACTTGGGAGATATTGTGTTACAAATTTTGGGGGTCTTTATTTCCTTTTACCTCTTATGAAAATGAAAAGAAAGGGGCAACACCAGCATGTTAGAGTAAAACATTTTTTTTTTCTTTACACTAACATGCTGGTGTAGACCCTAACTTTACCATTTCATAAGGGTTAAAAGGAGAAGAATCCACCAAAAATTTGTAGCGTAATTTCTCCCTAGTACAGAGATACCCCTTATGTGGCCCTAAACTGTTGCCTTGAAATACGACAGGGCTCTGAAGTGAAAGAGCACCATGCGCATTTGAGGCCTGAATTAGGGATTATCATAGGGGTGTACCCGAATGCAAGTGTTACACTTGTCTCCTCCACCAAAATTACTGTATGTCAGTTTTCCAAAAACAGGGTGCCTCCAGCTGTTGCAAAACTCCCAAAATCCCTGGACAGTCAGTGGCTGTCCAGCAATACTGGGAGATGTTATTGTGCAACAGCTGGAGGCAAAACTACAACTCCCAGCATGCGCTGACAGACCGTGCATGCTGGGAGTTGTAGTTATGCAACAGCTGGAGGCACACTGGTTGGGATTTGGGAAACACTGAGTTAGGTAACAGACTACCGCAGTGTTTCCGCACCACTGTCTGTTTCCTAACTCACTCTTTCCCAACCCATGTCCATTCAGCTGTTACAAAACTACAACTCCCAACATGCATGGTATGTCAGCGCATGCTGGGAGTTATAGTTTGTTTCCCAACCAGTGTCTCCAGCTGTTGCAATACTACAACTCCCAGCATGCCCAGACAGCTGATGGGCATGTTCGGAGTTGCAGTTATGCAAAAACTGGAGAACAAATTGGAGACCACTGTGTAGTGGTCTCCAAACTGTAGCCCTCCAGATGTTGCAAGACTTCAACTCCAAGCATGCCTAGACTGCCCAGGCATGCTGGGAATTGTAGTCCGGCAACATCTGAAGGGCCAGATGTTGCCGAACTACAATTCCCATCATGCCTGGACAGTCTCGGCATGCTTTGAATTGACATCTGGAGCGCTACAGTTTGGACACCACTGTACAGTGGTCTCCAAACAGTGCCCTTCCAGATGTTGCAAAACTACAACTCCCAGCATGCTGAGACTGTCCAGGCATGCTGGGAGTTGTAGTTCTGCAACATCTGAAGGGCCAGATGTTACAGAACTACAACTACCAGCATGCCTGGACACTCTGGGCATGCTGAGAGTTGTAGTTTTGCAACATCTGGAAGGACAGTGGTCTCCAAACTGTGGCCCTCCAGATGTTACAAAACTACAACTCCCAGCATGCCCAGACAGCCTTTGGCTGTCTGGGCATGCTTGGAGTTGTAGTTTTGAGACTCCTAGATACAGCAGTGAAAATCACTTTATGGTGATCTTGACAGCTGCATCTAACACCGCCGCCGCCGCCGAGGTAACTGCTGCCGGTCCACGCCGAGGTAACTGATGCTGGTCCTCGCCGAGGTAACTGCCGCCGGCCCCCCCTCCCCCCGATCATCCCTATTTTCCAGGCTATTGGGTCATCAGAGACCGGATCAGCCCGGAATCGCCGCAAATTGCCGATCTGAATTGATCGGTGATTTGCAGCGATCGCTGACATGGGGGGAGGGTCTCAGGACCCCCCAGGCATTTGCATGGGATGCCTGCTTAATGATTTCAGTAGGCATCCCAGTCCAATCCCAGTCCGGCTAGTGGCGGGGATCGAAATTCCCACAGGCGTACAGGTACGCCCTTGGTCCTTAAGTACCAGGACCCAAGGGTGTATCCATATGCCCGTGGTCCCCAACAGGTTAAAGGGGTACTCCACTGGAAAACATTTTCTTTTAAATCAACTGTTGCCAAAAAGTTAAACAGATTTGTAAATTACTTCTATTAAAAAATACCAATCCTTCCAGTACTTATCAGCTGCTGAATAATGCACAGGAAGTTATTTTCTTTTTGAATGTACTTTCTGTATGAACACAGTGCTCTCTGCTGACACCTCTGTTCATGTTAGGAACTGTCCAGAGCAGGAGCAAATCTCCATGCAAAACTCTTTTGCTCTGGACAGTTCCTGACATGGACAGAGGTAGGGTAAACAGAGAAAATGGGGAATAGATGGAGCACTTCTGCTAATAAGGATTGAACTCAGGATGCCACAGTTGCACAGGACAATTTTATTAGAATAAGAGATTTCGGACAATGCCTTTCGGCGCTGGCATGCCCCTTCCTCAGGTCCACAAACAATCAAATAGATGCGTCCTGATGTCTGTTGCTGTGCATTGTGGCACCGAGGTGTCAGCAGAGAGCACCTGTGGTCAGACAGAAAGGAAATTCAAAAAGAAAAAACTTTCTTGCACCAGTTGATTTAAAAGAAAATATTTTCCAGTGGAGTACCCCTTTAAGGAAATATGGGGACCCGCGACCACCATTCCTATCACTGTCTCACACCCTGTATAACACTGCTAGGTCACCTAAGAATCTGTATACTTTTGAACTTGTTTAAAGGCTAAGTCAATGTCAAAGTTACGTTGACATGTGGTAACCCAAGGTATCTAACAGCATGTTTATGAAAAATAATGCACTAGCAGATTTTGTATTAATTTCTTAATTTAAATAAATGTCCAAAAATAATCTTTTTTTGTTGGAAGTTGCCTGCCAGAGTTAAATGATTTTCCCATTTTGGGGAGAAGCAACAGGATTGCAGTCCTGAAAAGTGAAGGAAAATAGCTTTTTTACAATTAAAAAGCCAAAAATAAATTGAATTTTTTGAAATAATCTGGTTGTGTATGCCTGCTAGCAGCAGCAGGGTGGTGGTAGAAGTTATAGTACAGTGTAAAACAAAGTGCAGAAGACAGATATGTTCCTTAATCGACCCAGTTGTATTCGATGGCAGCAGGGTTGGAGTCGACAGCAATGACAAAGAACTGGTGGTATTTGTAGTAAGGGGACAGCAGGGGTGGTGAACTGGTGGCAGTTGCAGCAAGTCGACATCAGGGGTGTTGGACTGGAGGTAGAAGTGTCCAGTGGACAGCAGGGGTAATTGTAGTATAAGTGAGTTGTCAGTAGTGCTGGTGGTAGTAGTAGTCAGTCAACAGCAGCAAGGGCATATTTAATCGGTGGCATTAGGCACAGGAGTTATAGATCCTCACTTATCCATTCCTGATTTATTTTAACAAATAAATTCCACAGTGATGGCAGAAAATTTGTTTACTTAGTAGTGACAGACAACACCACCTGATGCTACACTCCTGGATGAACAAGACAGAGCACCCATTGCAAACTGGGCAAGTTCTAGCCAATGATATAATCTGGTGACCTCAACCTGGCTTTATGGGGTCTGGCACAGCTCAGGTAAAAATCAACCTGGTTGTTTAGGTGGTGGTGAACATTCTTTTTCTGACAATTTATGTTATGTTGGCACACTGGATGTAAAAATGAAGTCAATGAAGCATTGAGTCAGGGAGGAGCAGAGAGTGCCCCCTATCCATTCAGCACCTGTTTGCTGTTGGAAAGCCATGGCAAGCTGTCTGTGTAGCTTCTCTCAATAAAAATCTAATTTAACTTTCCTCTCGGAAGGTGAAAAAAATACCCCAATTTTGGTTTGATACAAAGGGTCTAAGAGTGGAGCTATCCAGTAGTCATCTCATTGCTTCATGGTCAGTGTCATACTGCTATGATTGGTCATCATCATGGTTGTAAACTTCATCTTCATCACTGTCATGTTGTGTGGGTTACTCTTCCCTTATCCCTTCAATTGATTCCCTCTCAACCTCCTTCTTAGGTCCAGCTTCCTCATCTTCTTTCAGCTACTGCTCAACATTCATACCGCAGCGAGCCAGATTTGAGTCTTCTTCCATCCTTTGCTCAATTATCACTGTGAGCATTAGCTCCATAAGAAATAGCAGTGGCATAATTATTGTTAATTATGCTGTTATTATTGCTAACAAATCTTGTTGCCTTTTCGAAAGGCCTGAGAATGCAACACATGTCTCGGATCAGCTGCCAATGCTTGAACTGAAACTCATACTGGCTCCAATTGCTGTCTGTCTGCTCAGTAGGAAATCAGTCACCACTTTCCACTGCTGGTACAAGTAGTCTAACATTTATAATGATATGTTCCATCATGTCGGAACGTCGCAGAAGAAGCGATGTTGAGAAAGACCATTTTGTCTAGGGAGTGTGCTTAAAGGGGTACTCCGGTGCTTACACATCTTATCCCCTATCCAAAGGATAGGGGATAAGATGCCTGATCGCAGGAGTCTCGCCGCTGGGCACCCCTGTGATCTTGCACGCAGCACCCCGTTTGTAATCAGTCCCCGGAGCGTGTTCATGACGGGTCTGATTACGGGCGACCACAGGGCGGGCGGCGCGTGACGTCACGCCTGTGCCCCCGTGTGACGTCACGCTCCGCCCCTCAATGCAAGCCTACAGAAGGGGGCGTGATAGCTGTCACGCCCCCTCCCGTAGGCTTGCATTGAGGGGCAGAGTGTGACGTCACACGGGGGCGCAGGCGTGACATCACACGCCGCCCACCCTGTGGTCGCCCGTAACCAGACCCGGAGTGAACATGCTCTGGGGACTGATTACAAACGGGGTGCCGCGTGCAAGATCACGGGGGTCCCCAGCGGCGGGACTCCCGCGATCAGGCATCTTATCCCCTATCCTTTAAAGGCACAGGAAGGACTAAAGTGAATGCAAACTCTCCTGGCATGGCACATACTTCAGACGAAAATATATTTTAAATAAAAATCTTATCAATGGATTAAGCCCATATTCCATTCACAAAGAATGTGTCATTGACAACGTTAACCAATCTAAGATTACAAGAAGATAGCCAGCATGATATTTGCTTCTGCACAGGGCAGCAATTTATCTGCTGTATGGCTTTTCTCACCAAGGCTTAGCAGATGTAACTATTTTCACTGATGAAAGGAGGGAAGAGTTTAAGCTGCACTCTGCCCTGTGGACAACATGACACTTTTGCATTGGCCCTGGCCAGTATGTGGCAGTATTTTCTTCAGGGAGTTCAGTGTGTGTTGTGGTATTATATTCAGAGGGTGCAGTATGTGGCAGAATTATATTCAGGGGAGGGGTGCAATGTGTGGCAGTATTATATTCAGAGGATACAGTGCCTGGCAGTATAATATTCAGAGGGAGCAGTGTGTGGCAGTATTATATTCAGAGGGTACAGTGTCTGGCAGTATAATATTCATAGGGAACAGTGTGTTGCAGTCTTATATTTAGAGGATACAGTATGTGGCAGTATTATATTCAGAGGGTTCAGTGTGTGGTGGTATTATATTCAAAGGATACAATGTCTGGCATCATTATATTAATAATTATTTTCAAATGGAGGATTAGAATGCACTGACAAAGTGAGGAGCCATCTTGCCGTCAAGTTCTGCAGAGAGAAGATTTAGTCAGAACAAGTCAGGGCAGTATGTACCATCTGAATTAGATAAGGGAAGACTATAGAGAAGACTTAACCTGTAATAACATATTATTGTGTATTGTACCGGACTATGACCCATCAGAGCTTGTAAATTCTGCAGTAATGGTGGGTGAAACAACATCTCCCAGAATACCCTTATCACTGGTTACATCATACTGGGAGCTGTAGTTTTACATTGTAAAAGCTTCTTTAGTGCTTTCCCCTTACTTGGAAACTGGTGTATTTGATTATTATACTGGAAATACTTTTCTGCGATGCACGTTGGTGTCTCTCACAACAGGCTAAAATATTACTTTGGTGGAGCGGGGTGGGGGGGGGGTGTTATATGGGTGACACCATTTTTTACTGCACTGGGTGACACCAACCCTAGCCACGCCACTGTACTGTTGTTTGCAGGATATAGATTCTGTTATGGATAACCAACGGGATGGAGGAGGAGGGACATCATATGACAGTGATGATGACGACACAGAGACCATACTGCCTGTGGATAAGGCCTGGCTACTAGACAGATCACAGGTATTGGGAGCTGCAGCAGCAACAGCCGCAGCACCATGGTACTGTTTACATTGTGCAGAGTTTCAATTCTCTCATGTAACCTTGTGATGCTGATCCATTTCGTTGCCCAGAGCTGTACTTCCTGAACATTGGCCCTGTATCATGGCAGAGTACCATAAAGAGGTAGTATGCACACTATGAGCCCTACCTCTGGAAGGCTTTTATATGGAGTCTACAAATACAGCAGCAGTGTAGCTGTCACCTGCTCCTGAATCACATCATTGTAGTCCTTCTAATCATTCCCGACAATTCTTTCAGTTTGTTCTGATGTCTCATGGGCTCCCTGCCTCCCCTCATAATATCCATGTCCCTTACTGACACTATCACTGCGCCAATCCCCAGTCCAAGTACCACAGCTATGCTTGGCCACTTCTTCTACTTTTACCACCTCTGCAACACACTTCAAAAGCTGAGTATCCTCATCTTTATCCTTCTCCTTAGTTTCCAGGATGCTGTCTCCTCAGAGAAAAAGTAGGGTCTCCCTAGGAGAGGGCAGCAAGGACAGAGGTGATTGAATTGAAAGGCTAGAATTTTTTTTTTATTGTGTCACATAACTGGAGAAGGAGGAATCCATTCACATTCTTGAGACAACTGAGAATGAGCCAGTTCAAAATGGCTGTATCCTTCAAAAAAACACATTCCCTGAAGGAAATGGGCAACCCTGGCTTGCTAATGCTGCTATTACTACAAGACACATGGTTGCTTCTTCTCTTTTTGCTAAACATGACCATGAGGCTGCTACTTGTACTAGGCCTGGACATATGGCTTTCATTACTTGTTTTGGGCCTGTGCAAATGGCATCTTCTACTTGTCCTGGGCATGGGCAAATTGCTGGTGCCCACAGTGTTGGCACTGACCTTGTGTCGTGGTTCCAAACGTGTTGGTTGCCTGAGCTCAGTAGGAGTTGCTTTTGGGTTTACTCCGAAACAGTTTAGGAGAAATTGTCTGACCGACATTGGGGACTTTTTGCAAAACTTTTATAGCCATGCTGCACAGCATTAGAAAAAAAAAGTCTGCAAGAATAACAGGAACATTTTTAAGGATAATATTGCACATTTGCAGGAAAACTATGAGCTATGGAGTATAGATTACCATAGAGCAACGTTTTGCAAAGTAATTTACTGAACCCCTTTTTTTTTAAATAGAATATCTCTTAAAATATACTGTGTAAGCAGGTCCTAAGGCCACAACTGTACTTGGCACTTGATACAACTGCGCACATTGGGGGACATTTACTATCTGCACATTTTTGGTGCACATAACACACGCATTCTGTAGTTTTCATGTGGCCAGAATTTATTACCAGAAAAATGCCTGTTAATAAATTCCAGGTAATTCTAAAGTGCAACATTCTGTATGTTGGTGGCACACTTAGCTGGATACAATACATGGGTGGAGTGCAGTGTGCCCGGATTATGCAGTGTTAGTAGATAAGTAGTGATGCATAGCATCACCACTAATCTCTGGTGGCGGTGCAGTACAGCGCTGTACTTTGTGCACCTTTGGAGCCCAGACTCCTGTCATTTTAATGGCGGCAGACGTTGTTCCTTAGCCGCAGCACAGCTTGGGCTGAGCAGGAGCCATACATTGTATGCCTGCTGCCCAGTCAGGAAGAAGTATTATAGCAATGCTGTATTGGCTCTTTCACTGCCTCTTCAGTAGCAGGAAGGGGTAAGACTAAGGCAGGCTGTGTTCACAAAATGCATTTTTAAAAATGATTACTTTACAAGCTTAGTAACAGAAGCTGTCTGATAGACGGTGTCCATTTCTAAGCTAGGGCTTAGCAGTAGTAGTAAAATGGCTAGTGCTTACCCCATTACTCTGGCACCCACAGCCACTGGGGTACTGGGAAGAGCCAGGTATCGTCAGGCAAAGAATGTTAAAAAATTGATGGTCCGGGACTGGGAGGTAGCAGGCTGGCATTTTTTAGGCTGAAAAGGGGCCCAAAAAATTGCCTTTGCCATCCTTGTAATGGCAGGCTGACACTGTTTGTTTTGTTTCTAGTTGGTTCTAAAAAAAAATTTGGAAACAAAAATCCTGATTGTTAGCCTGAACTACATTGAAAATTCTAAAGACCATCATGTGATCCCCATGGAGGCTCAAGCACAAAATAAGATTACAGTCAAGAGTGTGGAGACATAAGAGCTCCGTCCTCACAGTATACAGTACGCAGCCATGTGTAAACTTAGCATATGAGTTCAAAAATACTCTTTTTTACACCTATTTCACTGTAGCGTTTCGCTTTGATTTATTAATGTGTAAACTTAGCCTTCATATGTCTTTTTTTTCAATTTTTTTGTAACATTACAAATCATGTGATATCAAAACTAATAATGAAATCACATGATCTGTGGAATCAAAAACAAAACACTGCAATAACACAAACAAACTCATGCAAACAAACAAACAAAACAAACAAACAAGACAAACAAAAAGTCTGGAAATGTTTTTTTTTAAGCAGAAAAGACCACAAAAGGTGTTTGTAATGGAGACCTAAAACACATTGCTAGTTCCCCGTATTATTCCTGGGGAAATCTTTGCGTAAACTTCAACATGTGTCGAAAATTTTGCTTTGTGAATCTAGCTTAATTATGTAGAACTACATTTGTTTGCTGCATAAAAAAAAAAGAAAAAAAACTTTAAATATGTGAGACTGATTTATTTTCTTCCTGTCTTCTCCTGCACAAGGTGGTTTCATGGTTTTATGCTCAATAACTCTGTGTAAAATACATTCCCATATCATCAAATACAATGGAAATAAGAGTCTTAAATGAATAGATTACTTGCCTGAAATTAGAGAGATATCACTAAGCTCCATAAATCCAGGTGAAATAATTAATGTGCCAGATGTTGAGATATATATATATACAGTATATATATATATAGTATATATATATATATATATATATAGAGTATATAAAGATTGTGTACTAAAAGAACAAAGAATGCACAGTTATTAATTTGATGTATTACTAGATGTTGCATTTGTCATTAGAAAGACAAAATAAAGCCATTCCTCTTTGTTCTTATTAAACTAAAAAGGAAATAATGAGAAACTGGAAACTTCTATATTGATATCTTTCCATCAGTAATAACATTCAGAGGCATACAGAGCTGCAAAGTGAAGATGAAAAAACATAAAATTAATGCTGCATCTATCTATGTGGGTTTATTTATATTATTATGTAGAATATTTGTACTGATGCAGCATGAAAAGACCCTTTGTTTAATTTTTCTATGTATGTGATTATTATTCCCTTGTTACTTCCTCCAATTTCCTGCCTGGATTTATTTGTCACTGAATAGTCATAGGGAAGTTACCGGTCTTTACTTAGCCAAAGACCTCTTATTTTTCCAGCTTAAAAATATTAATATACTGTAAGTGATCTGTTTCTTTTTCTGTTTCAGTTGAAATAATATGAACAATGGACAAAGTGAGTTGCTGCAATATATCAAGTACACTATTTTATATAAAAGAAATATATCATAAAGCTTTTAGACTCGTTAGCAATTCTTGTTTATTTAAAAATCAAGGAAATGTATACATTATACTTACAGAATGAAATATCAAAGCCAAACTGCTGTAATTTTACTTGTGTGTTTGTTAACAGTTTGAATATATACTTTGTGTATCATATTGTATAGAAAATTCCAGTCATCGTACTGTAGCAATTTTTTTTTTACCTGAGAATAACGATGCCTCGAAACAGTATTTACTATATATGTATGTGTGTGTGTATATATATATATATATATATATATATATATATATGTGTGTATATATATATATATATATATATATATATATATATATTGATTATTATAACACGTAGTTTGATTTATTGTTCTATGAGTCTGCAGTTTGATATATTAGTGTTCCTTAGTATTACAGAGACCTGCAGTTGAAAGGGAGTCCGGTACTTGTAAGCTGCTGTGCTGTCCTTAAAGGGGTATTCCATAAAAAAAACATTTATTTTTCATATCAACTGGCTCCAGAAAGTTAAACAGATTTGTAAATTAAGGGAAATACGTGTGCAGCTCACAACCGAAAATCTGAGGTATATGTGGTTAAGAGGTCGGACCCACTGACCAAAATAGAACACTTGGAAAATTATATTATCCACACCTCAAGGATCTCACCATCGCTGATGGTACACAATAGAATTGTAGACAATTTCATAAAAAGTGTAAAAATGTATTAAACAATTATTAGACCTTTAGTTCTAGATAAAACATGCAAGACAAAAGCAAATAAAATTATAAGAATATAGCACTAATTCTATTATCATTTAACCATTGGGCCCTAATGGAAAAATGTAACACTGCTTGTAATTGTGAAAGCGCTCGATAATCTGTTAATACAGAATTCCGATAGTCCGAAAGATATTTCTACATATGTATGATGCACATTATATTGTATGTTGCACAGTCACTGGGATGGTTGTTTAAACAATCTATGGAATGAATGAGTTTGCCACCTGGAAAATTGTGTGATATTGGAATCATGTATCTCACCCGATCTCCGGCCGCTGGTCTCGTGTTGCGACGGACCAAAATGGGATCCTGCAGCTGTTTGTGGTTAGACCGATACTGGAGTCCTCCAGATAGCTAAAATATCAGGCTCTGTGTGTGCGGGGGGTAAATGCTCACAGGATGACACTGGGATTGAGCTTCGGCAGGAGACCCCAGGCGAGCAAGGTCCATGGCTCCGCAATGTGCTGGTTTCAGTTCAGGAGGAAGAGGAGCACAGGATTTGTAAATGAATTCTATCAAAAATATTAATCCCACCAGTACTTATCAGCTGCTGAAGTTGAGTTGTTCTTTTCTGTCCTACAACAATGCTCTCCGCTAACATCTCTGTCTGTCTTGGAAATTGTCCAGAGCAGGAGAGGTTTGCTATGGGGATTTGCTGCTACTTTGGACAGTTTCTAAGACAGACAGAGGTGTCAGCAGAGAACACTGTTGTCAAACAGAAAAGAACAGCTCAACTCCAGCAGTTGATAAGTACTGGAAGGATTAAGATTTTTAATAGAAGTAATTTACAAATCTGTTTAACTTTCTGGAGCCAGTCAATATGAAAAATTTTTTTTTTTCATGGAATATCCCTTCAAGATGTGCCCAATAACAGCATATGCACAGGCCTCTGGTCCCTCGTATGTGCAGTTTTGAAACAGCTTTGTAGGAGGACAATGTATGTGACATGCATAATGACAACATATACAGTGTAGGTCAAATGGGCAGAGAAGATCAGATGTCCCATGAATGGCACATAACCTACAGAAGGTCTGAAAAACTGCTAAGGAGGTCACGTGACCACAAAAACAAGCACCATAACAGTATAGACTTTCAATAGACAGAAAATTTAGGAAACCACCAGTGTAGCATAAGGATATTATACAAATATTAAATCTTTGTTTTGTCCTTTAAATGGGCACTGTCAGATCCGAAAACATTTGATATGTTGTTACTGATGAAAACTAAAGACCTTATGTAATATAATTGTTTAAAAAAGAAATTGAATATTTAATAAAGAAAGGGGCTCCTGAAAATCCCACCACTAGGGGTCCCTATACCTACTGGGACACTAACCAGTCCTGCACAGGGCCATTTGAAGGAATTTGGGGGCCCCAAGCAAAATAGACATGGAGGCCCCCCTCAACCCCTCCCCCACCTTATGCACGCCAAGCCTACAGGAACCACAGCATAGCCATACAGTTTAAGTTCACCCACACTTCATATAAATAAAAAAAAGGAGGTTTACAGTGCAAATACTGCTGTTGCATTTAATGTGCATGAAATTTTAACATTTTCAACAATTGAACATTTGCAAAAAACACTACTGTACCACACAATCGAAATATACATTAAAAAAGTGCACAATAACTAAATCCAACATACTTAAAACACACACACACACACACATTAACATTTTTCAGTTCTTACAAATATGTGCAAATGATTTAAAACTGTTGTTTGCGAACCCCCAGATTAACCCCATCCCCCCAGTAGGAAGGTTGTACCCCCAGATTAACCCCTTCCCCCAGTAGGCAGGTTGTACCCCCAGATTAACCCCCTCACCCCAGTAGACAAGTAGTATCCCCAGATTAACCCCCTCCCCCCAGTAGGCAGGTAGTATCCCCAGATTAACCCCCTCCCCCTAATAGGCTGGTAGTACCCCAGATTAGACCCCCCCCCGGCCGGTACCTCTGCAATTGCCGGGAATTCAGGGCAGAACCTTCCCCAGATAAGGGCTTGCCCAGCTACGCACGGTGATGATGTTCGCTTACGTCATGCTCTCAGAATACCTAGGGTCGGCGACAGGACTTAGTAACGCCGGCCCTTGAATTCTGGGAGCGTGAGCGAACGAACGTCAATACAAGACCGAACAGCTTTAGTCTCTGCCTCCCGCTCCAGGCTCTCGCACTGCTGGCCCATCTGCCGAACCAGGATAGGGGCAGGAGGACAGCCCGACCCACCGGGCAAACGGTGTGCCCAATGGCCAGTCTGGCCCTGCTCCTGTTCCTTTATCACACAGTACCTGGCCGGATTAACAGCCAGGAGGAAGAGGAGCTCGGCCACGCTACAGGGAATGGGAGGAACTCGGAAGGTTACCAGGAGTGCTGCAGCCGCCTGAGGCTCTCTATGGAGCGCTGAGGTGGCTGCAACCTTATAGGAAGCACAACAAGCACCCGCTCTGCTTGGGACCCCGGGCCAGCACGGGGCCCCAAGCAATTGCTTGGTTAGCCTGTCCTTTAGTGACGGGCCTGGTCCTGCAGCAGCATCAGCTTGTCCATGAGTCATGGACAATGGATGACGCATGGACAAGGCTACATGAGCAGACACACCAATCACCTCCCTTTCACTGACAGGATTTCTAACTCAGTGAGCTAATGCAAAGAGGTATTCTAATAATAAATATAGGTGATAGAGGCAAAAAAAATTACATGTGCACGATCAGGATCAGGTACTGAGTAACTTATTATTATTATCATTATTATTTGTGGGATCTGACTGGAACACTTTAAAAATTTATGATTTAAGATCCTTGTAGACTTAGTATACATATATTTTCTAGGATATTTAACCCATTGCCACAAATGGTTGTGAATGTACATCCTTTGCTTGCTCCCAAAGGTATGACGCGCCCTCAGAAGGTGAGCGCGCATCATACCAGGTGGGTCCCGGTTGCTATCAGCAATCGGGACCCACGGCTAATGCCGAACATCGCCAATCGGGCTGATGTCCGGCATTAACCCATTAGATGCCGCGGTCAAAGTTGATTGCGGCTTCTAAAAGTGGATAATTCCCTTTGCCGGTTAGCTCAGTGGGCTGATCGGGACTGCCACGGCAAAACTGCAGCATCCCGATCAGCTGAGAGGATGCGGGAAGGTCTCTTACTTGCTTCCTCACTGTCCGATCGTCACTCTATTGCTCCTGAGATCCAGACAGGAGCGGTGGAGCAAGGATAACACTGATCAATGCTATGCCATATCATTGATCAGTATCTGCAATCAAGGTATTGCATGTTATAGTCCCTTACGGGGGCTATAACATTGCAGAAGAAAGTGTAAAAAAAGAGTTAATAAATGTGATTTTCCCATTGAAAAAATAAATAGGTAAACAAAAATAAACATGAACATATGTGGTGTCGCCGTGTGCTTAAATGTCTGAACTATAAAAATATAATGTTAATTAAACCGCACGGTCAATGGCATACCGTATATACTCGAGTATAAGCCGAGTTTTTCAGCACGATTTTTCGTGCTGAAAACACCCCCCTCGGCTTATACTCGAGTGAACTCTCCACCCGCAGTGGTCTTCAACCTGCGGACCTCCAGAGGTTTCAAAACTACAACTCCCAGCAAGCCCGGGCAGCCATCGGCTGTCCGGGCTTGCTGGGAGTTGTAGTTTTGAAACCTCCGGAGGTCCGCAGGTTGAAGACCACTGCGGCCTTCGACATCATCCAGCCCCCTCTCACCCCCTTTAATTCTGTACAGTACTCACCTCCGCTCGGCGCTGGTCCGGTGCCGCAGGACTGTCCGGAGAGGAGGTGGTCCGGTGGGATAGTGGTTCCGGGCTGCTATCTTCACCGGGGAGACCTCTTCTAAGCGCTTCGGGCCCGGCCCCAGAATAGTCACGTTGCCTTGACAACGACGCAGAGGTACGTTCATTGCCAACGTACTTCTGCGTCATTGTCAAGGCAACGCCTCTATTCTGGGCCGGAAGCACGGAGAAGAGGCGCCCCCAGTGAAGATAGCAGCCCGGAACCACTATGCCACCGGACCACCTCCTCACCGGACAGTCCTGCAGGACCGGACCAGCGCCGAGCGGAGGTGAGTACTGTACAGAACTAAAGGGGGGCGAGAGGGGGCTGGATGATGTCGAAGGCCGCAGTGGTCTTCAACCTGCGGACCTCCGGAGGTTTCAAAACTACAACTCCCAGCAAGCCCGGACAGCCGATGGCTGAAGACCACTGCGGGCGGATGATGACAAGAGAATGATGAAGGGGGGGTGTGGGATGATGAAGGGGGGGTGTGGGATGATGAAGGGGGGGTGTGGGATGATGAAGGGGGGTGTGTGGGATGATGACAAGGGGATGATGAAGGGGGGTGTGTGGGATGATTACAAGGGGATGATGAAGGGGGTGGGGATGATGACAAGGGGATGATGAAGGGGGGTGGGGATGATGAAGGGGGGGGGTGTGGGATGATGATGAAGGGGGGTGGGGATGATGACAAGGGGATGATGAAGGGGGGTGTGGGATGATGACAGGTGATGATGATGAGGGTCTGGATGATGACAGGCGGTGATGATGATGAGGATGTTAATGACGGGGGTCTGGATGATGACAGGGGGGATGATGTATTTCCCACCCTAGGCTTATACTCGAGTCAATAACTTTTCCTGGGATTTTGGGTTGAAATTAGGGGTCTCGGCTTATACTCGGGTCGGCTTATACTCGAGTATATACGGTATACGTAAAAAAAAATCCAATTTCCAAAATTGTATATTTTTGTTCATTTTGTTTACCCTAAAAAATTTTATAAAAAGCGATAAAAAAGTCAAATCAAAACAAAATTGGTACCGATAAAAACTTCAGATCATGGTGCAAAAAATGAGCCCACAAACTGCCCCGTATGCAGAAAAATAAAATAGATATACCGGTCAGAAGATGACAATTTTGAACATACTAACTTTGGTGAATGTAGTTCTAAAAAAATGTTTTGTAGTAAAATAAAATAAAACCTACATAAATTGGGTATCCTTGCGACCATATGGGCCTACAGAATAAATATAAGGTAAACGGAAGCCGCTAAAAATAACAAAATGTTTTTTTTTTTTTTTGTTTTTTGCCCCACAA
Organism: Hyla sarda; assembly: GCF_029499605.1. Lineage (NCBI taxonomy): Eukaryota > Metazoa > Chordata > Amphibia > Anura > Hylidae > Hyla > Hyla sarda. Next base: position 180,842,999 of record NC_079193.1, read on the forward strand.
ATAATTATTTTCTGGTTTCGACGTAGATTGTGTGTTGAAATTATTAATATTACAAAGTAAAATTGTTGGGCGCAATTGTTATTACGGAGAGGTGGGGAAAAGTGTTATTATGGTGAGGTGGAAAAACAAAAGTGCAAAAATGAAAAATGGCCAAAGAGGGAAGGGGTTATCTGAAATAAAATGCATTGATTGGCTCAGATTTATTACAGGGGCTCAGGCTGTTTGATCTGACTCATCTTTAGGGCTGATGGACACATTCCTTGTGATATTTACTTAGTGGAAAAGCTGAAATCCTCTACTTTTCCATGAGGACACCACTGCACACTAGAGGGGAGATTTATCAAAACCTGTGTTGAGGAAAAGTAGTGCAGTTGCCCATGGCAACCTATTAGATTGCTTCTTTCATTTTTCACAGGTCTCTTTTAAATTTAAAGAAGGAATCTTATTGGTTGCCATGGGCAACTGCACCACTCTTCCTCTGCATAGTTTTTAATAAATCTCCCCATAATAGATTTGAGGAAGATTCCTGCAAAATGGGGGATTCTGCCTTAAATTATTCTTGGAATCCTTGTGAAATCAAAGCTTCACTTGTGTCAATGGATTATTTCCTGCTTCAAGAATGGACAAGTCAAGTCTTGAAGCAGAAAATAATCCTTGTCAGGACCTTCCACTGGCAATAACGGGGCTTTGATTCCATTAGGATTCCAAGCAGAATTCTAACCAAATCTGCCTCAAATTACCCAGTGTGCATTGGTTTTCCCATGAAAAAAAATTGAGGATTTAAGCTAAGAAAAAGTAAATTCTGCAAGGAATTAATTCAGTGGGCACGTGCCCTTAGGTGTAAAATGTACCACATGCCATAAAATGTGAAGAATGTCCACCTAGAAAACACGGGTGGACATTCTGCACAATTGCATGTTTCGGCAATGCATCTGTTAGCAGAATCTGCAGAAAATATGAACAGATTGATTCTTTCTGTAGATGCCGAAATTGGGATTTCTGCAGAAATTTAGTAGTGTGAGCAAGGAGCAGCAGAATCACATTAAAATGAATAGGACTCTGCTGCAGCTGAAATTCCACTGTGTGAATATGGCCTTAGACTGTCTAGTTTAAGTTTAGATCAACTATTGGTTGGCTTAAACTGCAGCAAGGTCATGCAATAGGATTCTGATGCATTCTTGATGCATAGTGTCATACCCGGGTAATCATATGGTGGAAACATATTTTTTTCCACCTCATGTAAAGATTTTATTGTTTTGTATTTTTACTTAATTAACTTATAGAAGACAGACATACCTGCTCTGGACATCATTTTGTTGCTTTCACACTACTGTATTGTCATTAGCTTGGGTGCTATCAGAGGTGTGCAGAAAAACCTTTTCCAAATCTTTCCACTGGTGATGGTTTTTCTGGTCCTTCTTTTGGATTTTTTTTTTAAAGCAGGATATACAGCATCACAGTTACTGATCCATTTGAAAACAGTTTAAAGGGGTTATCCACGGATAGAAAAACACAGCTAATTTATTTAAAAAACAGCTCCACGTGTGTCCCCAGGTTGGGTGTGGTTTTATAACTTGGCTCCATTCACTTAAATGGAACTGAGCTGCAGAACCACACCAAACCTGGAGACAGACAGGGAGAGGTTTTTGATAGAAAGTAGCTCTGTTTTTCTATTCCTGGATAACCCCTTTAAGCATTAAATACGAGAAATACAGATAAGGCCATAATGCAAACATATCATAGGGTATAGATCTAAGGTCTATAGGAATTATTTATAATTTTTAGCTGTGGAAAATAGTAAGGACTAGTGTTGCTTGCAAATATTCACAATGCGAACTTTAGTCGCGAATATCGCATATTCGCGAATTCGCAAATATTCGCGAATATAGCACTATATATTCGTAATTACGAATATTTTTTTTTTTGTTTTTTTTCACAGTACACATCACAGTGATCACCCCTCTCTACTTCCCGCTTCTGTGGTGTAAAGAAGGCTCTAATACTACTGTGTGAGACAGGCGTGCGAATTTTCGCATATACGAAAATTTGCATATGCAAATTTTCGCATATGCAAATTTTTGCTTATGCCAATTTTTGTATATGCTAATTTTTGCATATATGAATTTGCGCATATGCGAAAATAAAACGCAAATGTTACGAATATGCGAATTTAACGAATATATGACGAATATTCGTCCATATATTCACAAAATATCGCAAATTCGAATATGGCCTATGCCGCTCAACACTAGTAAGGACCTAAAAATCTGTATTATGGTCATGTTAGAGCTGCTTAACCCCTTAAGGACCCAGCCATTTTACACCAGAGTGTTTTTTGCACATCTGACCACTGTCACTTTAAACATTAATAACTCTGGAATGCTTTTACATATCATTATGATTAATAGACTGTTTTTTCGTGACATATTCTACTTTAACATAGTGGTAATTTTTTGTGGTAAATTGCATCCTTTCTTGGTGTAAAATTCCAAAATTTGATGAAAAAATTTAAAATTTAGCATTTTTCGAACTTTGAAGCTCTCTGCTTGTAAGAAAAATGGATATTCCAAATACATTTAAATTTTATTCACAAAAACAATATGTCTACTTTATGTTTGCATCATAAAATATATGAGTTTTTACTTTTGGAAGACACCAGAGGGCTTCAAAGTTCAGCAGCAATTTTGAAATGTTTCACAAAATTTTCAAGCTCACTATTTTTCAGTGACCAGTTCAGTTTTGAAGTGGATTTGAAGGGTCTTCATATTAGAAATACCCCACAAATGACCCCATTATAAAAACTGCACCCTCCAAAGTATTCAAAATGACATTCAGTAAGTGTTTTAACCCTTTAGGTCTTTCACAGGAATAGCAGCAAAGTGAAGGAGAAAATTCAAAATCTTCATTTTTTACACTCGCATGTTCTTGTAGACCAAATTTTTGAATTTTTGCAAGGGGTAAAAGGAGAAAATTTTTACTGGTATTTGAAGCCCAATTTCTCTCGAGTAAGCATATACCTCATATATCTATATTAATTGTTCGGCGGGCGCAATAGAGGGCTCAGAAGGGAAGGAGCGACAAATGGTTTTTGGGGGTCATGTCACCTTTAGGAAGCCCCTATGGTGCCAGAACAGCAAAAGAAAAAACACATGGCATACCATTTTGGAAACTAGACCCCTCGGAGAACATAACAAGGGGTAAAGTGAACCTTAATACCCCCACAGGTGATTTACGACTTTTGCATATGTAAAAAAAATAAAACATTTTTTTACGTAAAATGCTTGGTTTCCCAAAAATGTTGCATTTTTAAAAAGAGTAATAGCAAAAAATAACTCCCAGAATTTGAAGATCAATTTCTCCCAATTCAGAAAACACCCCATATGGGGGTGAAAAGAGCTCTGCTGGCGCACTACAGGTCTCAGAAGAGAAGGAGTCACATTTGGCTTTTTGAAAGCAAATTTTGCTCTGGGGGCATGCCGCATTTAGGAAGCCCCTATGGTGCCAGAACAGCAAAAAAAAAAAAAAACACATGGCATACCATTTTGGAAACTAGACCCCTCGGGGAACGTAACAAGGGGTAAAGTGAACCTTAATACCCCACAGGTGTTTCACGACTTTTGCATATGTAAAAAAAAAAAAAAAAATTTACCTAAAATGCTTGGTTTCCCAAAAATTTTACATTTTTAAAAAGGGTAATAGCAGAAAATACCCCCCAAAATTTGTAAAACAATTTCTCCCGAGTACGGCGTTACCCCATATGTGACCCTGAACTGTTGCCTTGAAATACGACAGGGCTCCAAAGTGAGAGCGCCATGCGCATTTGAGGCCTAAATTAGGGCCTTGCATAGGGGTAGACATAGGGGTATTCTACGCCAGTGATTCCCAAACAGGGTGCCTACAGCTGTTGTACAACTCCCAGCATGCCTGGACAGTAGGTGGCTGTCTGGCAATACTGGGAGTGGTTGTTTTGCAACAGCTGGAGGCTCCGTTTTGGAAACAGTGGCGTACCAGACGTTTTTCATTTTTATTGGGGAGGGGGGCTGTGTAGGGGTATGTGTATATGTAGTGTTTTTTACTTTTTATTTTATTTTGTGTTAGTGTAGTGTAGTGTTTTTAGGGTACAGTCGCACGGGCAGGGGTTCACAGTAGTTTCTCGCTGGCAGTTTGAGCTGCGGCAGAAAATTTGCTGCAGCTCAAACTTGTAGCTGGATACTTACTGTAAACCTCCGCCCATTTCAGTGTACCCTGTACATTCACATTGGGGGGGGGGGGGCATCCAGCTGTTGCAAAACTACAACTCCCAGCATGTACGGCCTATCAGTGCATGCTGGGAGTTGTAGTTTTTCAACAGCTGGAGGCATACTACTTTGGCTGGGAATGCTGGGGATTGTAGTTATGCAACAGCTGGAGACACACTGGTTTGCTACTTAACTCAGTGTTTCACAACCAGTGTGCCTCCAGCTGTTGCCAAACTACAACTCCCAGTATGTCCGGTGCATGCTGGGAGTTGTAGTTTGCAACAACTGGAGGCACACCGGTCGTGAAACACTGAGTTAAGTTAAAAAAAAAAAATTCTGTGTTTCACAACCAGTGTGCTGTAAGCTGTTGCAAAACTACAACTATAAGCAGTCACCGACTGCTAACGGGCATGCTGGGAGTTGTAGTTATGCAACCAGCAGATGCACCACTACAACTCCCAGCATGCACTTTAGCTGATTGTGCAAGCTGGGAGTTGTAGGGGCCCTGATCCCAACAGGGACGCCGGGGATCGGGGTCCTCAGCTGCCGGGGTCCATGTCCCGCACCCGCTCACGTCCTTCGGAAGAGGGGCGGAGCGGGTTGCGGGCGATCGTGAGGTGGCACCAGCACCAGTGCCACTTTACCCCTGCTGGCTATGGCTGTTCGGGTCCATCAGAGACGGCCCCGATCAGCCAGTAATTCTGGGTCACCGGGTCACTGGAGACCCGATTGACCCGGAATCAGCCGCAGATCGCTGGGCTGAATTGTACAGCAATCTGCGGCCATCGCCGACATGGGGGGTCATCATGACCCCCCTGGGCGATATGCCGCGATGCCTGCTGAACGATTTCAGCAGGCATCGGGCACCGGCTCCGCTCCAGATGGCTGCGGGGGGCCGGGAAAGCGCATGACGTTCTCATACGTCATGAGTCCTTAAGGGGTTAGGTTCTACTCTGCTAAAACACACACATAGAACTATTGCATCAGTTGTCTTCTCTGGATTGTAGACATTCTGTAGACTGCAGACTATGCTAAGATATTTTTGGCCCCTGACTATGCTAAAATATATTTGGCTCCTGACCATGCTAAGATATATGGCTCCTCCTCACTGTTTTACTGCTGTAGTCCTAGAAAAGGCAGAATAGTAACACTTTGCACACTGATATAGGGAATAAGGCTGATCGCAGTGAAGTGATAAATTAAATATAAATATTGTGGCAGTGTGGCAGGAAAAGGGTGTATTTCCCTTGCTATCTCTGCAGAATACTCCACCTGTGGCCTGATTAATGAGGTATCAGGAAGGGAAAGTGTGTTTAAAAGGAAAAGAAACAGAATAGTTGGGGCTCTCCCTGGGTAACAGCATGTTGCTGTAGGGGGAGACACACGGACCCTGTTGAGGAAACACACAGCGAACTGTGAGCGGTCCAAGAAGTGAAGAAGTGGTGTGAACTGTGAGTAACAGGTTGCAGGGGCACATGTTTTATGCTGGCTGAGGGTAGCTCACCAGTTCGCAGTCAGGGCATGCTGATATGTGTAGTCAGTGACCAGACGGTCTAGGACTTTGGTTTGTTCCTGAGTTATGTTTTGTTTTACCTGCAACCTGTCTAAATAAAGCTGGCAAGGTGCCAGACTTGCATGTATAACCGTTGTGTGCGGGTTTATTGCGCGGAAACGTGTCCCGTGGCAGTGTCCAGGAGCTAATCCCCAAGGAGGAATCCTTACAATATCTATATTTAAATATTTAAAATGGCATATTTTGCTTTTACCTACACTTATCTATTCAGTTAAACTAAAATGATACAATACTCACCAGAATCTTCCAGATGTATAAAGTCTGATGCTAACAGCTACCCCTGTGTAAGATATTTGAATATCCTTGCTACCTTCTTTGGAAGCAGGACTTTAAAAATAGTTGTTTAGTGATCTTTCTATACATGTTTCTTTAATTAGTAATGACTAATATAGTCCAGAAATACTTCATAATCTTGATCAGAAAGGATATATTTAAGTAGTAGCTTTTTTTGTTTTTGTTTTTTTGTTCTTTTTTAAGTTGTTTAGATTCCTTATGCTCTCTACCCTTTTCAATATAATTTCTCTGGCCACTCTTTCAAGATATTTGAACAGATGAAGTCCTATGAATGATGTGTTTATCATATTTTAGGGGGAAAATTCTCATGGCTTTCATGCAAGTTTTCTGATGTAAAAACATTGATCATGTGGACGTAGCCTAATTTCGGAAGGGACTCCCACATTCTATTCACACACCTCTCCTATGCCTAAGGTGTTCAAACTGGGTGCATGTAGGATCCAGCTAATCGAACCATTTATCTGGGTGAGTAATACATCATTTTAATCAGGTTCATCTCCACCATAACCCTCTGTATTGGGTTCAGGGCGGGTGAACAAACTTTCCATTTCCATTTAAAACCACCATGTTGATGAGGTAGAGTGCACAGATAGGGAAACACTCCTCCCTACATGCTAATATCCATAATACGGATGGTGTTTTTAGAGTTCTGCTGCAACTCTTCTTTTGTTTGTTTTGTAGTTGCCATGGTGGCGTGCACCTGCACATTTTCTTCATCGTATCAATGGAGGTGCTAATTATTTAAATTTTTTGTATTGTACGTATGAGTAGTAACCTCATTAGTTGTGCACTTTATCCCATCCACACAGTGGTTTTAAAGGGAAATTGAGAGCTTGTTCATGGCATTTAACCCAATACACAGGGTTATAGTGCAGATACATCTGATTAAAATTATGTATTACTCACTCAGATCCATGATTTTGTTCTGGAGACACATTACTCTGGAGATGCAAATCCATCATCCAGTTCTGGAGATACATGCTATATTAGTCCTTATTGTTAATATATTCATTTACCCCTTTTTCGCAATGGAGGCGGGAGCCAATGGAAAGCTGGCTCCCTCCTCCTGTGTGCAAATGGGGTTCATTAACATATTAGTAATGGGGCTAATATAGCATGTATCTCCAAAACTGGATGACAGATCCAGGTGAGTAATACATAAATTTATTCTGATTTACCTGCACTATAACCCTGTGTAAGTTCTGTCCATTCTCCTTTATTCAGATAGCTGGATCTTACATGCACTCAGTTTGGAGGCCTAAGGCCCATGAGAGGTGAGTAAATAGAATGTTAGGATCTCGAAATGAGGCCACCTTTGCGTGGTAAGTGCGAAGCACGCTTTTCTCAAAAGGTGCGCAAAGAACATAATGCAATATGAAAAGTTTTGTATAATGCAATATAAAAAGTTCCATATTTACAGTGTTTATGCACCTTAGCATTTTCAGAGTGCTCAAAATCTGGTGCAATCTAAGATTGCCTAGTCTAAGTAAAACTGACCAAGTTTTTGAATATGTTTCCCACTGTGTGTGAACATAACCTAATAAGTGTATGTATTTTCATTAAGATTAGTAGATCAATGGATTTTTATTTAAATGTTGATACAGCTAACATTAGGAATCCTGACACTCTTTAGAACAGACATGTGTATGGTATTTTTACCTTAGTAAAACTGTCATTTTAACCCAGATCCTAGTTTCATAGAAGACACAAAACCATTGATGGAGCCAAGATAAGGGATTTATAAGTTGTAATAAAATGAACTGAAGTCCATGAAATATTTCCTTTATCAGATGAAAGAAAACAATATTTTAGCACTGAGCAAATGGTTACATGCAAATGAAATGATCCATCCTGCTATTGTATTTTCGAACCACAGCAATTAATGGATATGATAAAGGATTATGTCGAAAATGTAGCCTATGAATGATCTATAAATGAATCAGTCTGACCCAAAGAGTTACCATAAACATTTATTTCAACTCATAAATCTTCCGAGAGAGATGAGCAAAAGAAATTGCTCGTGTCTGCAAAGTGTCTAAACTATTTTCAAAATAATTTAACTCTAGTGTCATTGTTGACTGACAGCTTTAATAAATTCCTACATTTTAAGCAAACTTACATTTCACATGCATTTGCTTTCCGCTAAAGAGAAGAGGGGAACATCTATTGTCAAATGCATAAAATAACATTGGAAATGCAAAGTTAATGTGGCCAATGGTAATGTATTATTTAAGACTTATGGGCCTGAATGAGGTCTTATTTTCTCCAAATTGAAATTTATAGTTTCATTTTAGAGTACTAACTTGAATATTGATGGAGTTTAGGGACAATGCTATAAAATAAGAATGGGAAAAAAACAAAGTAACTACTTTGCACACAACAGCAATTATGGTAATGTATGGAAAGTCAACTAGACGTTGGGCCTTTTACCTGAATTAATAGCACACTATACTCAATATAGGAGCAGAGGCTTACAGAGTGCACACAAAGCATTATGTTTTTACACCGTCTATTGTCTCCTAAGAGTTCTCTCTTAATAGATCTGGTTTTGCTAAAAGAATTTAAAATTAGCCATAAAATAAAAAAAAGTAAAGGGAATATTTATTTCTTTTTATTCTATGTTCTTAGTTATTCAGAGAAATTTGAAGTGTGAAGCATTATTGGCATAAATGTGTGTCTACACATCCAAACCATTTATTGGAACAATATTGTTAAAAGTGGCATCTCCATTTGTTCCTACAGTAATTTTAGGTGGGGAAAAAGGGAAATATCACTAACCTTGAGGTGATCATTATCACAGTGCAGATGTAAGGGTAAGTTCACATTACGTTTGCTTGGTCTGATTGGTGTATATGTATATATTGGCAACCTGTCGAAAAGGGATGCAGACATATGAAGTGGCATATGGACAATGGGCATATTGAATTTAATGGTCTGAACAAAGTCAGCCAATGGACCTTTCCCCAAACTTATACATTTATTTTGCAGGAAGGATATGCATAGTCTATTGCAGTGTTTCACAACCAAGGTACCTCCAGCTGTTGCAAAACTACAACTCCCAGCATGCCCGGACAGCCTTTGGCTGTCCAGGCATGCTAGGAGTTGTAGTTTTGCAACAGCTGGGATTTAATTAGCTCAGTTTAATTAGTGGTGTTAGTCCTAATTGCCGCATACATTTTACTGTTTTTTTCTAAAATCCTGTAGGCCAATAGCCCCCTATGTAGGTAATAGCCCCCCTGTAGGAAGTAGCCACTATTGTGCCTTAAACAGTAATAATGCTCCCCTTGGTACCCCATGCAATAGAATGGGTAGATAAGTTGGTTGGGGAAGAGAAGGTAGGGCCCCCTCATCAGGTAGGTAGTGTGCTCCAGTAGGTAGACAAGTCCCTTCATATAGTTTACCCCATTGCATAAGTGACCTATCTACAGGTAGTAGTCCCTCTGCAATTAGGCAATAGCTCCCCCCTCTATGGGTAGTAGCCTCCCTATAGGTAGGCAATAGCCCCTTCTGTAGGTAGTACCCCCCCCCCCTTGTAGGTTATTTCACTCTTTGTAAATAGAAGCTATCCTATAGGTAGGCAATAGCCCAATTTCCTCTTTAGGTAGTAGCCCCCTCCTGTAGGTAGGCAATAGCGGCCTGTAGGTAGTACCAACCTGTAGTCCCTCCGTAGATAGGCAATATCATCCCCTGTAAGAAGTAGCCCTTTTACCTTCCAACACCCAGTGCACATGCCCCATTCAGCTATGCCTTGGTCTGATAGGACAGTTCAACCTGACTACTAAAGATCCTCTAAACAATTCAGTTTTTATTATTCAGGCAATAACAAAAAAGTGTAGCTAAGAGCTCATAGAACTGTTCCCTTGTATTTCCAGATGTTTAAGGGTCAGCCATTGGGAATAAGGAGTTTCAGTACACAGTAGAACAGACCCCAACTTTACCATTCTTACAATACAACCATCTACCTTATCAACTCACCAACCAGTTACAGTTTACAAGTGTCCCTAGATGGGTGTAAAAAAAAGCCAGCATATGTAGTGTTTGCATAGTGTAGTGTAATGCATTCCATGTAGTAATTCTATTCCCATAAACAGAGATTGGAACAACGAGGAACAACATGCCAGCAAGTACTGTTCTTATACAAGTTTACATGGAGCAAGTCCACGAAGGTAGATTTCACACACAGGGTTCTATACATTTTTCTACTATCTGAAGATGTACTCCATGTAAAGACACAAGGGAACAACTGAAGTCTGCGGTTGTCAAGCTCTTCTGTCAGAGAATGAAAGGCTATTTCTAATATACACCATTATAAAGTGTAAAAACAAAATTGTTGGGCTTCTCTACAACTGTATGCGATTCGCCTTCATGAGTTCCCTTCTCATTTTGTAATGTGTTCATCAAACTTTCAACAGTTACAACCAAATTTCCCTATGGGCATCTGGGCTCTCGTTTCATTGATCATCAATTCACTCTCCACCGGCATATCCCTCATAACCCTATGCGTTATTTGTCTTTTATTCTCCTCCCTTTAGACTGTGAGCTCTATTTCTTTTCACCTTGCAATGCTGTTTCGGTTGTTTGTAATGTCTAATTGCTTTTTTCAAGCAGTACAATGTTACGTCTATTTATGCTGCAATATATTAGTGTTAACAGAATTAGTATTAGTTTATTTTTTGGCTTAATAGAATTAAATACACCTTAAATACCTTCCACAACACAGTTCTGCTACACAAATAACAGCAGTTATAGCAATTCATAATTGTGGACTGTGGTGTTTGTTGACTGCTTTAGTTACCTAATAAAAAATTGATAATGGACAGAGCAATGAGGTAACTTTTAACTGCACATTCTTGTAACTGGGGACATTTATGTCACTATGGACCTCAGTGAGACAGCTCTGGCCTAATTTCATCTGACTTTGAATGTGTGCAAATCACAGAGAAATGTGAACTGACTACGGACTGAGAAAATCAGCAAAGACAGAAAATCATTGCAAATCACAGCCTTATCAATATTTTACCAAGTGAAGACTAGACACTACACAAAAACCCTCACGTCGAGCCGTATACATAAACAATCTTGAACAGAAAGAAATGTATGTTTACCTGTACATTCATCCATTACTAAATCCTATGAATATAAATTACTATTCTTAAATGTTTGCAAGTTGATATGAACTCATAATGCATGAAATGAATCGCAAGACTTTGTGCAGACAATGTATTCCTTTAAGTATTTCACTTAATGGACATGTTCTGCAGGAAAGATTATGCAATTGATATGACCTTGACTATGAACTCAAAGTCAAAGATATTTGTAATCCTATGATATGGAGGTGGTCTGTGTAAATGAAAACAGACATTTGGCTCGGCCGTGTCTGTCATTTCCGGCATCAAACTGTGCTAGTAATTAGAAGATAACATGCATGTTAAAGTGCCGATTCGGTAAAGTTCTCTGATAAATTTTTTAAATGGAATGCAAGATGCCCTTAATGAATGTATATTTATACCCATGCAAATGTAAATAGCATGCAAAGTTCTACTGATGTAAAATGCTGAAATAGCATAAAAGCTAAAATGAACCCCATAATATAACAATGTATGTTTTTTAGTATTTTTGTCCATTAAATAGCTAATCAATAATGTGACAATATACTGATAATTATGGTCTTACCACTAATTATACTGATGACAGTTTTAGATGTTTTTATTATGACTAGATGACCTAGTGAACCCCTCACCATAGTTCTACTGAACTAAATAAAGATCACAGTGTGGCTCTAAATTGACTTCAGAAGAAACCGGGTGGGGCAAACTTTTGCAGTGGTAATATGTTTGTAATAACTTAACCTACCCTGAAGCCTAAGGCCAGGTTCACACGGCTGAAAATGTGGGGAATGTCCTCCCGGAAAACACAAGTAGACATTCCACACATTTAAAAGTTCTGGTGGGTGCTAGGACTGCTCGGAAATGATCCGTCTCATGGACGGCAATGTATTTCTGAGCGAAACCCGCAGAAAGAATAGACAAGTCTATTCTTTCTGCAGACGCCGGAATCGACCGTGTGCATAGTGCAGCAAAATCCCATTGAAATCAGAGGAATATCTGTGTGGAATATTCCATCAGAATTCAGTCTGGACATTCCGCCGTGTGAACATACCCACAGGCTAACCTTACATGGGCACATTGGGGAAGATTTATCAAAACCTGTGTAGAGGAAAATTTGCTGAGTTGCCCATAGCAACCAATCAGATCCCTTCTTTAATTTTTCAGAGGCCTTTTCAGAAATGAAAGAAGCGATCTGATTGGTTGCTATGGGCAACTCAGCAACTTTTCCTCTGTTCAGGTTTTGATAAATCTCCCCCATTATGTCTGTGTATAACTATCTGTATTACAAACCTGACTGCAGGTTTGACCAGTGTCAGATCGGGTCATCAGTCCCGCAGTCAGACTGGGACTTGCAGCTGTAATACAGATGCATGTACTGTATGCAGCTGTAAAATGCCTGCATAAGGCTTACCTAAGTTAACATTTTGGTTAGTCCTTTCAGTCAAAACCAAGAGTGGGTGCAAACACAGAAAAGATGCAAATCTTTTCATTATTGTTTTCTCTACATTGGTTCCACTTTTTGTTTGGCTATAATATTAAAATACTGCAATGTTTTTAATGAGTCAAGATATTATCAGCAATTTCCTATTGTACTTTCATACAAGTAATGGAAACTATCTGTGACCTCATTATATTGATAAATGGTTATTTTGCTATACAAACATACAATGTGGACTGAACTACAGGGCTATATAAGGCAGCAAGTAAACAGTCAGTTATTGAGATTGATATGTTAGAAACAGGAATAATGGGCAAAAATGATGTCTGTAATTTTTTTAATTTTTTTAAACAACTTATGATTGCTAAAGGACAGTCATAACATTTCCATAATAGCAGGACTTGTGGGATACTCCTATTATGCAGTGGACCGTACCTAACAAAGTAAATCGGGAAAGAATATTTGGTGAACCAGTCACAAGGCCTTGGGTGCCAAGGGTGCATTAATGCACAAGGGAAGTAAAGGCTAGTGGATCATGCCACAGTAGCTTGTATGTGGTATTACATCAAACAGCTGAAACAGTTAATGCTGGCTATCATAGATAGGTGCATATGGGAATAGGTAAAATGGTCAGGGAGTCCATCTTGACCTCATCCACTGCTGATAGCACCTCCAGTGTGCACATGAGCATCAGAACTGGACCATGGAGCAATGGAAAAGGTGGTCCGGTCTGATTGTTCACAGCAAGTTGGATTGTGTTGTATACCTGAGAAAGAGGTGGATGCACAAGAAAAGGTGCAGCAGTGTGATGATCTGGGAAAAAACATTGAAGATTTTACTGTGACACATACCACCTACCTATAACAGTTTTCTTTAATGGTGGTGCTTTCAATATGCTCTGCCATTGCAGTCATTCAAGGATGGTTTTAGAAGGATGACAAAGAATTCAAGATATTGACTTAGACTCACAATTCTTCAGAATTCAAACCATTTGACCATCTGTGGGTTGTGCTAAATAAACAAATCATTAACACAACAATATTGCACAAAAAATTATTAAATAAACTCACAAAAACTTACAATATTTTTCACATTAAGCTTTTGGAATAAACCAATAGGTTTCATTTAAAAGAGAATGTTAAGTTCCAGCACTACTTTCTTTGTGTGGCAGCAGTCATTACATACTGGTTTCAGAGAGTGGTAACCGTTTCCTCGAATAATCTTCTGAGGTTTTTCATCAAGCTAAGGCAAAACCATCAATACAGTTTTGAAGAGTTTGTCGGGAATTAACAACACAGTAGCGACTAGCCCATCCGTGTCTAATATGAGGGTTATAGAACAGCATAATCCCCTCACCGATCTTCTTTGCAGCAGCTATGATGACTAAATTTCTAGTGTCTTATCACACTGTCACAGGCTAAAATTAAGAAGGAGGATTCCTAAGACATCACAGCATGAAAACTAGATGGGAGATGATCAGATTACCTTCTATTGGATTTGTCTGTAGACCACCAATCTTTCAGGAACAGGCCTGATTCTAAGGCCTATCAAATTCATGATATCTGAAAGACATTTTGATGCGATAAAATAGGGCAATTTGAACTCTCAGATAGAAGTACCTGCATTCAATAGTTGTTTAGTTGTTGCACAGTACTTTGGTGTGTGTAAAAATATAAATAAAAAAAACAAGGCAAGAAAAAAGGAATACAAATACATAACCCGGATTTATCAAAGTTTGTAGAGCTTTTTTCCCTTAACTTTGGCGCAACTTTGGCGCAACTCCACTTATGTGCGACTTTTTCTTTGTTTACATCCCACCGCTCATCTTGACATCTTGCTCACGTGGACATTTTTTAACTTTTCACTTTCCACTGCTCCCTGATTTATCAACTACAACTGTCGCAGATCTAGGCCCATCTGATTAAAAAGCTCCAGGAATCTACACCAGCTTGAACCTTGCTTATGTTTCTGCTTTTCTGACTACCTGATCAGGCATCACACTGATTTACATCCCCATCTTGTCTCCCACCCACCCGCACCACACATCTCCCATCTTTCTGCTACCTGTTGCAAGACTACAACACCCAGCATGCCCTTACAGTGAGGGCATGCTGGGGGTTGTAGTCTTGTAGCAGGTGGGAGATGTGCAGCCCGGGCGGGTAGGAGGCAAGGGGGATGTAAATCAGTGCCCCCGTCATTAAGTGAAGGATAGAATTAGATGGAGCCTGGGCGGCTGCAGTGTGATGCCAGCTCGGGCTCCTTTTACATACCTCGGTGCTGCAAAGTTTTTGGATTCCCTAATGTAATTTTACATTCCCCGCTGGATCCCCTGATTGGCCGGGACCGAGCAGCCAATCACGGGACCTGGCGGGAAATTTGACATTACAGTAGGGACTAAAACTCTGCGGCTCCGTTATATGTTAAAAGGAGCCCGGGCTGGCATCACACTGCAGCCGGCCGGGACTCCTGCAGATGGGCTGGGAGATGTGCAGGAGCCATCCTTGCCATCCCTCAGTGCTGCGGTACATGCTGACGGATGGCAGGCATGGCTCCTGCACATCTCCCGTCCCGGCTGCGGGAGTCCTGGGCGGCTGCAGTGTTATGTCAGCCCGGGCTCCCTTTGTTATGGCGCTGCAGAGTTTACTGTCATTTCAAATTTCTTGCCGGGTCCCATGTCACAGGACCCGGTGGGAAATATGAAATTACAATGATTTTCTGATCACCGCCAGCCAAGGAGCGGAGCGCATTAGCGCCCGCTTCCCTGGCTTGCACGACTACAAGTCCCAGCGTGTCCTTACAGTTAGGACATGTAGGACATGCTGTGAGTTGTAGTTGCGTGGCAGGGTGGGTGACAAGCTTGTCACCTGCCTCCTGACGCACTATTACAACTTCCAGAGTGCTGGGAGTTGTAGTCATGCAGCGGGGGGGGGGGGGGGGGGGGGGGGGGTGGCAGGTGACAAGCTTGTCACTCGCCTGCACATCTATAATGGGTTAAAACGGCTATTAGAAAAATCTCATAGACTATAATGGGATTTTCTAACAGCCGTATAGGATTTTGTAACTGACGTTTTCAGCTGATTTTCAGACAGAACTTCATACAAATCTTTAAAACGGGGTAATTTTGTAGTGTGAAACAAGCCTTACCAAAGCAGTGGTCAATTTTGCAAAAGAACACCAGAACTAAAATCATGATAACTTTTTATTTACTAAAATTAGATTGGGACATCTGTATATGCATCAAAGGATGGCAGAAAACAGTGTTAGTGTGCGTAAAGCCAATACATTATAAAGTATGTACTTACAGGCACTAGCTTAACAAATCCCCAGTATTAAATTGACAAGTGCCAGAATACCATCAGAGTGTACATAGTATATCAAAAGATAGAGTAGAGTACATACAGCATGAGAATCTCTCCCCAGTAACCCTCCTTTGGATGATAGGTGGGATACTGAGGAGAGATCTCCACCCTGTATGTACTCTATTATACTGCTCTGTTATAATATGCACGCTCTGATGGCATTCTGGCACTTGTCACTTTATTGCTGGGGATTTGTTTAGCTAGTGTATGTAAGTACATACTTTTCTGCCATCCTTGGATTTATATGGGCATACACATATAACAATTGTCTTATTTACTGGTCTATACACCAGTACCCCTTCTCTTTTGCTCTTAGTGCAGTTTTATTGGGATATATGTTTGTTGTCTATATCTAAGGAATTAACTGTATATGGTCCCTAAGTGGTTTTCGTTGTGTAGGTGAATATACTGGTAGTCCTGATGGACCTCTATAGTGTGAACCTTTTTGGTGCTTCTATTTGGCCCTGTAATATCGTCCTAAGTAAATATTGTTCGTAAAGCAACAAGAGTTCTGTGCACAAGCCCTTTTCAACGGGGTACTGCGGTGTAAAACTTTTTATTTTTATTTTTTTAATCATCTGGTGCCAGAAAGTCCTTCCAGTACTTATTAGCTGCTGAATACTACAGAGGAAATTCTTTTTTTTTTTGGAACACAGTGCTCTCTGCTGACATCACGGGCATAGTGCTCTCTGAATGACATCTCTGTCCATTGTAGGAACAGACCAGAGCAGCATATGTTTGCTATGGGGATTTACTCCTACCCTGGACAGTTTTTAAAATGGACAGAGATGTCAGCAGAGAGCTCTGCATTTCAAAAAGAAAATAATTTCCTCTGTAGTATTCAGCAGCTAATAAGTAATGGAAGTATTAAGATTGTTTAATAGAAGAAATTTACAAATCTGTTTAACTTTCTAGCACCAGTTGATTTAAAAAAAAATAAAAAATAAAAAAAGTTTTCCACCGGAAAACCCCTTAAGGACGCAGGACGTAAATGTACGTCCTGGTGCGGTGGTACTTAACGCACCAGGACGTACATTTACGTCCTGTGCATAACCGCGGGCATCGGAGCGATGCCCGTGTCATTCGCGGCTGATCGCAGCCAGGGACCCGCCGGCAATGGCGATCTCGCGGGCGTCCGCCATTAACCCCTCAGGTGCCTGGATCAATACAGATCCCGGCATCTGCGGCAGTGCGCGATTTGAATGAATGATCGGATTGTCCGCAGCGCTGCAGCTGGGATCCGATCATTCAGAACGCCGGATGGAGGTCCCCTCTCCTTCCTCCGTCCGGCTCCCGGCGTCTCCTGCTCTGGTCTGAGATCGAGCAGACCAGAGCAGAAGATGACCGATAACACTGGTCTGTTCTATGTCCTATACATAGAACAGATCAGTATTAGCAATCATGGTATTGCTATGAATAGTCCCCTATGGGGACTATTCAAGTGTAAAAAAAATGTAAAAAAAATTCCCTCCCCCAATAAAAAAGTAAAACGTCCGTTTTTTCCTATTTTACCCCCAAAAAGCGTAAAAAATAAATTTTATAGACATATTTGGTATCGCCGCATGTGTAAATGTCCAAACTATTAAAATAAAATGTTAATGATCCCGTACGGTGAACGGCGTGAACGAAAAAATAAAAAAAAGTCCAAAATTGCTACTTTTTTAATACATTTGATAAAAAAAAAATTATAAAAAATTTATTAAAAGTTTTTTATATGCAAATGTGGTATCAAAAAAAGTACAGATCATGGCGCAAAAAATGAGCCCCCATACCGCCGCTTATACGGAAAAATAAAAAAGTTAGAGGTCATCAAAATAAAGTAATTTGGTTAAAAAGTTTGTGATTTTTTTTAAGCGCAACAATAATATAAAAGTATGTAGTAATGGGTATTATTTTAATCTTATTGACCCTCAGAATAAAGAACACACGTCATTTTTACCATAAATTATACGGCGTGAAAACGAAACCTTTCAAAATTAGCAAAATTGCATTTTTCGTTTTAATTTCCCCACAAAAATAGTGTTTTTTGGTTGCGCCATACATTTTATGATATAATGAGTTATGTCATTACAAAGGACAACTGGTCACGCAAAAAACAAGCCCTCATACTAGTCTGTGGATGAAAATATAAAAGAGTTATGATTTTTAGAAGGCGAGGAGGAAAAAATGAAAACGTAAAAATTAAATTGTCAGAGTCCTTAAGGCCAAAATTGGCTGAGTCCTTAAGGGGTTAATAGGACTCATACATGGAACTTTTTTGGCACAGTATGGTTGCCTTGGCAACCTAAGTGACCAGTGTGTACAGCATGTGAGCTTTGTAGAATAGGCCGGAGAGCAATGCTGGAGTTATGCTTTAAGACTATGTGCACATAGGGGGAAAATGGTTTCCTCTGACTTTAATAAGAGGTTCAGAGCAGGTGTACATGGTAAGAAGTGGCATGTCACTTCTTTTTAAGTGTTTTTCATCGCCTCCAACTAAATTTGGAGAGGGGTTATTTTAGGTTAAACCACATGGTTTTTGACCATCAGTGTGAAAAAAAGGCATGTAAACAGGAACTAGCTAGCTTTTAGCAGATGAGACAGGAGTTGTGGAATGCTCATGAAAAGACAAACAATCTGTGAAGTAATTGAAAGTACTTTTTTTTTGCTAATATATATATATATATATATATATATATATATATATATATATATGTTATATATAAATGTCTGTCTTTTAAATATGAACAACTTATTTAAACTATTGATTTTCATGTGTAAAAGAATTCTTGCATGTAAATTAACCACTTTCATCACTGGTACCGTGCTTAGAACAAATCATGATGCTGGCCAATTGTAAATCTTACTCCATTATCTAAACTGAACTGTTGAAGAGGTGTTTTTTCCCGTCCTCCAAATTTGTTGTACATGTCATTGATTGTTAAGTTACTTTTGCTAAGAAAACCTATTTACATTATGTCATGAAATGGTATTATTGTAAAGGCACTAAGGGGGAAAAGGGCTGCCCAGGGCACAGAGTAGGCATAGATTTGGACTACAATTTAGACTTGCTAGCAGGCATACATTGTAGTGAATTTATCCATGCCCCTTCGCACAAAAACATTCCCCCTCCAACCCCCCCCCCCCTCCCACTTAGCAACTGTAATGCAGATTGGGCAAAAAGTCTAAATTTTTGTGTGACTTTCCCCTGAATTGTGCCTGGCATAGATTATAAAACATTTTTCCCTTAGTGTAAATTGTATGTATTCACCAGTAGCATGATTGCGGCAATAAATACCAAAAAATTACTACGTTTCTTTTGACACTGAGTCCAACAGTCACTTGGAATCAGGACTACCGCTTCGTGCGGTGGTCGACACACGCTATTTGGACAGAGAACCGGGGCCCCCTATGGAAGAACGCAGGGATCCCAGCAGTTGGACTGCCCCCCCCCCTCAATCTGAAACGTATCCCCTATCCTTGGGATAGGGATACATTTTTATATCCCTGAGTACTCCTTTGAGCCTTTAAGTAACCATTCAACAACTACTCAAGGGCTTTCTTCTACAGCTCCTATTTTACATAATGAACCATTTTTCCATTTGGCAGTCAGTAAGTTGTATAATTCTTAAATAAAGATTAAAATTCAAAAATAAAAATGATCCTCTTTTACAAATACACAAAGTAGCCAAAAAATCGGTTGTTTTCATACTGTACATTTGGTTGCTACATATAGACTGGGAGAAAGAACACTAATTTAGGTTAAATAAATTGGATCCATTTTTGCACTAGGACCATTGTGCGAATGTCAAGAGATGATTATGGAATAGCAGAGTGCTGAGAGTTGACGGTGGGCTTTTTGTTGGACACATTTGCCTGGGCTCATCACAGCGCTACAAACTATATTAACCCTGGTTTAGCACTGCTTGGAATATATGACTGCAGTTTATTAGAGCTATGGCCTGTGATTGGCTAAGTAGGTAGGTTCTGCTCTGACCTCTTGCCACAGAAAGAGGGAGAAGAGAAGACTGGGGGACCAGGGTATGTGTATATCACTATTTTTTTTTATACAGCAGCCCCAGCAAAATTGTGTTTTCCCTGGAGTACCCCTTTTAAGGAAAAATGTACACCCCCCCCCCCCCAACAATGAAATTGAAACACTAAGAAGGAAAAGAAATGGAAATATGGGAACCACAGGATAGATGCTCAGCATCACAACCTTATGGCTTGCCATAGTGTTGCAATATCAGTGTTGAGGGGGGAAGATCACACCTGTTCTAATTATGGTGTGGGGTTGAATAATGTAAGAAATCCAGACCCCTCTAGTCTTCACTTCAGGTACACTAACAGCTTAGTATTGCATTGCTTTGTTTGTAGAACCAGTGATACAGGATTTCTCCAAAGCATCCCAGGAGCCATTTTCCAACAAACCTAAGCCAGACTGCATGTTTCTTGTGCTACAGTGAGCAGCCTGCTTGTCCAAAATGTGTCACCATGGCCCACATCTGGGATGCCATTAGCCAGCAATTGCGAAGACAGCTTCCAGCAGTGGTTCTTGATGATTTGCATGCACAAGTGCAGTCAGCGTGGCTGAACATTTCCTAGCCAACCATTAATAACCTCATTGAGAGCATGATAAAGTCTGTAAGTGCATGTATTTCTGCGTGTGGAGCTCAGACTCGATACTGAAAAAAATTAGATGTTTTGAATAGTGTGTTTTAATATTCTTCATCATTTAAATATCATTTACATGACTATGGATGCTGTAATTTCTGTAATTTCACAATTTATCATTATTGGTGTTGCAATTTCAATGTAAATACACTCATATGATCGAGGTTGGGGCTACACTGTAATATCTGTTGGTGCACCAAAACAAATCACTGCATCACACTACTAAATAACACAAGTGAATAGGGCTGCAACCCAGAAGAGACAGCCACCTTGACCCTGGTCGCTGCCACTTGTGGGTCACAACTTGACCCAATCTGCTCGCATGAGTCGCGATGTTGCTAGATTGTTTTTTTTTTTTCACAAACAACTATTTTTATATAAAAACTGCAGGTTTGATAACTTTTTAGGGTCAGCTCTGCCTATAGGCAAAATAGGCAGCCACCTAGGGCGCCCTCTTGAGGGGGGCGCTGCTCTGCTCGCCGCAAGAAACTTAGCCAGCCAGCATCTGAACCACCCGCTCACACCCAGCACCACTCTCACCGACACTCCCACCCCCCGTAAGATAATTACATGAGAAGGAGGTTTGTTACAGTGTCTCACCCCAGTAGTAAGGTAATTACATGAGGAGGGGGTTTGTTACAGTGTGTCACCCTAGTAGTAAGGTAATCACCTGAGGAGGGGGTTTGTAACAGTGTCTCACCCAAGTAGTAAGGTGATCACATGAGGAGGGGTTTGTTACAGTGTGTCAACCTAGTAGTAAAGTAATAACATGAGGAGGAGGTTTGTTACAGTGTGTCACCCCAGTAGTAAGGTGATAACATCAGGAAGAGGTTTGTTAGTGTGTTACCCTAAAAGTAAGAAGATTACATCGGGAGTGGGGGTTGTTACAGTGTGTAACCCAAGTAGTAAGGTGATTACATGGGAGGGAGTTTGTTACAGTGTGTCACCCCAGTATTAAGGTGGGGCATGTCCCAATGGACAGGGTTAAGGGGGTAGAAATATTAGCTTTCGTCTAGGGGAGCAAAAATCTTTGCACCAGCCCTGTTCCTTTTAGTCCATAAAAAAAAGTTTTCTTCTGCATTTTTTAGATACATAGTAATAGATAGCATGGCAGCCTTTCAGATGAACATGCATCCATATAATGCATGAATGATTTACTATAATGAGAATTGCTGAAAGTTAGCAGTTTTCAGATTTAGCTTATAGGAGGTAGTACTGTGAGAGACTTCTCCTTCCTATGACATCTATTAGCTTTATTAAAGCATATGGGTAGGGCTGATTCTTATGAGATAACTCTTAAAGAATAACTTCTGCAATAAGAGTAAAATATGTATTGCAATAATAATTGTTATTATTATTATTACCCAGCGTTGCCCGTTTTATCCTACCACAAAGGAGGAAGCTTTTGTCCTCATATCCCGTCCATAATTCCTGACCCCATATCCCCACCTCATATCCCAACCCCAAATCCCCTCCTCATATTCTGACCTCATATCCTGTCCTTTTATATTTTGTTCTCATATCTCGACCCGATATCCCGTCCTCATATCCAGTCCCCATATCCTGTCCTCATATCCCGACCTAATGTCCCTTCCCTATATCCCGACCTCATATCCCATCCCCATATCCCGTCCTCATATCCCGACCTCATATTCCGACCTCATATCCTGACTTCATATCCCGTCCTCAAATCTCATCCCGATAGCTAATCCTCATTTCTAATCATCATATCCCATCCTCAGTTGGGGCTGCGTTGTGGTAAAGATATCGTAAGCTGAAAATAAAAGGGGTGTGGCTTAAAATGTGGGTGTGTCTTTGTGAGATGGGACATGGCATGCAGGGGGGGGGGGTGGCTTACCAGCCAGAGTGACACATTCACCAGCAGAAGCAGAGCGGAGCTTGTGGAGTAAGGCACCATAAGTCCTATATACTTGCATGGGACTTGAAACAAAAACCCCATCCTTCACATATGTTGGCAGGTTAGGGGTTAATTTAACTATTATATATTTTTATTTGACATATAAGTAACATGTGACCAAGTATTATCAAAATATCTCCAGCCATTTGGAAGTTATGCACACGTTGAGTTTTATATATATATAGATTAAAAATAATATTAATAATCATTATAATAAAACTATAAACACAACATTCAAATGTACATTTCGAAAGAAATATAAATATTTACACATTTTCTTTTCTTTTCCCACACGTATCTGCATGACACAAGCGAGTGAGTAAAACTGTGCTGCTAAGCAGAAGGCAGCGTCCATCAATAAACTAATGACCAGAATCAATGGGAAAGGTTTGGGAGAGGTCTTAATTAAAGAAACAGTTGCTTATACAAATTATGTTTCCAATCCATTGACATAAGATAAGGGCAGAAGGTTAAGAAAAGAGGAGTGTTGATCAATACTTTTAACTTATAGATTTGCTTCTATGCTAAGATTTTTCCCCCTTGTAACCCGTAAGAGACACACATTGTTGTTTGGAGGAGCACTTGACGTGTTATTACATTACAAACTTTACAGTTTACATTAAATATGTGATTTTTCTTCTATCCATTTGCTTTCATTAAGCAAAACGTTGCAGCTTATCTCCAATATCTGTAAAAATCTAACATTTACTTTGATATCAGTGAAACACCCTTTGACTTCACTCTCGGATATGTTCATTATTAGAGTGTAGCTTGAATAATAAGATTGTGTTAAAATAGCATCTTTCATTGATATAATAGCACATGGAAGTCAATATTCGCATTCCCCTAGTGGTTATATCTGGATCCTAGTTTAAAGAGACATCAATCTGTAATGTCAGCACAGAGATAATGGATCTTCATCTGATCAATATTCAGACTGGTTCTTTTAAACGCCTAAAAACCTGCAACACTATATTGTCTTTTGCTGACTACAAAGAACCTGTGATGTTTGTTCTGTTTAACATGTTCCGCTTGTAAATCAGATATAGCGTTTTCCCTCCTGCTCTGAAAAATTGCAATGGTTGTCAGGAATGAGAATCTAGAAATCAGTATCTAGAAATCCAATCCATCTTATTCTGTTGTCAGCTTTATAATTAGGTCCCTGCAATATTATTGTAGTGATAAAACAATCTAAGTCTATCAATATGTTAAACTGATAATGAATGGGTAATAAACAGACTTCCTATTTATTCTGATGCTATACCCTCGCCCCCCCCACTTTTCCTTGTAGCTTCAGTATAACTCATCCAATGTCATATACTAGAGAGGACAAGACATTTTATGTATGTCTAACTACCGTATTTTTCCCCGTATAAGACGCACTTTTTCTTCCCCAAAACTGGGGGGGAAAAGTTGGTGCGTCTTATACGGCGAATACACACCTATCCTGGCGGTCCCTGCGGCCATCAATAGCCGGGACCCGCGGCTAATACAGGACATCACCGATCGCAGTGATGCCCTGTATTAACCCTTCAGACGCAGCGATCAAAGCTGACCGCCGCGTCTGAAGCCAAAGTGACACTAACCCGGCTGCTCAGTCGGGCTGTTCGGGACCGCCGCGGTGAAATCGCGGCGTCCCGAACAGCTTACAGGACACCAGGAGGGAACTTACCTGCCTCCTCGGTGTCTGCTCCGGGCCGGGATCCCCTGCATGACCGGCGCTCTCCTTCGACGTCGCGCACGCCGTCCCTTCATCCAATAGGAGCGGCGCGTGTAGCGACGTGATGACGGCGACGGAGAGCGTGGATCCCGGGGAAGAAGACATCCGGAGCGTCGGGGACACCCAGGGGACACGTCGACAGCGATGGAGTGACATCCAGGGCAGTGATGATAGGTCCGGAGCGGCGGGGACAGGTGAGTACTACCTCCTATACCAGTGGTCTTCAACCTGCGGACCTCCAGATGTTGCAAAACTACAACTCCCAGCATGCCCGGACAGCCAATGGCTGTCCGGGCATGCTGGGAGTTGTAGTTTTGCAACATCTGGAGGTCTGCAGGTTGAAGATCACTGTTTGGTGCAGAATCTTTTTTTTCTAAATTTTGCACCTTTAACCCCTTAAGGACCGGGGGTTTTTCCGTTTTTGCATTTTCGTTTTTTGCTCTTTGCCTTTAAAAAATCATAACTCTTTCAATTTTGCACCTAAAAATTTTTGTGCCACCAATTCTAATTTGTAATGACGTCAGTCATTTTGCCCAAAAATCTACGGTGAAACGGGAAAAAAAATCATTGTGCGACAAAATTGAAAATAAAACGCAGTTTTGTAATTTTGGGGGCTTCCGTTTCTACGTAGTACATTTTTCGGTAAAAATGACACCTTATCTTTATTCTGTAGGTCTATACGATTAAAATGATACCTTACTTATATAGGTTTGATTTTGTTGGACTTCTGGAAAAAATCATAACTACATGCAGGAAAATTAATACTGTCACGATGCCGGCTGGCAGGTGGTGGATCCTCTGTGCCAGAGAGGGATTGGCGTGGACCGTGCTAGAGGATCGGTTCTAAGTCACTACTGGTTTTCACCAGAGCCCGCCGCAAAGCGGGATGGTCTTGCTGCGGCGGTAGTGACCAGGTCGTATCCCCTAGCAACGGCTCAACCTCTCTGGCTGCTGAAGATAGGCGCGGTACAAGGGAGTAGACAGAAGCAAGGTCGGACGTAGCAGAAGGTCGGGGCAGGCAGCAAGGGTCGTAGTCAGGGGCAACGGCAGAAGGTCTGGAATCACAGGCAAGGAACACACAAGGAACGCTTTCACTGGCACTAGGGCAACAAGATCCGGCGAGGGAGTGAAGGGGAAGTGAGGTGATATAGGGAAGTGCACAGGTGTAAACACTAATTGGAACCACTGCACCAATCAGCGGTGCAGTGGCCCTTTAAATCGCAAAGACCCGGCGCGCGCGCGCCCTAGGGAGCGGGGCCGCGCGCGCCGGGACAGAACTGACGGGGAGCGAGTCAGGTACGGGAGCCGGGGTGCGCATCGCGAGCGGGCGCTACCCGCATCGCGAATCGCATCCCGGCCGGAGGTGGTAACGCAGCGCCCCGGGTCCGTGGAACCGACCGGGGCGCTGCAGTGAGGGAAGTGTAGCGAGCGCTCCGGGGAGGAGCGGGGACCCGGAGCGCTCGGCGTAACAGTACCCCCCCCCTTGGGTCTCCCCCTCTTCTTGGGGCCTGAGAACCTGAGGATCAGACTTTTGTCCAGGATATTGTCCTCAGGTTCCCAGGACCTCTCTTCTGGACCACAACCCTCCCAATCCACTAAAAAAAAAGTTCTTCCCCTGACCTTTTTGGAGGCCAAGATCTCTTTGACAGAGAAGATGTCCGAGGAGCCGGAAACAGGAGTGGGAGGAACAGATTTAGGAGAAAAACGGTTGAGGATGAGAGGTTTAAGAAGAGAGACGTGAAAGGCATTAGGGATACGAAGAGAAGGAGGAAGAAGAAGTTTGTAAGAGACA
Organism: Hyla sarda; assembly: GCF_029499605.1. NCBI lineage: Eukaryota > Metazoa > Chordata > Amphibia > Anura > Hylidae > Hyla > Hyla sarda. Next base: position 180,869,092 of record NC_079193.1, read on the forward strand.
GGATTAATTTGACACAAAACTTTAAAAGGACCAAGATAGCGTGGTCCCAACTTATAGCTCGGGACACGGAAACGGACATATTTAGCGGAGAGCCATACCTTGTCTCCAGGGGAAAAAATGGGAGGAGCTCTTCTTTTCTTATCTGCGAATCTCTTCATGCGAGAAGAAGCCTGTAAGAGAGAATTTTGGGTCTCTTTCCATATGGTGGAAAGATCACGAGAAATTTCATCCACAGCGGGCAGACCAGAGGGCAAGGGGGTAGGGAGGGGGGGAAGAGGGTGACGGCCGTACACCACGAAAAACGGAGATTTGGAGGAAGATTCAGAGATTCTGAAATTATACGAGAATTCGGCCCAAGGTAGAAGATCTGCCCAGTCATCCTGGCGGGAGGAAACAAAATGTCGTAAATAGTCACCCAAGATCTGGTTAATTCTCTCTACTTGTCCATTGGATTGAGGATGGTATGCAGAAGAAAAATTTAATTTAATCTTGAGTTGTTTACAGAGAGCCCTCCAGAATTTAGACACAAATTGGACGCCTCTATCCGAGACGATCTGTGTAGGCAACCCGTGAAGACGAAAAATGTGTACAAAAAATTGTTTAGCCAACTGAGGCGCTGAAGGAAGACCAGGAAGAGGGATGAAATGTGCCATTTTGGAGAATCGATCAACGACCACCCAAATAACAGTGTTGCCATGGGATGGGGGTAAGTCAGTAATAAAATCCATACCAATCAGAGACCAAGGTTGTTCGGGGACAGGTAGAGGATGAAGAAAACCAGCGGGCTTCTGGCGAGGAGTCTTATCCCGGGCACAGATAGTGCAGGCTCGCACAAAGTCCACCACATCAGTCTCAAGAGTCGGCCACCAATAGAAGCGAGAGATGAGTTGCACAGATTTCTTAATGCCCGCATGACCTGCGAGATGGGAGGAGTGACCCCATTTGAGGATCCCAAGGCGTTGGCGTGGAGAAACAAAGGTCTTTCCTGGAGGAGTTTGCCTGATGGAGGCTGGAGAAGTGGAAATCAGGCAGTCAGGAGGAATGATGTGTTGAGGAGAGAGTTCAATTTCAGAGGCATCTGAGGAACGAGAGAGAGCATCGGCCCTAATGTTCTTATCAGCAGGCCGAAAGTGAATTTCAAAATTAAATCGGGCAAAGAACAGAGACCACCTGGCCTGACGAGGATTCAGCCGTTGGGCAGACTGGAGGTAGGAGAGGTTCTTGTGATCGGTGTAAATAATAACTGGAAATCTTGATCCCTCCAGCAGATGCCTCCATTCCTCAAGTGCTAATTTAATGGCTAGAAGCTCTCGATCCCCGATGGAGTAGTTCCTCTCCGCCGGAGAGAAGGTCCTGGAAAAGAAACCACAAGTAACAGCATGCCCGGAAGAGTTTTTTTGTAGAAGGACAGCTCCAGCTCCCACTGAGGAGGCATCAACCTCCAATAGGAAGGGTTTAGATGGGTCAGGTCTGGAGAGCACGGGAGCCGAAGAAAAGGCAGACTTGAGTCGTTTAAAGGCGTCTTCCGCTTGAGGAGGCCAAGACTTGGGATCGGCATTTTTTTTTGTTAAAGCCACAATAGGAGCCACAATAGTAGAAAAATGTGGAATAAATTGCCTGTAATAATTGGCGAACCCCAAAAAACGTTGGATGGCACGGAGTCCGGAGGGGCGTGGCCAATCTAAGACGGCAGAGAGTTTATCTGGGTCCATTTGTAGTCCCTGGCCAGAGACCAAGTATCCTAGAAAAGAAAGAGATTGGCATTCAAACAGACATTTCTCTATTTTGGCATAGAGTTGATTATCACGAAGTCTCTGAAGAACCATACGGACATGCTGGCGGTGTTCTTCAAGATTGGCAGAAAAAATCAGGATATCGTCCAGATATACAACAACACAGGAGTATAGGAGATCACGAAAAATTTCATTAACAAAGTCTTGGAAGACGGCAGGGGCGTTGCATAGACCAAAGGGCATGACCAGATACTCAAAGTGTCCATCTCTGGTGTTAAATGCCGTTTTCCATTCATCCCCCTCTCTGATGCGGATGAGATTATAAGCACCTCTTAAGTCCAGTTTGGTAAAAATATGGGCACCTTGGAGACGATCAAAGAGTTCAGAGATGAGGGGTAGGGGGTAGCGGTTCTTAACCGTGATTTTATTAAGACCGCGGTAGTCAATGCAAGGACGTAGAGAGCCATCTTTTTTGGACACAAAGAAAAATCCGGCTCCGGCAGGAGAGGAGGATTTACGGATAAAGCCCTTTTTTAAATTTTCTTGGACGTATTCAGACATGGCAAGAGTCTCTGGGACGGACAGAGGATAGATTCTGCCCCGGGGTGGAGTAGTGCCCGGGAGGAGGTCAATGGGACAATCATAAGGCCTGTGAGGAGGTAGAGTCTCAGCTTGTTTTTTGCAAAAAACGTCCGCAAAGTCCATATAGGCCTTAGGAAGACCGGTTACATGAGGAAGCACAGGGGCACGGCAAGGTTTACTGGGAACCGGTTTTAAGCAGTCCTTGGAACAAGAGGGCCCCCAACTCTTGATCTCCCCAGTGGACCAATCCAGGATTGGGGAATGGAGTTGAAGCCAGGGAAGTCCAAGAAGGATTTCAGAAGTGCAATTGGGGAGGACCAACAGTTCAATCCTCTCGTGATGAGATCCGATGCACATTAGAAGGGGCTCCGTGCGGAAACGTATAGTACAGTCCAATCTTTCATTGTTTACACAATTGATGTAGAGGGGTCTGGCGAGACTGGTCACCGGGATGTTGAACCTGTTGACGAGAGAGGCCAGGATAAAATTTCCTGCAGATCCAGAGTCCAAGAAGGCCACAGCAGAGAAGGAGAAGGCAGAGGCAGACATCCGCACAGGCACAGTAAGACGTGGAGAAGCAGAGTAGACATCAAGGACTGTCTCACCTTTGTGCGGAGTCAGCGGACGTCTTTCCAGGCGGGGAGGACGGATAGGACAATCCTTCAGGAAGTGTTCGGTACTAGCACAGTACAGGCAGAGATTCTCCATGCGGCGTCGTGTCCTCTCTTGGGGTGTCAGGCGAGACCGGTCGACCTGCATAGCCTCCACGGCGGGAGGCACAGGAACAGGTTGCAGGGGACCAGAGGAGAGAGGAGCCGGGGAGAAGAAACGCCTCGTGCGAACAGAGTCCATATCCTGGCGGAGCTCCTGACGCCGTTCGGAAAAACGCATGTCAATGCGAGTGGCAAGATGGATGAGTTCATGTAGGTTAGCAGGGATTTCTCGTGCGGCCAGAACATCTTTAATGTTGCTGGATAGGCCTTTTTTAAAGGTCGCGCAGAGTGCCTCATTATTCCAGGATAATTCTGAAGCAAGGGTACGGAACTGTACGGCATACTCGCCAACGGAAGAATTACCCTGGACCAGGTTCAACAGGGCAGTCTCAGCAGAAGAGGCTCGGGCAGGTTCCTCAAAGACACTTCGAATTTCCGAGAAGAAGGAGTGTACAGAGGCAGTGACGGGGTCATTGCGGTCCCAGAGCGGTGTGGCCCAAGCCAGGGCTTTTCCAGACAGCAGGCTGACTACGAAAGCCACCTTAGACCTTTCAGTGGGGAACTGGTCCGACATCATCTCCAAGTGTAATGAACATTGGGAAAGAAAGCCACGGCAAAACTTAGAGTCCCCATCAAATTTATCCGGCAAGGATAGTCGTATTCCAGAAGCGGCCACTCGCTGCGGAGGAGGTACAGGAGCTGGCGGAGGAGATGATTGCTGGAGCTGTGGTAGTAACTGTTGTAGCATAACAGTCAGTTGAGACAGCTGTTGGCCTTGTTGCGCAATCTGTTGTGACTGCTGGGCGACCACCGTGGTGAGGTCAGCGACAACTGGCAGAGGAACTTCAGCGGGATCCATGGCCGGATCTACTGTCACGATGCCGGCTGGCAGGTGGTGGATCCTCTGTGCCAGAGAGGGATTGGCGTGGACCGTGCTAGAGGATCGGTTCTAAGTCACTACTGGTTTTCACCAGAGCCCGCCGCAAAGCGGGATGGTCTTGCTGCGGCGGTAGTGACCAGGTCGTATCCCCTAGCAACGGCTCAACCTCTCTGGCTGCTGAAGATAGGCGCGGTACAAGGGAGTAGACAGAAGCAAGGTCGGACGTAGCAGAAGGTCGGGGCAGGCAGCAAGGGTCGTAGTCAGGGGCAACGGCAGAAGGTCTGGAATCACAGGCAAGGAACACACAAGGAACGCTTTCACTGGCACTAGGGCAACAAGATCCGGCGAGGGAGTGAAGGGGAAGTGAGGTGATATAGGGAAGTGCACAGGTGTAAACACTAATTGGAACCACTGCACCAATCAGCGGTGCAGTGGCCCTTTAAATCGCAAAGACCCGGCGCGCGCGCGCCCTAGGGAGCGGGGCCGCGCGCGCCGGGACAGAACTGACGGGGAGCGAGTCAGGTACGGGAGCCGGGGTGCGCATCGCGAGCGGGCGCTACCCGCATCGCGAATCGCATCCCGGCCGGAGGTGGTAACGCAGCGCCCCGGGTCCGTGGAACCGACCGGGGCGCTGCAGTGAGGGAAGTGTAGCGAGCGCTCCGGGGAGGAGCGGGGACCCGGAGCGCTCGGCGTAACAAATACGTTTAAAATTGTCATCTTCTGACCCCTATAACATTTTTATTTTTCCGTGTATGGGGCGGTATGAGGGCTCATTTTTTGCGCCGTGATCTGAAGTTTTTAACGGTACCATTTTTGCATTGATAGGACTTATTGATTGCTTTTTATTCATTTTTAAATTATATAAAAAGTGACCAAAAATGCACTATTTTGGACTTTGGAATTTTTTTGCGCGCACGCCATTGACCGTGCGATTTAATTAATGATATATTTTTATAATTCGGACATTTCCACACACGGTGATACCATATATGTTTATTTTTATTTTTATTTGCACTGTGTTTTTTTTATGGGAAAAGGCGGGTGATTCAAACTTTTAATAGGGGAGGAGTTAAATGATCTTTATTCACTTTTTTTTTCACTTTTTTTTTGCAGTGTTATAGGTCCTATAGGGACCTATAACACTGCACACACTGATCTTTATCATTGATCACTGGTTTCTCATAGGAAACCAGTGATCGACGATTCTGCCGCATGACTGCTCATGCCTGGATCTCAGGCACTGAGCAGTCATTCGGCGATCGGACAGCGAGGAGGCAGGTAGGGGCCCTCCCGCTGTCCTGTAAGCTGTTCAGGATGCCGCGATTTCACCGCAGCTATCCCGAACAGCCCACTGAGTTAACCGGCAACTTTCGCTTTCGGTTTTAGCAGCGCAGCTCAGCTCTGAGCGCGCGGCTAAATGGTTAATAGCGTGTGGCGCCGCGATCGGCACTGCGCGCTATTAGAGGCGGGTCCCGGCTTCACTATGACGCCAGGCCCGCCGTGATATGATGCGGGGTTACCGTGTAACCCTGCGTTATATCAGGAGAGCAGGACCAAGGACGTACCGGTATGTCCTTGGTCCTTAAGGGGTTAAAATTGGGTGCGTCTTATATGCCTGTGTGTCCTATAATGCGAAAAATACGGTATCTAAGAAGGGATTGATGTAAATTGCACCTATATTCACCACTTTACTAAGTTGAATTTTTTGGTGAATCATTATTTCAATGGTGTCACAATTCCAGTGTGATTTGATGTCACAAGGAACTATACCTAAGCTGCCATCCTGCAGGTGGAGGAGATGCCAGTTAATGTAGAAGAGCCATTACATGGTAACTTGTTTCTATTCTATAATTGTGTGTGTTTGGTTGCACATGGCAGTGTGCGTGAAGCAAGTGCATGAGTGATAGTGAGACCTGCTGTGAGACTGAACGATGCTTTGGGTCTATACAGCCATCAAGGAGCAGACCGGTGGGCGGTGAAAGTAAGAAAACAGCAAAGTAACTAGGGGTCTGAGAAGGTGTGGAGTCCACAAAGCTATCATGCTCTAGAGAAAGGATTCTGAGAGAATGCAACTTGGATATTGTACGAGAGCTGCAGAGGCTGGAAAGTCTGATAATCTATAGCAAGGCAATCTACATTAGCAAGAGGGCTAATTCTCCTGTGACATGAAATAGGCCTATGTAGTGAGAACACTTACCATGACTGAAGAAAGAAAGGATTGTGTCTACTGGTGAATGTGCTACTGAGAAACTGACTCAGGGACATGAGTCTTTACTAGTCCATCACCTGCAAGCAAGGAATAACAAAAGGTGTACATATAAAGTTATTGTCAAAAACGGATAATAGTTTTAGTGGAACAAAAGTGTGACGTCATATTCAGAAACAGCACTACACCCCTGAGGAAGTCGCTTGGCGAACGGGTGGGGTTAAAACATGACCCCATCCATTGCATACCTCCATTACTTTCACCAGTTTGGACTTCCATCTCTTGCCTGTGTATCTTATTCATTGTATTTTGTATTATGTGATTGGTACTATGTATTTGTATAGTGTATATTTTCATGATATGGGTATAGGGACATTTGTATTACCAATATTGTTACACCATACAGGTTGTAGGTATACAGTGTGTCATTGAAGACGGGGTCACTCCTGAGGGAAGGGGTTATTGGCCCCTCTCCAGGGTTGTGCTATGCTCCTAGTGAGCAGATTTTTATTTTTTGTGCAGACACTTGTTGATGATGATGAAGAGGATCCCAATTAGGAGTCGGGTGCAGAAGGGGCTTCATCATCATCAGGAGGCTACCCGTGAGGCAGCAGCTGAGCCAGCAAGGTGGTAGCATGGTTGGCAGTCATCAGGAAATTCTGGAGCCACACCTTCCCGTGAGGGAGTGGAACAGGGTTCCTGGAGACAGTAGCAGTCAATTAGTGAGGACTGTTGGTGGGAATATCAGCCACTCGGCGGTGTGGCAGTTTTTCATCAAGCATCTGGAGGAGGTTAATATAGCAACATACAAGATGTGTCGGCATATATTCACTTTTTCAATATATGCTGTTCCACCATGAAGCGGCCTGGGAGAACCGTGGCTCCGATGTGGTGGTCCAGCCTGCTGCATCATCCAGCGGTACACGATGCTCCATGTTTCAGCCAGCCAAGGCTGCACCACCTCAGCCGAATGGAGCTGTGTGTCATACCCTGATTCTGCAGCTCCAGATGCTCCTGCTCCTCCTAATTTGAGTCAGTCATTCCACCAGCAATTCATCGGCGAAGCCATGTCCAAGAGATGGTATGCGCCCACTCATCCAACGGCGCAGAAGCTGTATGTGCTTCTGTCCAACTTGCTGGTGCTGCAGTCCCTCCCTTTTCAAGTGGTGAACTCTGCACCTTTCAGATAACTGATGGCTTGTGCCGAGCAAAGGTGGAGAGTCCCAAGCCGTCATTTCTTTACAAAGAAGGCAGTACCAGACCTGCACAATTTTGTGGAAGAGAAAGTGGGCCAGTCCCTTAGCCTGTCGGTGTATATCAAAGTGCATGACAGCGCCTACGTCTGGAGCTGTAACTATAGTCCTTTACGGCCCACTGGGTGAATGTGGTTCCTGCACAGCTACAACAGCAACTTGGACAGGTCATGCCACTTCCTCCTCCATTCTCTCAGGCCATTGGTCCTGTGACAGTGTGCAACTTCACCTCCTCCACTGTGTCCTCAGCCTCCACTGCACGGACAAGTCTCAGTGCCCCTTCAGCATACCATGTGTGCAGGGCACGGCGATGTCACACTGTTCTTCACATGGCTTGCCTTTGCGAAACAGGGGAATCAAACAGGGGAGGAACTACTAAAAGTCATTCATAAAGAAATGTAATCATGGCTTACTCTACGACAACTGGAAATGTGAACCATGGTAACTCACAATGGTAAGAACATCTTGTCTGCGCTGCGACAAGGAAGGTCAAGCCATGCGCCCTGCATAGCACACATGTCCAATCTGGTTGTCAAGCGGTTCCTGAATTGTTCCCTCCATTTGCAAGACATCCTAACAATGAAAAGGAAACGTTGCATGCACTTCAGCCACTCGTACAGCATAAAGCACACCCTCCTTGAGCTGCAGCGTCATAACGATATCCCCCAACATAGTCTGATTTGCGACATTGCCACACGTTATAATTCCACCCTCCATATGTTGGACCAACTATACGAAGAGAAAAAAGCCATCACCAATTTCTTGATTATCCAAGCGGATAGGGGGACTCCCCTGTGTAACTTTAATGTCAACCAGTTGCAACTCATACGTGACACCTGCCATTTGCTCAGGCCCTTTGAGGAAGCCATATTATTAGTCAGTCGCCAGGATTACGGGATGAATGACATACATTCCTCTGCATTAGACCTTTTTTCACCAACCTTCGTCACCGGGTACTGGTATTGCCACCCACCGTACCACTCTGTCACCGGGTCACTTTCAGGACTCCTGATGCTGCTGCTGCCACCTCCAGGCTGTCTCATTCTGTCACCATATGTTCTGTTCATGCTGCCGCCACCTCCAGGCTGTGTCATTCAGCCACTATATGGTCTCCTCATGCTGCTTGTACATTACTTAAACATTTTTAAGGTAGCACTAGCTACCATAAATATTCAATTTAAATTAGAAAATTCATTTTTGTGAGGCCCTATGGTCTCCTCATGCTGCCGCCAACTCCTGGCTGTGTCATTTAGCCACAATATGGTCTCCTCTTGCTGCCACCAATTCCTGGCTGTGTCATTCTGCCAGATTATGGTCTACTCATGTGGCTGCCACCTCTAGGCTCTGTCATTGTGCCACCATGTGACATGTGACTCATTGTTGGATTTGGTCTTTTGTAACCACACATTTTATTATTAAATTGTAAATGTAAATTTTTTACAATCAATAGAGCAATACCAATGAACCATAACTGATTAAATGAAACATTTGCACTTTCACAGTCAGGGGGGTGCTGAGAGTCAAGGGCTGGAAAAGGTGGTATCTCGCCTGGTGGAGGATCGTCAGCTCTATTTTAAGATACAAGTTCGAGCTTTTTCACTGCAGCAACTTCTAGCTTTATGCGCCCACTTATCCAATGTCACAAAAGCTGAATATGCTCCTGTCCAAGTTGCTGGTACTGCAGTCCCTCCCTTTTCAAATGGAAATTCAGAGTATGGGGGTGTGCTGAGAGGCAGGGGCAGGTAGCTCGCCTCGTGGCAGACCGCCAGGTCGATGCTCACCAGAATGGGTTTTAAAAAAATTCAAATAAATTCTATTTAAATAAAATAAAAATTACATAAAAAATATGCCACATCCAGACGCTCTACAGCAGTGATTCTAATAGCGATGCCTGTAATCTGCATGTTATACTGAATAACAGTATTATTTCACTAACACAGCACACTCACTATGCGTGTTAGGACAAGGGAAAGTATTTTACACGCCTAATGAGCCTCTCTGTAGGCCAGAAATAGCCATTTTTAATAGTGATTCACCGCAAATAAATTGGGACCGAACCAAATATTTTCGGAAAATTCGAAGAATCGTCCGAATCAAATTTTTCTAAAATTCGCTCATCTCTGCTTATTTTAATCGGTGCTGTGGTTCCCGAAATATTGGCTGGCGAAGTTCTTCTTCTAAATCCAGGGAGTTGGGCACAGGAGGTGGGGTCACACCGAATGGCTCCCTCTGCTTCTTTCTGTCTTCTCAATCAGCCGTCCCCTTAGTTAGCATATTCATATTCTGCGTCTCCACATCCTAGTGATGTGAGTCGCATGTCACGTGAGTGCTGTGCTCTGTCGGTAGAGCACATGCACAGGCAGCTCTACAGCTCTCACACTACTACAGCTCTCATATGACTACAGCTCTCACATGACTGCTTTCAGCAGTCAGAGCTCAGGACATGGGAGCTGTATGTAAACTGCCTGTGCATGTGCTCTAACAACAGAGCGCAGCGCTCATGTCACATGTGACTCATGTCACTAGGACATGGAGTCTCAGAATATGAATATGCTAACTAAGAGGACAGCTGATTGAGAAGACGGAAAGAAGCAGGGCGGCCAGCTGGCGGACCCCGCCTCCTGCGCACAACTCCCTGAATTCAAAAGTGGAACTTCGCCAGCCAATATTTTGGGAGCCACAGCACCGATTATAGTAAGTGACCCCTCTTTGGATTCCTGGTCACCCACACTATAACCCAGTGCATTGAGTTTAGTGTGGGTGATCAAGGTGACAGTTTTCCTTTAAGTTTCATAAATTAAAAAAAAAAGTTTAAGTAATTGTATGATCAAACATCTTCTAATACAAGAGGCATATCTATATTTACGAACACAGTACATTTTTGTCTTTGCAGTTTTTTATTATATGCATGCAGTGTTCACATTATTAGTTATACTTCGAGGTTAATGGCAATATCAGTCAATCATGTTGCAGCAATGCAATGTATTAAAGAATGTAGACATAGGCAGAGTGTTCTGAGTGAGACTGTGGAATGATTGTTAGTACCCTACTGAATGGGTAAAATATCTCAGAAAATAAATTAATACATAAATAAATATCTCTATAAATATATAAACATGGAGTGTCAGTTATGTTTGTAAAATGTTTTGGAGATGCCTTATCCATGAAGAATAATAAAGAAGATGACAGTAAGTTATATAACTGGGGCATAACTTGATGGCAATCTGACAGGGCCCATTTGACATGTGGTGTAGGATTTACTATACAGAAGGAAGCAGTTTCCTACATTTTAAAACATACATTAGTTTAAAAATAAAAACAGAGCATTTAAACAGGATGTATAAACTGTAGCCTTACTCATTAATAATTAGACTTTAGTTATTAAACTGTTAAATAATTTGGCCTACTCTTAGTCATTTTTTTCATATGCAAATAATCATTATTTGGGAGATCAGTGTCATTTTCAGCTACATTGGTCTAGACGAGTTAATTTGCAAATGTAGCGATTGTGGAAGCAATTAGTATATGTGTTATAAAGTGAAATGCTAATAGTATAAAGATTGCATAATTAACCATGTAAATGTCAGAATATAGCCTTCCCAGCTCATAGACTAACCATAATAACACATGACAGTGCAATATTTCATAACATATTGATGTGGCATTAAACCCGGGCATTCTAGCAGTTTTATTGGTGATCTAATAAAAAGGTTGTGCCGCCTTTTAAATTCTTTCCAGTGAATCTGATCATTGAGCTCCTGCTGTTGCCATACTCAGAAACTGTTTTAAGCCTTAAGAAATACATTTTAGACCTAAGACAAGTTTCACAGAGAAGACACTTTTGATAAATATGTTATGTTTATAGAATATTATCCCATGCAATATTACACTAATAAATCATAAAGCATGAAGGTCAAAACATTTGAAAGCAGGCTGTACATTTGTGCTATATCTTTTCTCTAACCTAGCCTGTAATGAAGTTAGAAGTTAATGAAGTGCTGTGACACGCAGAGGACACACACACAACAGAAACGATGATTAATGCAAATGTACTTTAAGACGTCTCATTCACTGACTTTATTAATGCAAAGCAGTCCATAAGATCTAATGCTCCTTACATTGCTATACCGAGAGGACACAAAGTCATCATGAGTTTATGGATTTAAATGTGAGATTTCCATGGGCAGGGAAACAACATTTCAACCTTTACAAGAAGGCCAGGATGTGATTAGACCTCAAGGCATAAATAAGATGCTATAGGCCAAGCTAAAAATTGCTCATCCATTAAATGCTAGTATTCAGCAAAGACAAATCACGTATGTGATTCACCTTTTAAAAGATGTTTAGTGCAACTCACAGCACACCGACCGCATGTGTGTATGATCTCTTTCCAACAGAGGCAAATGTTATCGAGCCAGAATGACGTTCTAGGTCATTGTTAGAATGGCTTACATAATATATGCTGCAGAATTCGAGAGAATGATATAATCTGTGTGTATTTATATGTGATGTAAAAAATCCATAACCAGTTCAAGACTTGAACAGTTTCCCATATTCATGGCAAGACACATTTTCAATTTTTTTCTGTGATACATTGGGATTTATTTTCATGTTAGTTTTTAGAGATGAGCGAATTTTTGAAAAATTTGATTTGGCCGATTCGCCGAATTGGCAAAAAAGATTTTTTTCGGTCCGAATTTAACCCCTTAACCCCTTAAGGACCCAGCCATTTTACACCTTAGCACCCGTCCATTTTTTGCACATCTGACCACTGTCATTATAAACATTAATAACTCTGGAATGCTTTTAGTTATCATTCTGATTCCGAGATTGTTTTTTCGTGACATATTCTACTTTAACATAGTGGTAAAATTTTTGGGTAACTTGCATCCATTCTTGGTGAAAAATCCCCAAATTTGATGAAAAATTTTAAAATTTAGCATTTTTCTAACTTTGAAACTCTCTGCTTGAAAGGAAAATGGATATTCCAAATAATTTTTTTTATTCACATATACAATATGGCCACTTTATGTTTGCATCATAAAATTGACAAGTTTTTACTTTTGGAAGACACCAGAGGGCTTCAAAGTTCAGCAGATATTTTCCAACTTTTCACAAAATTTCCAAAATCACAGTTTTTCAGGGACCAGTTCAGGTTTTAAGTGGATTTGAAGGGTCTTCATCTTAGAAATGCCCCACAAATGACACCATTATAAAAACTGCACCCCCCAAAGTATTCAAAATGACATTCAGTCAGCATTTTAACCCTTTAGGTGTTTCACAGGAATAGCAGCAAAGTGAAGGAGAAAATTCACAATCTTCATTTTTTACACTCGCATGTTCTTGTAGACCCAATTTTTGAATTTTTACAAGGGGTAAAAGGAGAAAATGTATACTTATGTTTGTAGCCCAATTTCTCTCGAGTAAGCATGTCTATGTAAAGTGTTCGGCGGGCGCAGTATAGGGCTCAGAAGCGACAAGGGGATTTTGGAGAGTATGTTTTTCTGAAATGGTTTTTGGGGGGGAGTGTTGCATTTAGGAAGCCCCTATGGTGCCAGAACAGGAAAAAAAAACACATGGCATACCATTTTGGAAAGTAGACCCCTTGAGGAATGTAACAAGGAATAAAGTGAGCCTTAAACCCCACAGGTGTTTCACGACTTTTGCATATGTAAAAATATTAAAATAAAAATTCACTAAAATGTGTGTTTCCCCCCAAATGTCACATTTTTGCAAGGGTTAATAGCAGAAAATACCCCCAAAATATGTAACCCCATCTCTTCTGAGTATGGAGGTACCCCATAAGTTGACCTGAAGTGCACTACGGGCGAACTACAATGCTCAGAAGAGAAGGGGTCATATTTGGCTTTTTGAGAGCAAATGTTGCTCGGGGGCATGTCGCATTTAGGAAGCCCCTATGGTGCCAGGACAGCAAAAAATACTCACATGGCCTACCATTTTGGAAACTAGACCACTTGAGGAACGTAACAAGGAATAAAGTGAGCCTTAATACAACACAGGGGTTTCACGACTTTTGCATATGTAAAAAAAATAAAAAATGGCACTAAAATGTGTTTCCCCCACAAATTTCACATTTTTGGAAGGGTTAATAGCAGAAAATACCCCCCAAAATTTGTAACCCCATCTCTTCTGAGTATGGAGGTACCCCATAAGTTGACCTGAAGCGCACTACGGGCGAACTACAATGCTCAGAAGAGAAGGAGTAGATAAGCAATTTGACCGTGTAGTAGGAGATGTCGGCGCTGGATGGAGGAACCAGGAGGAGTGCAGCATAAAATCAAGTTGGGTTTATTAGATGCAACGCGTTTCGCTGTGCATGCGCAGCGAAACGCATTGCATCTAATAAACCCATCTTGATTTTATGCTGCACTCCTCCTGATTCCTCCATCCAGCGCCGACATCTCCTACTACACGGTCAAATTGCTTATCTACTGCCTCTTAGGAGGGCTGCGGATGAGGACACAAGCATTTACAGGCACTTCCCATTGTTGTGTGTGTGCACACAACCAACTCTGGTAAGCTGCGTGGGATAAATTGTTTCCCTTTCCCTATGGGCCTGACCTGCTGATCCCACACATGGAGCGCCTTCTGCTTTCCTTTTAGATCATTCAGAAGAGAAGGAGTCATATTTGACAAATTTTGCTCGGGGGGCATGTCGCATTTAGGAAGCGCCTATGGTTCCAGGACAGCAAAATAACCCCCACATGGCATACCATTTTGCAAACTAGACCCCTTGAGGAACGTAACAAGGGGTACAGTGAGCATTTACCCCCCATTGGTGTCTGCCAGATCTTTGGAACAGTGGGCTGTACAAAATTTTAAATTTGCACAGCCCACTGTTCCAAAGATCTGTCAGACACCAGTGGGGTGTAAATTCTCACCGCACCCCTCATTACATTCCGTGAGGGGTGTAGTTTCCGAAATGGGGTCACATGTGTTTTTTTTTTTTTTACGTTTGTCAAAACCGCTGTAACAATCAGCCACCCCTGTGCAAATCACCTGAAATGTACATGGTGCACTCTCCCTTCTGGGCCTTGTTGTGCGCCCCCAGAGCACTTTGCGCCCACATATGGGGTATCCCCGTAGTCCGGAGAAATTGCATTACAAATTTTGGGGGTCTTTTTTCCCTTTTACCACTTGTCAAAATGAAAAGTATAGGGCAACACCAGCATGTTAGTGTACAAAAATTTATTTTTTTACACTAACATGCTGGTGTAGACCCCAACTTCACCTTTTCATAAGGGGTGAAAGGAGAAAAAGCCCCCCAAAATTTGTTAGGCAATTTCTCCCGAGTACGGCGATACCCCATATGTGGCCCTAAACTGTTGCCTTGAAATACGACTCCAAAGTGAGAGCTCCGAAGTGAGAGCGCCATGTGCATTTGAGGCCTGAATTAGGAATTTGCATAGGGGTGGCCATAGGGGTATTCTACGCCAGTGATTCCCAAACAGGGTGCCTACAGCTGTTGCAAAACTCCCAGCATGCTTGGACAGTCAACGGCTGTCCGGCAATACTGGGAGTTGTTGTTTTGCAACAGCTGGAGGCTCCATTTTGAAAACAGTGGCGTACCAGACGTTTTTCATTTTTATTGGGGAGGAGAGGGGGGCTGTGTGGGGGTATGTGTATATGTAGTGTTTTTTACTTTGTATTTTATTTTGTGTTAGTGTAGTGTAGTGTTTTTAGGGTACAGTCCCACGGGCGGGGGATTACAGCGAGTTTTCCGCTGCGAGTTTGAGCTGCCGCGCAAAATTTGCTGCATCGCAAACTTGCAGCCTGATACTCATTGTATTTTCGTGACATACTTTATGTTAGTGGTAAAATTTTGTCGATACTTGCATCATTTCTTGGTGAAAAATTCCAAAATTTGATAAAAAAAATTGAAAATGTTGCCTTTTTCTAACTTTGAAGCTCTCTGGTTGTAAGGGAAATAGCCATTCCAAATAAATTATATATTGATTCACAAATACAATATGTCTACTTTATGTTTGCATCATAAAGTTGACATGTTTTTACTTTTGGAAGACATCAGAGGGCTTCAAAGTTAGCAGCAATTTTCCAATTTTTCACAAAACTTTCAAAATCTGAATTTTTCATGGACCAGTTCAGGTTTGAAGTGGATTTGAAGGTCTTTCTTATTAGAAATACCCCACAAAGGACCCCATTATAAAAACTGCACCACTCAAAGTATTCAAAATTACATTCAGTAAGTGTATTAAAGGGGTATTCCAGGCCAAAACTTTTTTATATATATCAACTGGCTCCGGAAAGTTAAACAGATTTGCAAATTACTTCTATTAAAAAATCTTAATCCTTCCAATAGTTATTAGCTTCTGAAGTTTAGTTGTTGTTTTCTGTCCAACTGCTCTCTGATGACTCATGTCCCGGGAGCTGTGCAGTTCCTATGGGGATATTCTCCCATCATGCACAGCTCCCAGGACGTGACATCATCATTGAGCAGTTAGACAGAAAACTTCAGAAGCTAATAACTATTGGAAGGATTAAGATTTTTTAATAGAAGTAATTTACAAATCTGTTTAACTTTCCGGAGGTTTTGCCTGGAATACCCCTTTAACCCTTTAGGTGTTTCACAGGAATAGCAGCAAAGTGAAGGAGAAAATTCAAGATCTTCATTTTTTACACTTGCATGTTCTTGTAGACCCAGTTTTTGAATTTTTTCAAAGGGTAAAAGGAGAAAAATCCTCTCAAAATTTGTAACCCAATTTCTCTCGAGTAAGGAAATACCTCATATGTCTATGTCAAGTTTTCGGTGGGCGCAGTAGAGGACTCACAAGGGAAGAAGCGACAATGGGATTTTGGAGAGTGAGTTTTTCTGAAATGGTTTTTGGGGGGCATGTCACATTTAGGAAGCCCCTATGGTGCCAGAACAGCAGAAAAAACCCCACAAGGCATAACATTTTAGAAACTACACCCCTCAAGGCATGTAACAAGGAGTCCATTGAGCCTTAACACCCCACAGGTGTTTGACAACTTTTTTCCGCAAATTTACCATTTTCACAAAGGGTTAAGGGAGAAAATGCCCCCCCCCCCCCCCCCACAAATACCTCCAGAACTACAATGCTCAGAAGAGAAAAAGTCACATTTGGCTTTTGGAAAGCAAATTTTGAAAAAAAAAATTGGGGGGGCATGTCGCATTTCGGAAGCCCCTATGGTGCCAGAAAAGCAAAAAAATATTTTGGATATAACACCCCTCAAGGAATGTTACAACTTTTTATTAAAGTTGGATGTGTAAATGAAAATAAAAATGTTTTACTAAAATGCTGTTTTTTCCCCAAATTATACATTTTAACAAGGGGTAATAGGAGAAAATGACCCCCAAAATTTTAAACCTCATTTCTTCTGAGTATGTGTGGATGTCAAGTGCTCTGCTGGCGCACTACAATGCTCAGAAGAGGAGGAGCGCCATTGAGCTTTTAGAGACAGAATTTGGTTGGAATAGAAGTTGGGGGCCATGTGCGTTTACAAAGCCCCCCGTGGTGCCAGAACAGTGGAACCCCCCCACATGTGACCCCAATTTGGAAACTACACCCCTCACAGAATTTAATAAGGGGTGCAGTGAGTATTTACACCTCACTGGCATTTGACAGATGTTTGGAACAGTGGGCTGTGCAAATGAAAAATAAAATTTTTCATTTTCATTGACCACTGTTTCAAAAAACTGTCAGACACCTGTGGGGCGTAAAGGCTCACTGCACCCCTTATTACATTACATGAGGGGTGTAGTTTCTAAAATGTGGTCACATGTGGGGGGGGGGTCCATTGTTCTGGCACAACGGGGGTATGTAAACACACGTGGCCTTCAATTCCGGACAAATTTTCTCTCCAAATTCCCAATGGCGCTCCTTCTTTTCTGAGCATTGCAGTGTGTCAGCAGAGCACTTTACATCCACATAAGGGGTATGTTCTTACTCAGACGAAAAGGAGTTACAAATTTTGGGGGGCTTTTTTTCCTATTTTCCCTTCTGAAAATGAAAAATTTAGGGTAACACCAGCATTTTAGTGAAAAATGCATTAGTTTTTTGCATTTTCCCATCCAACTTCAATGAAAATTCTTCAAACACCTGTGGGGTGTTAAGGCTCACTATACCCCTTGTTACGTTTCGTGAGGGGTGTAGTTTCCAAAATGGGGCCACATGTGGCTATATATTTTTTTACGTTTATGTCAGAACCGCTGTAAAATCAGCCACCCCTGTGCAAATCACCAATTTAGTCCTCAAATGTACATAGTGCGCTCTCACTCCTGAGCCTTGTTGTGCGCCCACAGAGCATTTTACTCCCACATATGGGGTATTTCTGTACTCAGGAGAAATTGTGTTACAAATTGTGGGGGTCTTTTTTTTCCTTTTACCGCTTGTGAAAATAAAAAGTATGGGGCAACACCAGCATGTTAGTGTAAACATTTTTTTTTTTTACACTAACTGGCTGGTGTAGCCCCCAACTTTTTATTTTCATAAGGGGTAAAAATTTGTAGTGCAATTTCTCCCGGGTACGGAAATACCCCATATGTGGCCCTAAACAGTTTCCTTGAAATACGACAGGGCTTTCAAGTGAGAGAGCGCCATGCGCATTTGAGGACTACATTAGGAATAGCATAGGGTTGGACATAGAGGTATTCTACGCCAGTGATTCCCAAACAGGGTGCCTCCAGCTGTTGCTAAACTCCCAGCATGCCTGGACAGTCAGTGGCTGTCCGGAAATGCTGGGAGTTGTTGTTTTGCAACAGCTGGAGGCTCCATTTTGGAAACACTGCCATACAATACGTTTTTCTTTTTTTTTTGGGGGGGGGGGGACAGTGTAAGGGGGTGTATATGTAGTGTTTTACCCTACATTATGTGTTAGTGTAGTGTTTTTACGTTACATTCGCACTGGTGGAGGTTTAAAGTGAGTTTCCCACTAGGAGTTTGCACTGCGGCGAAAAATTTGCTGCAGCTAAGACTTGAAGCAGGAAACTCACTGTAAACCTGCCTGTGTGAATGTACCCTGTACATTTACATGGGGGGGCAAACCTCCAGCTGTTTCAAAACTACAACTCCCAGCATGTACTGACAGACCGTGCCTGCTGGGAGATGTACTTTTACAACAGCTGGAGGCACACTGGTTGGAAACCCTTCAGTTAGGTTTTGTTACCTAACTCAGTATTTTCCAACTAGTGTGCCTCCAGCTGTTGCAAAACTACAACTCCCAGCATGTACTGATCACCAAAGGGCATGCTGGGAGATGTAGTTATGCAACAGCTGGAGGTACACAACTACAACTCCCAGCATGCCCAGACAGCTGTTTGCTGTGTGGGCATGCTGGGATTTGTAGTTTTGCAACATCTGGAGGGCTACAGTTTGGAGACCACTGCACAGTGATCTCCAAACTGTGGCCCTCCAGATGTTGCAAAACTACAAATTCTAGCATGCCCAGACAGCAAACTGCTGTGTGGGCATGCTAGGAGTTGTAGTTTTGCAAGATCTAGAGTGTTACAGTTTAGAGACCACTGCACAGTGATCTCCAAACTGTAGCCCTCCAGCTGTTTCAAAACTACAAATCCCAGCATGCCCACACAGCAAACAGCTGTCTGGGCATGCTGGGAGTTGTAGTTTTGCAAAATCTGTATTGCTACAGTTTAGAGACCACTGTATAGTGGTCTCAAACTGTAGCCCCCCATATGTTGCAAAACTACAACTCCCAGCATGTCCAGACAGCTGTTTGCTGCGTGGACATGCTGGGAGTAGTAGTTGCATACCTCCAGCTGTTGCATAACTACATCTCCCAACATGCCCTTCGGCGATCAGTACATGCTGGGAGTTGTAGTTTTGCAACAGCAAATATCAGCAGTCACCCCGGTCCGGTCCCCACCCGGCGCACAGCGTACGCCCTTGGTCCTTAAGTACCAGGGAACGATGGCGTACCTGTATGCCCTTGGTCCCTAAGTGGTTAAAAACGGCTATTTCTTGGTTACAGAGAGCCTCAATAGGGGTGTAGAACATATTACATTGTCGTAACACGCATATGGATGAAATAATACTGTAATTCAGTATGATATGCAGATTGAAGGCATTGCTATTACTGCCGCAGAGCGACTGGATTTGGCAGCAGGGTCAGGAGACCATATGGCATCACAATTGAAAAGATTAAAGATATGTTTTAATGCAATTTTTATTAAATTAGAATTTATTTAAAAAAAATGTAAATCCTTTTTTGAGGACCCATTCTGGTGAGCATCGAGCTGGCGGTCCACCGCGAGGCAAGCTACCATCTGTTCCAGCCCCTGCCTCTGAGCGTCCCCCCGACTGTGAAAGTGCAAATGTTTCATTTAATCAGTTATGGTTCATTGTTGTCACTCCAACCTGTTTCATTGGATTCTTGTGGTAATTTCACAGGTAATATATGTCGTCGATGACCATAGGGCCTCACTCTCTCTTTTTTTTTTATTTAACCCCTTAAGGACGGAGGGTTTTTCAGTTTTTGCATTTTCGTTTTTTCAGTTTTTGCATTTTAGTTTTTTCCTCATCACCTTCTAAAAATAATAGCACTTTCAATTTTGCAGCTAAAAATCCATATGATGGCTTATTTTTTACACCACCAATTCTACTTTGTAATGACCTCAGTAATTTTACCCAAAAATCTGCAGCGAAAAAAAAAATCATTGTGCAACAAAATGGAAGAAAGAACGCCATTTTGTAGATTTTGAGGACTTCCGTTTCTACGCAGTACATTTTTTGGTAAAAATTGCACCTTATCCTTAGTCTGTAGGTCCATTTGATTAAAATGATACCCTACTTATATAGGTTTGATTTTGTATTACTTCTGAAAAAAATCATAACTACATGCAGGAAAATTTATACGTTTAAAATTGTCCTTTTCTGACCCCTATAACTTTTTTATTTTTCCATGTACGGTGCGGTATGAGGGCTAATTTTTTGCGCCGTGATCTGAAGTTTTTAGTGGTACCATTTTGTTTTAATCAGACATTTTTATAGCTTTTTGTAAAATTTGATATGGTATAAAAATTGACCAAAAATACGCTATTTTAGACTTTTGAATTTTTTTTCCGTGTACACCATTGACCGTGCGGTTTAATTAACAATATATTTTTATAGTTCGGACATTTACACATGCAGCGATACCACATATGTTTATTTTATTTACACAGTTTTTATGGGAAAAGGGGGGGGGATTCAAACTTTCATTAGGGAAAGGGTTAAATGATCTCTATTAACTTTTTTTGTTCACTTTTTTTGCAATTTTATAGCTCCCATAGGGGGCTATAACACTGCACACACTGATCTTTTACGCAGATCACTGCAAAGCCATAGCTTTGTATTGATCAATGTTATCGGCAGTTGATTGCTCAAGCCGGGATTTCCGGCTTGGAGCAATTAATCGACGATCTGATGGCAGGAGGCAGGTAAGCCACCCTCCTGCTGCGTCCTAGCTGATCGGGACATCGCGATTTTATCGGGATGGTCTCAATCAGCCCAACTGAGCAGCCATGATGCTTTTACTTTCACTTTTAGATGCGACGATCAACTTTGATTGCCGTGTCTAATGAGATAATGCCGGACATCAGCCCGATCGGCGATGTCCGGCATTAGCGTGGGTCCCGGTTGCTTATAGCAACCGGGACCCACCGGATATGATGCGCGCTCACCTCGTGAGTGTGCATTATATCTGGGGACGCGCATACGGACATTTATAAACGTCCATTAGCGCTAAGGGATTAAATGTAAAATTTTGATTAGATTCACAAGTTTAATGTTCCGGGTGCTTGAAGCATTTACTTTGAACTAATACTGTATGACCACAAAACCCAATATAACAAGGAGTCACATGACGGCACAATGACAGAGCCTAGAAGTGGCAGCAGCCCGACGAGACCATAGGGCCTCACAATAGAAAAGATTAAAGATATTTTGTAAAATTTAAAAAGTTTAATTTATGGTGCCAACAGCATGGGGAGACCATATGGTGGCACAATAACACAGCCTGGAGATGGCAGCAGTATGAGGAGACCATAATGTGGCAGAAAGACACAGCCTGGAATTGGCGGCAGCAAGAAGAGACCATATAGTGGCAGAACGACCCAGCCTGGAGGTGGAAACAGCCTGACGAGACCATAGGGCCTCACAATTGAAAAGATTAAAGATGTATTATAAAATTTAAATTGAAGATTTTAACCCCTTAAGGACCGGGGGGGTTTTCCGTTTTTGCATTTTTGTTTTTTGCTCCTTGCCTTTAAAAAATCATAACTCTTTCAATTTTGCACCTAAAAATCCATATGATTGCATATTTTTTGCGCCACCAATTCTACTTTGTAATGACGTCAGTCATTTTGCCCAAAAATCTATGGTGAAACGGAAAAAAAATAATTGTGCGACAAAATTGAAAAAAAAACGCTGTTTTGTAACTTTTGGGGGCTTCCGTTTCTACGTAGTACATTTTTCGGTAAAAATTACACCTTATCTTTATTCTGTAGGTCCATACGATTAAAATGATACCCTACTTATATAGGTTTGATTTTGTCGTACTTCTGGAAAAAATCATAACTACATGCAGGAAAATTTATACGTTTAAAATTGTCATCTTCTGACCCCTATAGTTTTTATATTGTTCCGTGTATGGGGCGGTATGAGGGCTCATTTTTTGCGCCGTGATCTGAAGTTTTTAATAGTACCATTTTTGCATTGATAGGACTTATTCATCACTTTTAATTCATTTTTAAATGATATAAAAAGTTACCAAAAATGCACTATTTTGGACTTTGGAATTTTTTTGCGCGCACGCCATTGACCGAGTGGTTTAATTAATGATATATTTTTATAATTCGGACATTTCCGCACGCGGTGATACCATATATGTTTATTTTTATTTTTATTTACACTGTTTTTTTTATGGGAAAAGGGGGGTGATTCAAACCTTTAATAGGGGAGGGGTTAAATGATATTCATTCACTTTTTTTTTCCACTTTTTTTTTGCAGTGTTATAGCTCCCATTGGGACCTATAACACTGCACACACTGATCTTCATCATTGATCACTGGTTTCTCATAAGAAACCAGTGATCAACGATTCTGCCGCATGACTGCTCATGCCTGGATCTCAGGCACTGAGCAGTCATTCGGCGATCGGACAGCGAGGAGGCAGGTAGGGGCCCTCCCGCTGTCCTGTAAGCTGTTCGGGATGCCGCGATTTTGCCGTGGCTATCCCGAACAGCCCACTGAGTTAACTGGCATGGTTTCACTTTCGCTTTTAGCTCTGAGCGAGCGGCTAAAGGGTTAATAGCGAGCAGCGCCACGATCGGCGCTGCGCGCTATTAGCGGCGGGTCCCGGCTTCACTATGACACCGGGCCCGCCGTGATATGATGCGGGGTTACCGTGTAACCCCGCGTTATATCACAGGAGCAGGACCAAAGACGTACCTGTACGTCCTTGGTCCTTAAGGGGTTAAAAAGATTAACATAATTTTTTTTATATAATGTGCCAGCAACATTAGGAGACCACAAGGCAGCACAATGACACAGCCTGGAGGTGGCACCAGCAAGAGGAGAGCATATGGTGACAGAATGACACAGCCTGGAGGTGGTGGCAGCCTGACGAGACCAAAGTGTCTCATAAATAAATTGCATGGGGCCATGTTAATATCCTCTGGATACTTGATGAAAAACTGCCAGACCGCAGAGTAGCTGATTTTCCCCCCAAGTCCGCACTGACTGACTGCTACTGCCGTCGACTCCAGGGACCCCTGTTCCACTACCTCCCTGGCAGGTAGGCTGCCGCAAAGCAAGTGGTCTACCCCAGGGACGTTTGGCTCAAGACTTCCCACTGCTGCCACCATGCTGACTCTCAACGATGTAGCTCAACTGCTGCCTCACGGGCAACCTGCCACCCTCTTCTCCTGATGATGATGAAGCCCTTTCTGCACCTAGCTTTCAAGTGCGATCGGCTTCATCATCATCGAGTTGTGTCTGCACGTCACTGATGTCCTCCTCAGGTTCCTCAACAGCGTGTGCTTCAGGAGCCTGAGCGCTCCCAACACCACCTACCATGCCACTCTCCTCATCACTACTTGACTGCCTAGCGAAGGAAGCAGGGGATGCCTCCTTCACTTCTTGGATGGGCAGCAGCTGCTGACTGTCCTCTAGTAGATCGTCCTGACTAAAAAGTGGAGCTAAAACCACAGCATAGGATACTTCTATGGGAGAGGGAACAGCATAGGACAGAGGCAATGGGAGGACAGTGACTGCTCCTGGGCCATGCCAACTGATGGTTATGTCTGAGGAACCCACCAACAGTTGACTGGGGTTGTCAGATGTCACTTGTGATGCAGTGGATGACTGAGTTAACCAGTCAATGACAGCAAATGGGTTGCTGGTCAAGACATGATCACTAGCTGATACCAGAAGCTCAGGCCTCTCGCTGGGACTCCTACTGCCACTAGCCCCTAGTCTGCAGCGACCTCTGCCTGCACCAGATGAATTTAGGCCTCTGACACTCCTCTGTGCACATCCTGGCACTTCCCTGCCTGACATACTATAGTGCGTATATGAGGTGAAGACAATACGCTCCACTACGCTTAAAAAAGTATTTGTCTGTGATACCCCACCACTGGAAATCTCCCGTCCCCCCAACCATCTCGTCCTGGCTCCGGGAAGTGACACATCTCCATAGAATGGAGGAACTGATGGCTGAGTCTCCCTCCCAATTGACCAGATATTTCTCGGTCTGGCATCCCTGGTCCTCATTCCTTGCCTCTCCGGAATACAAGTCGCTTGGTCCAGCCACTTAACACTCGTTACTCTTCCCCACACTAGCCCTGATAGCTCTGTATCGTCCAACGTCCTCCCCATTTCATGCAATCACACCTTTGCTGGATGGCTGACCCTCCGGTTGTAGCTCCCTTGCCAGGTGAGTTCTTCTTGCTCTCTTTGTCTCCCTGTCGCCTCTCCCTCCTTCCTTTCCTTTTATCCCCCTCCCATCATCCTCTCTTTTCCTCTCCTCTGTCTTCCTATCAGACCCCCCTTGGAGTGTACTTTACTGGTCATGGGTGACATACCTGGGTCAAGGTTCTGAGTTTGCTATACACTGGCATCACTGCCTCCCATCCCCTGCTTTGGACGCCCACGGGTTTTCCTAGCAGTGTGCCGGTCCTCCTCGTTTACTGTCGTATACTCTTGGACTGTCACTAGACCTGTTATTGTAGACTATTACGCTACTTTTTTTTTTATTTCTGATGGAACCTGGCAGAGTCTGTATCCTTATTCTGCTTTTGGAATTTATTTCTGTTTTATGTTGTATTAACCCCTTAAGGACTTAGCCCTTTTTCACCTTAAGGACTCGGACATTTTTTGCAATTCTGACCACTGTCACTTTAAACATTAATAACTCTGGAATGCTTTTAGTTATCATTCTGATTCCGAGATAGTTTTTTCGTGACATATTCTACTTTAACTTAGTGGTAACATTTTTGTGGTAACTTGCATCTTTTCTTGGTGAAAAATCCCAAAATTTGATGAAAAATTTGAAAATTTTGCATTTTTCTAACTTTGAAGCTCTCTGCTTGTAAGGAAAATGGATATTCCAAATATTTTTTTAATTCACATTTCCAATATGTCTACTTGCATCATAAAATTGACGTGTTTTTACTTTTGGAAGACACCAGAGGGCTTCAAAGTTCAGCAGCAATTTTCCAATTTTTCATAAAATTTTGAAACTCGCTTTTTTTCAGGGACCAGTTCAGGTTTGAAGTGGATTTGAAGGGTCTTCATATTAGAAATACCCCACAAATTACCCCATTATAAAAACTACACCCCCCAAAGTATTCAAAATGACATTCAGTCAGCATTTTAACCCTTTAGGTGTTTCACAGGAATAGCAGCAAAGTGAAAGAGAAAATTCACAATCTTCATTTTTTACACTCGCATGTTCTTGTAGACCCAATTTTTGAATTTTTACAAGGGGTAAAAGGAGAAAATTTATACTTATATTTGTAGCCAAATTTCTCTCGAGTAAGGACGTACCTCATATGTCTATGTAAAGTGTTCGGCGGGCGCAGTAGAGGGCTCAAAAGCGAAAGAGCGACAAGGGGATTTTGGAGAGTACGTTTTTCTGAAATGGTTTTTGGGGGGCATGTTGCATTTAGGAAGCCCCTATGGAAACTAGACCTCTTGAGGAACATAACAAGGAATAAAGTGAGCCTTAATACCCCACAGGTGTTTCCTGACTTTTGCATATGTAAAAAAAGAAATAAAAACATTTCACAAAAATGTGTTTCCCCCCAAATTTCACATTTTTGCAAGGGTTAATAGCAGAAAATACCACCCAAAATTTGTAACCCCATCTCTTCTGAGTATGGAGGTACCCCATAAGTTGGCCTGAAGTGCACTACGGGCGAACTACAATGCTCAGAAGAGAAGGAGCCATATTTGGCTTTTTGAGACCAAATTTTGCTCGGGGGGCATGTCGCATTTAGGAAGCCCCTATGGTGCAAGGACAGCAAAAAAAAAACACATGGCATACCATTTTGGAAACTAAACCCCTTGGTGAATGTAACAAGGGGTTAAGTGAACCTTTATACCCCACAGGTGTTTCACGAGTTTTGCATATGTAGAAAAATATATATTTTGTTTACCTAAAATGTGTGTTTTCCCCAAAATTTTACATTTTTAAAAAGGGTAAAAGCAGAAAATACCCCCCAAAATGTGTAACACAATTTCTCCCGAGTACGGCGATACCCCATATGTGACCCTAAACTGTTGCCTTGAAATACGACAGGGCTCCAAAGTGAGAGCGCCATGCACATTTGAGGCCTAAATTAGGGATTGCATAGGAGTGGACATAGGGGTATTCTACAGCTTTTGTAAAACTCCCAGCATGCTTGGACAGTCAACGGCTGTCCGGCAATACTGGGAGTAGTCATTTTGCAACAGCTGGAGGCTCCGTTTTGGAAACAGTGGCGTACCAGACGTTTTCATTTTTATTGGGGAGGGGGCTGTGTAGGGGTATGTGTATATGTAGTGTTTTTTAGGGTACAGTCACACGGGTGGGGGTTCACAGTAGTTTCTCGCTGGCAGTTTGAGCTGCGGCAGAAAATTTGCCTCAGCTCAAACTTGCAGCCGGATAGTTACTGTAAACCTCCGCCCATGTGAGTGTACCCTGTACATTCACATTGGGGGGGGGGGGGGGGGGGGGACATCCAGCTGTTGCAAAACTACAACTCCCAGCATGTGCTGACAGACTGTACATGCTGAGAATTTTAGTTTTGCAACAGCTGTAGGCACACTGGTTATGTATCACTGAGTTTGTGACCTTACTCAGTGTTGCACAACCAGTGTGCCTCCAGCTGTTGCAAAACTACAACTCCCAGCATATACGGTGCATGCTGGGAGTTGTAGTTTGCAACAGCTGGAGGCCCACCGGTCGTGAAACACTAAGTTAGGTAAAAAAAACTCCGAGTTTCACAACCAGTGTGCCTTCAGCTGTTGCAAAACTACAACTCTCAGCAGTCACTGACAGCCAATGGGCATGCTGGGAGTTATAGTTATGCAACCAGCAGATGCACCACTCTAACTCCCAGCATGCACTTTAGCTGATTGTGCAAGCTGGGAGTTGTAGTTTATACAACTTCTGAAGGTACACTTTTCCATAGAAAAAATGTGCCTCCAGTTGTTGCAAAACTATAAGTCCCAGCATGCCCATAAGGGAATGCTGGGAGTTGTGATGGTCTGCCTCCTGCTGTTGCATAACTACAGCTCCCAGCATGCCCTTTTTGCATGCTGGGAGCTGTTGCTAAGCAACAGCAGGAGGCTGTCACTCACCTCCTGCTGCTGCTCCGCTGCAGGTCAGTCCCTCGCCGCAGCCGTCGCTCCTGGGGCCCCGATCCCAACAGGGACACCGGGGATCGGGGTCCCCAGCACCCAGGGTCTTCTTCCCGCACCCGCTCACGACCTCCGGAAGAGGGGCGGAGCGGGTTGCGGGAGTGACACCCGCAGCAGGCACCCTGATTGGTCGGCCGGTAAACCGGCCGATGAATTAGGACGATCGTGAGGTGGCACCAGTGCCACCTCACCCCTGCAGGCTATGGCTGTTTGGGGCCATCAGAGATGGCCCCGATCAGCCAGTAATTCCGGGTCACCGGCTCACTGGAGACCCGATTGACCGATTTGTCCAGCGTTCCGCGGCCATCGCCGACATGGGGGGGCATAATGACCCCCCTGGGCGATATGTTGGGATGCCTGCTGAACGATTTCAGCAGGCATCCAGCTCTGTCCCCAACCGGCTAGCGTACTTAAGGACTTGGAATGCAGGGCGTATCCATACGCCCTGCGTCCTGAAGAGGTTAAAATTCAATAAATTTTTACTTTGAAAAAAAAAAAAAGTATTTGTCTGCAACACCAGCAGGTGTGTACTTTTGGCTGACCTTTCATAGTATTAAAGCCCATAGTACTATGACAGGAACAAAATGGTCCACCACGTAGATGTACGTACGTGGTATGCACTTATGAGGGGAGTACAATTCACTCCACTACGCTTAAAACACTATTTGTCTAGAACAGCAGCAAGTGTGTACTTTTGGACGGCCTTTCACAGTAACTAGGCCCTTAGGACTATTACAGGAACAAAATGGTACACCATGCAGATGTACGTACATGGTATCCACTTATGAGGGGGGTACAATATGCTCCACTATGCTTAAAATTGTATTTGTCTAGAACAGCAGCAGGTGTTTACTTTTGGCTGGCATTTCACAGTAACTAGGCCCTTTGGACTATTATAGGAATAAAATGGTACACCACGTAGATGTATATATACGTGGTATGCACTTATGAGGGGAGTGCAATATGTTCCACTACGCTTTAAACAGTTTCTGTCCAGAACAGCAGCAGGTGTGTACTTTTGGTTGGCCTTTCACAGTAACTAGGCCCTTAGGAGTATAACAGGAACAAAATGGTATACCACGTAGCTGCACGGATGTGGTATGTACTTATGAGGGGAGTACAATACGCTCCACTAAATTGAAAACAGTACTTGTCTAGAACAGCAGCAGATGTGTACTTTTGGCTGGCCTTTAACAGTAACAAAGCCCTTAGTACTATAACAGGTACAAAATAGTACACCACGTAGATGTACGTACGTGGTATGCACTTATGAGGGGAGTACAATAAGCTCCCCTACACTTAAAACAGTATTTGTCTACAACACCAGCAGGTGTGTACTTTGCCTAGCCTTTCACAGCAACTAGGCCCTTAGGACTGTAACAGGAACAAAATGGTAAACCACGTAGATGTACGTATGCGGTATGCACTTATGAGGGAGTACGATACGCTCCACTACGCCTAAAACAGTGTATGTCTATAACAGCAGCAGGTGTGTACTTTTGGCTGGACTTTCACAGTAACTAGGCCCTTAACCACTTAAGGATCAAGGGCGTACAGGTACGTCCTGACATCTCGGCACTTAAGGACCAAGGGTGTACCTTTACGCCCTTAGGAATTCCGGTCCCTTCCGCTCAAAATCATTCAGTAGGCACCCCTTGCAAGCTATCATGCCCCCTCCCGTAGGCTTGCATTGAGGGGCAGAGTGTGACGTCACAAGGGGCGACGCTCCGGGGACTGATTACAAACGGCGTGCCACGTGCAAAATCCCGGGGGTCCCCAGCGGCGGGACTCCCACGATCAGGCATCTTATCCCCTATCCTTTGGATAGGAGAAAAGCTGTATAAGCACCGGAGTACCCCTTTAAGCCATTTTGTATTTCAAGGCAACAGTTTAGTGCCACATATGAGGTATTTCGGTACTCGGGAGAAATTGCGTTACTAATTTTGAGGGGCTTTTTCTCCTTTTACCCCCTTATGAAAAGTTGGGGTCGACAACCAGCGTGTTAGTATAATTTTTTTTATTTTTTACACTAACATGTTGGTGTTGCCCCATACTTTTAATTTTCACAAGCGGTAAAAGAAAAAGAAGACCCCCAAAATTTGTAACACAATTTCTCCTGAGTACGGAAATACCCCATATGTGGACGCAAAGCCCTCTACGGGCACACAACATGGCTCAGAAGTGAGAGCGCACCCTGTACATTTGAGGTCTAAATTGGCAATTTGCACAGGGGTGGCTGATTTTATAGCGGTTCTGACATAAACGCAAAACAATAAATACCTACAGGTGACCCCATTTTGGAAACTACACCCCTCACAGAATGTAACAAGGGGTATAGTGAGCCTTAACACCCCGCAGTTGTTTGACACATTTTTGGTAAAGTTGGATGTGAATATAAAAAAATGCAAACAAAATCACTAAAATGCTGGTGTTACTCTAAATTTTTCATTTTCACAGGGGAAAATAGGAAAAAAGCCCCCCAAAATTTCTTCTGAGTATGAAAATACCCCAAATGTGGATGTAAAGTGCTCTACGGGTGAACTACAATGCTCAGAAGAGAAGGAGCGCCATTGGGCTTTTGGAGAGAGAATGTGTCTGAAATTGAAGGCCATGTGTGTTTACTAAGCCCCCTTGGTGTCAGAACAGAGGAAGCCCCTATGGTGCCAGAACAGCACAAAAAAAAAACACATGGCATAAATGTGTAAAAAAACATTAGTATTCACTAAAATTCATTTTTTTAACCGAATTTTTTAAATTTTACATAGGGTAATAGGAGAAAATGCCCCCCAAAATTGTATGGAAATACCTCAAAATTGTTTGGAAATACCTCATATGTGGATGTAAAGTGCTCTGTGGGTGTACTAGAGGGCTGAGAAGAAAAGGAGCACCATTGAGAAATGGTTTTTGGGGGCAAATGAAAAATTAAATTTTTGATGCCTGTGGGGTGTAAATGCTCACTGCACCCCTTATTAAATTCTGTGAGGGGTGTAGTTTCCAAAATGAGGTCACATGGGCACATGTGGCAACATAGGGGCTTCCTAAATGCGACACGCCCCCCAAAAACCATTTCAGCAAAATTTGCTTTCCAAAAGCCAAATGTCACTCCTTCTCTTCTGAGCATTGTAGTGCGCCCGCAGTGTACTTGAGGTACACATATGGGGTATTTCCATACTCAGAAGTGATTGGGTTACACATTTTGGGGGGCATTTTCTCCTATTACCTCTTGTAAAAATGTAAAATTTGGGGGAAAACCAGCATTTTAGTGAAAAAAAGTCGTCAAACACCTGTGGGGTGTTAAGGCTCACTGTACCCCTCGTTATGTTCCTTGAGGGGTGTAGTTTCTAAAATAGTATACCATGTTGTTGTTTTTTTTTTTTTTGCTGTTCTGGCACCATAGGGGCTTCCTTAATGTGACATGCCCCCCAAAAACCATTTCAGAAAAAGTCACTCTCCAAAATCCCATTGTCGCTCCTTCACTTCTGAGCCCTCTAGTGCACCTACAAAGCACTTTACATACACATATGAGGTATTTCCTTACTTGACAGAAATTGGGGTACAAATTTTGAGGGGATTTCTCTCCTTTTACCCCTTGTAAACATTCAAAAACTGGGTCTACAAGAACATGCAAGTGTAAAAAATTAAGATTAGAATTTTCTCCTTCACTTTGCTGCTATTTCTGTGAAACACCTAAAGGATTAACAAACTTTCTGAATGTCATTTTGAATACTTTGAGGGGTGCAGTTTTTATAGTGGGGGAATTCATGGGGTATTTCTAATATGAAGGCCCTTCAAACCAACTTCAAAACCGAACTGGTCACTGAAAAATTCCGATTTTGAAAATGTTGTGAAAAATTGGAAAATTGCTGCTGAACTTTGAAGCCCCCTGATGTCTTCCAAAAGTAAAAACATGTCAACTTTATGATGCAAACATAAAGTAGACATATTGTACATGTGAATCAATATATAATTTTTTTGGAATGTCCATTTTCCATACAAACAGAAAGCTTCAAAGTAAAAAAATGCAAATGATGCAAGTATCAACAAAAATGTACCACTATGTTAAAGTAGAATATGTCACGAAAAAACTAATTAACCCCTTAAGGACTCAGCCCATTTTGGCCTTAAGGACTCAGACAATTAAATTTTTACGTTTTCATTTTTTCCTCCTCGCCTTCTAAAAATCATAACTCTTTTATATTTTCATCCACAGACTAGTATGGGGGCTTGTTTTTTGCGCGACCAGTTGTCCTTTGTAATGACATCACTCATTATATCATAAAATGTATGGCGCAACCAAAAAACACTATTTTTGTGGGGAAATTAAAACGAAAAACGCAATTTTGCTAATTTTGGAAGGTTTTGTTTTCACGCCGTACAATTTCTGGTAAAAATGACGTGTGTTCTTTATTCTGAGGGTCAATACGATTAAAATGATACCCATTATTATATACTTTTATATTATTGTTGCGCTTAAAAAAAATCACAAACTTTTTAACCAAATTAGTACGTTTATAATCCCTTTATTTTGATGACCTATAACTTTTTTATTTTTCCGTATAAGCGGCGGTATGGGGGCTCATTTTTTGCGCCATGATCTGTACTTTTTTTTGATACCACATTTGTATATAAAAAACTTTTAATACATTTTTTATAATTTTTTTTTAATAAAATGTATTAAAAAAGTAGGAATTTTGGACTTTTTAAATTTTTTTTCGTTCACGCCGTTCACCGTACGGGATCATTAACATTTTATTTTAATAGTTCGGACATTTACGCACGCGGCGATACCAAATATGTCTATAAAAAATGTTTTTTACGCTTTTTGGGGGTAAAATAGGAAAAAACGGACGTTTTACTTTTTTATTGGGGGAGGGGATTTTTCACTTTTTTTTTACTTTAACTTTTACATTTTTTTACATTTTTTTTTACACTTGAATAGTCCCCATAGGGGACTATTCATAGCAATACCATGATTGCTAATACTGATCTGTTCTATGTATAGGACATAGAACAGATCAGTATTATCGGTCATCTCCTGCTCTGGTCTGCTCGATCACAGACCAGAGCAGGAGACGCCGGGAGCCGCACGGAGGAAGGAGAGGGGACCTCCGTGCGGCGTTATGAATGATCGGATCCCCGCAGCAGCGCTGCGGGCGATCCGATCGTTCATTTTAATCGCGAACTGCCGCAGATGCCGGGATCTGTATTGATCCCGGCACCTGAGGGGTTAATGGCGGACGCCCGCGAGATCGCGGGCGTCGGCCATTGCCGGCGGGTCCCTGGCTGCGATCAGCAGCCGGGATCAGCCGCGCATGACACGGGCATCGCTCCGATGCCCGCGGTTATGCTTAGGACTTAAATGTACGTCCTGGTGCGTTAAGTACCACCTCACCAGGACGTACATTTACGTCCTGCGTCCTTAAGGGGTTAATAAGTAAAAGCATCCCAGAGATATTAATGCTTAAAGTCACAGTGGTCAGATGTGCAAACAATGCTCTGGTCCTTAAAGGGGTACCCCGCTACTCAGCATTTGGAACAAACTGTTCCGAACGCTGGAGCAGGCACCTGGAGCTTGTGACGTCATAGCACCGCCCCCCTCATGATGTTAAGCCCCACTCCCTCAATGCAAGACTATGGGAGGGTGCGGGGCTATGACATCATGAGCCCCCGAACAGTTTGTTCCAAATGCTGAGCAGTGGTACTCATTAAAAGGGGTTCTCCGGTGCTTAGACATCTTATCCCCTATCTAAAAGATAGGGGATAAGATGCCTGATCACGGGAGTCTCGCCGTTGGGGACCCCCGGGATCTTGCACGCGGCACCCCATTTGTAATCAGTCCCCGGAGCGTGTTCGCTCCGGGTCTGATTACTGGCGACCACACGGCCGGCAGCGTGTGACGTCACGCCTCCGCCCCCGTGTGATGGCACGCTCCGCCCCTCAATGCAAGTCTACAGGAGGGGGCGTGATAGCCTTTAAGGTGAAAATGGGCTTGGTCCTTAAGGGGTTAAGACTTTAACAGGAACAAAATGGTCCACCACCTATGTTCACACAGGTTACCCTTAGTAATGGCCAATACGCTCCGCAACGCAACCTGTATTAGGCACTAATAGCAGGTGATTATGGCTTTTAGTGCTCTACTCACCCTAACTGGCTGGCTACTATTGGCTTTTCAGTTGTTGTACACACCAGTGCTGCAGCACACAGTCGGTATGTACTACACCCAAAATTGCAATCTCTCTCAATCTCTCTCCCTTCCCTATCAGTGCTTCTAGCCTGGATTTGGGCTTGAGGGGAATCGCTGCTCTAAAAATGCTTTCTGTGCAACACACACTGCTCTCTGTCCCTATCTATCTCTCTGCTATAGAACGCTGAAGTGTCTGGCTGAAAGATGGCTGATGATTATATTGGGCTGTGACATCACAGGAGGGCTGGCTGCTAATAGGCTGCATGCTGCATGTGATTCAGGGTCATCACGCCTACCCGGCTTGCAGCCTTCCCTGAGTTCCTTGCCCCATGTCCTGACATGGGGAGTCACCATCTTAGATGGCCTGGAGCCTGGACCGCACTAAATGGAGTTTAATGAAGTGATTCATGCAATTGAATAGCGGCGATATTCGGATTCATTGCAAAGCAAATTTTTCCTGAAATTCGTAACGAATTTGGATTTGTCAGATTCAATTTGCTCATCCCTATTATTTTTGTTTGCATTTTTTTCTATTTTGTCAAACGATCTACCTCCTTGGGTTCCGACCCTTTTCTTCTGTTGTTTCCGTCTCTAATGATGACGTCACTAGAAGTGGAGCTACAGAAGAAGACCATCAGGAACGAGGTTGGTAAATATTGGTCTGTTTTTAGCAAGCCTATTTGTTTTAAAATGTAAAATGTGAAAAGACTCTTTCTGCCAGTGTGTTCCGAAACAGGTAGACTCTAGCTGTTGCTAAACTACAACCCCCATAATCAACCCCTCCTCAGCCTTTGGCTATCTGGGAATGATGTAGGCTGTAGTTTAGCAACAGAAAACTACATTGGATTCAAGGACTACTTTTTTTATTTATTTAAATAAAATGGTTAAAGTGGGCTTGTGGGGGAGTCTTTTTGTCATTATTAACGTGTCATTATTTTTATACTTACTTTACAGGCTTAGTAGTGGAAGACGTCTTATAGATGGAGTCCATTACTAAGCTGGAGCTTAGCATTAATAAAAAAAATTAAAAAGAAGCTAGTGCTAACCCTCAAATATTATGACAGTACCCACTGCCAGAGGGGACCTGGAAAACCCAGTACCAACAGGCCCAGAGTTTAAAAAATGGAGCTCCTGGGCCTAGGCGGTAACAGGCTGATGTTATTTCGGCTGCAGAGAGCCAGTAACAATGGTTCTCGCCCACCCTGGTAACGTGAGGCTGTTGCTGCTTTGTTGGTATCTGTATAAAAATGAAAAAGAAAACAAGGAACTATTTATTTATGAAAAGAAAAACATTTGGGTCCCCTCAGGCTCAGCAGCGATAAATAACATAAAAAAAAATGCTGGTCATCAATGTAGTCTTTAAATACAGCGTAGTCCTATGCATACACGAATCTTAAACAAGAAGAAAAGAAAAAGCAAATAATGGGTAAGTACATGCAGGTCACTCTCTCTGGGGAGAATGCCCAAAAATCAGTCTGTTCCAAAACAGAGAGCCTCCAGCTGTTGCTAAACTTCAACCCCCCCATAATTCCCAGCCTTGATCTATATTGGAATGATGTGGGTTGTTGTAGTTTACAAACAACTGGAGGCTAAACTACAAACCTCATTATTTCCAGGGAGCCTTGGGCTATCTGAGAATGATGGGGGTTTTAGTTTAGCAACAGCTGGAGGCTCCTTGTTTGGGAAGACACTGACAGAAAGGGTCTGTTCACATTATAAAAATTTTAAAATTCCTTTTCAAAACAAAAAAGACATGCTGAAAACACACAAGGTGTAGAGTCCTATACTTATGAACAAGCTCTCTGGGAATGATGGGGATTGTAGTTTAGCAACAGATGAAGGCTCACCATTACTAAACTAAAGCACCATCATTCCCAGAGAGCTAAAGACTATCTGAGAATGATGGGAGTTGTAATTTAGCAACATCTGGAGGCTCACTGTATTGGAAAATATGAGGCAAAAGAATCTGCTTACATATGCATTTTTAACATGCCTTTTTTAAATAAATAGGCATGCTGAATTGCAAAATTTGAACAGACATAATTTTCGGTCCCCACTGCTCCATAGTATGACCAGCCAAATCACACTGGTGTTTGTGTGTACAATAAGTCGCTTACTTAATGTAGGGCTACAGTGGCAAAGCTACTTCTGTTCCAATCAGCTGTGTGTATTGGCAATGCAGTGGGGACTGGAACCAGTTCACTGGCATCTCATTGTGAAAACAAAGTGCCCTGCAAGAGGGGGGGAGCAGAACAACTGTTTATCCTTGCCAATGCTGCACTGGAGAGTTGCTTTAACATCTTGGACTCAGGAGACAAAAGCTCACAGATGAGTTTTTCTGACATTAACCCCTTTACTCAATAGCCTGTTTTGACCTTAAATGGGCACTCTCATTAAAACAAATGCTTGCTATTGCCCAAACACAGGAAGTGCAGCCTGGAGTGCTGAGGGGGGTATGTCCAACCAAAAGCATATGGCAGTTAAGTGTGAGAGGAGTTATGACTGGATGAGGCTGCACTTTCTGTGTTTGGACTTCGATCCAAGGTCTGTGTATAAGATGGGGGGGGGGGGGGATGTGCTCTTGAGCTTTTTTTTTGGCACAAATAAAACATAGAAAACTTAATTTTTTTTAAACAAAGTATATTAGAAATATTTTTTATTTACCAAAACATTTTAATGAGAGTTACCCCTTAATGACCAAGTCAAATTTTCAAAATCTGACACACGTCCACTTATTTGGTAATATCTTTTGAACACTTTCACTTATGAAAGCGATTCTGAGAATGTTTTTTAGTGACATATTGTACTTTAGTGGTAAATTTTGATATAAAAATTTTGCTTTTTTTCTAGATTTGACATTTTCTGCTCGTACGATAAATAGTCATGCCGCACCAAAATTACTGATCAATTCACATCTACAATATGTTTACTTTATGTTCCCATCATTTGGTAACTTTTTTTTAAACTTTTTTAGAATGTTGGAGGGTTTATAAGTTTAGCAGCAACTTTCCAGATTTCAAGAAAATTGCTAAATCTGATTTTTCAGGGACCAGCTCGGTTCTGCAGGGGAATTGCGGGGCCTGTATGTTAGATACTCCTATAAATGACCCCATTTTATAAACTTCACCCCTTAAAGTAGTCATAATGACAATAAAGGGGTACGCAACTGGTGCCAGAAAGTTTAACAGATTTGTAAATTATCACACAATAGAGAAAAAGAAACGGAAGGAGAGCAACTCTATATATGGGTGGTACCAGTATAAGGAGTCTGCGGCAGTTGTCAGGGTCCAGTTACTCCGTAATACCTGCGGGGTGCATGCAACTAGGTAAAGTATAAAAATGTAACAATAAAAGAATGTAGCATTCACTCACCGCAACAACAACATCAATGTTCCCGGCTAGAGGGGATCGCGGGTCGGCGTCTTCAGGACTTCAGGAGCGCTCAGAGGCTACAACCGGTTTGTTTCACGCGCTGTTTTGCGTTTCGCAGGCCGGACGAAGCATGCAGCAGCACGTGAAACAAACCGGTTGTAGCCTCTGAGCGCTCCTGAAGTCCTGAAGACGCCGAGCCGCAATCCCCTCTAGCCGGGAACATTGATGCCGTTGTTGCGGTGAGTGAATGCTACATTCTTTTATTGTTAGATTTGTAAATTACTTCTCTTAAAAAAAATCTTAATCCTTCCAGTACTTATCAGCTGCTGTTATGATCCACAGGAAGTTCTTTTCTTTTTGAAGTTCTTTTGTTTCTGTCTGACCACAGTGCTCTCTGCTTACACCTCTGTCCATTTTAGGAACTGTCCAGAGCAGGATAGGTTTTCTATGGGGATTTGCTCCTACTCTGGACAGTTCCTCCAAACTGAACAGTTCCTTCCTTACAGAGCTCCGATCGGTGACAGAGGGAGCACCCTCCCTCTGAAACCCTAATAGATGCTGGGGTCACAGTGACTGCAGCGTCTACAGGGTTAACTCAGGATCGGTGGGCATCTCCGATCCTGAGTGCCCGCTGGTGGCCTCCTCCGATGGGGCCCTCTCACCACCGATCGCTTCACACAGTGAAGCGACGGAGTAGAGGGAAAGGAGGAGACCACCGCCAGATCCCTGGTATTGGTCCGTCTGTACTGATGGACCAGTATCAGCATAGCACAGCAGAGCTCAATAAATTGTCACAGCACCCAGCGGCACTGTGTCAGTTTATTTCCATCAGGTACATGTACATGGTGATGCAGGAAGTCATCTCTAATCACCATGTACATGTACCTGATTTTGCAAAGTTAAACAGATTTGTAAATTACTTCTATTTAAAAATTGTAACTCTTCCTGTACTTTTCTGTCTGACCACAGGAACTGTCCAGAGCAGGATAGTCTTTCTATGGGGATTTGCTCCTACTCCGGACAGTTCCTGACACGGACAGAGGTGTCAGCAGAGAGCACTGTGGTCAGACAGAATTTTTTTTTTTAAAGAAAAGAACTTCCTGCAGCACATACAACAGTTGATAGGTACTGGAAGGATTAAGATTTTTTTTAATAGAAGTAATTTACAAATCTGTTTAACTTTCTGGCACCAGTTGATTAAAAAAAAAAAAAGTTTTTCACAAGAGTACCCCTTTAAGGTACAATCGGATTAGAATAGTTAAATAAATAGAAATGTATCTTGATACAGAGAATAAAGCATATAAAAAAGCAGCTGAAATATCTGAAATCTTTGTGCATGTTTGCATGAACTACATCGATCAAACAATCAGACTAGCTATGTAAAATTGAGTCTTAGAGGAGAAATGACATGCTCTCTTAAGCTACTTAAATGCTGCACAGGAAAGATCATTAATATAATATTTGCCCAACTCGTATCATTTAAGACTCCAAATAAACCCCTGCTATAAAATGTACCTCTTCGCTTTTTTTCTAATTCATTACCTTGAGTGACAAAATGACAATATGATTAGCAGTTAATAAGGTCTTGGTTTTAGAAGATTGACTGACATTGCATTACTCATTTAATTTCCGTTTTTCCTGTTTTTTTTTTCTCTCTCTCCCCCATCACCGAGGGAATTAATATTATCACATCAAAGGGTCTGTTATAGGGAGTGGAAAATAATTTAACAGGACA
Source organism: Hyla sarda (assembly GCF_029499605.1). Classification (NCBI taxonomy): domain Eukaryota; kingdom Metazoa; phylum Chordata; class Amphibia; order Anura; family Hylidae; genus Hyla; species Hyla sarda. The sequence continues at coordinate 180,907,650 of NC_079193.1, forward strand.
CCGGCTGTGATTATTCAAACTAGGTTATTTGCACCTTCTGTGTATATAGCGGTATCATAGTACAACTTAATTTTTATCCAATTGTCAGTCACTAATGGAATACATATGCTTTCATTTTAAAGAACGCATAATAAGTAGTTAAATGAAGAACGAGATTGCATTCAGGCAGAGATAAGAGGAATATAAACAATGTGTTTGTATATGAGAAAGAGGCAGGCTCGAGCTTTGTGTCATATATTACATTCTGGTGCTTTTTGTACTTCTTTGCCTTAAGGAAATGGCTGATTAATATAATAATCTAAACGCCAGATAACTTTGTATTAAACCCAAAGCTCATTGTTTCCTACCATCTCATCTCCCATCATTTCTTTAAATCTTAGCGACAAATATGTCTTAATCTCTCACTCAGTGGCATCGGATTTTCTAATAACAGGCATTTATGGTAATCATGTATATAATATATCTATCTCTGTCCTTAAAACAGGTTTGATCTGTGGGAGTAGAAATGAATGGCAAGGAAGGCGGCAGCAATGACATTCCAATGTAATGAGTCCCTGACTTTGGAGTGAGCAAAATGTACTGGTTATGCAGCTCTGGGAAGGATTACAATGGGTACTCCGAGAGGGTAGGGGAAAAAAAGACATAAAATAAAAAAACAAAACGCTCTTATGTCAAAAGGTTTGAAGACCAGCCTTGTTAATTCAGTAAACTGCAGCGTTAAATTAGTCCAGGCCCTTGTGAAAAGTGGTGTTACATATTGTCCAGCCGAGATAAATTTTCCCTCACACTCTCTAACAGACAAGCCAGTGACAGGTGACTGCTGTGAGTAGTTTATTAAAATGGCCACCTCATGGGAGATTTTCAAAATCTTTAATGCTTCTCATTGATAACAGGGTCAGCGACAGTGGGAGTCAGAACAAAAGGGAAAAAATAACCCATGGATACATGGGCCAATCGCGTCTTTAAGCAGGTCAGCTTCATGCATTCAAAGGAAATTTCTTCACTGCTTTTCTGTTAGTTGAGTCCGGCTTGTATACACTAAAAGGTCAGCCACATTTTTTGGAAGATGAATAAAGTCTTTTAAAATATGTTGCATCTATATATAGAGAAGAATAGTACCTAATGGGTCTTTTCCCACTTTATTTGACTGTAAAAGATAAAATAATTGTTAAATAAGTCACTTTTAGTATGTTTTGTTTCAAAATAGAAACTATTAATTTTTTTGTACCTATATAGATACATATAATGTATAAGTCCTGCCGATTAAAAGACAAATTTTATTGGTTGCCAAAGGATAACCTTAATGTATTTTTTTTAAATTCACTTGTTCACTAGAGATACTGAATGATGAAACTTTCATAACCATAAAGTGATAAAATGGAATGGGAATTATAAAGGAGAACTATCGTGCATAGGGGATAGGGGGATGAGTTTTAGATCGTGGGGGATCTGACCGTTGGGCCCCCAGCGCAATCTCCTGCAATCTCTCTCCCATAGAGATACATGGAGGTGGTGTTTTGGGGCCCACTTCAGGCTGGGAGTCAACATGCCCTGTTCTTGGGCAGTGCAGGGGTCCTGTGCAGGAGATCGCATGGGGTCTGACCGCTGGAATCTAAAACTTATCCATTATCCTTTACATTGGGGATAAAAGTTCTCCTTTAAGAGGTTGTCTGAGATTAGAAAGCCTCATTTTTATTTTTCAGTAACATGGGCTGGCTGGGGTGCCAGCTCATACTTATCCCATAGATTCCCTCTCTTCCTCTGATGAATACTCATAATTTACCTAAAAAATATAAGAAGTCTCTAGGCTCCTCTCCTCTCACTCTACCACCTGCCTAACTGATCCTGCTCTCTTAGGGTACCGTCACATATGTCTGACGATCTGGCTCAGAACTTTATGGTCCAGCAGCCATTTATTTCTGCAACCCAGATGGGGGAATGCTGCAAGATGTGTTCCCCCTCTAAAATAATACTCTAAAATAACTAAAATATTTGACCTTCCTCTTTCTTCCTCTGGTATCTTTCCCTTCTCTTTTAACCATGTTGTCATAACCCCATTACTGAAAACACCTTCTCTGGACCCGTACTGTACAAGAACTGAATATCTCAGAGGTTCTTGTGTGGCATTCGCCACATGCAGTTGTTATTTCCTACCATAAGTGGTCCAAGAAAGGACACATGGGAAACTAGGGGCATGGTTATTAATGCTCAAGGCTCACTAAAGCACATGGGCTAGTCCATCTAGTTCAATCCTACAGAAGATCTGCTGCCTAAAATAATAATTTGTCACAAAACATATCACAGTTTACTTGGTATGGGGATGTGTAACACATGAGGATGCCTTTTCTGACCTTTGTCCAACGTCAAAAGTGCTTAAAATGGGCATGGAAGCAACAAAACTGGCCCATGGAACAATAGAAGAAAATTTCCGGGTCTGCTCTTGTTTTCTTTTACTTTTCATGAATGGTAACAGGTGGAAAGGAGGTAAGCTGGCAAAGGCATTGGAAACTTTAAGTAATCAAATAACATGTGAAAAAATTTATCCTGAAAGCGCTGAATGTGGATCCAATGTTTTGAAAGACCATTTTATATCTAAGGCCTAAAACTTAATAAACTACATAAAACAGATAAAATGAAACATAGAAACAAAAAATATATTAGCAAATAAGAACCATTTGGCCTATATAGGCTGCCAAAAAATACTGAATACTAACAATAGTTCCTGGCCCTATTTTATATAAAGGATAGCCTTATGCCTATTCCATGCATGCTTTAACTCCTTCAGTGAATTTGCAACTGCCACTTCTACAGGAAAGCAATTCCATGTAAATTACAACTGGATGAACGAAAACAGCATCTCTGAAAACAGTGAAAAGAAATCAAAACGTAGCCACATTTTTTGTACGAAGGAATTTTTCACAAAGTTATGCTACTTTTTGATCTTATGTCTAACAGGTGAGGATTGTGGCAAAGAGGAAGTATCACCCCAATGGGGCATGGTCTCCCGCACTTTCCTTTTAAAATAGTTTATGTCTAAACTGTGGTTAAAAGAAGGATGCATGGGTAGCCTCCAATGTGCAGAGTGTCGGGATAAATTTTGACCGGCATCGGAGATAAATACCCCCTTAAAGTGTACCTTGTTCCTTCGTTTCTTCTTGGCTTTCCTTGGAAAATGGAGCGTGCAGTGTACTGATGCAGTAAAAGTCCATGAAACATTCACACAGTCTGTACTCTCTACGCTTAGCTTTCTAAATAAAGCTGAGCAGACACAGAGGGAAACACCCCATAGGAGATAACTTCTTTCCCCTCTGACATGTCTTTATGACACTTTAGGTACACTGAAACTATGCTTTATAACCCCTTAATAATGCATTTCCCCAATAAAGATAGCATATCTCTTGAACCTAATAAAAAAATTCCAGGGTAATATATTGTTTGCATAAACCCTAGGTATCTTTATTGACCTGGAAAGGGGAAATAAATAATATTTATTGGGTGTATTTTTCCTCCATCTTATGTTCAAGTGGCATGTTGTAGTTTATGCTGCATGTTTATTTCTGTCATCTTTTATAGTGTTTATAAATGTATTTAACAATGTGAAGAGGAACCTAAATCACCAGGATGAATTAGTGCTATAGCAATTTAGGTAAGTGACAAATGTGAGCTTTCTGCGTTGCCTGCTTATCTTGTTATTGTCATTGTATCACCATTTTAATACATTTTTGACTTCCTTGGGAAACCCACATAATTACAATAGCACATAGCAGTGAACTTTAGAGAATCAAGGTGGAGGTCACAAACAATAAGCTTTGCTTCCCATCGCAATAATATTTTCCCTTCCTTTCTAAGCCTTTTAAAAATAGTCTAGAATTTTATTGTAAATAAATGATTCAATCAATACTTATTAAGGTACTTAAATCAACTATAACAAATTGAGAAAAGGTCGTTGGGAAAAGGATATGAACTCCTTGATATTTGTTTTGCATTAGGGAAGATTAGCTTCATAAACACTATCTACAGTGTAGAAATTGAGGGATAAAATACACAGAGACATTGAGACATTCACATATTTGCTCCACTGGCGATGGTGTAAAGACTAGAATATAGCAAGAAGTCTAAAGCTTAATAATATTTGATATGTGCAAACTAAATACCGGGATACATTTGACAGACAGACAGACAGATACATAAAAAAGAAATAAGCAGCGCTATATCAGGTGGATGGATACATGCCTCCAAATATTGTCCACACAATAAAAATGCTAAAATTTAGCAGAAAGCATGATAAATAAAGTGAAGAAGGACAATTTACTTAACATGGAACAGATAGCTAGATATATAGATATTAGATAGATAGATATTAGATAGACAGACAGACAGACATGAGATAGACAGACACGAGATAGATGGATAGATAAATAGACAGACAGACAGATAGATAGATAATAACAAAAAGAAGACGCACAACCATACGTATATCATAAAGATCCCTGGTGCAAGCAGATAATGACCCAGGTCATGGGTTCCATAAGATATCCACACCAAAAATAATCCAGCAGCACTCTTTCGCTGGATTTTTTTTTGGTGTAGATAGATAGAAAGATAATGAAATAAATAAATGGATAAATAGATAGATACAGTAGATTATAGATAGATAGATAGATAGATAGAAGACTTTCATAAATCTGCAGCACTCTTAGTTCCAAACAAAGGTGAAGTTTATTCCATAAGTAAAAAAAAGTGTTGCAGCAACGTTTCTGCCAGCTCACCTGGCCTTTCTCAAGCTCTATACAAAATGTGTATAGCAGCCTTTATATAAGGATACCAATTGGGTATCAGAGGTGCAATTAGTGCATTATTGCACCTCTGATACCCAATTGGTATCCTTATATAAAGGCTGCTATACACATTTTGTATAGAGCTTGAGAAAGGTCAGGTGAGCTGGCAGAAACGTTGCTGCGACACTTTTTTTTACTTATGGAATAAACTTCACCTTTGTTTGGAACTAAGAGTGCTGCGGATTTATGAAAGTCTTCTGTATACTACATGGACCCTTGACCCAGGTCTGGCTCTGTGTGCACCTATATCTATTTACACTGTGGATGTGCTGCTTCCCTATTGTCTCTCTAGATAGCTAGATAGATAGATATATAGATGATAGATATTAGATAGATAGATAAATCAAACAACACTGTATGAGCAGATGAGAAGAATTGCAGAACTGCCATGTTTCAGCCTTTTGAAAATATTGCCTTAGCAATTCTACATACTGAATCTTTATTATGCAATTGGTGTTGAATACAGATCTGCCTTTATTGAATGTATCATGGTTTTATTTTATTAGCAATGAGATACAGAAAAGGCATGAGCAGGACATCAGATAAGACTGTTGTCAGTAAATGGAGAATTACTTGTAGCTGGGAAAAGTGACAAAATTTTTTCTCTTTAACTTTGACACACATTATCTTCTTTCCCACAGAGATATTAGTTACTCTTTCCTTAGAAATATGAGTTGCAATGTTTCATTGCTTGTAATTTCTGCATGGGAAAATGATCACCCTATTTATTTAAACATTAGATTCTCACTAAAATTATTTGTTGTCTCTTAACTAATAAATATACAGAAGCCGGTGCCCTTTACAGAAAGAATCTAGTGATTTATTATGTTCCAATATGAATCCCACCCTATGTGTTTCTTTATCAGTAATGTGATTTAGGTGTCATAGCTCAAATAGTTATGTTTATAATAAAGGGCTAAAGGCCCTGACTTCCTGAAATACTGTACAAATTAGTAAAGCCAATGTGTTTAAAAAAAATAAAAATAAATAGCTATTATAAGAATCAAGTATTTTTAAGTGATAAAATGTGATGAAATATTTAACCTGAAATATGTTAGTATTTCCAATAGACACTGAGTCTTTAGGCTGTAGGCTGTGTAGGGGAAAGGTAAGTAATCATATTATTATTATCAGAAGACAAAAGTACAAGAAAAGTTAAAGGGGTATTCCTGGAAAAAAAAATGTATATCAATTGGCTCCAGAAAGTTAAACAGATTTTTAAATTACTTCTTTTAAAAAATCTTAATCCTTCCAGTAGTTATCAGCTGCTGAAGTGGAGTTGTTCTTTTCTGTCTGACAACAGTGCTCTCTGCTGAAACCTCTGCTTGTCTCACGAACTGTCCAGAGTCCTCATAGCAAACCTCTAATGCTTTGGACAGTTCATGAGATAAGCAGAGGTGTCAGCAGAGAGCACTGTTGTCAGAAAGAAAAGAACAACTCAACTTCAGCATATATATATATATATATATATATATATATATATAAGTTTTTTTCCTAGAATACCCCTTTAAGCCCTTACTGACCCTTGACATACATGTACATCATGACCGGGAAGGTTTTCCCGACCTATGATGTACATGTGCATCATCAAGATACTGGCCGCTACTTGTGGCAAAGATAGCCAGCCATCTTGCCTTGGGACCTAGGGGGGGTTTCGTCCCCCCCCTCACAGTGATTGCTCCTATCAGCTAGTCAAATATGACTAGCTGATGGCAGCGTTCCGCACAGAAAAATCCCGAGCAGCGCAGTGTGTATGTACCCGATCACGGTGATCGGGAAACATACACTGATCTGCTAGGAGACCCCTGTGTCCCTAACCTGTCCCCCCTTCCCCCAGTGTCAAAATAGCTAGCTGAGAAGGGAAATTTACCAAGTGCAGCCCTTCTCACCCACACTAGATTTATTAAAGGGGTACTCCGGTGGATTTTTTTTTTAAATCAACTAGTGCCAGAAAGGTAAACAGATTTGTAAATTACTTCTATAAAAAAAACATTTGTTCTTCCAGTACTAAATAGCAGCTGTATGCTCTTTTGTCTTGTCCACAGTGCTCTCTATTGACACCTGAGGCCCGTATCAGGAACTGTCCAGAGCAGGAGAAACTCCCCATAGCAAACCTATGCTGCTCTGGACAGTTCCTGACACGGACAGTGGTGTAAGCAGAGAGCACTGTGGACAAAACAAAAACAAATCAAAGTAAAAAGAATTTAGTCTGTAGCATACATCTGCTAATAAGTACTGGAAGGATTAAGATTTTTAAATAGAAGTAATTTACAATTCAAAAAAAAAAAAATCACCGTAAACTAATATTACTAGTGTATCAGAGGGAAATAAATCACAGAAAAAAACACTAAGGCTTAACTTTTAATAAATCGCTTAAAAAGGATCCAAAAAAGGTCCTGAACCATCAAAAAACACACAAAGGCGCAAGCATGATAGCAAGTACTTTTCCTCACACTTATGCCACTCACCCCCAATCAGCGTCTAGGCCAAGAACAAGTAACCAATGAAAGACAATAATGCAGCAACAAGATGCACAAAAAAAACTATCAATCTTCAATTTTGATTTTGAACACAGGCATAAAACAATAAACGTAAATTACAATCACCTGACTAAAGGTAGGGTATAGGTAAAGATAAGAGAGGGGAGGAGACTAATAGGGGTAGTGGTTGACAATGTGATGTGGTTGTCTTCTACTTAACAGTTACCCTAATGCACCCTTTCTCTAAGACCTACCCCTAGGTGGAGTTAACGGCCTGATAAGGGCTGCCCCGCTCCGGGACCTAATTCTATGCTGTTCCTATACACCCTAAGATAGAGGATAAAATAGGAAGGAGGCTCTCTGTCTCACTGGGGTATTCTGGATTTCTATTGGGATAGGGAGAGATAGCCCTAAGGTAGACACAAACAAATTGTGTATAAAAAGAGTACGCTAGTGAGCATCCCCCAGTATACAGGTAAATCCGCTATGCAAAACACAAAGGATGATGTTTACTTAAGGAAAAGAGATATGTGGATGCAGGGTGGTAGGTCAGATAATTATCCTGAGATAGCAATTTCAGTAATAATGGCTAGGCATATGGGTGATGATGTTATATATAGATGATATTAGCACCCTACAGTCATAGATCAAAACATATACCTGCACTAGCCTTGCAATCACAGGCTATAGCAATGATGCCACAGCTAGACATAACAAACTGCCTACCAAGTCAGTTATAGCATAGCGGTTAGAACTTAGTCAGTAAGTGACTAGAAAAAATATATTTTAAATTATACTTATCAATCAGCTAGACCGGTATGCAAGACAAATTTTAGGTGTCGCTTTATCGGGCCACTCTAAAACTGAATCACACAGAATTCCCTGCATTTAGTACAAACCAAAAACATTAGGTAATTAAAACTTAACGTTTAGTAAGTTAAAGTTAAGATATTCATTAGTTCAAAGTATGTATATATATATATATATATATATATATATATATATATATATATATACACATACATACATAGTGTCAATCTGTAGGTCTATTTCTTTGACTTTCAGGGTATTATTAGATAATTTATTGCTCTACTGTTAAGATCATTTTACAAAAAGCTTTCTGAAGGCATTTATCTAGGAAGGTATCTGTCTTATTAGTAGAGGATAGTTCAGTAACCCTAAACTAGATACATTGGACAGTAGCCCCATCAATCCCACTCTACACCCTGTACCCAATCAGACAGTAACCCTGTCAATCCCACAATACTTTAAATGTAACTTAAAATACCCAGTAAAAACATTTTAATATTTTGATTTACACTATGAGAAATGAAAAACATACATTTTTATGAATAATTTTCTGTTTATTGTAGTGGTAGTTGATGACAAAATCTAAATGTCCAGCTGTGACCAAAGAAAAAAAAATATCTAAAAATTACAATAATTTAGTGGAAGCCTTTTCCCCACATGCACTAAACATGCTTGCCTTCAGCAAACTGTTTACAGGCTTTCTTCTGGGATAACAGCAACACAGAGCAATTTGATGGAGTGTGTGCTGTATAGTCTGAGCACTGACAGGCTGCAGCGCAGTTTTAGGGTCTTGGCAATGGAATTATAGCCTAGGCCATCTTTATGTAGAACAACAATTTTTTTTTTCAAATCCTCAAATAGTTTTTTGAGGTGCCATTTTGAACTTCCAATAAAGAGTATTACAGGGAATGTGAGAGCGATAACAAAACATTTTAGACACCTGCTCCCCATTCACACCTGAGACTTTGTAACACTGAATTACATAACTCCGGGGAGGAAAAATGGCTAATTAGGTCCAATAGGGGCATTTCCACTTAGGGGTGTACTCACTTTTGTTGCCAAGGTTTAGACATTAATGGCTGTGTGATTAGTTATTTTGAGGGGAAAGTAACATTAACCACTGTAATATAGGCTGGTCACTCACTACTCTACTGTACAATGTAGCAGAGAGTCATTTCTTCAGTGTTGTCACATGAAAAAATATAATAAAATATTTACAAAAATGTGAGAGGTGTATCTTGGTTGTATACCAATAAGAATGAGGAAGTAAAACACAATGAAATGACAGAATACTGAATTTTTGCTCCATTTAGGGCGTTTAGATTTATGAAAACAACAAACAAAACAATAGATAAAGTGTACAGGGTGGGCCATTTATATGGATACACCTTAATAAAATGGGAATGGTTGGTGATATTAACTTCCTGTTTGTGGCACATTAGTATATCGAGGGGGGAACTTTTCAAGATTGCCATTTTGAGTCCAACTTTTGTTTTTTCAATAGGAAGAGGGTCATGTGACACATCAAACTTATTGGGAATTTCACAAGAAAAACAATGATGTGCTTGGTTTTAACGTAACTTTATTCTTGGATGAGTTATTTACAAGTTTCTGACCACTTATAAAATGTGTACAGTGTGCTGCCCATTGTGTTGGATTGTCAATGCAACCCTCTTCTCCCACTCTTCACACACTGATAGCAACACTGCAGGAGAAATGCTAGCACAGGCTTCCAGTATCCGTAGTTTCAGGTGCTGCACATCTCGTATCTTCATAGCATAGACAATACTGGATAGATATACTGGAAGCCTGTGCTAGCATTTCTCCTGCGGTGTTGCTATCAGTGTGCGAAGAGTGGGAGAAGAGGGTTGTATCGACAATAAGTGGTCAGAAACTTGTAAATAACTCATAAAAGAATAAAGTTACGTTAAAACCAAGCACATCATTGTTTTTCTTGTGAAATTCCCAATTTCCTGTGTGTCACATGACCCTCTTCCTATTGAAAAAACAAAAGTTGGATTCAAAATGGCAGACTTCAAAATGGCCACCATGGTCACCACCCATCTTGAAAAGTTTCCCCCCCTCACATATACTAATGTGCCACAAACAGGAAGTTAATACCACCAACCATTTCCATTTTATTTAGGTGTATCCATATAAATGGCCCACCCTGTAGTGTGTGTACATTTAAGGGTCTAATACAAACTAAAGGGTTATTTAGTTTGACTAACCAGCAAAAGGTTGAAACTTATTCAAAGATAGCAGAGCAAAGTTGCATAGACATTCATCTAAGATACTGAGACATTGTTTACAATTATTATTTTATTTTTATCTGCATCATTTTCATCAGCTAGCTTCTTTCATTTTTAACAAGGCCTCTGAAAAATGAAAGAAGCCATCTGATTGGTTGTTATGGGCAACTTGGAAACTTTGCCTTTGAACAGGTTTTGAGAAATCCCCCTCTTTGAGGTAAAAATTTGATAATGTCTGTACAGCTGTTACGCCGAGCGCTCCGGGTCCCCGCTCCTCCCCGGAGCGCTCGCTACACTTCCCTCACTGCAGCGCCCCGGTCGGTTCCACGGACCCGGGGCGCTGCGTTACCACCTCCGGCCGGGATGCGATTCGCGATGCGGGTAGCGCCCGCTCGCGATGCGCACCCCGGCTCCCGTACCTTACTCGCTCCCCGTCAGTTCTGTCCCGGCGCGCGCGGCCCCGCTCCCTAGGGCGCGCGCGCGCCGGGTCTTTGCGATTTAAAGGGCCACTGCACCGCTGATTGGTGCAGTGGTTCCAATTAGTGTTTACACCTGTGCACTTCCCTATATCACCTCACTTCCCCTTCACTCCCTCGCCGGATCTTGTTGCCCTAGTGCCAGTGAAAGCGTTCCTTGTGTGTTCCTTGCCTGTGATTCCAGACCTTCTGCCGTTGCCCCTGACTACGATCCTTGCTGCCTGCCCCGACCTTCTGCTACGTCCGACCTTGCTTCTGTCTACTCCCTTGTACCGCGCCTATCTTCAGCAGCCAGAGAGGTTGAGCCGTTGCTAGGGGATACGACCTGGTCACTACCGCCGCAGCAAGACCATCCCGCTTTGCGGCGGGCTCTGGTGAAAACCAGTAGTGACTTAGAACCGATCCTCTAGCACGGTCCACGCCAATCCCTCTCTGGCACAGAGGATCCACTACCTGCCAGCCGGCATCGTGACAACAGCACTGTAGAATATATCAATACTATACAATACTTTATAAATAAATAAAACAAATGAATAGTATAATTAGAAAAGTGTGACATAATTGAAAAGATAAACTCCATGCTGTAACTGGAAAAACAATAATCTTGAAAGATTATAGTAGAAAACATGATTTTCTTTTTTTTTAAAGGTAGTCCAGTTCATCCCCATCCAAGTGCATGGAACTGAGCTGCATCACTTCCACAAACATGAACAAAAGTAGCATAAAGCTGCCTCAACATTGCGGATTCAGTGAGTAAAACTAATTTAAAAATCTATAAACATACTGAAAGATAAACGTAACTGAAAAAATAATAATATGATATGAATGCTTTAATTTCTGCAAATATTTTATATTAGGTGAATCTGGGGAGCATCACAGTTCCAGTCCCTGACATGTGAATTATGGTAGACAGCGATTGACTAAGGTAATGACAGCTCCTTTTTATTTCTGTTATGTTTTGTAGGTAATCCTGAACAGAACAAGATATATTCACCTACATTTTGATACTGTATATCTGTTTTGCCTTCAGATTACTACCCTATTACAATGACAGCAACAAAAATAACATTTTTCCCTCTTCAAGCTTTCCTTCTTAAGGTCAACCTGACTTCGCAGTCCACCCTTTGTCTTTAATATAGTTGTTTTCAACATTCATTATATCACTTCCCAAAGCAAATAACACCCGCCTCTTTGATTGGAAAAAAAAAAAAAAAGGCTCTGTGAGTCCTATTGCTCCTCTTGGAGAAATTCAAAGCTGCTGAAAGATAGGTTATAGTGAATAAAAAGAGCGCCTGCAGCACTAGCAGAGGGGGGAAAAGGCATTTCTGAAGAATGCAAGGAAGATAAATAGAAGCGATACTTTGTTTCATTGTCAGTAGCACTCTGGGGTTATTTTGAAGCACTTATTTATGCACTGTAAGCAGAACAATACGGGAGAAGAAATGATTAAATACCAGCTCTCCGAGCTATAGACACCTCATTGTGGCAGGCCCTGGCTCACCACTGGGTGGTTTTGATAAAGGCAATATGAGTTGATAACTGATACAGTTTGCAAGGGAGTCATCTGGGGCTGGTGACAGCTACTGTGCTTTAATAAAATCATTAGAATGTAAATGTTTTTATTGCAAAATAAAGAGCCTCCAGCAAAGTTGACACTATCAGTTTTTCCTCCACTGAATGAAAGTGGCGATTAGCATTCAAATGATATAATGATAGGCCGGTTATCTTTATTAAAATTTCTCAAATCGAGTCTTCATTTTGCATGATTGAGTTTTAAACAAATGCAATATCCACTAGGCCAGCCAGTCTGTTGGAACACTCTCAAAATAATTACAGGGGGGGGGGGCTTTTCCATTTTTTTTAAACATGTGTATTATAAAAAGCAGATTGAATTTGCTATTTTAATGTGACAATATCTAGTTAGTTTTGCATAAGAGTAGAGATGTTATAGTATAATTATTGGAAGTGTACAACTTTTTAACATATGTTTCATAAAACTGAATTCAATTTGCTGAAATCTGACAATACAAGGAGCATTCGGCACTAGACTAGAAGCAGGATGTTCATCATTGTTTTACCATTTGCACAATATCCAATAGTTGGTGTGGACAAAAGAATTAATATGAATGCCAGGGTAAATTCACATTATGTCTGATGATAAGGATGACAAGGAGAATGATAAAGAGCATTAGCATTATATTTAATATTCATTTACTAATACTATAAATGATTGCATATTGAAGAAAAAACACTAAAGTTTATGATTCTATACAAATATCAATTTTATTCCAATAAAAATATTAACAACACATTGTTTGAAATATTACAGGCAGGAATTCCCATATAATGCGAGGCTAGAAGACACTTAAATAATTATACTCTCTATAGTCACAGTGTAAGATGGATACAGCTCATAAAGTGCATAACAATAGTAAAGTCAATAGTACATTTCTATCCTACTACCACTAATCTGCCACTTGCTCCTAAAGAGCCAATACAGGTCTCCGAGAGTGAATCCATAGTCATGGAGATCAGGTATGCTGGACTAATAACCATATGCATGAGTACTGTAATATCCAATTTTACAAAGTATTAAGTATCTGACCCATTTATAGAACAGTGTCCGCTCACCAACGCTACCCCTACAGCTTTTTTGTCTCCTTCGACTCATGTAAGCAAATGGAAAATGTATGTGTACTATATATATATATATATATATATATATATATATATATATATATATATATGGAAATGCTTTATCTGTTCTTTCCCAAAGAATTCCCTGTAACTGATAACTGTGCCATGACAATACACAAAAGAAACTGTCAAATGTTTATAAAAATCATTTAAAAACATTTGAGTTCAATATCATAGTTTTTTTTATTATTATTATTGTTTCTTTTGATATTTTATTACTATTATTAATGTCATCATCATCATCACAAAGAGGTGCAATTATTGTTAATAGAAAATCTATTGTATGATTTATTAAGGCTTTCTTTCATTAACTGCATATTAAAGGTGTTTTCCAGGATAATCTTATACATCTCTGCCTACCAGTGCATTAAAATGCTTTCATACTTACCTCAACCACTTCCTGGGTGCAGTAGTTGTCAGATCTTTCAGTCTAGCACCTGTGTTGTTCTTGCTTCTTTTGATAATGTTCTGTTCCCTCACCCAGCTCTGTGACCGGCTGCGTGAAAATCGGTGGGATCACATCATCGTAAGAAGGAAGAACAGCACAGGAACGGACACCGGGAGACCTGCAGCGTTGGGGGAGCAAGTATGCAGGTCTTTGTAGCTTTAATACACAAGGAGGCAGATAGTGAACTATTAGGTTATCCAGGAAAATGTTTCTTTTTTTTGTTTTATCATAATGATACTGATAATTTTATTCAATTTATATGAACATTTTTCATTTTAAAACACATAAGTATGTAAACTTACCCAGAAGATTGTATTTTATGTGAGTTAACTTTCCGTCTGTTTTCTTCACATTTACAATACTAAATGTTACGCATTGACTTTCAAGTTTAAAGTGTAAGTTCAAAGCTGTTCTTGCACAGATCAAAGCAGAAAGACGCAGCTGACACTGGGCGGTACTGTTGCAGAGATAACCATGTGTTACCCAACAAATTCTGTGCATTTGCCCTTTTCTCATGTATGGGAGTTGTGCACAGAACTTGCTTGGCGTCATACGGTTGCCTAGACAGCTGTACCACTCAGTGTCAGCTGCCTCTCTCCACACTGATCTGTGCAGATCATTATGTTAAGAATCCTTAACTACATAGATTCATCTATAAATATATATAAAACTTAACGTGTATATGTATGCATATGTGTATGAATGTTTCAGTATCACTTCCAAATGGCTGGATATCTTTTCATTGGATAATACACATACATAGGGCAATAAAATATTGACTGCACGCCAACTCTATTAAATCACCGCAAGTGAGTTAAAATTCAAGTAATAACTCACGGTTTCATGGGAAAATTCTTCCTGCTTTACTTCTTTTTTTCTTTATTTCACATTGGCTCGTCTCACAGGACACTTTATGACAGCATATTAACAGCAAAAAATAGCAGCATATTCTATAGTTTCACCAGTCATGGCACAACGTTTCAGGGGCGGCCCCACCATTATTCATGCGCTCAATGAATAAGGGGGTCCGCCCCTGAAATGTTGTGCCATAAATGGTCAAACTACAGAATATGCTATTTTCTGCTGCTAATATGCTGTCATAAAGTGTCCTGTGAGACGAGCCAATGTGCAATAAAGAAAAAAAGAATTAAAGCCGGAAGAATCTTTCCATGAAACCGTGAGTTATGTCTTGAACTCACTTGCTCTGATTTAATAGAGTTGGCGTGCAGTCAGTATTTTATTGCCCTACGTATGTGTATTATCCAGTGTGCTTAGTGGAGTGAAGTGGTGCTCCGAAGGTACGGGCAGTCATCTTTTCTGTGATTATCAAATGGGAACTCAATTGTTTTGTTTCTACCTGGATGTATTTTCATGAAACTTGGTACTTGTTAATAATATGTCAACTAAAAATATAGGAGAGTTAAATTAACCCTTATCTACATCATTTGCAAAGATCAGAGTTTTTGTCTAAATCCCCAGGCAAGTATATTGGACTTCTAGTACCTTACTCCACAAGCTTTGCTCTGCATCTCCTGGTGAATGTGTCAGTCCAGCTTCCAAGCCACATCCTCATGCAAGCCAAGCCCTTATTTTTTGGCTCTTTTTTGTTTTGGCACAAGGCCAATACACCCACACCCCAGGTCCTTCAACCACTTTTTCACAGCTCAGACTCAAGTCTTGCCCCCTCCCACAAGCGACGCCCTTGTAAATCCACACCCTCACCCTAGATACTGTGAAAGTCCAGACAAATACTGTTTTAAGCATAGTGAAGCGTAATGTACTCCCCTCATATACACACTAAGTATGTCAGGCAGAGAAGTGCCAGGACATGCACAGAGGAGTGGCAGAGGCCTAAATTCATCAGGCAGAGGTTGTAGCGGACTTGGGGCGAGTGGCAGCAGGAGTCACAGCATGAAACCTGATCTCCTGGCATCAGCTGGCGCTTGTGTCTCGACCAGCAACCCATCTGCCGTCAACGATTGGTTAACACGGTCATCCACTTCATCACAAGTGACATCTGAAACCCCCAGTCGGTGGGTTCCTCAAACACAACCCTCAGTTGGCATGGTCCGGGAGCAGTCCCTGTCCTCCCATTGCCTCGGTCCTATGCTGTTCCCTCCCCTAAAGAAGTATCTTTATGTTGTGGGTTCAGCTCCACTATTCAGTAAGTACGATCTAATAGAGGACAGTCAGCAGCTACTTCCCAGCCAAGTAGTGGAGGAGACATGTGCTGCTTCCCCCCGCTAGGCGGTCAAGTAGTGATGAGGAAAGTGACATGGGAGGCGATGTTGCCAGCATTCATTGTCCTGAAGCAGATACTGTTGAGGAACCTGAGGAGGTCATCAGTGACGTGCCGATACTTGCTGATAATGATTAAGCCGATCGCAATTGGCAACTGGGTGCAGAAAGGGCTTCATCATCATCAGGAGAAGAGAGTCGCAGGTTGCCAGTGAGACAGCAGCTGAGCCACAAGATGGTAGCATGGTTGGCAGTCAGCATGGTGGCAGAAGTAGAAATTCTGAAGCCAAACGTGCCCGGGGGAGACCACCTTCTTTGCGGCAGCCTACCTTCCCGGGAGGTAGTGGAACAGGGGTTCCTGGAGACGGCGGCAGTAGCAGTCAATTAGTGTGGACTGTTGGTGGGAAAATCAGCTACTCGGTGGTGTGCCAGTTTTTCATCAAGCATCCGGAGAAGGTTCACATAGTCACATGCAAGATATGTCGGCAGAATGTGATGCGTGGCCAGGGTCCCAAAGTTGGCACCACGGCCCTGCGTCAACATGTGTTTTCCCTTTGAGAACCATGGGTCCGATGTAGTAGTCCAGCATTCCGCATCACCCAGTGGTACGACGCTCGCTCTTTCAGCCAGCCAAGGCTCCACCACCTCAGCCAAAGGGAGCTGTGTGTCATACCCTCCTTCTGTTGCACCAGATGCTCCTGCTCCTCCTACTTTTAGTCAGCCATTCTGCCAACAGTCCATCTTCGAAACCATGTCCAAGAGAAAACAGTATGTGCCTACTCATCCAATGGCGCAGAAGCTGAATGTGTTCCTGTCTAAGTTGCTGATGCTGCAGTCCCTCCCTTTTCAGGTGGTGGACTCTGCAACTTCAGAGAACTGATGGCTTGTGCCAAGCCATCATTTCTTTGCGAAGAAGGCAGTAACAGCCCTGCTCAATTTTGAGGAAGAGAAGGTGGGCCAGTCCTTGAGCCTGTCAGTGTGTAGCAAAGTGCACGGCAGCACCGACGTCTGGAGCTGTAACTATGGTCAAGGACAATACATATCCTTGACAGCTCACTGGGCAAATGTGGTTCCTGCACAGGCACAACAGGTCACGCCGCTTCCTCCTCAACGCTCTCAGGCCGTTGGTCCTACGACAGTGTGCCACTCAGCCTCCTCATCCTCCACTGTGTCCTCAGCCTCCACTGCCCAGACAAGTCTCAGTGTCCCTTCAGCATACCATGTGTGCAGGGGACAGAGGTAGAACGCTGTAATTAAAAGCCATCACTGATTTCTTGATGATCCAAGCGGATAGGGGACTCCCCTGTGTAACTTCAATGTGAACCAGTGGCAGCTCATATATGACACCTGCCGTTTGCTCAGGCCCTTTGAGGAAGCCACATTATTAGCAAGTAGTCAGGATTATCGGATGAACGACGTCATTCCACTGCTTAATTTCTTACAACACATCTTGGAAACGATGGCTGGTTGGGGCACTGGAGAAGTGGCACGTACATCTCACGGCCACATGAGCCCTGTGGGAACTGAACTGGAGGAGGAGGGGGAGGGGCACAGTGGAGCACAATTTAGGTTTTACCAAATGCGTGGATTTTCTAGTCATCTGACAGGAGAGAAGGAGCAGGAGCAGCCCGAGGAGCTAGAAGGTTATGAGGAAGGTGTGACAGAGGACCCAGACACACTGTGGCATGCAGTGGAAATGGAGGCAGGGAGTCCCATCCTATGTAGTCAGTTGGCTGATGCCTATCGGCGCAATCGTCCATCCTCTCGCAGGTCTGAATCGGGGGGCCCCCTGCACTTATCTTTCACTGCCATGGCTGCTGGGGAGGAGTGGTGTGGCAGGAGCAGTACCAGCTCCATCAGCAGCAGCCTGAGTCTGCAGTCGCTGATGAGTACCTTTCTTCACCTGCATAGTGAAGCAACTCATCAGCAGCAGGTAGACCTGGAGCAGGACCTGAACAAGCAGGTGGTGGCATACCTTGACATGCCCATGCCAACACTCCTTGAAGATCCGCTGGACTTCTGGGCAGCCAAACTTGATTTGTGGCTGCAATTAGCTGAGTTTGCCCTGGAAAAACTGTTCTTCCCGGACAGTAGTGTGCCATCAGAGCGGGTGTTTAGAGTGGCGAGGGCCATAGTCTCCCCAAGGAGAATTTGTCTGTCCATGAAAAATGTGGAGAGACTGACCTTTGTGAAGATGAATCAGGCATGGATCAGCCAGGATTTCCAACCACCAATGCCTGATGCATGAGAGTAGATTGACCATGGTGCCACACCAACACTTCACAAATATGGATAGTGCCAAACAGATATAAGGCGCTGCTCCCCAGTGACAAACATTCAGACCTTTTTTCACCCACCTTCATCACCGGGTACTGGTATTGCCACCCACTACACTACTCTGTCACCGGGTCACTTTCAGGACTCCTGATGATGCTGCTGGCACCTCCAGACTGTCTCATATTTGGTCTTCTCATGTCTCAGCCACCTCCAGACTGTGCCATTCAGACACTATATGGTCTCCCTATGCTGTCACAAACTCCTGGCAGTCATTCAGCCACTATATGGTCTCCTCACACTGATGCCACCTCCAGGCTCTGTCATGGTGCTGCCATGTGACATGTGATTCCTTGTTAGATTTGGCCTTTGCACCCACACGCCGGGGCCCGGGACACTAAAACTTTGGAGTTAAAATTGCAATTTCAACATCCTCAATTTCAAAATCCTCAATTTCAAAATCTTAAATTTCAATGGTTTCCTCATGCTTCTGCCAACTCCAGGCTGTGCCATTCAGACACTATATGGTCTCCCCATGCTGCCATAAACTCCAGGCAGTCATTCAGCCACTACATGCTCTCATACTGATCCCACCTCCAAGCTCTGTCATTGTGCTGCCATGTGACATGTGACTCCTTGTTAGATTTGGTCCTTTGTACCCACATGCCCGGGCCCGGGACACTAAAACTTGGGAGTTAACATTTCAATATCCTCAATTTCAATTTCAAAATCTTAAATTTAAATTTAAAAATCCAAAATTTCAATGGTCTCCTCATGCTTCTGCCAACTCCAGGATGTGCCATTCAGACACTATATAGTGTCCTCATGCTTCAGCCAACTCCAGGCTTTGCCATTCAGACACTATATGGTCTCCTCATGCTTCAGCCAACTCCAGGTTGTGACATTCAGCCACTACATGGTCTCCTCATGCCTCAACCACCTCCAGGCTGTACCATTCAGCCACTATATAGTCTCCTCATGCTTCAGCCAACTCCAGGCTTTGCCATTCAGACACTATATGGTCTCCTCATGCTTCTGCCAACTCCAAGAAGTGCCATTCAGACACTATATAGTCTACTCATGCTTCAGCCAACTCCAGGCTTTGCCATTTAGACACTATATGGTCTCCTCATGCTTCAGCCACCTCTAGGCTGTGCCATTAACCCACTATAGGGTCTCCTCATGGCTCAGCCACCTCCAGGCTGTGTCATTCAGCCAATATATGGTATACTGATGCTGTAGGGCCTGGGCCTAACATTATTTATGGTAGCACTAGCTACTAAAAATGTACAATTTAAATTTCAAAATTCATCTTTTAATCTTAGGGATTGGGAAGCCCTAGTGTCTACTCGTGCTGCTGTCAGTTCCAGACTGTGTCATTCAGCAGCTATATGGTCTCCTCATGCTGCCAACACCTCCACGCTTTGTCATTTAGCCACTATATGGTCTCCTCATGCTGCCAACACCTCTATGCTGTGTCATTCAGCCACTATATGGTCTCCTCATACTGATGCCACCTCTAGGCTCTGTCATTGTGCCGTTCTGCGGCGGTGATTCTAATAGCGATGAATCTGCATGTTATACTGAATAACAGTTATATTTCACTACCCTAGCACACTACATATGCATGTTAGAACAAAGTTTTCTACACCCCTATTGAGGCTCTCTGTAGGCCAGAAATAGACATTTTTAATATAGATTCGTCGCAAAAAATTCGACCCCAAAATGTTTTCTGAAAATTTGGCGAATCGGCCGAATCAAATTTTTCTAAAGTTCGATAATCTCTAGACATGAGGACAGAATAAAGGGTCCGAATATGAGCACAAGAACATCATTGTCGATTTTACCTTTTCCCAAGGTTCAGGAAGCAAGACTGGGCAACAGCGGGTGCTCAGCTAGTCCCCAATAAACACATTGTTAAATATTGTAAATCTATGTGCACTGCTCTTGTAACACCATTTCCCTTACTCTTGGTTTATGTGTCAGTAACAGAGCATTTCTCTGCAATACATATATCAATATAACCTTTGTATCATTTGGGTTGCTACTTTGGAAAGATGTGAGACTTATTTTTGGAAATATAGCAAGAACGCAATAACAAGGTTATTGATTCAAAGTTTAGCTTGATGTAACATCCAATTGTTCTTACGCCTTTGATAAACTGGCAAAGTGCTGAACCCATTGTTTCTCAAAATTGGGCAAGGCTTTGTGTCTTCAGATCAATATTTCTGCTATTCATCTGATGAAATTTGCTAGCTTTTAGGTTTCTATTTTAGAATTAACCCTTCATCTATTGACTCAGTGGGGTTTAGGAGCATTGTCTAAATAAATCCACTGAGCTATATGGTCCCTTGACAAAAGATCATATTTGTGACGTCCCTGTTTAGCTTTTCATTCATTTTCTAGTGTGGCAGTTTAGGTAAAAGGGGACAAAGCTTTAGAGTACTGAACTGTATAAATAATTTATTGACATCATTTGAGAATTTTCTAAATATAAAAGTATTAACTGGCATTGCTTTAACCCTACACTAAATTCATCACCAGGGTGTCTGCTACACGCAAGAGAGAAACCAGCAAATTGCTTTTACTATCATTCAGCATTAATACATATTTCCCAATAGATTTTGATAAAATGTAACTGAATGTAAACAACCGATTAATTGTTTATAAATACTGGCTATAAGTGACACAGAGGTTTTACCTATAAAAATCCTACTCTGATTGGCCAGATCTTTCAGCCAATCACACATGAAAGGATTACGATTTATTGGGCAGACTAGATGGGCCAAATGGTTCTTATCTGCCAACACATTCTATGTTTCTATATTTCTATGTTGCAGACCTAGATCCTCTGTAGTATTATCTGCTGAGTATTATTTCATGTTACAACTGTATTGTACCAATATTGTAACCTAGGCACATTGTGACTTGAGGGACCATTGTGTTATGAGTGAATGTATACAACTAGAGATGAGCGAATTTCAGAAAAATTCAATTCGGGCAATTCGCTGAATTTTCCGAAAAAATATGGTTAGGTCCGAATTATGGTTTGGTACGAATCGCTATCAAAAACATCTATTTCTGGCCTACAGAGAGGCTTAATAGGGGTTAAGACCACTTTGCCTTGTTCTATCATGCATAGGGATTGTATTGTATTAGTGAAATAATACTGTTATTCAGTAGAACATGCAGATTACAGGCATCACTGTTAGAATCACTGCCACAGAGCGTCTGGATGTGGTAGATTTTTAAATTTTATTTAAATTTAATTTAAATGTATTTACATGTTTTGATTACCCATTCTAATCAACATTGAGCTGTCGGTCCTCTGCCAGGCCACTTGTTCCAGCCCCTGTCTCTCAGCGCCCCCCTGACTGTGAAAGTGTGAATGTTTCATTTAACGGTCAAACAAAGAAGCTTTATTGTATAGTACAAGATGGCAAGACATTAATCAGTACAAATCAATAGAAAAAGCATAAAAGTTACGTCCTATCGGACGACAAATAGCATATACATAGCAGTCGAGTCTGTGCCCACATACATAAGTGTACAAATGGGCTGTTCTCGTAGTAGGCAGTAGGAAACACATAAAAATGGGCAACACTCCTCCAGATCAATACAGAGTAAAACAATGTGACTGAATGTTTCATTTAAAGGGGTACTCTGGTGGAAAACTTTTTTTTTTTTAAATGAAATGGTGGCAGAAAGTTAAACAGTACTTCTATTAAAAAATCTTAATTATTTTAGTACTTTTTACCAGCTGTATCCTACAGAGGAAATTCTTTACTTTTTGAATTTCTTTTTTTGTGTTGTCCACAGTGCTCCCTGCTGACACCTCTGTCCGTGTCAGGAACTGTCCAGAGCAGCATAGGTTTGCTATGGGGATTTTCTCTTACCCTGGAAAGTTCCTGATATGGGCATCAGGTGTCAGCAGAGAACACTGTTGTCACGATGCCGGCTGGCAGGAGGTGGATCCTCTGTGCCAGAGAGGGATTGGCGTGGACCGTGCTAGTGGACCGGTTCTAAGTTAGTACTGGTGTTCACCAGAGCCCGCCGCAAAGCGGGATGGTCTTGCTGCGGCGGTAGTAACCAGGTCGTATCCACTAGCAACGGCTCAACCTCTCTGACTGCTGAAGATAGGCGCGGTACAAGGGAGTAGACAAAAGCAAGGTCGGACGTAGCAGAAGGTCGGGGCAGGCAGCAAGGATCGTAGTCAGGGGCAACGGCAGGAGGTCTGGAACACAGGCTAGGAACACACAAGGGAACGCTTTCACTAGGCACAAGGGCAACAAGATCCGGCGAGGGAGTGCAGGGGAAGTGAGGTATACATAGGGAGTGCACAGGTGAAGACACTAATTGGAACCACTGCGCCAATCAGTGGCGCAGTGGCCCTTTAAATCGCAGAGACCCGGCGCGCGCGCGCCCTAGGGAGCGGGGCCGCGCGCGCCAGGACAGGACCGAGGGAGAGCGAGTCAGGTACGGAAGCCGGGGTGCGCATCGCGAGCGGGCGCCACCCGCATCGCGAATCGCATCCCGGCTGGAGGCGGTATCGCAGCGCACCCGGTCAGTGGATCTGACCGGGGCGCTGCCGTAGCGAGGATGTTGCGAGCGCTCCGGGGAGGAGCGGGGACCTGGAGCGCTCGGCGTAACAGTACCCCCCCCCCCTTGGGTCTCCCCCTCTTCTTAGAGCCTGAGAACCTGAGGACCAGACTTTTATCTAGGATATTGTCCTCAGGTTCCCAGGATCTCTCTTCAGGACCACAGCCCTCCCAGTCCACTAAAAAAAAAGTTTTTCCTCTGACCTTTTTGGAGGCCAGTATCTCCTTTACGGAGAAGATGTCTGAAGAACCGGAGACAGGAGTAGGAGAAATAAGTTTGGGAGAGAAACGGTTGATGATGAGTGGTTTAAGAAGAGAGACATGAAAGGCATTAGGAATACGAAGAGAAGGAGGAAGAAGAAGTTTGTAAGAGACAGGATTAATTTGGCACAAGATTTTGAAAGGACCAAGATAGCGTGGTCCCAATTTGTAGCTGGGAACACGGAAGCGGACATATTTAGCGGAGAGCCATACCTTGTCTCCGGGAGAAAAAATGGGAGGAGCTCTTCTTTTCTTATCAGCAAACTTCTTCATGCGTGATGAAGCCTGTAAGAGAGAATTTTGGGTCTCTTTCCATATGGTGGAAAGATCACGAGTTATTTCATCCACAGCGGGCAAACCAGAGGGCAAGGGAGTAGGGAGGGGGGGAAGAGGGTGACGGCCGTACACCACGAAAAATGGGGATTTGGAAGAAGATTCAGAGACTCTGAAGTTGTACGAGAATTCGGCCCATGGAAGAAGATCTGCCCAGTCATCCTGGCGGGAGGAAACAAAATGCTGTAAATAATCACCCAGGACCTGGTTAATTCTTTCTACTTGCCCATTGGATTGAGGATGATAAGCAGAAGAAAAGTTTAATTTAATCTTGAGTTGTTTACAGAGAGCCCTCCAGAATTTTGACACGAATTGGACGCCTCTATCCGAGACGATCTGCGTGGGCAACCCGTGAAGACGAAAAATGTGTACAAAAAATTGTTTTGCCAACTGAGGCGCTGAAGGAAGACCAGGAAGAGGAATAAAATGTGCCATCTTGGAAAATCGATCAACGACCACCCAAACAACAGTGTTGCCACGGGATGGGGGTAAGTCTGTAATAAAGTCCATACCAATCAGAGACCAAGGCTGTACGGGGACAGGCAGAGGCTGAAGAAGACCAGCAGGCTTCTGGCGAGGAGTCTTATCCCGGGCACAGACAGTGCAGGCCCGCACAAAATCAACAACATCCGTTTCCAGAGTCGGCCACCAGTAGAAACGAGAGATGAATTGCAAGGATTTCTTGATGCCCGCATGGCCTGCGAGATGGGAGGAGTGACCCCATTTGAGGATTCCGAGGCGTTGGCGTGGAGAAACGAAGGTCTTCCCTGGAGGAGTTTTCCTGATGGAGGCTGGAGAAGTGGAGATCAGGCAGTCAGGAGGAATGATGTGTTGCGGAGAGAGCTCTACTTCCGAGGCATCCGAGGAACGGGAGAGAGCATCGGCCCTAATGTTCTTATCGGCAGGGCGAAAGTGAATTTCAAAATTAAACCGGGCAAAGAACAGAGACCACCTGGCCTGGCGAGGGTTCAGCCGTTGGGCAGACTGGAGATAGGAGAGATTCTTGTGATCGGTGTAAATAATAACTGGAAATTTTGATCCCTCCAGCAGATGCCTCCATTCCTCAAGTGCTAATTTAATGGCCAGTAGCTCTCGATCCCCGATGGAGTAGTTCCTCTCCGCCGGAGAGAAGGTCCTAGAAAAAACCCACAAGTAACAGCATGCCCAGAAGAATTTTTTTGTAGAAGAACCGCTCCAGCTCCTACTGAGGAGGCATCAACCTCCAATAGGAAGGGTTTAGATGGGTCAGGTCTGGAGAGCACGGGAGCAGAAGAAAAGGCAGACTTGAGCCGTTTAAAGGCGTCTTCCGCTTGAGGAGGCCATGACTTAGGATTGGCATTCTTCTTGGTTAAAGCCACGATAGGAGCCACAATGGTGGAAAAATGTGGAATAAATTGTCTGTAATAATTGGCGAACCCCAAAAAACGTTGGATAGCACGGAGTCCGGAGGGGCTTGGCCAATCTAAGACGGCAGAGAGTTTGTCTCGGTCCATTTGTAGTCCCTGGCCAGAGACCAAGTATCCTAGGAAAGGAAGAGATTGACATTCAAACAGACATTTCTCCATTTTGGCATAAAGTTGATTGTCTCGAAGTCTCTGAAGAACCATGCTGACATGCTGGCGGTGTTCTTCTAGGTTGGCAGAAAAAATCAGAATATCGTCCAGATACACAACAGCACAGGAATATAAGAGATCACGAAAAATTTCATTAACAAAGTCTTGGAAGACGGCAGGGGCGTTGCACAGGCCAAAGGGCATGACCAGATACTCAAAGTGTCCATCTCTAGTGTTAAATGCCGTTTTCCATTCGTCCCCCTCCCTGATGCGGATGAGATTATAAGCACCTCTTAAGTCCAGTTTGGTAAAGATGTGGGCACCTTGGAGGCGATCAAAGAGTTCAGAGATAAGAGGTAGAGGGTAGCGGTTCTTTACCGTGATTTTATTAAGTCCGCGGTAGTCAATGCAAGGACGTAGGGAGCCATCTTTTTTGGACACAAAGAAAAATCCAGCTCCGACAGGAGAGGAGGATTTGCGGATAAACCCCTTTTTTAAATTTTCCTGGATGTACTCAGACATAGCAAGAGTCTCTGGGGCGGACAGAGGATAAATTCTGCCCCGGGGTGGAGTAGTGCCCGGGAGGAGGTCAATAGGACAGTCATAAGACCTGTGAGGAGGTAGAGTCTCAGCTTGTTTCTTGCAAAATACGTCAGCATAGTCCATATAGGCCTTAGGGAGACCGGTTACAGGGGGAACCACAGGGTCACGGCAGGGAGTACTGGGAACCGGTTTAAGGCAGTCCTTGAAACAAGAGGTACCCCAGCGCTTGATCTCCCCTGTGGACCAATCCAGGGTTGGGGAATGGCGTTGAAGCCACGGTAGTCCAAGGAGAATTTCAGAAGTGCAATTGGGGAGGACCAAAAACTCAATTTTTTCATGATGAGGTCCGATGCACATTAGGAGGGGCTCCGTGCGGTAACGTATGGTACAGTCCAATCTTTCATTGTTAACACAATTGATGTAGAGGGGTCTGGCGAGACTGGTTACCGGGATGTTGAACCTGTTGATGAGAGAGGCCAAAATAAAGTTTCCTGCAGATCCGGAATCCAAGAAGGCCATAGTAGAGAAGGAGAAGGTAGATGCAGATATCCGCACAGGCACAGTAAGACGTGGAGAAGCAGAGTTGACATCAAGGACTGTCTCACCTTTGTGCGGAGTCAGCGTGCGTCTTTCCAGGCGGGGAGGACGGATAGGACAATCCTTCAGGAAGTGTTCGGTACCGGCACAGTACAGGCAGAGATTCTCCATGCGGCGTCGTGTCCTCTCTTGAGGTGTCAGGCGAGACCGGTCAACTTGCATAGCCTCCACGGCGGGAGGCACAGGAACGGATTGCAGAGGACCAGAGGAGAGAGGAGCCGGGGAGAAAAAACGCCTCGTGCGAACAAAGTCCATATCCTGGCGGAGCTCCTGACGCCTTTCGGAAAAACGCTTGTCAATGCGAGTGGCAAGATGAATGAGTTCATGTAGATTAGCAGGAATTTCTCGTGCGGCCAGAACATCTTTAATGTTGCTGGATAGGCCTTTTTTAAAGGTCGCGCAGAGGGCCTCATTATTCCAGGATAGTTCAGAAGCAAGAGTACGGAATTGTATGGCGTACTCGCCAACGGAAGAATTACCCTGGACCAGGTTCATCAGGGCAGTCTCAGCAGAAGAGGCTCGGGCAGGTTCCTCAAAGACACTACGAATTTCCGAGAAGAAGGAGTGTACAGAGGCAGTGACGGGGTCATTGCGGTCCCAGAGCGGTGTGGCCCATGACAGAGCTTTTCCAGACAGAAGGCTGACTATGAAAGCCACCTTAGACCTTTCAGTAGGAAACTGGTCCGACATCATCTCCAAGTGCAGGGAACATTGTGAAAGAAAGCCACGGCAAAACTTAGAGTCCCCATCAAATTTATCCGGCAAGGATAGTCGTAGGCCTGAAGCGGCCACTCGCTGCGGAGGAGGTGCAGGAGCTGGCGGAGGAGATGATTGCTGAAGCTGTGGTAGTAGCTGCTGTAGCATCACGGTCAGTTGAGACAGCTGGTGGCCTTGTTGCGCTATCTGTTGTGACTGCTGGGCGACCACCGTGGTGAGGTCGGCGACAACTGGCAGAGGTACTTCAGCGGGATCCATGGCCGGATCTACTGTCACGATGCCGGCTGGCAGGAGGTGGATCCTCTGTGCCAGAGAGGGATTGGCGTGGACCGTGCTAGTGGACCGGTTCTAAGTTACTACTGGTGTTCACCAGAGCCCGCCGCAAAGCGGGATGGTCTTGCTGCGGCGGTAGTAACCAGGTCGTATCCACTAGCAACGGCTCAACCTCTCTGACTGCTGAAGATAGGCGCGGTACAAGGGAGTAGACAAAAGCAAGGTCGGACGTAGCAGAAGGTCGGGGCAGGCAGCAAGGATCGTAGTCAGGGGCAACGGCAGGAGGTCTGGAACACAGGCTAGGAACACACAAGGGAACGCTTTCACTAGGCACAAGGGCAACAAGATCCGGCGAGGGAGTGCAGGGGAAGTGAGGTATACATAGGGAGTGCACAGGTGAAGACACTAATTGGAACCACTGCGCCAATCAGTGGCGCAGTGGCCCTTTAAATCGCAGAGACCCGGCGCGCGCGCGCCCTAGGGAGCGGGGCCGCGCGCGCCGGGACAGGACCGAGGGAGAGCGAGTCAGGTACGGAAGCCGGGGTGCGCATCGCGAGCGGGCGCCACCCGCATCGCGAATCGCATCCCGGCTGGAGGCGGTATCGCAGCGCACCCGGTCAGTGGATCTGACCGGGGCGCTGCCGTAGCGAGGATGTTGCGAGCGCTCCGGGGAGGAGCGGGGACCCGGAGCGCTCGGCGTAACAACTGTGGACAAGACAAAAAAGAAATTAAAAAAAGAAAGTTTTTCTCTGTAGCAAACAGCTGCTAAAAAGTACTGAAAGGATTCAGATTTTTAAATAGAAGTCATTTACAAATCTGTTTAACTTTCTGGCACCAGTTCATAAAAAAATTAAAAAAAAGTTTTCCACCGGAGTACCCCTTTAATCAGTTATGGTTCATTGTTATCGCTCTAAGCTGTTTCATTGCATTCTTGTGATAATTCCACAGGTAATATGATGTTGATGATCATAGGGTCTCAGTTTTGAAAAGATTACATAGATTTTTTTTTTATTTAAATTTAAGATTTATATTAGATTCCCAAGTGTAATGTCCCGGCATTTACTTTGAACTTATACTGTATGACCACAAAACCCAATCTAACAAGGAGTCACATGGCAGCACAATAACAGAGCCTAGAGGTGGCAGCAGCATGAGGAGACCATAATCTAGCAGAATGACACAACCTTGAATTGGCAGAAGCAAGAGGAGACCATATAGTGTCTGAATGACACAGCCTGGAGTTGGCAGCATGACGAGACCATGCGGCCTGTTAATTCCTTAGATTAATTTTCTAATTTAAATTGAAGATTTATGGTAGCTAGTGCTACCATAAAAATTTTTGGAAATGTCCCAGCAGCATGAGGAGACCATAGGGCTTCACAATCCCTAAGATTAAAAAATGAATATTCTAATTTAAATTGAAGATTTATGATAGCTAGTGCTCCCATAATTTTTTTAGGTAATGTCCCAGCAGCATAAAGAGGCCATATAGTGGCTGGAGGTGGTGGAAGCATGAGACCATCACATCAACACCAGCAGTAGACACCAGTGCTGCAGCACACAGTCGCTGTGTACTACAGCCAAAATTGCACTTTCTCAATCTCACTCCCATCCCTATCAGTGCTTCTAGGCAGGATTTGTGCTTGAGCTGAATCACTGCTGTTCTTCTGTGCAACACATTGCTCTCTGATCCTCTCTATAATAGAACGCTGTAGACAGTGACTGGGAGGTGGATCGCTGTTGTTCTTCTGTGCAACACACTGCTCTCTGATCCATTCTATAATAGAACCCTGTAAACAGTGATTGGGAGCTGAATTGCTGCAGTAAGAATGCTTTTCTGTGAAATACAAACTGCTCTCTGTCCAACAGAACACTGACTTGACTAGGAGGTAAATCACTGCTGGAAAAAGCTTTTCTGTTTAACACACAGGGCTGTCTGTCCCTATCTATCTCTCTGCAGTGTAAGGATGAAGTGACTGGCCGCAATATGGCTGCTGATTATATAGGGCTGTGACATCACAGGGGTGACTGGCTGCTGATAAGCTGCATCCTGCATGTGATTCAGGGTCATCCTGTCTACCCTTGTTCCCACCTTCCCAGGATTCCTTGCCCAATGTCCTCACATGTGGATCCACCATTTTAGATACCCTGGAGCATGGGCCGCACTAAATGGAGATCAAAGAAGCGATTCGCGCAATAGAATAGCGGTGATATTCGGTTTCGTTGCAAATCAAATTTTTCCTGAAATTCATAACAAATTCAGATTCGATTTGCTCATCTCTTTATACAACTATACATTAGATGTTCATGTGTTAAAAAAAAAAAAAGTAATCTGGTATGTATGTGTTATTTATGCCATCCTAGATATTATAACCCTCAAAGATATCGTGCTTACTGAAAACAAATGGGCACTATATTGTACAAAGTCACCAAGGTTAAAACAAGATATACATGAAACAGGTTAGATTTGAGGCATCTTCACCCAGTACCAAATGAAAGAAAATGGTATGTGGATGGAATCTTAGGGGTGTGTGTACCTCTGTAAATTTCACAAGATGGTTGGAGCTGTTATTAGGCAGGTAGTCATGGGAAAGATGCAGCATCTGTACCTCAACAATGTTTTTTTTTTTTTTTTGCCTAACTGTACAGTGAACTGTGGTCATTTATAGAAAATAATTTTATGAAAATACATGAAGTTTTAAAGAACCAAAATTTTGCAAGTTTTTTTGTAAGCATCTTGCCTATTTAAATACATTTCTTGAAACCACCTGATAAAGACATGGAAGCCAGCACAGAAATTGGCATAAGAATTGTGTGATAGACCTGTATTTTGCTCAAGGGGACTCCAGGGACCAGCCAATCCTTGCAAGAAAAATAGCTACGGTTAGAAAAGACCTACAAAGATTAATCTCCGCTATGATGCAGATTTAGTTTGTTAGGTGAAAAGATAAACGTATAAAATGCTGTGTCAAAACCCACAGTGCAGCCCACATGGTAATTCAGGGTCAGTAATTGAACTTCACTCTAATTATCCTGGGGAGATAATATTAACTTATAGTAGAGTGTGAACCAGAGAGTCTGTAATTCATCACTCCATGGGGCTACTTGCATTGTGTTATTGAAATATGATGGCTCCATTTTCATCCTGTCATAATGACAACCGATGCGCTTATTTCCATTTTTTTAACGCCTCCAGGAGATGATGAAAGAGTAGGAAAACATTTTTTTCTCGTGAAAAAGGGGCAGTTTATCACTCTCACTCCAGCTCTATGAATGAACTTGTACTATCTGAAGCTGTTCCCAGATCCAGCCACACAGTGCCTTCCCCTGCACTTGAGGCTCATGAATAGGAAATCATACAAGTACTGAAAGTGCTAACTTAACTAGATATATTCTACATGCAAAAGAGAAAATTTACCTGCAAAAATATGTATTAATTAAAATTAATACAGTCATGGCCGTAAATGTTGGCACCCCTAAATTTTTTTGAGAAAATTAAGTATTTCTCACAGAAAAGGATTGCATTAACACGTTTTGCTTTACACATGTTTATTCCCTTTTTGCGTATTGGAACTAAACCAAAAATAGGGAAGAAAAAAGCTAATTGGACATGATGTCATACCAAACTCAAAAAATGGTCTGGACAAAATTATTGACACCTTTTCAAAATTGTGGAAAAATAAGATTGTTTCAAACATGTGATGCTCATTTAAACTCACCTGGGACAAGTAACAGTTGTGGGCAATATACAAATCACAGAAAGTCAAAAAACCAATGTTTCAGCTGCTTCTCACAGTCTTTTTCACATAAGAGGCTGCTGAAAGAGTGTGCTTTTAAAAATTTTCCACGACAATTTTGAGTGATGCTGGGTTTCTGGACATATAGTTTACTGATTAACCTGTGTCAACCAACTGAGCTAATTTCACACCTACTTAGTTATCCACATAAGCGAAAGAAACGGTGGGGGGGGGGACGACGGATCCCCCCAAAAAATTCATCTGGGGGGAACGATAATAACAGTATACCCCCGCCAACTTCTGCTGATTGCCTGCCTGTTGACCCGATTCCCCGCTGGGCTGCCGCCACTTTTAGAAACTTGCACTTTGAGGAGTTGATGCCAGCAGATGGGCCGCTGATTTAAGAACAAAGGGGATTATTTATCAATAATAGTCTTGGCTAGATCATTTTTGTTGTTTGTCTAAATGTGTTTTTTTTTGCGGTGCTGCTCCAAATTTATCATATTGTCGCAATGACCATGATAAATTTCTCACAGATCTGCACCCAGTTCATTTTCTACCACCACTTTCAGATCATGTTTACCCTGTTTCTGGGGCGCTCATTTGTCTGTGTGTTTGGCTTTATTTGTTTTAATTTTAATTTTAAGGCAAATTAATGTCTAAAAGAAGGTCTGCAAAAAGAGTCTCACATTTGAATATTGGATTACGTTTCCGCAGGCCAGGAAAAACTATATATATATATATATATATATATATATATATATATATATATATATAAACTTGGGCACATGAAATTGTGAGAGGCTGGCCATTGCTAAAAGTCTCAATAGTTCTTACGTCTTTACCATTCCTTTTTTGTACCTTAAAAAATTTATCTGATTGTTTCATATTGACAACTGCTTTACTTTTCATTTGCACATTTTTTGAATTTTTTTTAACTTTCTATGTCTTTAAATATTCTTATTCTCTACCTTATTCTCTCTCTCTCTCTCTCTCTCTCTCTCTCTCTCTCTCTCTCTCTCTCTCTCTCTCCCTCTCTCCCCCTCTCTCCCCCTCTCTTTCACTCTGGCTGATAATTTTTTTATTTTTTGCAGGAGTAGTACTCATTTTTAGACCTGGTCGGGAGGTGGTCTAGATTTGCAGGGTTTTCTTTGCGCCAGTTGCAGCAAAATTTGCGCAAGAATCAAAACATGCTGATAATAACTTTGTGACCACAGCGTACGTAACTTTAACTCCTTAAGGTCATAGCGGGTTGGGCCTGACCTCTAACAATGGCCGGGACCCGTGGCTAATAGCGCGCGGCATTGATTGCGGTGCCGCGCACTATTAACCCTAAAGTGAAAGTGAAAACATGCCGGTTAGCTCAGGGAGCTGTTCGGGATAGCCATGGTGAAATCGCGGCATCCCAAACAGCTTACAGGACAGCTGGAGGATCCCTACCTGCCTCCTCGCTGTCCGATCGCCGAATGATTGCTCAGTGCCTGAGATCCAGGCATGAGCAGTCAAGCGGCAGAATCATCGAACACTGGTTTCCTATGGGAGCTTTAACACTGCAAAAAAAAAAAAGGAAGAAAAATTAATAAAGATCATTTAACCCCTTCCCTATTAAAAGTTTGAATCACCTCCCTTTTCCCATAAAAAAAACCACAGTGTAAATAAAAATAAACATATATGGTATCGCCGTGTGTAGAAATGTCTGAATTATAAAAATGTATAATTAATTAAACCGCACGGTCAATGGCGTACGCGAAAAAAAATTCCGAAGTCCAAAATAGTGCATTTTTGGTCACTTTTTTATATCATGAAAAAATGACAAGTCCTATCAATGCAAAAATGGTACCCCTAAAAACTTCAGATCACGGTGCAAACAATGAGCCCTCATACCGCCCCATACGTGGAAAAATAAAAAAATTATAGGGGTCACAAGATGACAATTTTAAACGTATTAATTTTCCTGCATGTAGTTATGATTTTTTCCAGAAGTATGACAAAATCAAACCTATATAAGTAGGATATCATTTTAATCGTATGGACCTACATTTTACCGAAAATATGTACTTCGTAGTTTTTTTTAATTTTGTCTCACAATGATTTTTTTTTCCGTTTCGCCATACATTTTTGGGCAAAATGACTGATGTCATTACAAAGTAGAATTGGTGGCGCAAAAAATAGGTGCAAAATTGAAAGAGTTATGATTTTTTAAAGGCAAGGAGGAAAAAACGAAAATGCAAAAACGGAAAAACCCTCGGTCCTTAAGGGGTTAAAAAATGGTCTAGCAACACCAAAAATGTCAAAATGACGGCTTTTAGAACTCTGAAAAAACGCAAAAAAAAATGCAATTAGCGCAAAAATAACAAAACTTCGCAAATGTAGACCAAAAAAATCAAAAGAACATATTGATAAATAACTCCCAAAGTTAAGGCTGGGAGGGAACAGACGTGTGCGCAGGCACTCCCTGCGTAACCTTACTGCGTCCCTCCATCTCCCTGCAAGCCGAAGAGGAGCACAGGATTGTGTGTGGAGAAAATGAATATGGTCACCGCGGCCCCGCTGCTTATCCTTAATACTCAGCAGCCACAGCCCGAGGCTGCTGCCTTAAAAACTGCTGCTGCCACCCTATGAGCTCTGCACAGCAGTGTGAGGAAGAGAGGCCTAATCTCCACCCTTGTCAGTGAGCGTGGAGCTGACACAGAAGGAGAGAGACACAGAGCCCGCCGCTGAGGAAACAGCAGGGCCGTAAGTTATGACAGGCTCCTTATCTCTTTTCTTCACAGAGTCTGGTAATCCAGGCAACTGGCTGTGAGGTGAAATCATTATCAGGGCCCAGGATGGGATTCATTCAGTGGCTGCTCCTGTCTTATCAGGAAGCTTTGTTAATTCCAGTAAGCCTAACCCTTACACTGCCTGACAGGAGCAGCCTGAGAAGGAAGAGGAGAAACTTAGTGCCATTTACATGACAGGCAATATGGCCCTTCCAAATCCTTTTGTCCTCCTCCACCCCACTCAATTCTACTCCAGACTCTTCTGTCCTCCTCCAGCCCCCTCTGTTTTCCTCTACACCCCTCTGTCCTCCCCCTTGGTATTATACTCCAGAGCTGTACTCACTATTCTGCTGGTGAGATCACTGTGTACATACATTAAATTACTTATCCTGCACTGATCCTGAGTTATATCCTGTATTAAACTCCAGAGCTGTACTCACTATTCTGCTGGTGGAGACACTGTGAACACACATTACATTACTTTTCCTGTACTGATCCTGAGTTATATCTTGTATTGTACTCCAGAACTGTACTCACTATTCTGCTGGTGAGATCACTGTGAACATACATTAAATTACTTATCCTGTACTGATCCTGAGTTATATCCTGTATTATACTCCAGAGCTGTACTCACTATTCTGCTGGTAGGGTAACTCACTGTGTACATATATTACATTACTTATCCTGTCTTAGTTGGGTGAGGAGGGGTAGACTTCTGGGTATGTTGGTACTCTAAGCGGTGGATGCGGCTCCTGGTTTTGGATTCCCAGCTGTGCTTTCTTACTTACAGGGGGAGGAGTAATCAGCAAAGCAGGGCTCTGAGCACTTGAGGCAGCCTGTTTCTCTAGTCTTGATGCCTGACTACGCTGAATCCACCTCTCTCCCTAAGGAAATGGTTACACGTCGGAATGTCTGCTCGGAAAATCTTTGTGCGGACATTTTGGATACTGCAGGGTGCCAGCATAGTATACTGGCGCTAGAGCCGCACCGTCTCATAGAAGGCTATGCATTCCGTGCGTAGTCCGCAGAAAGAATGAACAGGTTCATTCTTATTGCAGACATGGAAATTGGGATTTCCATACCATAAAGATCTGGCACAGAAATTCTGCCATGTGCACAGCACAGCAGAAACCCGTTGAATTAACCCCTTCATGACCCAGCCCATTTTCACCTTCATGACCTGGGCATTTTTTGAAAATCTGACCACTGTCACTTTAAACATTAATAACTCTGGGATGCTTTTACTTATCATTCTGATTCCGAGACTGTTTTTTCGTGACATATTCTACTTTATGTTATTGGTAAAATTTCACTGATATTTGCATCCTTTCTTGGTAAAAAATCTAAAAATGTCATGAAAATTTTGAGAATTTTGCATTTTTCTAACTTTGAAAGTCTCTGCTTGAAAGGAAAATGGATATGCCAAATAAATTGCATATTAATTCACATATACAATATGTCTACTTTGTGTTTGCATAAAAAAATTGACAAGTTTTTACTTTTGAAAGACACCAGAGGGCTTCAAAGTTCCGCAGCAATTTTCCAATTTTTCTCAAGATTTTCAAAATCGTAATTTTTCAGGGCCCAGTTCAGGTTGGAAGTGGATTTTAAGGGTCTTCATATTAGAAATACCCCATAAATGACCCCATTATAAAAACTGCACCCCCCAAAGTATTCAAAATGACATTCAGTAACTGTTTTAACCCTTTAGATGTTTCACAGGAATAGCAGCAAAGTGAAGGAGAAAATTCTAAATCTTCATTTTTTACACTCGCATTTTCTTGTAGACCCAATTTTTGAATTTTTACAAGGGGTAAAAGGAGATAAATCACCCTAAAATTTGTAACCCAATTTCTCTCGAGTAAGGAAATACCTCATATGCGTATGTAAAGTGTTCGGCGGGCGCAGTAGAGGGCTCAGAAGGGAAGGAGCGACAATGGGATTTTGGAGAGTGAGTTTTCTGAAAGGGTTTTTGGGGGGCATGTCCCATTTAGGAAGCCCCGATGGTGCCAGAACAGTGGACCCCCCCACATGTGATGCCATTTTGGAAACTATACCCCTCATGGAGTTTAATAAGGGGTGCAGTGAGCATTTACACCCCACTGGCGTTTGACAGATATTTGAAACAGTGGACTGTGCAAATCAAAAATTTTATTTTTCATTTTCACAGACCACTGTTCCAAAAATCTGTCATACACCAGTGGGGTGTAAATGCTCACTGCACCCCTTATTACATTCTGTGAGGGGTGTAGTTTCCAAAATGGGGTCACATATGGATATTTATTGTTTTGCATTTGTCAGAACTGCTGTAACAATCAGCCACCCCTGTGCAAATCGCCTCAAATGTACATGGTGCACTCTCCCTTCTGGGCCTTGTTGTGCGCCCCCAGAGCACTTTGCGCCAACATATGGGGTATCTCCGTAGTCGGGAGAAATTGCATTACAAATTTAGAGGGTCTTTTTTCCCTTTTACCTCTTGTGAAAATGAAAATTATAGGGCAACACCAGCATGTCAGTGTAAAAAATGTATTAAGGCAATTTCTCCCGAGTACGTCGATACCCCATATGTGTCCCAAAACTGTTGCCCAGAAATAAGACAGGGCTCCAAAGTGAGAGAGCGCCATGCGCATTTGAGGCCTGAATTAGGGATTTGCATAGGGGTGGACATAGGGGTATTCTATGCCAATGATTCCCAAACAGGGTGCCTCCAGCTGTTGCAAAACTCCCAGCATGCCTGGACAGTCAATGGCTGTCCGGCAATACTGGGAGTTATTATTTTGCAACAGCTGGAGGCTCCGTTTTGGAAACAGTAGCGTACCAGACGTTTTTCATTATTTTGGGGAGGGGGGGGCTGTGTAGGGATATGTGTATATGTAGTGTTTTTTTACTTTTTATTTTAGGTTAGTGTTAGTGTAGTGTAGTGTTTTTAGGGTACAGTCACATGGGCAGAGGTTCACAGCAAGTTTGCATCTGGAAGTTTGAGCTGCAGCGCAAAATTTGCGCCATCTCAAACTTGCAGCACTCACTGTAAACCTCCGCCCATGTGAGTGTACCCTGTACATTCACATTGGGGGGAGGGGGCAAACATCCAGCTGTTGCAAACTCCGAGCATGCCCTTTGGCTGTCCGTGCATGCTGGGAGTTGTAGTTTTGCAACAGCTGGAGGAACACTGGTTTGGAAACACTAAGTTAAGTAATAAACTTTCAAGTGTTTTGCAACCAAACTTAGTGTTTCCAAACCAGTGTGCCTCCAGCTGTTACAAAACTACAACTCCCAGCATGTTTGGTCTGTCAGTGCATGCTGGGAGTTATAGTTTTGCAACAATTGCAACAGCTGGAGGCACTGAGGTAGGAAACGGACAATGTTTCCCAACTAGTGTGCCTCCAGTTGTTGCAAAACTACAACTCCCAGCATGCCCAGACTGCCCAGGCATGCTGGAAGTTGTAGTTCGGCAATATCTGAAGGATCAGATGTTGCCGAACTACAACTTCCAGCATGCTTGGGCAGTCTGGGCATGCTTGGAGTTGTAGTTTTGCAACATCTGGAGGTCCACAGTTTGGAGACCACTGTATAATGGTCTCCAATCTGTGCTCTTCCAGATGTTAGAGAACTACAACTCCCAGCATGCCTGGACAGACTGAGCATGCTGAGATTTGTAGTTTTGCAACATCTGGAAGAGCACAGATTGGAGACCATTATACAGTGGTCTCCAAACTGAGGACCTCCAGATGTTGCACAACTACAACTCCCAGCATGCCCAGAAAGCCAAAGGCTGTCTGGGCATGCTGGGAGTTGCAGTTTTGAAACTCCAAGAGGCAGCAGTGAGATGGCTTTACGGCGATCTCACTGTTGCCAATGAAGATGCCGCACGGGACCGCATGGAGGACGTCACTCGCGCCGGGACCGCTCGGGACACCGCTCGGACGGGTAAGTGACGCCGGGGGACGGGTCAGGGACACTTAGCAGAGTGGTGTGTGTCCCGATCCCCGTGATCGGGACTCACACACCGCGCTGCTAAGTATTTTCATAGCGAAACGCTGCTATCAGCTAGTCAGATTTGACCAGCTGATAGCAGCGATCGCTGGGGAGGGTGGGGGATGA
Source organism: Hyla sarda (assembly GCF_029499605.1). NCBI lineage: Eukaryota > Metazoa > Chordata > Amphibia > Anura > Hylidae > Hyla > Hyla sarda. The sequence continues at coordinate 180,945,638 of NC_079193.1, forward strand.
AACCCCCCGTGGTTGCATGGTAAGATGGCTGGCTATCAGTGATAGCCACCATCTTTCCGGGCGCTGCAAGGTGCCGCGAGTAGCGGCAAAAATTTTCATGACGTACCTGTATGTCATGGATCGGGAACACTTTGCCACCCATGACGTACAGGTATGTCATAGGTCGGTAAGGGGTTAAACATGTAAACTTGGCCTAAGGGTATGTCATGACTATGGTGCATGTGCCTTGCTGAGGCAGCCGGTGCTAGTTTTTCTACTCCCTTCTGACCCAATTCTGGTATCAAGGGGAACAGAGGGGTCTAGAGAAGACAGAGGTCCAGGATACAAAGGGGTCTGGACAAGATGTAATGTATGACTTAATGGTACCTACACAGGCTATAGAAAGCCTCCTCACCCTGATTTCACAAACAAATCCCTGTCTCCTGAAATTACTGCACCCTGCCATACCAGTAATGAGAAGCCTAAAGCTCAATTCTCTAGCGTCATGCATCATTAAAGGCATATTCCAGAATTTTTTATTTTTTTTGACTATGCTACATGGGCATAGTGTAGTTCATAATATGGTGTCTGTACCTGTGGTTCATGATGGTCTCACAATTCTTATGTGATCTTTCCCCAGATGATTATGTTTAACAGCATAAAAAATGAGTGTCCTCTCAAGCTTTCCCAGGTTGCAGTGCAGCCTGAGACATTATATCACTAGTCAGGTGTTCAAAGGAGCCTGTCTGCTTCAGTGACTGAGAGACCGCTGGGTGGGAGGGAGATCATTCTGCAGTGAATTGTAGTTTTGCAACAGTTTGAGGCACCTTGGTTAGAAAACACTGGTCTATTGATTACAGCAAGCATGTAGGTCATCACACTTGTGGTTGAATGGGTGGGGTGGCCGATGTGTGGGTGGGAGAAAAGTGACCTCACACTTACGAAGAAGCAATTCTGGGACATGTAGTTTGAGGGAGGGAACTTCAACAGGAAATAGCCAGTTCACAATAAGAAATCAGCAGCGTTATAGTGGAAGCACAACATAGCTATTTAGCCCCTAGACAAGCACAAATCCTTCCTAAGTATGTCTATTACTGTCTGGCAGGTAAGTACTAAAATCATCCTTTCCACACCTTTTTGTCTCTTCCCTTTTTGTGGTTTCGCCCTCACATTACCATGCCCAGTTAAAATGCTGTCTCCCCCCCCCCCCCAGATTTGTGAGGGTTCCTACACCCCTGGTTATCTAGATCAGTGTTGTTGTCTTTATTCTTCTGTTTTTGCTCTTTTCAAATTAAGTCCCATTTTTTTTGAATGATCATTCTCCACAGGGTTTTAGGAAATTGTAACTTAGGTGTGCTGCAAAGGGTGGGGTGAGTGATGTATGGGAGAAAGAAACAGGAATTCACACTTACAAACAAGGGATCCTGGGACTTGTATTTGGAGGAAGGGAACTCCAACAGGAAATTGCCATTTCACAAAAAGAAAGCAGCAGCGTAATAGTGGACTCACAACACAGCTAATTAGCCTCATGACAAGCACGGATCCTTCCAAGTCACCTTCTAGTGGATAACCTCTTTAAAGGGGTACTTCTATGATAAAAATCCTATCCCCTATCAAAAAGAGGGGATAAGATGTTAGATCACGGGGGTCTCGCTGCTGGGGACCCCCGCGATCTTCAGGCCAGCAGCAGTGCCGTCCAGAACACAGAAGCATGGAGCTTCCGTGTTTGTGACATCACGCCATACCCCCTCCATTCATGTCCATGGGAGGTCTCCTGAATGGAGGGGGAGCGGCAGCTGTAGTCACCAGTCATCCGGTACGGAGCAGATTTCGCTCCGTGCATGGATGATCAGGGTGCTGCATCGGTGATCACAGAGGTCCCCAGCATCGGGACCCCAACGATGAGACATCTTATCTCCTATACTTTTGATAGGGGATAAGATGTTTTTCTCCAGAGTACCCCTTTAATGTCTGTGCTTTACCACTGGATAACACTAAAACTATATAAGCCCATTCACACTACAGAAATTCCTTCTAAAATCTTGCTCGGAAATACTGCTGCATAAAGATAACATTGGTGTTAATGGGTTTTCTGTTAAAATGTTTACACTGTGAAATTCTGTACCCCCCCCCCCCAAAAAAAAAATAAAATAAAATATGTGTCTTTCGGCAGAATTGGGGGCAAACTGCATTGCTGACAACGCATTTCTGCATAGTCCTAGTGCCGATGGATTTCAGGAGTACCCGCTGCCGATATAACTTTCAGCTGAAATATATCCTGTACACACATTTTTAGGTTATGTTTCCACATGCATATTATGCTGCAGATTTTCCCCAGCTCATTTTCCTACCCATTGACTTCAGTCATTGCAGCAGAATGTGCATATATTAACCCCTTAAGGACTGAGCCCTTTTTCACCTTAAGGACTCGGCCATTTTTTGCAAATCTGACCACTGTCACTTTAAACATTAATAACTCTGGAATGCTTTTAGTTATCATTCTGATTCCGAGATTGTTTTTTCGTGACATATTCTACTTTAACGTAGTGGTAAAATTTTTTGGTAACTTGCATCCTTTCTTGGTGAAAAATCCCAAAATTTGATGAAAAATTAGAAAATTTTGCATTTTTCTAACTTTGAAGCTCTCTGCTTGTAAGGAAAATGGATATTCAAAATAATTTTTTTTTATTCACATATACAATATGTCTACTTTATATTTGCATCATAAAATTGATGAGTTTTTACTTTTGGAAGACATCAGAGGGCTTCAAAGTTCCGCAGCAATTTTCCAATTTTTCACAAAATTTTGAAACTCGCTTTTTTTCAGGGACCAGTTCAGGTTTGAAGTGGATTTGAAGGGTCTTCATATTAGAAATACCCCATAAATGACCCCATTATAAAAACTGCACCCCCGAAAGTATTCAAAATGACATTCAGTAAGCGTTTTAACCCTTTACGGGTTTCACAGGAATAGCAGCAAAGTGAAGGAGAAAATACACAATCTTCATTTTTTACACTCGCTTGTTCTTGTAGACCCAATTTTTGAATTTTTGCAAGGGGTAAAAAGGAGAAAATTTTTACTTGTATTTGAAACCCAATTTCTCTCGAGTAAGCACATACCTCATATGTCTATGTAAAGTGTTCGGCGGGCGCAGTAGAGGGCTCAGAAGGGAAGGAGCGTCAAATGGTTTTTGGGGGGCATGTCACCTTTAGGAAGCCCCTATGGTGCCAGAACTGCAAAAAACCCCACATGGCATACCATTTTGGAAACTAGATCCCTCGGGGAACGTAACAAGGGGTAATGTGAACCTTAATACCCCACAGGTGATTCACGACTTTTGCATATGTAAAAAAAAAAATATTTTTTTTACCTAAAATGCTTGGTTTCCCTAAAGTTTTACATTTTTAAAAAGGGTAATAGCAGAAAATACACCCCAAAATTTGAAGCCCAATTTCTCCCAATTCAGAAAACACCCCATATGGGGGTGAAAAGTGCTCTGCTGGCGCACTACAGGTCTCAGAAGAGAAGGAGTCACATTTGGCTTTTTTGAAGGAAATTTTGCTCTGGGGGCATGCCGCATTTAGGAAGCCCCTATGGTGCCAGGACAGCAAAAAAAAAAAACACATGGCATACCATTTTGGAAACTAGACCCCTCGGGGAACGTAACAAGGGGTAAAGTGAACCTTAATACCCTACAGGTGTTTCACGACTTTTGCATATGTAAAAAAAAATTAAAAAATTTACCTAAAATGCTTGGTTTCCCAAAAAATTTACATTTATACAAAGGGTTAAAGCAGGAAATACCCCCCAAAATTTGAAGCCCAATTTCTCCCGATTCAGAAAACACCCCATATGGGGGTGAAAAGTGCTCTGTTGGCGCACTACAGGTCTCAGAAGAGAAGGAGTCACATTTGGCTTTTTGAAAGCAAATTTTGCTCTGGGGGCATGCCGCATTTAGGAAGCCCCTATGGTGCCAGGACCGCAAAAAATACCCACATGGCATACCATTTTGGAAACTAGACCCCTCGGGGAACGTAACAAGGGGTTAAGTGAACCTTAATACCCCACAGGCGTTTCACGACTATTGCATATGTAAAAAAAATAAAAAAAATTTTACCTAAAATGCTTCTTTTCCCAAAAACTTTACATTTTTAAAAAGGGTAAAAGCAGAAAATACCCCCCAAAATTTGAAGCCCAATTTCTCCCGAGTACGGCGATACCCCATATGTGACCATTAACTGTTGCCTTGAAATACGACAGGGCTCCAAAGTGAGAGAGCTCCATGCGCATTTGAGGCCTAAATTAGGGATTGCATAGGGGTGGACATAGGGGAATTCTATGCCAGTGATTCCCAAACAGGGTGCCTCCAGCTGTTGCAAAACTCACAGCATGCCTGGACAGTCAACGGCTGTCCGACAATACTGGGAGTTGTTGTTTTGCAACAGCTGGAGGCTCCGTTTTGGAAACCATGGCGTACCAGATGTTTTTCATTTTTATTGGGGAGGGGAGGGGGGCTGTGTAGGGGTATGTGTATACGTAGTGTTTTTTACTTTTTATTTTATTTTTTGTGTTAGTGTAGTGTTTTTAGGGTACAGTCGCACGGGCGGGGGTTCACAGTAGTTTCTCGCTGGCAGTTTGAGCTGTTGCAGAAAATTTGCTGCAGCTCAAACTTGCAGCCCGATACCTACTGTAAGCCTCCGCCCATGTGAGTGTACCCTGTACATTCACATTGGGGGGGACCTCCAGCTGTTGCAAAACTAAAACTCCCAGCATGCGCTGACAGACTGTACATGCTGAGAGTTTTAGTTTTGCAACAGCTGTAGGCACACTGGTTATGTATCACGGAGTTTGTGACCTTACTCAGTGTTTCAAAACCAGTGTGCCTCCAGCTGTTGCAAAACTACAACTCCCAGCATGTACGGTGCATGGTGTAAGGTGACTGCTGGGAGTTGTAGTTTGCAACAGCTGGAGGCACACCGGTCGTGAAACACTGAGTTAGGTAAAAAAAAAAAACTCTAAGTTTCACAACCAGTGTGCCTTCAGCTGTTGCAAAACTACAACCCTCAGCAGTCACCAACAGCCAACGGGCATGCTGGGAGTTGTAGTTATGCAACCAGCAGAGTCACCACTACAACTCCCAGCATGCACTTTAGCTGTTTGTGCAAGCTGGGAGTTGTAGTTATACAACAGCTGAAGGTACACTTTTCCATAGAAATAATGTGCCTCCAGCTGTTGCAAAACCATAAGTCCCAGCATGCCCATAAGGGAATGCTGGGAGTTGTGGTGGTCTGCCTCCTGCTGTTGCATAACTACAGCTCCCAGCATGCCCTTTTTGCATGCTGGGAGCTGTTGCTAAGCAACAGCAGGAGGCTGTCACTCACCTCCTGCTGTTGCTTCATCACAGGACTGTCCCTCGCCGCCGCCGTCGCTCCTGGGGCCCCGATCCCAACATGGACGCCGGGGATCGGGGTCCCCAGCACCCGGGGTCGTCTTCCCGCACCCGCTCACGTCCTCCGGAAGAGGGGCGGAGCGGGTGCGGGAGTGACGCCCGCAGCAGGCGCCCTGATTGGTCGGCCGGTAATCCGGCCGATGAATCAGGGCGATCGTGAGGTGGCATCAGTGCCACCTCACCCCTGCAGGCTCTGGCTGTTCGGGGCCATCAGAGACGGCCCCGAACAGCCAGTAATTCCGGGTCATCGGGTCACTGGAGACCCGATTGACCCGGAATCGCCGCAGATCACTGGACTGAATTGTCCAGCGATCTGCGGCGATCGCCGACATGGGGGGGCATAATGACCCCCCTGGGCGATATGCCGGGATGCCTGCTGAACGATTTCAGCAGGCATCCGGCTCCGGTCCCCAACCGGCTAGCGGTGGGGGCCGGAATTCCCACGGGCGTATGGATACGCCCTGCGTCCTTAAGGACTCGGGATGCAGGGCGTATCCATACGCCCTGCGTCCTTAAGAGGTTAATGTACCCTCACCACGTTTTAGACTTTTTAGAAATTTTGCTTGCCCTCTTGCTTGACAAAGGTTAGGAATTACTAAACAGTAGGTGTGTCACTGATGTTTTTGGCTTAAAATTAAGCCACCTAAAAGGTGGTACAAGCTTAGCCTAGGCAGTCAAAAGATGTGCCAGATTTTTACATGCATAAGTCACTGTTATAAATTAGACAGTTCTTACTCTGTATTTCCACAAATACCACAACATGCTACCAAAACCCTAAACACAATGCAATTCACATCACAACAACTGTTTGACCACTGACAAAAATAGTATTAACATATCCAGAGTATTGCAATATCATGTTTATATTTTAAGCTAAGGCATGTCATGACACACATTTAAGGATATAAAGTACCATGAGGAGAGGTAAGAGATTAGTCTATTAAAAAAAAAAAGAAAATAGACTAACAGCATGAATCCAAAAATATTGTTACCCATAGCTCTTTACCAAAAAATAGACAGAAAGATGATCTCTGTCACATATGGTACAGCCACAATAAGAACTAACAGGAAAGAGGGACCACAAGTGGTATAATTGACATCTTGTAATAGATGTTTCTATGGTTTCCTTCCATGTAAAAAATGTTCATGTAGGAGGCCCCCCTTCCTCATCTGTTTTCCCCCTCTGCTCCTTCCGGTATCTGCTCTGGACCCCTCCCATCGTGTAGAGGAAGTGAAATGCCATGAGGACAAGGCACATTCCTCATGATATTTGCTCACTCCCTATATGCTAGAACATCCCCTAGCAGGGGGTGGGAACTTATGTTAATGACAAAGGTGATATAAGCTTGAACGATTTGAAATAAAGCCAGTGGACAGCACACAGAACGCTAAAGCACAATGGCTCTGTCTGAGTTATTTCTCTATGCTTCGGTATATACATTATGTACAAGAACAATGAGTTTAATCCACTACAAGTGGCGCCAAACGTGGGGCTGGATTATAGGCCTCATGTGCAGGTCAGGTCACAGTACCCAGACTAGACGATGGAACAAAGATGGACGCAGATGGGATTTGATCAACTCCAGGCGTACGGTAGGACATACTTGTACCTAGCCAAAAGCACCCATGTCTCCCCTTTGTTTTGTCATGTTGATCTAGCTGACTTGCATGTGACCTACCAGAGAAAGACAGATACATTCTCGTCCAGCCAATTACCCATGTATAAGATATCATAATGTATCTATCTTACTGCCGAGTGTGTATGAAGTGTGTGTGAGTGAATAAGGGGAATTGGGACTGTTCATTGGGGAGTTGCGTTGCGGAGTACGTTGTCGTAATTAATAATTTGGATGTTAAGGCATCATCAGAATGGTTAGGACAGAGTCATAAATAGATACGTGATCTAGGACGAATAGGTGCTGGTCGCCTGGTATAACGTCATAATTAGAGCTTATTTAGGACTGGGGGTACAAGGGATTTTTTTCCCGGCAATAGCAGACTTCTGGAACTTGTCTCATTATAACTGGTTGAATATGTGATATGTGTCGTCTTGTCTTAATGTGTCCATGGAAATTAGCTAATTCAGACGAAGAGGGGGAAATAACTTCCCTTATAATACTAGATCGAATGTATTAGTGTTTTAAAGATATCTCCTAAAAGTACAGCAAGGTTTTTAAGAGGGTTTTAGTTGGCAACAGCTGGGGGCACCCTAGGGTTTGTGGGCTGTTTGGAGGAGACAGAGGGGGCTGAAGAGAGCTGCAGGGCTTCGGAATGTGCAGAAGTAATTTGATCTCATTGATAGAATTGCATATGGAGAGGAAGTGGGGCAAGGGAATTACACAGAGTTGTATAGAAAAAAAATGGAGTTTTGATTGAAAGCATGTGATGAGTTCAAAATGGAATTGATAAATTAAAGATATTAAGGCAGTTGCAAGTTTGAAATATATTGATGGTTGATGGGATAAGAAGGTATATGTATGTATATATATAAATATATATATATATATATATATATACATATATATATATATATATATATATATATATATAGCAGTGTAATATACAGTTATATATAACAGTGTGATTCTTGAGAACAATTGTGATTTGACTTAGTTATGTTGAAGTTCTCTGAATGGATATAGGTAGGCTAAAGAATGTGTGGACTGAAAGTCATAAGGCATAAGGTGTGGACTGAAAGTATGATGCAAATATTTAGGTATTGAAGTTAACACCGATGTATGTACAGACATACATTTATTTATAAACTGGTGATGGGATGGTGAGAAGTATCATATTTTCAATTAAGAGAGTCTTTGTATTAAGCAGGGGGGAGGGACTGGGAAAATTGGTTTGTATAATATTATTATTATTATGGAGCTAAGAATCCCTTATGGAGTGACACCCTGATACTAATCCCTAAAGTTATAACCCAGATCTTACCTTTCTTCAGCACAATGCTTTTTTCTCTCTCTTTCTCTTTCCATGAGGCTGCTAGTCTCTGCCACATGCTTATTCTGTATGGGGGCAGCCATGTTACCACTCCTAGAAGTGAAGTTCCTCCCCCAGCAGCCATTTTAGTTCATACAATTAGTTCTCACCTCCACTCCACTGTAGCCATTTTAACACACCTAATCAAGTGAAACATATATGATAAATTAGGAATACACGGAGTATGACCAGTGAATGGATTTAGGTGAAACTGTGTATGTACATGTTTATGTCACAATGAAACTACTTGATGATATTTTATTAATCTCTTAATAAGTATTTTTCGCAGGAGTGCAAAAGTGATAAAAAAAAAAAGGGAAATTTATAAGGAAATGCAATTAACTGTCTAATTTTATTATAGGAGTAACGAGAGAATTTGGCCAAGGAGAATAAAATAAAATGTAAAATAAATGGAAAGGTGATCACTGTTTAATTAATGTTTATTACTTAATGCATTTAAAATCAGCTAATGGTTTATTGATTATAAATAATGCGCATTGAAGATGATTTTTTCCCCAATTTTTTTAAAGAGCTCTGTATATATATTTTTATTCTTTTACATTTTATTTTTGGTGAGAATGTGGGCCCTGTCTGTGTGTGTTGTATGTTGAGTATTTGTAAATGTTGGCATTGTTACATGTTAAATGTGTATGGTATGTCTCCATGTAGGCCCTGATTGCTCAAGAATTTTTTGAGAAATGACCAAACCAAAATGAGGAAAAAAGCCAGACTGAAAGGGGTGGTGACCAATGACATAGAGGAGTGGGATGAGAAAGGCGGGGCTTATAGGAAGATTGACAGAACAGCCTTGGTCTAAGGAAACACACTCACATTAAATTGAAGGAACTACAAATCTACTGTTTAAACTTGAATGTGTTATAGTACCTGCATACACAACGTGATATACCTATACATTCTACATTGTATTTATTCGAATAACATCAATTTTAAGTGGATATCTTTATAATGATATTTAGTGTAATACGAAGATGGAGATTGTCTTAAACTTATATAAAAAAATAATAATTTCAAGAGCCATGATAGGATATCGGAGAATCTAAGGTTAATGCTGAGTCATAAATGTAAGTTTGTTCTAAGTAATGTAAAGATGTAATACATAAGACAGGATATATGGTGACCACACGCAGAATGAAGTTCTACTGCAATAAACCACTCGATCTGAGCTGGTGGTTCAGAGAAATAGAGTTGAAGGTATTCACTGAGATGTGTAAGATATATAAAGGTATGACACAATGAGTACGGGTACACTTTAATTACCGCCCACAAGTATGGGCCTATTGACGTAAGAGTGTTGTTGAATCCTTGAGTGAACCAATCTGTAAATTTGTAATTCAAGAGTTCAAAGTCCGAGAGCTGCCAGAGAAAGTGGCCATCGTAAAGATCAGAGACACATGAAGGAAACAGCCCCAGAAGCCAAGGGGATTGACTGGTGAAGGAGGCTGCCAAGGCTGCAGCGCTCCTGTTCCCCCACAATGATGGTACAAAGTGTACAGGTGAACCTTGCAGGAACCTGCAATGCATGCTGAGAGAGACCAATGGAAGAAGAAAGAGGAGGTACAGGGCAAAGACGGCATCCGGAAAGAGTTGGTAAGAAAATGTATGTGCCAGCAGTCTTGTACCCCATGGTAACATATATGACCCCATACACTAAGCAACGGGGAGCTATGTGCATAGAAATGTCAGTACATTGGGTCACCTCAGGATTCAACATTGCAGAAAGAAGGTTTGCACAGACGTCATTATTTACATCTGACATATGACCTAGGTAAAAACAATAAAGGTACCTGACCAACATGCTCCATAAACATCTTACCTGTTTCAGAGACTATGAGTAGACTTCATCTAACTGCCTGGGGTAGGTCAATATCAGTATCTCCTTGTCTAATTGTACTGATCCCTAACCATAGATACAGTAAAGTATACAATTAAGAACCTTTTGTGAAACTGTACCTAGTTCAGATTCTGTAATTGTCACCCATTTCTTCAAAACCTATGCAGGAAATAAGTGAGGAAAGAGAAGATGGCATATGATAATCCCATATAGATGTATCTCTAATAACTGTTAAATCTATGTCTGTGCATAAGCATGGTTGTTCCAAAGGGAAAGATAATCACAACGGATTGTTAGGATGTGACGTTGTATGAGGAGAAACAGTAGTTGAAAATGTACAAATAGCGGGGTGCAACAAGTATTTCAGTGAGTAATAATGTTATAAAGGAAAGGAATACTTGGTGTAAGATTATAGAAAGGATAGACGTAGCTAGCCGGATGAGTAAATGGTAACTATCGTAAAGTATGGGATACTTGGGGCATATGAAGTTTAGAGTTAAATTAGAAAGGAATTAAACTGGGGACATTAGTCAAGACATGTCTGCCTATACACACTTCCATTAATGAACCACATAGAAATCCAAACCACACTTTAGAGGAAAACGTACAGCTCCTGCTGGGAGTTTAGATCCCTTTGTGTATATTGATGTTAACCCCTTAAGGACACATGACGTTCTCATACGTCTCCATTTTCGAGTCCTTAAGGACACATGACGTATGAGAACGTCATGTGTTTTACCGGCCCCCCGCAACCATCTGGAGCGGAGCCGGTGCCCGATGCCTGCTGAAATCGTTCAGCAGGCATCTGGGCATATCGCCCAGGGGGGTCATTATGACCCCCCATGTCGGCGATGGCCGTAGATCGCTGGACAATTCAGTCCAGCGATCTGCGGCGGATTCCGGGTCAATCGGGTCTCCAGTGACCCGGTGACCCGGAATTATTGGCTGATCGGGGCCGTCAGAGACAGCCCCGAACAGCCAGAGCCAGCAGGGGTGAGGTGGCACTGGTGACACCTCACGATCGCCCTGATTCGTCGGCCGGATTACCGGCCGACCAATCAGGGCGCCTGCTGCGGGTGTCACTCCCGCAACCCGCTCCGCCCCTCTTCCGGAGGACGTGAGCGGGTGCGGGACGTGCACCCCGGGTGCTGGGGACCCCGATCCCCGGCGCCCCTGTTGGGATCGGGGCCCCAGGAGCAGCGCCAGCGGCGGCGACGACGAGGGACTGACCTGGTGCAGCGAGGATCGTTGGAGGTGAGTGACAGCCTCCTGCTGTTGCTTAGCAACAGCTCCCAGAATGCAAAAAGGGCATGATGGGAGCTGTAGTTATGCAACAGCAGGAGGCAGACCACCACAACTCCCAGCATTCCCTTATGGGCATGCTGGGACTTGTAGTTTTGCAACAGCTGGAGGCACATTCTTTCTATGGAAAAGTGTACCTTCAGCTGTTGTGTAACTACAACTCCCAGCTTGCACAATCAGCTAAAGTGCATGCTGGGAGTTGTAGTGGTGCATCTGGTGGTTGCATAACTACAACTCCCAGCATGTCCGTTGGCTGTCGGTGACTGCTGAGAGTTGTAGTTTTGCAACAGCTGAAGGCACACTGAGTTAAGTAGCAAACCAGTGTGTCTCCAGCTGTTGCATAACTACAATCCCCAGCATCCCCAGCCAAAGTAGTATGCCTCCAGCTGTTGCATAACTACAACACCCAGCATGCCCTTCCGCTGTCCGTACATGCTGGGGGTTGTAGCTTTTGCAACAGCTGAAGGCACACTGGTTGCAAAACACTGAGTTTGTTACCAAACTCGGTGTTTCACAACCAGTGTGCCTCCAGCTGTTGCAAAGCTGTTTCTGCCGCAGCTCAAACTGCCAGCGAGAAACTACTGTGAACCCCCGCCCGTGCGACTGTACCCTAAAAACACTACACTACCAAAAAATAAAATAAAAAGTAAAAAACACTACATATACACATACCCCTACACAGCCCCCCTCCCCAATAAAAATGAAAAACGTCTGGTACGCCACTGTTTCCAAAACAGAGCCTCCAGCGGTTGAAAAACTACAACTCCCAGCATGCACTGATAGACCGTACATGCTGGGAGTTGTAGTTTTGCAACAGCTGGATGTTCCCCCCCCCCAATGTGAATGTACAGGGTACACTCACATGGGCGGAGGATTACAGTAAGTATCCGGCTGCAAGTTTGAGGTGCGGCAAAATTTCTGCCGCAGCTCAAACTGCCAGCGAGAAACTACTGTGAACCTCCGCCCGTGCGACTGTACCCTAAAAACACTACACTACCAAAAAATAAAATAAAAAGTAAAAAACACTACATATACACATACCCCTACACAGCCCCCCTCCCCAATAAAAATGAAAAACGTCTGGTACGCCACTGTTTCCAAAACGGAGCCTCCAGCGGTTGCAAAACTACAACTCCCAGCATGCACTGATAGACCGTACATGCTGGGAGTTGTAGTTTTGCAACAGCTGGATTCCCCCCCCAATGTGAACGTACAGGGTACACTCACATGGGCGGAGGATTACAGTAAGTATCCGGCTGCAAGTTTGAGCTGCGTCAAATTTTCTGCCGCAGCTCAAACTGCCAGCGAGAAACTACTGTGAACCCCCGCCCATGTGACTGTACCCTAAAAACACTACACTACACTAACACCAAATAAAAAGTAAAAAACACTACATATACACATACCCCTATACAACCCCCCTCCCCAATAAAAATGAAAAACGTCTGGTACGCCACTGATTCCAAAACGGAGCCTCCAGCTGTTGCAAAACAACTACTCTCAGTATTGCCAGATAGCCGTTGACTGTCCAGGCATGCTGGGAGTTTTACAACAGCTGGAGGCACCCTGTTTGGGAATCACTGGCGTAGAATACCCCTATGTCCACCCCTATGCAAGTCCCTAATTTAGGCCTCAAATGCGCATGGCGCTCTCACTTTGGAGCCCTGTCGTATTTCAAGGCAACAGTTTAGGGCCACATATGGGGTATCGCCGTACTCGGGAGAAATTGCCTAACAAATTTTGGGGGGTATTTTCTGCTATTACCCTTTTAAAAAATGTAAAATTTTTGGGAAAACAAGCATTTTAGGTAAAAAAAATATATATTTTTTTACATATGCAAAAGTCGTGAAACACCTGTAGGGTATTAAGGTTCAAATTACCCCTTGTTACGTTCCCCGAGGGGTCTAGTTTCCAAAATGGTATGCCATGTGTTTTTTTTTTGCTGTTCTGGCACCATAGGGGCTTCCTAAATGCGGCATGCCCCCAGAGCAAAATTTGCTTTCAAAAAGCCAAATGTTACTCCTTCTCTTCTGAGACCTGTAGTGCGCCAGCAGAGCACTTTTCACCCCCATATGGAGTGTTTTCTGAATCGGGAGAAATTGATCTTCAAATTTTGGGGGGTATTTTCCGCTATTACCCTTTTTAAAAATGTAAACATTTTGGGAAAACAAGCATTTTAGGTAAAAAAATTTTTTTTTTTTTACATATGCAAAAGTCGTGAAACACCTGTAGGGCATTAAGGTTCACGTTACCCCTTGTTATGTTTCCTGAGGGGTCTAGTTTCCAAAATGGTATGCCATGTGTTTTTTTTTTTTTGCTGTTCTGGCACCATAGGGGCTTCCTAAATGCGGCATGCCCCCAGAGCAAAATTTGCTTTCAAAAAGCCAAATGTGACTCCTTCTCTTCTGAGACCTGTAGTGTGCCAGCAGAGCACTTTTCACCCCCATGCGAGGTGTTTTCTGTATTGGGAGAAATTGGGCTTCAAATTTTGGGGGGTATTTTCTGCTATTACCCTTTTTAAAAATGTAAAATTTTTGGAAAACCAAGCATTTTAGGTAAAAAAAAATATATATATTTTTTACATATGCAAAAGTCGTGAATCATCTGTAGGGTATTAAGGTCTACTTTACCCCTTGTTACGTTCCCTGAGGGGTCTAGTTTCCAAAATGGTATGCCATGTGTTTTTTTTTTTGCTGTCCTGGCACCATAGGGGCTTCCTAAATGCGGCATGCCCCCCAAAAACCATTTGTTGCTCCTTCCCTTCTGAGCCCTCTACTGCGCCCGCCGAACAATTAACATAGACATATGAGGTATGTGCTTACTCGAGAGAAATTGGGTTTCAAATACAAGTAAAAATTTTCTCCTTTTTACCCCTTGCAAAAATTCAAAAATTGGGTCTACAAGAACATGCGAGTGTAAAAAATGAAGATTTTGAATTTTCTCCTTCACTTTGCTGCTATTCCTGTGAAACACCTAAAGGGTTAATACACTTACTGAATGTTTTTTTGAATACGTTAGGGGGTGTAGTTTTTATAATGGTGTCTTTTATCGTATTTCTAATATGAAGACCCTTCAAATCCACTTCAAAACTGAACTGGTCCCTGAAAAATAGTGAGTTTGACAATTTTGTGAAAAATTTCAAAATTGCTGCTGAACTTTGAAGCCCTATGGTGTCTTCCAAAAGTAAAAACTCATAAATTTTATGATGCAAACATAAAGTAGACATATTGTATATGTGAACCCAAAATAAATATATTTTGAATATCCATTTTCCTTACAAGCAGAGAGCTTCAAAGTTAGAAAAATGCAAAATTTTCATTTTTTTCATCAAATTTTGGGATTTTTCACCAAGAAAGGATGCAAGTTACCATAAAATTTTACCACTAAGTTAAAGTAGAATATGTCACGAAAAAACAATCTCGGAATCAGAATGATAACTAAAAGCATCCCAGAGTTATTAATGTTTAAAGTGACAGTGGTCAGAATTGCAAAAAACGCACCGGTCCTTAAGGTATAAAATGGCCTGGTCCTTAAGGGGTTAAGGAGTCCCAAGGGGGGCCCAGATGAGTTTTATAGCTAGATGTTGAATAAAAAGACGGAGTTGAGTCAATAATATCCCAGATTTCCATGATTAAAATTAATTATATCTATTATAACCAACTAAGATTAATACATTTCTTTGTAAATGCTCTTCAAGATTAGACCGAACAACTGAGAGTCACATCCGCTATAATATTCCAAAATGGTTTGGCATTAGATATGATGTATGGTGTAAAAGGAAAAAGGGGGGTATACAAGATGTTTGGGAGATTTGTTGCAGGTATCTCTCAGCCAGTATAGGACCGGTAAAATAATCATACTCATAATTCCAATAATCTTGCTTTGTTGTGTGTTGTGTTTTGCTTTGCCTAAAGAAGAAGTGTGAGACGACCGTCGAGAATGCCATGCCAGTGATGATAAATGTGGACTTTGAGTTTACAGATGAAGCCCATACCCCATTACAGAGCTTCAGTGCCAGTGACCCATAGGGACAGCATCTGACTCCATATGTGTAAAGTCTGAGGCTAAGGGGGTCCATGGATAAGCCATGGGTAGTCTAAAGTACAGTGAAACGTTCGAGAAAACACATTGGGGCAGATGAGTTAGGATGATGGAAATTAGGGAAAGGTAGAATGATCATTTTTTAGGGGGGCTTGTAATAGATGTTTCTATGGTTTCCTTCCATGTAAAAAATGGTCATGTAGGAGGCCCCCCTTCCTCATCTGTTTTCCACCTCTGCTCCTTCTGGTGTCTGCTCTGGACCCCAATCCCCCCCCCCCCCCATCATGTAGAGGAAGTGAAATGCCATGAGGACAAGGCACATTCCTCATGATATTTGCTCACTCCCCATATGCTAGAACATCCCCTAGCAGGGGGTGGGAACTTATGTTAATGACAAAGGTGTTATAAGCTTGAACAATTTGAAATAAAGCCAGTGGACAGCACACAGAACTCTAAAGCACAATGGTTCTGTCTGAGTTATTTCTCTATGCTTCGGTATATACATTATGTACAAGAACGATGAGTTTAATCCACTACAGTCTCATTTAACTGTGTCTTAAGAATGCACATCTACATCTTACAAGAGCAGACATTGTAAGCTGGAGATTCATTTGACTTATAGCTCAGGCTGGGCTCACATATGTCCAGCATTCGACATAGTTTCCCTCCGGCATGCATCGGAAGAAAACTTATGCTAGAACAGATCCTATTCATTTGAATGGGACAGTATACAATCATCCAGCATCTCAATTGTGATGCCGGATGGTCAGGGCCGTTTGAAGGAATTTGGGGCCCCCAAGTAAATTGGACATGGAGGCCCCCCCCCCCCTTGATGTTCACGCACATCACGCTCTAGGGCCGGCGTCAGGATGTAGTAACCCCCCACATTAGGTGCAGCAGAGTTTCCCCCACATTAGGTACAGTAGAGTTCCCCCCACATTAGGTGCTGCAGTTCCCCCCACATTAGGGGCAGCCGAGTTCCCCCACATTAGGTGCAGCAGAGTTCCCCCCACATTAGGTAGGCAGTGTCCCCCCCCCACATTAGGTGCAGCATAGTTCTCCCCACATTAGGTAGGCAGTGTTCCCCCCACATTAGGTGCAGCATAGTTCTCCCCACATTAGGTTGACAGTGTTCCCCCCACATTAGGTGCAGCATAGTTCTCCCCACATTAGATACAGCATAGTTCCCCCCCCCCACATTAGGTTAGCAGTGTTCCCCCCACATCAGGTGCAGCATAGTTCTCTCCACATTAGGTTGGCAGTGTTCCCCCCACATTTGGTGCAGCATAGTTCTCCCCACATTAGGCTGGCAGTGTTCCCCCCCACATTAGGTGCAGCATAGTTCTCCCCACATTAGGCTGGCAGTGTTCCCCCCACATTAGGTGCAGCATAGTTCTCCCCATATTAGGCTGGCAGAGTTCCCCCCACATTAGGTGAAGCATAGTTCTCCCCACATTAGGTTGGCAGTGTTCCCCCACATTAGGTGCAGCATAGTTCTCCCCACATTAGGATGGCAGTGTTTCCCCCACATTAGGTGCATCATAGTTCCCCCACATTAGGTTGGCAGTGTTCCCCCCACATTAGGCACAGCATAGTTCTCCCCACATTAGGTTGGCAGTGTTCCCCCCACATTTGGTGCAGCATAGTTCTCCCCACATTAGGTTGACAGTGTTCCCCCCACATTAGGTGCAGCATAGTTCTCCCCACATTAGGCTGGCAGTGTTCCCCCCACATTAGGTGCAGCATAGTTCTCCCCACATTAGGCTGGCAGTGCCCCCCACATTAGGTGCCGCATAGTTCTCCCCACGTTAGGCTGGCAGAGTTCCCCCCACATTAGGTGCAGCATTGTTCTCCCCACATTAGGTTGGCAGTGTTCCCCCCACATTAGGTGCAGCATAGTTTTCCCCACATTAGGTTGGCAGTGTTCCCCCTACATTAGGTGCAGCATAGTTCTCCCCACATTAGGCTGGCAGTGTTCCCCCCACATTAGGTGCAGCATAGTTCTCCCCACATTAGGCTGGCAGTGCCCCCCCCCCCACATTAGGTGCCGCATAGTTCTCCCCACGTTAGGCTGGCAGAGTTCCCCCCACATTAGGTGCAGCATTGTTCTCCCCACATTAGGTTGGCAGTGTTTCCCCCACATTAGGTGCATCATAGTTCCCCCACATTAGGTTGGCAGTGTTCCCCCCACATTAGGCACAGCATAGTTCTCCCCACATTAGGTTGGCAGTGTTCCCCACAGACATACATCCTCCAGCCATATACAGTATATACCCCACTTCAGTGCTCCGACCACCGCTCCGACCGTCCGGCTATAGCATTAGTTCCGGGACCGGAGAAGCGGTCGGAACACCGAAGATCACGTGCCGCTGGTCACTTACCAAGCTGGCCAGCGCATGTCTTCCTCCTCCTCGATGCTCCGGTCTTCTGCGCCTCCGTTGCTATGAGCGCAAGCACGTGACGTCTCGGCATACGCTATCACCCGGCAGCCCCTGCGTTTTTAAACTTAATGTGGGGCCGCAGAGAGTTAACGGGGGCATACCTGTGTCCCGGTTAAACATTTTTCGGGACACAGGGATGTCCTTAATAGTGATGTGGGGGAATTGCCCCGTCGCTACAGGACAGGCAAGCACTGGCTCTGCTCGGGGCCCCAAGCAATTGCTTGGTTTGCCTGTCCTGTAGCGATGGGCCTGCGGATGGTTGGACACACCGGAGGGCACTGAATGCTGCCATCCAGAACTAATGGATGCCGGATGCCATACAACTGATAACAACTTGTCATCAGTTGTGGCATCAGTTGCATTCACCTGAGATCTAGGCTGTGTTTACCTATGCTGAATGACGGGTATATGTGAACCCATCCTTACAGGCCTATGGCATCACACTATGTCAAGTTGTGTATAAAAAGAAGAGGACTCAGCTGCTGATGTGGGAACAATTAGAAGCTGAACACACTTAATATTCTGTGATACCTGTCATACACAGAAAAAATATAATGCTCATTTATGGTACTTGCTAGGTCATGCAGTTTTATAGCGTCTATATTTGGCTCACAAATCCCTCTGTTCTGCTGCTCACTCATTTTGACATCCACTGCTCAGGAAGGGACATGCCCAAGGTAAGCACTGAGCTCATCCTGACTTCCTCTCTGAGTATGCTGTGCTCTGTCTCGTCATCCCATCACTGCTGGCTGCTCTGTAACCTTTTTGTCTCTGTTTTCATGCTCTAGTCTGATAAGACAGGAGTAAACACAGAGGAGTGTTATTCCTGCCCTCACTTCCTGTACATTGTTCCTGCCTGTGTTTCATCTGGGTCAATGCTGCAGCTGGACAGGATTATGTTCTGGATGGTATGGGGACCCTTGGTGGGCTTCTTTTATATGCCATGATTTCTATAAAAAGGAGATCAATTTATTTTATAAAGTATATTAGAAAGTTTTTGATTCTGATGATGCCCATTTAAGTTAGAATACCCCTCCAATGATCATTAACAATCTGTAATTAAATAAATAATGATTGCATTTCATCTTCTTGGATATTGCAACTTACATATATTAGAGACCTCTAAATGTCCAAATGTTTCCTAGAACAATGTAAAATAAAGATATATTTGGTCTGTAGGTTCAAACAATAGCATGCCTGGGATGCAGTTAAAAGAAAAATGTAGACGCAGTTCATGCTCATATTAAAATGGGGCTAATCTGGTGGTAAGCATTTTTCTCCCTTCAGACCCTATTGTATTCTTAATCGTAAATAACAGTAGGAAAGTTTACAATCAGTAGAAACCAATATGTCAAGTGAAAAGAGTGTATTAAGTTAATTAAGTCAGAGAGCCGTACCGGGGGCCAGATTCATCATCCCAGTTTCTGGCTGGCTTTTACAAATAACTAGACTTTTGTTGCTTACTATCCATCTTGGGCATTTTAGACATCTTAAAAGCCTTATTGAGTTTTGAAATAAAAGTATGCAGGAGGTGGAAGCAAGCTGCATCTTTTTCCAGTTTAAGAGGCTGTGTGATCGTTTTTCTATGAAAAAAATGGTTGAATTTACATTTCTTGACTCCCAGCTACAAAGCAGAATGTCAAGCAATCCATTTGCTCTTTACTAAAACTTGTCATAATGTCCAATTGCTTGATTTATGGACAGTTCTCCTGTCACCTCCTCCGCCTGATTTCTTTCATTTACTGCTGGAGTGCCAAGGCAGGTC
The DNA here is from genome assembly GCF_029499605.1 of Hyla sarda. Lineage (NCBI taxonomy): Eukaryota > Metazoa > Chordata > Amphibia > Anura > Hylidae > Hyla > Hyla sarda. The sequence goes on from NC_079193.1 coordinate 180,965,456, forward strand.
ATGACATGTACACTAGGTCAGAATAATAATGTTCCTTAAATCACATTGTCTGACAGTAACTTATTTGTCTCATTTAAATAATTAACATGATATGTGGAAACTGCAGGCTGTAACCTCACTGCATTAAGAAGTAGTTAGAAATATTGGCCTGAATAATAAGCACCAGGTTCTACTCTAGGGTGCACTTATCTTTTGCCTGGACCGCGCTTATTTTATTTACATGCTGAGATAAAACTGCATATTAGTACAGCCTGCCCTGCAAAATAAAGCCAATATCTATTACGCACATTTAGCATTTTACTGTTCCAATGTTTTTTACATAGTTTAATGCTATCAACATATATGTTTAACCCCTTAAGCCCATTGTGGCCTTAAGGACACAGCCAATTTTCACTTTTGAATTTTTATTTTTTCCTCCTCACCCTTTAATAGCCATAACAATTAGTTTTCCATCCGCAGAGCCATATAAGGGCTGGTTTTTAGCACTACCAATTTTACTTTGTAAAGACTCCTTAAATTGAAAAAAAAAATGCTATTTGTGGTCGGAAATGTAAAATAAAAATGAAATTTTGCTAATTTGGAGAGTTTTGTTTTTACACAGTACACATTACAGTAAAATTGACATGTTCTCTTTATTCTGTGGATCAATACAATCAAAATTATCTCCATAGTTACATGCTTTAATATTATTGTCCAAAAAGTCAAACTTTTTTTAGCAATATAAATATATAATTAAGTGTTTAAAATTGCCATTTTCTGATACCCTATAACTTTCTTATTTTTCCATATAAGGAGCTGTTTCAGTGCTCATTTTTGTGCCATGGTCTATAGTTTATTTACAATTGAACCACCAAGGGTCATTAAAACCCTTTTTTTCCCAACCACTAAAATTCTATTTAACAATCAATTGATAGCTTTATTGAAAAAGACACACATTTAAAATTCACAGTGTGCTATTATGCCCTGCTTACTCAGTATAGGTAAAATGTCCTGACACCAGCCTATAGCTGGTTGATCATAACAATATATCTACATATTCAGTAGAGATAGGATGGTTTTGTCTATTTGAATATAATAGGATAAAGCACACTGTCAATTATAACTACAAACACAGCTTTCCTAAATGTTTTGCCACACCTGAGGCTTTGTCAAGAGGCATATGGGCTATGGTGAAAATAAATGCCGTTCTGGGGGTTAAAAACCTCCCTTGGTGACCGCATACTTCTCATAAACGAATAGATTTGATGATAACATAATCAAAAACCAGGCAATGAAAAGCTCCTATTAATGGTTAGCTCAGACCGGAGCTTATTTTCAGCAAAGTCCATATGCCCCTTGACAAAGCCTCAGGTGTGGTGAAACATTGAGGGGGCTGTGTTTGTAGTTTTATTTGACAGTGTGCTTCATCCCATTATATTTAGAAGTACACAACCATCCTATCACTGCTAAATATGTAGATATATTGTTACTAAAGGCTGGTGTCAGGACAACTTACCCATACTGAATCAGCAGGGGAAAATAGTGCACTGCAAATTTTAAATATGTGTTTTTTATATTTATTTTCTTGTTTTACTTTTTTATTTTTAAAATGAAAAAGGGGGCCATTTAAATTTTTATTGAAGGAGGGGCTTATTCCCGTTTATCAAAACTTTTATAATTTTTTTTTTTACATTTTTTTTAGATTCTCCGTAAGGGACTATCTATTGCAATCTTTTGATTGCTAATACTGTTTAGTGCTATGCATAGCCCCCATAATACATCAGATACCGTGGGCAGGATTTATCATGGCACCTAAAGGGTTAATGGCAGGCACCATGATCACTTATGTCCTCCATTAGCAGCAGGTCCCTGGCTGCTGATGGCAGTCAGGACCCACGGTCTATGAAGCAACCACAGCTCCTGCCCTCACTTCATATTTCAGGTGGGACTCAGGATGTATACACATGTTGTGTTGCACCTAGTGTCAGGCAGCCAGGAAGTACAGGTAGGTCCTGCATTCTCTAGGGGTTAAACAATGGGTTAAAGGTATAGTCTGGTTGTTAACTTCTTTTCAAAAGTTGCTTAGGGAGGGGATGATTAAAATAAAGGAACACTCTCTTACTTTCCTCGCTCCCTTTCTGTCGTTGGCCAACAGCATTTTTTCACCCACAAATATGCAAATGTTTTCACCAATGTATATTACAAATATACATACAATGTTATTGTCTACATTATATGAAAAGTTTTTGAAATGACAGGTACATTTGAACTAATGTTACATTTATTTAATTTGAATGTTACTGCAATTCAATAAAAAAAACATTTAAAAAAATACATCTTCCTGCTCTGAAGTGTCAAAGATGCGTGGCAAAGGCACTAAAGTGCCCCATACTGTTATGTCTCTTCCCCCTCTCTTACAACACCATCTCAATCCTCTCCCTCTTTGATTAACTGATAGAGCTCTCAAAACAGTCAGAACTTAGTGTTGCCAAGACTGACCGCGACAGACAATAAAGCCACTGCAGAAGCAGGCAAACTCACCACACATGCACCACAATACAAATACATGACGATAGCACAGAATTTCTCTGTGTGGAATTCAAAAAGCTAATGACTGAGAAGGCATTCTAGGAGAGTGAGAAGAGGTGTTACAGCATGGCGAACTTCAGTGTCTTAGCCACACCTCTTTGACATTTCAGTGAAGACATTTTCATATACTTCTTAGCATGGATTGCTACATGGCAAAGTTTGTGGCAGAAAGTTCTGTTCATGAGAATGGGAATTGTAGAAATCCATGTGCTTGAAACAAAAACCCCATTCAAATGACTGGAATTACCGTATTTATCGGGGTATACCACGCACCGGCCTATAACACGCACCCTCATTTTACCAAGGATATTTGGGTAAAAAAAGTTTTTTACCCAAATATCCATGATAAAATGAGGGTGCGTGTGTGCGCGTGTATACCCCGATATACCCCCAGGAAAGGCAGGGGGAGAGAGGCCGTCGCTGCCCGCTTCTCTCCCTCTGCCTTTCCTGGGGTCTATAGCGCTGCTGTCGGCCCTTTTCACCCCCTGGTTATCGGCGCCGCTGCCCGTTCTGTCCCCCTGACTATCGGTGCCGGCGCCAATAGCCAGGGGGAGAGAAGCGGCGCCGACAGCCAGGGGGAGAGAAGGGGCAGTGGCACCCATTGCCGGCGCCGCTGTCCCGTTGCCTCCCCCCATCCCCGGTGACATAATTACCTGAGTCGGGTCCGCCCTGCTCCAGGCCTCCGTCGTGCGTCCCCAGCGTCGTTGCTATGCTATGCACCGCGCCGTTCAGCGCATAGCAACGACGGAGGCCTGGAGCAGCGGAGCAGCGCGGACCCGACTCAGGTAATTATGCCACCGGGGATGGGGGGAGGCAACGGGGCAGCAGCGTCGGCAATGGGTGCCGCTGCCCCTTCTCTCCCCCTGGCTGTCGGCGCCGCTTCTCTCCCCCTGGCTATCGGCGCCGGCACCGATAGTCAGGGGGACAGAACGGGCAGCCGATAACCAGGGGGTGAAAAGGGCCGACAGCAGCGCTCTAGACCCCAGGAAAGGCAGGGGGTGAGAAGCGGGCAGCGACGGCCTCTCTCCCCCTGCCTTTCCTGGGGGTGTATCGGCGTATAACACGCACACAGTGTTATACGACGATAAATACGGTAATTTTCAGGCTGTGGAAATAATCTCCAGTCCAACCACCTCTCCCTAGATCAGTGGTTCTCAACCTTTTTTGCCTGAATATCCCTTGACAGCCCACTCCCCAAAAATTGTACCCCCATATTAAAGACATTTTGTAATGATTATAGTATAATTCAGATGCTTTACTTTCCTCTATAACAGGCCCCCTGTTCCTTTCCCTATCTCCCCAGTCCCCCGATTTACAGGTGATGCTTTCTCTAATCGGAGTTGTTTACTTTTCTTCACTATCTGGCCTAGACCGCCATTAAGATTTCTCCCAGACAAGACTTCTCCACAGAACCAGCCAAACAAACATTTCAGCCTCCTTTCTGCAGTACAATAACAACCTATTTACAAACTCCCCTTGTTTATTGTCACACACAGTAATAGTACCCGCTTTGTGTCTCCATAAAGTTGTTAGATCCCCTCTGTGCCCCCAAATATAGCTGTAGGCCCTAAGACTGCCCCATATCTATAGTTGTAGGCCACCATACTGTCCCGCTTTGTTGCTCCACTGCTCCTCTGGTCTGGGGACCTATTGCTATGGCACATAGCAGTAGGTCCCCGGTCTGCAGGGGCAGTGGAGCAACAAAGCTGATGGTAGTTATTGTCCAAATCCCAGTGCCCATGCTTTCCCTTTGCTGTCCTCCTGCTCTGCTTCTCAGTTCAGTGATGATGTGCATCAGCTGGACCTGTGTGGCAGATGACACAGACCTTACCAGAGAGCGGAGTCTAAGGTGCCGCTAGTTTTCACCAGAGCCCGCCGCAAAGCGGGATGGACTTGCTGCGGCAGGCAGCACCCAGGTCGCTACCCCTAGCACGGCTCGACCACACAGGCGGCTGAGGAGATGTGAGGCACAGGAGGGATAAGGCAGCTCGTAGTCAGTATAGCAGAATGTCAAGGTAGGTGGCACAGTAGCGTAGTCAGGACATAGCAGGAGGTCAATAGGCAGGCAGCAGAGGAGCAAGGTCAAGTCACAGAGCAAAGGATCAGATACATGGCAAGACAACTCTCAGGAATGCTTTCTCTCAGGCACAAGGCAACAAAGATCCGGCAGGGAAGGGAGGAGGGTAGAGGAATTTATCAATGAGCCACAGGTGAATTACATTAATGAGCACACTGGCCCTTTAAATCTTAAAGCTCCGGCGTGCGCGCACCCTAGGGGACTGGGAAAACATGCGCCAAAGAAGAGAGGCAGAGGCGGGGGCAGGAGAAGCACCAGGTGAGTGACGGACTGGAGCGCGCATGCGGGCGCAGCCCACAATGCGAGTCCCAGCCTCACTGGCAGCAGCAGGTAACGGGACCATGCGCTCACGGCCAGCGTGTGCGACAGGAGCGCATAACGTAACAGACGTCAGCCTACCATTATTTTCAAAGTGGTCTAGACCAGTGGCCAGTGGCTGCCATTACTGATGTTTTTTTCAAGTACCCCCTGGAGAACTGCTAAGTACCCCTGGGGGTACTTGTACCCCATGTTGAGAACCACTGCCCTAGAGGGCTGGACACAAAGCAAGACATCTCTTTTAGCTCTGCTCCTGCTAGCTGGACTAGGAGGATACACAGAGGTTTGACATTTTTTTTTTCTCTCTTCACCTAGTAAGAATGTTTCTTTTAAGTTAGTATACTTCTATTCAGGCCAGAGAAGACAGCAGACATAGAGCGGTTTTAGGGTCAGTTTAGGGCTCATTCTCCTTGTCCCTTGGTCAGTCCCTGACACACTTAGCCAGTGTTTTTGTCCATGCTGTAATTTGCTATTTGCAAAAAATACCACAAATAGTTATTTAGAATGCATCAGGTTATACAATGGTTAATGTTGGGGAAGTGTAATTTACAGGGACTATCAACTCGGGAAACATTATATATACTGAAATGAAATGTCTTGAAGTTTACTTGAAGATGTATTGCGTGTGAAGCTTATTGCTTTATTAGATTTATGCACAGCTTAAGGAGACAAACAAAAGCTGGCACTGAATATGATGAATAGGAGAATGTCTGAGACTAACCTGAAGCCATGCAAAGTTGATGGAGACCTATAAATGCTAGAAACACACTGTCAGAAGGACACATGACAATTAGCTTAAGAAAGTATCCCTGGTGATTTTCAGACGTTCTTTTTGATGGTAACTGATTTAGTTTCACTCAAAATGCCAATTCATCTAAAGATTTATGAGCTTTAAGGAGAACCAAGAAATTCTTCTGTTTTAAAATATGGAAGGAATGGATTTATATGGAAGGAATGGAGATACAGCACTTAATAATAACTGCCATTAATATAAAGTCCTCCAGGGAATGATTTAACTCACAAATGTATATTCTCAGCATGCACAGCTATGAAAAGGCAGTCACACGAATGCCTAGTAATAGAATCCATTGAGATTTTCTAATGCTAGATCAAAAAGAGAGTCAATAAAAGCAAATAGTGTAAAATAATACAAATGAAAGCTCCATTATATAATCTACAGATGTGTCATAATAGGTTAAAGGCAATATAATCTTACTGCAGTTGCATCTGTGTGTGTGTGTGTGTAGCTCTCTCTCTCTCTCTATATATATATATATATATATATATATATATATATATATATATATATACTCTAACTGAGTACCCATCGTTGCCAGGTTTTTCCTTCCTAATCCTTGTTGGGGAGGAAAATCAACAAAGGAGGAAGCTTTTTATTTCATATCATCCTCGTATACTGTTCTCATATCCCAAACCCATATCCTGTCCTCATATCTCAACCTCATATCCCGTCCTCATATCCCGACCTCCTATCTCGTCCTCATATCTCGACCTCATATCCCTACTTCCTTTCCCGTCCTCATATCTCAACCTCATATCCCGTCCTCATATCCAGTCCTCGTATCCTGTCTTCATATCCCGCCCTCATATTCCGACCTCCTCTCCCGTCCTCCTATCTCAACCTCATATCCCATCCTCACATCCCTACCTCATATCCTTACCTCATATCCCGTCCTCATAGCTCGACCCCATATCCGTCCCCATATCAGTCCCCATATCCATCCCCATCCCCTTATCCAGTCCTCAGATCCCATCCTCATATCCCGCCCTCATATGCCGTCCTCATATCCCGTCCTCCTATCTCGACCTCACATCCCGTCCTCATATCCCGTCCTCATATCCCGTCCTCATGTCCTGATCTCATATGCCATCCTCATACCACATCCTCATATCCTGCCCTCATATCCCGTCCTCATATCCTGACCTCATTTCCCATCCTCATATCCGGTCCTCATATCCTGACCACATATCCCGTCCTCATATGCTGTCCTCATATCCCGTTCTTATGTCCCATCCTCATATCCTGTCCTCAGGTGGGACTGATTCATGATGAAGATATTGTAAGTTGAAAATAGAAGGGGACGTGGCTTTGTGTGACTGGGTATGATTTGCAAGCAAGACCGATGCACAAAAAGGGTAGAGAATAAAAGGGGTGGGGCTTAAACAGTGGTCATGTCTTTGTGAGATGGGGAGTGGCTTGCATGGTGGACTGACACATTCCCCAGGAGATGCAGAGCGGACCTTGTGGAGTAAGGTATTGAAGTCCTATATACCTGCGTGGGACTTGAAACAAAAACCCATCTTTTATATAAGGTTGTAGGTAAGGGTTAATTTCACTATTATATTTTTATTTAACATAAGTAACATGTGTACCAGGTATTATTGAAATATCTCCTGCTGTACGGAAGTTATGCTGGAACATACATTTCCCATAGATTTGCATGGGACTTTAAACCAAAACCCCGACCCTCACAAATGGGGTAGTTAAGGGTTAAATTAACTATCCTATACTTTAAGTGGACATATATGTAACATGTGACCAAGTATTATCGAAACATCTCCAGCCGTTTGGAAGTTATGCAGTAACATATATTTCCTATAGACTTGTATGGGACTTTAAACAAAAACCCCGAGCCTGGCAAATAGGGGTAAGTAAGGGTTAAACTACCTATCCCATGTTTGTTGTTGACATATAAGTAACATGTGTGCCAAGTTTCATGTTAATATCTTTAGCCGTTTGGACGTGATGCTGGAACACACACACATACACACACATACATACACACATATACACAATTGGCCCACAATTACTTTTGCAAACCCGACATGTTTTGTCAGGTTGTGCACCAGATTCTTTGAAAAAAACCCGACTAACTCTCCATTTTACTAAGAAAACCCGAAAAAGGGTCGTGGCTGTCGTGGAAAGGGGGCGTGGTCACCAAAAAGTGGTGTGTTCCCTACATTTTCACAAAAACTCAACATATTTACTAAGGTTTCCACAGAAAATGTGGTGGATTTCAGCTGAGGAAAACCTGACAGATCAGAGCATTTGTAAAAAAAAAAAAAAGCAAAGTGTAGGGAAAAGTGCAAAATGTAGGGAAAGCTTAGTAAATACCGTGGAAAAAAAATTTGAGGGAATTAAAACCCACAAAGAAACCTACACTCCACTCTTAGTAAATAAGGGCCATTGAGTTTTTTTTATACAATATATATATATATATATATATATATATATATATATATATATATAGATAGATATATTTATACATTGTTGAAGCACTGTGACATAAACCACCATTGCACTTGATTTTAATTGGTGTGCTGCATCTATCTGTGGAATAAACATATATTTCTCTGTCGTCTGCAAGCAACACAATGATGGGGTAAATCCGCCCCTGTGAGCTTGCAGAGCCTTAGAATAATTTTAAAGTAAAACCACCTGAGTAACTAGAGCCCCTCCCCCCACAAGGGGATGTAAGGCTCCCTATAACCACTCCCTCTGAGTTTTTTCTGTCCTGTGAGCAGTACTATAGGACTCACTCAGCTCTGCTGTGTGTTTTTGGCGCACTCCTTGCTGTTAGAGCCGGGGGCAGCATTGCTGAATGTGGTGCTATGCTTGCTGCGCTGTGCCTTTTATCTGTCTCTGGCTTGGGTGGGATGTGCGCCACTTCTGTACAAAGAATTCTCCTGTATTAACTCTCACTGCAGTCATGATGGTTTTTACTTGCTCCCCTGTGTGTATATAAGCATGTGCTGGGGGATATACCTGCTGTTATCTGGAGTGACTTCATGTAGAGGGTCAGCTGACTGAGGATCTGCTGACTGGAGGATCACCTGACTGATCAGCTGACTGCGGGCTTTCTGCTGGATAAAGATAAGCTGTAGCTCTGTGGTCGTTGCTCCTGCTATATCCTTTAAAAAAAAAATAGATTAGACTATAGATATGTAAAAAAAGATTGGGGATGTGCAGCTCACAATTAGCTAACTGAGGTAAGAGGGCTATACACCTACACCTGGTGTTAGGGAATAGCACAGAAATTATTTAAACAGTAGCCAACCCCTCAAAGTTAGCATCAGTTCCCTGATACAAGAATGAGAAATAATAATAACTGGATCGTGCTTCAATTAAAATATGAAAATGTATATTTATTACACTGTTTAAAATATGTAGAATTTTTTGTCAATATATCCTCTAAGCACAGGGCCCTTGTGCTGAGGGAATTAAATAAAATAGAATAAAAATAACAATATCAACAAACACCGATAACTTGCGTAGAAAATGTTTAGAAAAATGTAACAATTTTAATGTCACTTTAGATGATCCGGCCTCCGGTGATCCGGAAAGTGAGCTCAAGTCCTATAAATGTTGTAAATTCCAAAACAATATAGGTAAATAGGGTATATTATAATTACTAGTCTGCAATAAACTTGATATGAGGTCACCTGGAGTTATGTTGTGAGGTCCGCACTTTTGAGATGGTAGCAGACGCTGGCATGCGTCTTAGCGGCGGTCAGCCTGCCACGGACCAGTTGGAAAATTAGCCGCTTTCAGAAGTTGAGATCCACACTTTTGAGATGGTACCAGACGCTGGCATGCGTCTCAGCACGGTCCGCCTGCTACGGGCCAGTTGGAAAAATAGCCGCTTTCGGAAGTTGTTCGCTGTAGGTGGTATCTCAGCAGAAGAGCAGGTGCGGGCCTCTGGATGTTTTAAACACGGCCCTTTCCTCAGTAGGCTTGTATGTTTGTTGATATTGTTATTTTTATTCTATTTTATTTAATTCCCTCAGCACAAGGGATATATTGACAAAAAATGATACATATTTTAAACAGTTTAATAAATATACATTTTCATATTTTAATTGAAGCACGATCCAGTTTTTATTATTATTATTTCTCATTCTTGTATCAGGGAACTGATGCTAACTTTGAGGGGTTGGCTACTGTTTAAACAATTTCTAGACTATAGATATGTCATGTATATTATATGTATTTTAAATTTTTATTATTATTACTATTATTATTATTTTTAGCCTCTGTCAGGAGAAGCTTATGTCTGTCTGCCTCCTGGCCTCTATATAAGGAGGTGTTCAGACTATAGATATGCCATGTATATTATACTGTATGTATATTGCATTATTATTAGCCTCTGTCAGGAGAGGCTTATATCAGCTTCCTCCTGACCTCTATATAAGGAGGCGTTCAGACTATAGATATGGCATGTATATTATGTGTATAGTACATTATTATTTATTAGTAGTGTTGGGCGTGAATATTCGCAATGCAAATATTTATCGTGACTATCCCATATTCGCGAATTCACGAATATTGCGAATACAGCGCTAAATATTCCCAATTACGAATATTCACTTTTTTTTTCACAGTACACATCACAGTGATCATCCCTCCCTGCTTCCAGCTTGCGGTGTAAATAAGGCTCCAATACGAGTTACTGTGTCAGACTGGTGGGCGCCCGAAAATTCGCATATGCGAACATTTGCATATGCGAATTTTCATGCATATTGATCCCTCCCTTCTTTTAGCTCTTTTATCAGGCGATATTGCGCATAGATCTGGATTCGCAAAGATCTGGGAGAAAAACCTCTGCTAAAAGAAGACACCTAGTGTGCCTGATGACAGCGACTACACAACTTGTCTGTCATACCGACCTATCCCTCCGACCTCTAAAGAGACAACTATTAGGGACATGTATATTTTAGTTAAAGACTCTATTTCTGTCTCATCTCTTCTAACAACTATGATTGAGTTAAGAAAGATAATACAGTCATGGCCGTAAATGTTGGCACCCCTGAAATTTTTCAAGAAAATGAAGTATTTCTCACAGAAAAGGATAGCGGTAACACGCTTTGCTATACACATGTTTATTCCCTTTGTGTGTATTGGAACTAAACCAAAAAAGGGAGGAAAAAAAGCAAATTGGACATAATGTCACACCAAACTCCAAAAATGGGCTGGACAAAATTATTGGCACCATTTCAAAATTGTGGAAAAATAAGATTGTTTCAAGCATGTGATGCTTCTTTAAACTCACCTGGGGCAAGTAACAGGTGTGGGCAATATCAAAATCCCACCTAAAAGCAGATAAAAATGAGAGAAGTTCACTTAGTCTTTGCATTGTGTCTGTGTGTGCCACACTAAGCATGGACAGCAGAAAGAGGAGAAGAGAACTGTCTGAGGACTTAAGATTGAGGAAGAATATCAACAATCTCAAAGTTACAAGTCCATCTCCAGAGATCTAGTTTTGCATTTGTTCACAGTGCACAACATTATCAAGAAGTTTGCAACCCATGGCACTGTAGCTAATCTCCCTGGGCGTGGACGGAAGAGAAAAATTTATGAAAGGTGTGACTGCATGATGGTCTGGATGATGATGGTCTGGACAGTCTGGATGATGGATAAACAGCCCCAAACAAGTTCCAAAGATATTCAAGCTATCCTGCAGGCTCAGAGAGAATCAGTGTCAGCACGAACTATCCGTCCACATTTAACCCCTTAACGACGCAGGAAGTAAATGTACGGACTGGTGAGGTGTATGTCCTGGTGAAATGTACATCCTAAACATACCCGCGAGCATCGGAGCGATGCTTGGGTCATGCGCAGCAGGTCCCGGCTGCTGAGAGCAGCCAGAGACCCGCCGGTAAAGGCCGACATCCGTGATCGCACGGATGTCTGCCATTAACCCCTCAGATGCCATGACCAATACAGATCGCGGCATCTGCAGAAGTGTGGCACTTAATGTGGAGGATCGGATCCAATCATCTGTAATGGGGGACGAAGGTCCCCTCCGCTGCCTCCGTCCATCTCCCGGCATCTTCTGCTCTGGTCTGAGATCGAGCAGACCAGAGCAGAAGATGACCAATAATACTGATCTGTGTTAGGCCCTATGCATAGCACTGAACAGTATTAGCAATAGAATCCCTATGGGGACTATTAAAGTGTAAAAGTAAAAAAAGTAAAAAATAAATGTAAACATTTTTTGAAAAATCCCCTCTCCCCAATAAAAATGTAAATTGTCAGTTTTTCCCCATTTTACCCCCAAAAAGTGTAAAAAAAACATTTTAATAAACATATTTGGTATTGCCGCATGTGTAAATATCCAAACTATTAAAATATAATATTAATTATCCCATATAGTGAATGGCGTGAACGTTAAAAAAAAAAAAAAAGTCCCAAATTGCTGCTTTTTTATAACATTTTATTCCCAAAAAATGTATAAAAAATGCATTAAAAGTTTTATATATGCAAATGTGGTAGAAAAAAAATTACAGATCATGGAGCAAAAAATGAGCCCTCATACCACTGCTTATACAGAAAAATTAAAAAAGTTATAGGTTAGCAAAATAGAGGGATTCTAAACGCACTAATTTGGTTAAAAAGTTAGCGATTTTTTTTAAGCGGTATAATAATAGAAAAGTATGTAATCATGGGTATCATTTTAATTGTGTTGACCCACAGAATAAAGAAAACATGTCTGTTTTACCGTAAAAGTGTACAGCATGAAAACGAAACCTTCCAAAATTGGAAAAATTGCCATTTTCTAATCAATTTCCCCATACAAATAGTATTTTTTTTTGGTTGTGCAATACATTTTATGGTAAAATTAGTGATGTCATTACAAAGGACAACTGGTCCCGCAAAAAACAAACCCCATACTAGTCTGTGGATGAAAATATAAAAGAGTTATGAATTTTAGAAGGCGAAAAGGAAAAAACGAAAATTTTAAAATAAAATTGAGTCCTTAAGGCCCAAATGGGCTGAATCCTTAAGGGGTTATATGAAATGAAACACTATGGCAGGAGACCCAGGAAAGCCCCACTGCTGACATAGAGACATAAAAAAGCAATTACATTTTGCCAAAATGAACTTGAGTAAGTCAAAATCCTTCTGGGAAAACGTCTTGTGGACAGATGAGACCAAGATAGAGCTTTTTGGTAAAGCACATCATTCTACTGTTTCCTGAAAATGGAATGAGGCCTACAAAGAAAAGAACACAGTACCTACAGTGCTGCCTCTGGCACTGGGTGCCTTGAATGTGTGCAAGGCATCATGAAAACTGAGGATTACCAATGGATTTTGGGTTGCACTGTAAAGCCCAGTGTCAGAAAGCAGGACAATGACCCCAAACATACATCAAAAAGAACTCAGAAATGGATGGCAACAAAGCATTGGAGAGTTCTGAAGTGGCCAGCAATGAGTCCAGATCTAAATCCCATTGAACACCTGTGGAGAGATCTTAAAATTGCTGTTGAGAAAAGGCGTGCTTCTAATAAGAGAAACCTGGAGCAGTTTGCAAAGGAAGAGTGGTCCAACATTCCAGCTGAGAGGTGTAAAAAGCTTATTGATGGTTATAGGAAGTGACTGAGTTCAGTTATTTTTTCCAAAGGGTGTGCAACCAAATATTAAGTTAAGGTTGCCAATAATTTTGTCCAGTCCATTTTTGGAGTTTGGTGTGACATTATGTCCAATTTGCTTTTTTTCCTCCCTTTTTTGGTTTAGTTCCAAAACACACAAAGGGAATAAACATGTCTACTGTATTTTGAAAGTGTAAATTATGGAAATTAAATCTAATTTTTGTTGACATATTATAAGAAGGTCTAATCTGTAATTTGTTGCCTTTTGGACATTTTCCCATCTTTCCTTGGCTTATTTATGCACATTGATACAAATTTTTACCTGGGGTGCCCAAACTTTTGATCCCCACGGTAAGAAAAATAAATAAATCCTATGCAGTAGCCATACATGTATAGTTCAATCTAATTATCCTCTGCTTGGCAATGCTTCCAGCTCAACCACAAGAGTGCCGTCATATAGAGTACCAAGAAAGAGCTACAGCCATGTGCATCAGCTAGGATCCGTCTTGTTTGTATGACGTAGGCAATGCTTTTCCACAACTCCGCATTGCTAAGCCCTCAGTCAGCCAGCAGGCGATTCCATGGCCCAACACTGGTGTTAGTTGTCCTGTCTGTGGCAGAGACAATATCCATTGCATGTATAACCATACAGCTTCTCCAACATTGCAGTCATGTGATGACAGCTTACAGCCCATTCACCAACCTAAAGAATGAAATGAATGAGTGCAACTAAGGGGGTTTATCATAAATACATTTTTTATCATCTTAATTTTACTACTGTAATATTTTCATTAATTTTATTTTACTTCTGTAATATCTGTCCTTCTTCTATTATTGTTTTGCAAAAGTATTATAATCCTGATGTTACCCCTTCAAATACAAACAAGTCTTAAAACCAGCAAATCTGTGTGTATCCAAATCCCACACAGCTCCTGATAGGGCCATTCTAGGTTTTCTTCCACTAAGTGTAAACTGAATACTGGGGAGAGTGGCCACATTTTCCCAAAAAAATACCAGCCAAGGCTATAAAGTGGTGAATATGAGGGTGCTTCACATAGAGTATGACTTATACAACTGAGGGTCCACTCAGTTCCTTTATATAAAGATGTTAGGGATAATTAGTGATATTCAGCCCACACATTCTATCTTGATCCCTGTGGTAGTCTTGGCAACTAATATTGTTGTCACTCACAATCTCCTGCCACCTCACAGCAAGGACATACATTATAGAAGTGATAGTCTGAAAGGCTCCCTACACTATGCTGATATGTGTAATTTGATGTCAGTAAAGAGTAATGGATGATGCAAATACAGCTGGTGGTGTTCCACCTAGTCAATTTTGTAAAACAAAACTAGAAGGGAAGACTTACACACTGAAACATTGATGTACTATGTCTCTCACCATAAAATAATAATAACAATATTGATGATGAATCACTGGAGAACACTGTGGTACTATATGTTCAAGCATAACCTACAATTCATTACACAGTAGAGCTCAGACTATAAGTTACATCATAACTGTGTAATAAGTTTACACCAGAAAACTAAGGCACTACTATTGTCAGTACAACTAAGTAATATATGCAGAGTGGAGCAAAATAGCAGATCTTACTTATCCTGGCACAGATATGTGGAAATGCATTGCTCTCATAGATGGCAATGCATTTCCGAACAAAATCCACAAATCTATTCTTTTTGTGGACATCAGAATTTCTGCGGCAGAAGCATCTTCCGGGGGAAATTCAACTGTATGAACAGTGAAACAGAATGCCATTGAATCAATGGGACTCTGCTGCAGGGGAATGTTGAAGCGGAATATTTTTGTGTAACTCCCCACGAACACTCCTTAAAAAATTCTTAAGCCCCTTGTCAGAGTTGGGAAGAAGTTTCAGGATGCAATGTATTGATAGCCATGTCTCCTCCCTGCAGACCCAGCACTTCTCTCTTGTGATGATGCTACAGTGGGCATGTGCAGTGGGCCACTGCAGACATTGGCCCATCTGGCACTCGCCAGAATTAGGCATTCTAGTCTTGGTTAGAGTTGTTCTTAAAGAAGATCTCCGTGATAGAAAAATGTATCCCCGGTCCGACCCCCCACGATCTGACACCTATCTGGCACTTTCCCTGAGATCTCTTATAAAAACAGGAAAGAAGGAGGATAGGATCCAGCTTGTTTATTCCAACATGACAAAATACAAGAACACAGGTAAGTGACGCGATTCACTTTTTTAAAAGCTGGAAATAATAAACAAGAGAAACTGCCCTGATGTTTTTCGGCATGATGTTTGGACACTGCAGAGACATTTTTGAATGAAAAATTGGGGATGTCTGATAAGTGTTTGCGGAGCCTTCCTTTTAGGGCGTTGGTGGTACAGCCCATGTGTACAGCATATGACAAGTTGTGCATGATACAAGATAAACTACAAAAGTAGTATTACAGTTAATGTACTGTTTAATAGAATATGATACATTGGTAACATAAGACAGGTTTTTGTAACATGCATAACTGTACAAAAAGTGCAGCGAATATGGCCGCATTTGTAAGATCCTGGATATGATTGCCAGGTAGAAGTGGAAAGCTCTGAGCTTTGAAAGAGACTGGGTGAAACGGTTTGGCCAATTGTGGGAGCCTTTTTTGCTACACATTTATACCCAGACTTTTTAACACATGCAAAGAGTGGATCAGAAAAGATCATAGGCATGTAAGTGTGAATGATTTTACAAATTGATGGAAATTCAATACTGTATGAAGTGGTAAACACTATGGGAGTCGTATTGAACTACTAGTTCACTCCTGTAAATCTAAAAAGAAAGATAATCCTAGTCCATCTCCTATAGTGTTTACCACTTCATACAGTGTTGAATTTCGATTAATTTGTAAAATCATCCATACTTACATGCCTATGATCTTATCTGATTTACTTTTTGCATGTGTTAAAAAGTCTGGGTATAAAAAGGCTCCCACAATTGTCCAAACCGTTTCACCCAGTCTTTTTCAAAGCTCACAGTCTGCCACTTCCACCTGGCTATCATATCCAGGATCTTATAGATGCGGCCATAATCGCTGCACTTGTTGTACAGTTATGCATGTTACAAAAACATTTATGTCTTATGTTACCAATGCTACATATTCAATTAAACAGTACATTAACTGTAATACTACTTTTGTAGTTTACATAATAGACACATCCTATATTTAACATTTCTTCCATCTTAGGCTTCATTCTCTGCTCTCCTTATTTCCTTTTCGTATAGGCCTAACCTTCCGTGATTTCTACAGATTTTTATATGAATATTGTGACTTTTATATTACATGTTATAGTTTTCTATTTTTTATTGTGATGAAATAAACATTGTGAGTTTTTATCATGTGTGTCCTCCATGGTGGATAAACCATGAAGTATGGAAGGGGTTAATATCCACGGGTCACGTGTCCGTGACCTGGTGTGATTGCCCCACTTATAAATATCCATGTTTCCTTCCTATTATTGAATGACTAAGAGCGCACCTGCACTTGAAACACATTACTCACCTGTGTTCCTGTGTTTTGTCATGTCGGAATAAACAAGCAGTTTTTATACCACAAGAGTTGGATCCTATCCTCCTTCTTTCCATTTGTTACACTGGTGCGGTCCAGCACCTGGATCCGTACTCCATCTGTCTTGGGCGGGGTGAGTTGGACGTACTTCTTTTGTTTGACCTCCTAAAACAACAGCTCCAATCAAGACTAGAATGCATAATTCTGGCAAGTGCCAGATGGGCCAGTGTCTACAGTGCCCCATCTGACACTTATCCGCTATCATTAGAATAAGGGGTCCGTTTTTCTATGCTGGATTACTCCTTTAACAGTGGTAAAATTATAAGTAATATGTAAGTGCATTTGACATAGAAACTGTCCATAAAATATATTTTGCATTCTATTTTTGCATCTTAGAAAACTTATAAAATACAACGATTGGAAACTATCAGGCGATTGCTTTGAAACAAAAAGCCCTAACAAAAGCTGCCAGAGCAATCTAATTCTGCGTAGAAATCCAGCTTCTATGTGAACCTGACATTGGGTGACACATTAATGCCATTCTGTAGCCCAATTAATGAAAACCTCTAGACTATAGACTTCTATTAATTGCTTTTATTTATAACACATGTATTCATTTATGAACTAATATCCACAGTGTGTATGGATTTAATATGTGAATCATATGTATATTATTTATATAGATATATGAATTGTCTTAATTTAATCACATAAATTTCATTATTGCTTTATGAACTACCAGTTTTACAGATTGTGGTGATATGAAAAATAAACGTGGAAAATGCAGCTTGACTTTTACTATTGAACGTTTAGATTTTATAAACATCTGCCATGTATATTATTTTATTTTAATGCTGTTTTATGGCACGGCTTACACTCTGTACAATGAACTTGCTTAGTCATAAGGCATAGCAAACTGATTCCTAAGAAGTATTCAGCATAATGTGCTGCAAATTCTTTAACAAATATTTTAGAGACCAAAATTCAACAAGCCTACAAGTACACCATTCATATCCATCTTGCTGTCAGGCTATTTGGTACCGATAGAATCAGATGTTATGATATGAAAGATATATGAAAGACATGAAACATGGCAAAGCATCCATATTGAATCAAAATGATTCAATTTAAAGGGGTACTCCGGTGAAAACCTTTTTTCTTTTAAATCATAGCATAGCAGATGTATGCTAAGGGCAGCATGGTGGCTTAGTGGTTAGCACTGCAGCCTTGCAGTGCTGGGGCCTTGGGTTCAAATCCCACTAAGGACAACAATAAAAAAAATAAAGACTTATTATTATAATAACTTCAGCAGAGAGCACTGTGCTCGTGATCTCAGCAGAGAGCATTCCAAAAAGAAAATAATTTCCTCTGTAGTATTCAGCAGCTAATAAGTACAGGAAGGGTTAAGATTTTTTAATAGAAATAATTTACAAATCTGTTTAACTTTCCGGAGCCAGTTGATTTAAAATAAGTTTTCACCGGAGTACCCCTTTAATGCATTTTTACCAAGTCAGGAAGTTTGAGAAAGACAGAGTGGAATGTGTGTAGTAATCAAAGTTGATTAGACAAGACAATACCCATGATGTTTCACAAGTCTCCCATGAAACTCATTGTTTGTCATTTTTTACTCCAATGGGGGGTCTGCTCTGTACACCTGGATACAGGTGTGTGAGTGTTGAACAATGGGTTGTATTTGCATTTTATTTATTTGTCTGTATCTATGACCATCTATTTGAGATGCCTGAGAAGTATCAATGACATTGGCCCTCATTTACTATTGCAAACCCATGTTTTGTCGGATTGTGCGCCAGATTCTGTGGCATTTCGCCAGAAATTCTGTCTGTGTTAGAATTTGCACCAGAATTGAAAAACCCCCGACTAACTCTCCATTTTGCTAAGAAAACCCGAAAAAGGGGCATGGCCAACGGGAGATGGGGCATGGTCTCCGAAAAGGGGCGTGTTCCCAACATTTTCACAAAAAAACAACATATTTACTAAGGTTTCCACATAAAATGTGGTGGATTTGAGCCGAGGAAAACCCTACAGATCAGAGCATGTGTAAAAAAAGCAAAGTGTAGGGAAAGTGGTAAATGTAGGGAAACCTTAGTAAATACTGTGGAAAATAAATTGTAGGGAAGTAAAACCCACAAAGAAACCTACACTCCACTCGTAGTAAATGAGGGCCATTGTCTTGTCTTGGATTATGTGTATATAGGTGATAAGGTGGCCACAATAATCCTTTGCGTCTATAACACAATTATAGTAAATTAATGTTTAGCTGTGATGACATGTAACTAGAACATAATTTCCATACACACACCAATCATCATTGGATGACATGATATTTGTTTTGGTGGACCCTTAAGAGAGGAAACAGGTTAAAACAAGGATGAGTGAAACATAGGGGGCACTGAAAAAGATAGCAAAAGAAAGCAACACATATCACCATTACTGAAGTTCCTAGAGGCTACCTGAAGGGGAGGAGCCATGAAGAGCCAG
The DNA here is from genome assembly GCF_029499605.1 of Hyla sarda. NCBI lineage: Eukaryota > Metazoa > Chordata > Amphibia > Anura > Hylidae > Hyla > Hyla sarda. The sequence continues at coordinate 180,984,847 of NC_079193.1, forward strand.
GGGGAGAACTTTGTCCTTTAAGGAATTTCTTCTCTGAAAACTGGTTATTGACTACAGGCATTTACATGGACCCCAGGCAGCCATCTTTCTTTTATCCAGAAGTACAACTATGCCTACACTCGGTAAGATACACAGGTTTCTTATTTGATAAAATGACCTCCTTTTTATTGTGGATCTAATTATGTCATGTAGCTGAGCATACCTGTCTTAAATATAATCTCAATTAGGAAATAGTTTATGAGCCACACCCCTTCTACTGCAGATGAACAGGGCACGTCTTATGTGGAGCAATGCTATCATATTGCATATTAGCATAGTATGATGGGATCTTTCTCTGCTCCACCACATGATATAATAATTCCCACAAGGAAACTTAATTTAAGTCTTCCTATATATCTCTTACTTTATATCTCTTACTTTATATCATGGTCTGTTTATTACTCTTTAATGTTAATCAATTGTAACCAATTAATGTACATATCATTTTTATAATAACTGTTTATTATTGTATTATATTGCAAAGTTACTTCTACCACTACTTCATAGAACTCATATCTAAATATTTTTGTTGACCATAATTCATAATGAGTTATTACCCTGACATTGCATTCACAATAATGCTATTTTTAGATTAATTCTGAAAATCTAATATGTATAATCAAAATAGTTAATATAACGTATTTTCTGGCATATAAGACGACTTTTAAACCCAGGAAAATCTCCAAAGTGGGAGGTCATCTTATACGCCGCGTGTAGGGCAGGTGCTGCGGCGTATCTTATACATATATAAATATTTGCATGCCCATGCTTCTAGCAGTGACCCCATCCCCCTAGCAATGCCAGAGCTCCTATTTGTGAGTGTCAACTATTTTCAGTTTTAGATTTCTAGACAACTGCTTAGAAGAACCCATGGTGCTGATTGTTGAGGCAAGGTCAGATGAGTCTGGGCATTTAAAACCTTTGAGATTGACATCAACTGGTCTTCCGATGATGATTGAGAACAATCCATGACACTGGCAGGTCTCGGCATTGCAAAGGGGGCAGTGCATGCTGTAAATTCTGCAGGGTGCCCAAATTTTTGCAGATGCCATTTTTTTGTTTTCTGTTATTTTCAAAGTGTAAATGATGGAAATAAAATCTACCTTTTGTTGACATATTATAAGAATGTCTAATCTGTAATTTGATGCCTTTTGGAGATTTTTCCATCTTTCCTTGGCTTCTTTATGCACATTAATAAAAATTTTTACCTGGGGTGCCCAAACTTTTGATCCCCACTGTATGTATATGTGTATATATATATATATATATATATATATATATATATATATATATATATATATATATATATATATATATATATTAAAGGGGATGAGTATTTAACTCAGGGCGAGTCCACCACTCCTGGTGTGACGTAGCTTTCAAGGGCCTCTTAGCACTCCGCGGGCATTCTGGGTAGGGGAATATGCAAAGCAGCTCATTACATCACCTTCTCAGGCGATGTTCCCTGGTGTCAGCTTAGCTCCAGTTACGGAATATAAAAAACTGATCGGGATTAATGCCAAGCCAGACTTACTCCCCAAAAGGGAAGTTTCTACCCATCTGCAGACAGCTGTTTCAGGGTTCTTGCCCCTTGTCAGTACAGAGCAGGGGCAAGAACCCCGAGGGGCAAGAACCCCGAAACAGCTGTCTGCAGATGGGTAGAAACTTCCCTTTTGGGGAGTAAGTCTGGCTTGGCATTAATCCCGATCAGTTTTTTTATATTCCGTAACTGGAGCTAAGCTGATACCAGGGAACATCGCCTGAAAAGGTGATGTAATGAGCTGCTTTGCATATTCCCATATATATATATATATATATATATATATATATATATATATATATTTACATATATATATATATATATATATATATACATATATATTTATATTTATTTATTACCTGTATTGCTCTTTCTAGGAGAGGGGAGAATGGCTTCAGAGCGTAAAGCGAGTTCTTTGTGGCTGGAGGAAAGAAAAAGTTAATCGACTCCAGAGACTGTTCTGTCTTGTAGGTGAGCTCTTCATCCCGAGCCCGAAGAGTCCATTGTGAGAATCATCTATAATAGTTCTTCTAAAGACCATCCTGTAAGTCTGCCACCAACTTACTGGTATTCTTGTGTTTATGGACAGCACATGAAGGGTCTATATCAGACAATTGTCTGTGCCATCTGTGAAGGATCTAGAAAAAGCCTAGAAACCTCAGAGTTCTGAGGAACACTGCGCAAGGGATTCAAAGAAACCAAGACCACTTAAATGTCCTTCTTGGCTGGTGAGAGATGGAGTTATAGACTGAGAGTCTATTCTGAATCCTAGAGATTGCTGGATGTATTCGGTATTAAATCTAATTTGTCCAGATTGATAATCCAGACTAGATCTGAAACTAGGTGTAAGGGTCCGGACTGGCGGCTGGTGAGGACACTGGAGGTGGATCCTCTGTGCCAGAGAGGCGATGACGCGGTTCATACTGGGGAATCGGTTCTAAGCAGTTATTGGAGTTCACCAGAGCCCGCCGCAAAGCGGGATGGACTTGCTGCGGCGGTAAATACCAGGTCGTGTTCCCCAGTAGCGACTCGACCCCTCTGGCAGCTGAGACTGGCGCGGTACACCAGAACTAAACAGAGGCAAGGTCAGACGTAGCAGAAGGTCAGGGCAGGCAGCGAGGTTCGTAGTCAGGGGCAACAGCAGGAGGTCTAGGTACACAGGCTTGGGAACACACTATAACGCTTTCACAGGGCACAAGGCAACAAGATCCGGCAAGGAAGGGAAGGGGAAGTGAGTATTTATGTGTAGGGAGGTGATTACACTGATTGGGCCAGGCACCAATTAGCGGTGCACTGGCCCTTTAAATCTTAGAACATCGGCGCGCGCGGGCCCTAGGGAGCGGGGCCGCGCGCGCCTGGACGAGACATCCACAGGAGGAGGAGGGTGAGTAGAACAGGGCGCGTCCCCGCCAGCATGAACATAGCAGCGCTCGTGGTCAGAGACAGAGACCAGAGCGCTGCTGTTAGCATAACGCTGTGAGCGCTCGGCATTACAGTACAGTACCCTTAGGTCTCCCCCTCTTTTTGGAGCCCAGGAACCTATGGATGAGCTCCTTGTCGAGGATATTGTCCTTGGGCTCCCAAGACCTCTCTTCGGGACCACAATTTTCCCAGTCAACAAGAATTTTTTTTTTTACCTCTGACAACCTTGGAGGCGAGAATTTCTTTTACCGAAAAGACATCAGAGGAGCCAGAGACAGGAGCAGGAACGGTGACCTTGGGGGAAAAGCTGTTAAGAATGAGAGGTTTGAGAAGGGAAACATGAAAGGAAGGTGGAGCTTGTAGGAGACAGAGTTGATTTGACTTTTGACTCTAAATGGCTCGAGGTAACGTGGACCCAGCTTGTAGCTAGGGACACGAAACCGAATATATTTGGCAGAGAGCCACACTTTGTCACCAGGGGCAAAGACAGGAGGAGTTCTCTTCTTATCCGTATGTCTCTTCATTCAATAAGAGGCCAGTGAGAGCGACTTTTGAGTGTCTTTCCAAATCGAGGAAAAATCCCGGGTCAATTCATCTACGGCAGGAACTCCAGATGAAGTGGGAATGGGGAGGGGGGGGGAAGCAGGTGACGGCCGTACACCACAAAGAACGGAGACTTGGCAGATGACTCAGAGTCTTTGAAATTGTACGAGAATTTAGCCCAGGGTAACAGGTCGACCCAATTGTCTTGGCGATTGTTTAATCATGGCAGTCAACTGCGACAGCTGTTGTCCTTTTTGGGCAATCTGCTGGGACTGCTGGGCAACCACAGAGGTGAGGTCAGCGAAGCTTGGCAGCGGCACCTCAGCGGGATCCATGGCTGGATCTACTGTCAGGGTCCGGATTGGCGGCTGGTGAGGACACTCGAGGGGGATCCTCTGTGCCAGAGAGGCGATGACGCGGGTCGTACTGGGGAATCGGTTCTAAGCAGTTACTGGTGTTCACCAGAGCCCGCCGCAAAGCGGGATGGACTTGCTGCGGCGGTAACTACCAGGTCGTGTTCCCCAGTAGCGACTTGACCCCTCTGGCAGCTGAGACTGGCGCGGTACACAAGGACTAAACAGAGGCGAGGTCAGACGTAGCAAAAGGTCAGGGCAGGCAGCGAGGTTCGTAGTCAGGGCCAACAGCAGGAGGTCTAGGTACACAGGCTTGGGAACACACTATAACGCTTTCACAGGGCACAAGGCAACAAGATCCGGCAAGGAAGGGAAGGGGAAGTGAGTATTTATGTGTAGGGAGGTGATTACACTGATTGGGCCAGGCACCAATTAGCGGTGCGCTGGCCCTTTCAATCTAAGAACATCGGCGGGCGCGGACCCTAGGGAGCGGGGCCGCGCGCGCCGGGATGAGACAGACACAGGAGGAAGAGGAGGTGGGTGAGTAGAACGGGGCGCGATCCGCGAGCGGGTCTGACCCGCCACGCGGATCGCGTCCCCGCCAGCATGAACACAGCAGTGCTCGCGGTCAGAGACAGAGACCGGAGCGCTGCTGTTAGCCGTGGGTACCGGAGCGCTCGGCGTTACACTAGGTAATTCTGACAACTGTAGAGAACTGGCAAGGATCTGCCAGAGGTCAGGTATAGGATAACTCTTATTACCAGTCACCTGAAAATCACCACCATAGCAGTAATGATCAGTCAGTGGTCAGGTATGGGATAACTTATCTCCAGTCACCTGACAATCACCACCATAGTGGTAATAACTTTGGCAAATGGGATTGATGTTATGCCAAAGGGAAGTCCTCTGAATTGAAGGTGATGCAAAATTCCTTGGATTCTTACTGCAATTCAAAGAAAGCTTCTGTGCACTGGCTTTTTCCCTACATAAAGGCCCTAGGCCCATAGATGTGGGTGGTACCTCCCATAAACATAAGTATTACCCTTGGTCTGCACTAGCTGAATTCATTTTAAGCCCCTTTGGACAATTTAACAATTTCCATATCGGCTTCAGGAGACAACCAGAGCCTTTTCAGGCTTTTTTAAATTAGCCATATAAGACTGGTGAGGCCTTCTACCCACATAAAGGCCCTAGGCCCATAGAAGTGGATGGAGTCTCCCACAAACAGCAGACTGACCCTCTGTCTGCACTAGCTGAATTCATTTTTCAAGTTTTTCCAGAAAGAAATACAGTCATGGTTGTAAATGTTGGCACCCCTGAAATTTGAAAGTATTTCTCACAGAAAAGGATTGCAGTAAAACATGTTTTGCTATACAGTATCTAGTGCAGTATAGGCAATTATTAAATATCAAAGTAGAGATTGTTAGGTATGCCTTGCATATACAAGTTTTATTTCTAGGTTTGCAGAGAGTGAAGGAAGAATCTCATCACTGCATTTGCTTTGAGTAACATCTAAGTGCAGTAAGGGACATATATCATTTACTTTCCACTCACTTACACTATAGAGTATCATATTGTATGTATCACACCTGTCTCCTTTCCCTTTCAGCTCTTGCACACAGCAAAGAACAGTGTCGGACCCAATCATTGGACAATCTGCTCACAGAAGTCATTATCAGTGGGATCAGTTGTATAACTGTAGCTGATCGATATATGGCCTCACCTGCAGACACAGGATTTCAGAATAGAAAAGACATAGGAGATTTATAAAAACCTGTCCAGAAGAAAAGTTGCTGAGTTGCCCATAGCAACTAATCACATCGCTTCTTTCATTTCTGAAAAGGCAGGGCTCAAGTCCAGCAAAGAATGTGTAGGAACTGAGTTCCTGCACTTTTTCACAGCAGGGACATCATTACCATCAGCAGGAGTCCTGCAGGACCAACCCTTATGTGAGTTCCCACACTTTTCTTTCCACAACTTGAAAACGCCTCAAAAAATGAAAGAAGTGATCTGATTCGTTACTATGGGCAACTTTTACTTTAGACAGGTTTTCATAAATGTCCCCCATAGTGATAAGCAAGGAGCTGAGCGGGAAGGCAAGGCGGGAAGGGAAGTAGGCGGGATAACCCTGAATCACTTGCAGCGTGCGGCCTATCAGCAGCCAGTCACCCCTGTAATGTCACAGCCCTTTTGCAGCTCGTCATATCATTCATTACACTGCATACAGATAGGACAGATATCGCTGTGTGTGTGAGTGTTACACAGAAAAGCTCATTCCAGCAGCGTTTCACATCCTAGTCACATCAGCAATCTGGTGGATAAAGAGCAGTGTTTTCTTCACTGAAAATGATTTTTACTGCAGCTGCAGGCATTAAAGGGGTTATCCAGGAAAAAACTTTTTTTTTTTTATATATATATATCAACTGGCTCCAGAAAGTTAAACAGATTTGTAAATTACTTCTATTAGAAAATCTTAATCCTTTCAGTACTTATGAGCTTCTGAAGTTAAGGTTTTAGGATTAAGATTTTTTAATAGAAGTAATTTACAAATCTTTTTAACTTTCTGGAGCCAGTTGATATATAAAAAAAAGTTTTTTCCTGGATAACCCCTTTAACCTCCCAGTGACTTTCTTTGGCATAGTATTACAGAGAGGGGCAGATAGCTGTGTGTTGCCTCATACATTTCAACAAGCTGTCTCAACTTCATAAACCTTAGCAGAGGAGGCAGGAATAATTTTTGTGTGCAATTCAGTGTCTTTGTTCCACAAAAAATCATCTACTGGTTATACTAGTCTGTAGACGGTAGAATACCAAGCAGTCCATTCCTAATTGTCTTTGAAAGAGTGCAATTTTGGCTGCAGCACTGTTGTGTACTGCTGGTGTTTTACAAAAATACGTTTTTTTAAGGGTACTGTAGCGCATTTTTCTGCCCTCATAAGTGCATACCGCATATGTACATCTAAGTAGTGTACTATTTTTTACCTGTTAATCTGTCAAGGGCCTACATACTGTGAAAGGACAGACAAAAGTACTCACCAGCTGGTGTTTAACAAAAATACAGAGTTTTTTTAACGTACTATAGCGCATTTTTCTGCCCTCATAAGTGCATACCACATACATACATCTAAGTAGTGTACACTTTTTTACCTGTTAATCTTTCAAGGGCCAACATACTGTGAAAGGACAGACAAAAGTACTCACCGGCTGGTGTTTTACAAAATACTGAGATTTTAGGCGTACTGTAGCGCATTTTTCTGCCATCATAAGTGCATACCGCATACGTACATCTAAGCAGTGTACTATTTTTTACCTGTTAATCTGTCAAGAGCCTAGATACTGTGAAAGTCCAGGCAAAAGTACTCACCGGCTGGTGGTGTACTCAGATACTTTGTTAAGTGTACTGTAGTGCATTTTTCTGCCCTCATAAGTGCATACCACATACTTACAACTAAGTAGTGTACTATTTTGTATTTCTTAATCTGTCAAGGGCCTAGATACTGTGAAAGGACAGCAAATAGTACACACCTGCGCCTTTTCTAGACAAATACGGTTTTAAGCGTAGTGAGGCGTATTGTACTCCCCTCATATACACAATAAGTATGTCAGGCAGAGCAGTGCCAGGACATGCACAGAGGAGTGGCAGAGGCCTAAATTCATCAGGCACAGGCAGTGGTCACAGCAGAGTAGGGGTGTGTGGCAGCCGGAGTCGCAGTGAGAGGTCTGAGCTCCCTGTGTCAGCTAGCAGTCGTATCGCGACCAGCAACCCAGCAGCCATGATTTATCGGTTCACTCGGTCATCCACTTCATCCCAAGTGAGGTTCACTGGGTCATCCACTTCATCCCAAGTGACATCTGACATCCCCAGTCAACAGTCGGTGGGTTCTTCACACTCAACCCTCAGATGGAATGGCCCTCATGCTGCTGCTGCCACCTCAAGGCTCTGTCATTGTGCTGCTCTATGGTATCCTCATGCTAATGCTATCACCTCCACGCTTTGTCATTGTGCCACCATATGGTCTCCTTATGCTGATGCTACCACCTCCAGGCTCTGTCATTGTGCTGCTCTATGGTCTCATAATGCTGATGCTGCCACCTCCAGACTCTCTCATTGTGTTGCTCTATGGTCTCCTCATGCTGATGCTACTGCCTCCCCGCTCTGTCATTGTGCCACCATATGGTCTCCTCATGCTGATGCTACCCCCTCCAGGCACTGCTATTGTGCCGCCATATGGTTTCCTCATGCTGATGCTGCCACCTCCAGGCTCTCTAATTGTGCAGCTCTATGGTCTCCTCATGCTGATGCTACCACATCCAGGCTCTCTCATTGTGCTGCCATGGATACTGCAAAATATAATTAAGGTACTGGTCCCCAGTTTCAGAAATTCCTTGCATTAGGGTCACTTTCAGGACTCCTGATGCCACCTCCAGGCTGTGCCATTCAGCCACTATATGGTATCCTCATGCTTCAGCCACCTCCAGGCTGTGTCATTCAGACACTATATGGTCTCCTCATGCTTCAGCCACCTACAGGCTGTGGCATTGAACCACTATATGGTCTCATCATGCTTCAGCCACCCCCAGGCTGTGCCATTCAGACACTATATGGTCTCTCTATGCTGCCACAAACTCCAGGCAGTCATTCAGCCACTATATGGTCTCCTCATACTTATGCCACCTCCAGACTCCATTGTGCTGCCATGTGACTCCTTGTTAGATTTGGTCCTTTGTACCCACACGCCTGGAACTCTAAAACTTGGGAGTTAAAAGTTCAATTTCAAAATCCTCAATTTCAATTTCAAAATCTTAAATTTCTTTTTAAAATTCTTAAACTTCAATGGTCTCCTTATGCTTTTGCCAACTCCACGCTGTGCCATTTAGACGCTATATGATCTCTTCATGCTTTAGCCACCTCCCGGCTGTGTCATTCAGCCACTATATGGTCTCCATATTTTGACTGTGTATTGTAGGAAACATGTGGGTATCCTTGAGTTACTTTCCGGGCATTATTTCCATGTTGATACCAGACCAGTAATAAAAGGAATATTGCCAAGGACTAGCAGAAGCAGGGAAATGTGGATACTGACCACCGGCTGTTGGAATTGACTGACTATCCCAGGTGGTAGATTTACCATTTTCAAGTTCCCCAGTTCCAGTAGGCTTTAAGTCATTAATTCTTTGTTGTGGTTCTTCACTTGCAGAATCAAGTTGTATCATGTTTTCCTTTTCCTCCGATGAGCTAATGTCACTATAACCCACAATTCTCACATTGTCATCTAATGAAGGATCCTTTTCTTCAGAGAAAGTATGTATCATTTTATTATTTTGAATGTCAGGTGGTATTCTGATTATAAAGGAATTTTGGAATCTGGGACACAGGTAAACATAAGTATTTTTAAGTGTACTGTAGCACATTTTTTCTACCCTCATAAGTGCAGAGCACATATTGTTAGGATTCGGCAGGCTGGATGTGGATCCTCTGTGTCAGTGAGGGATAGGCGTGGACCGTACCGGTGGACCGGTTCTAAGCTGCTACTGGTATTCTCCAGAGCCCGCCGCAAAGCGGGATGGTCTTGCGGCGGCGGTAACTACCAGATCGTGTTCCCCAGTAGCGACTCGACCCCTCTGGCAGCTGAGACTGGCGCGGTACACAAGAACTAAACAGAGGCAAGGTCAGACGTAGCAGAAGGTCAGGGCAGGCAGCGAGGTTCGTAGTCAGGGGCAACAGCAGGAGGTCTAGGTACACAGGCTTGGGAACACACTATAACGCTTTCACAGGGCACAAGGCAACAAGATCCGGCAAGGAAGGGAAGGAAGGGGAAGTGAGTATTTATGTGTAGGGAGGTGATTACACTGATTGGGCCAGGCACCAATTAGCGTTGCGCTGGCCCTTTAAATCTTAGAACATCGGCGCGTGCGGGCCCTAGGGAGCGGGGCCGCGCGCCGGGACGAGACAGCCACAGGAGGAGGAGGGTGAGTAGAACAGGGCGCGTCCCCGCCAGGTCGTATCCACCGGTAACGGCTCAACCTCGCTGACTGCTGAGAAGGCGTGGGACAGAAGGAATAGACAGAGGCGAGGTCAGACGTAGCAGAAGGTCAGGGCAGGCGGCAAGGTTCGTAGTCAATGGTAATGGCAGAAGGTCTGGAAACACTGGTATGGCAATCACAGGAAACGCTTTCACTATGCACAATGGCAACAAGATCCGGCAATGCAGGAAAGGGGAAGTGAGGTTATAAAGGCGTGGAGCAGGTGGAAGCTAATTACACTGATTGGGCCAGGCACCAATTAGTGGTGCACTGGCCCTTTAAATCTTAGAGAGCTGGCGCGCGCGTGCCCTAGAGGGCGGAGCCGTGCGCGCCAGGACGTGACAGCCGGGGACCGGGACAGGTAAGTGGATTGGAATGCTATCCGCTAGCGGGCGCGTCCCGCTATGCGAATCGCATCCCCGTCGGCAGTGTCAGTGCAGCGCTCCCGGTCAGCGGGTCTGACCGGGGCGCTGCAGAGAGGAGAACGCCGCGAGCACTCCGGGGAGGAGCAGGGACCCGGAGCACTCGGAGTAACACATACCTACATCTAAGTAATTTTGCACCTGTTAATTTGTCAAGGGTCCATATACTGTGAAAGGACAGCCAATATACACACCTGCTGCTGTTCTTGACAAATACTGTTTTAAGTGAAGTGAAGCGTTTTAAGTGAAGTGAAGGCAGAGTAGTGAAACTTCAATTTCAAATTCCTTAATTTCAATTTCAAAATCTTAAATTTTAATTTAAAAATAATAAATTTTAATGGTCTCCTCATGCTGCTGCCAACTCCAGGCTGTGCCATTCAGACACTATATTGTCTCCTCATGCTTCAGCCAACTCCAGGCTGTGTCATTCAGGCAATATATTGTTTACTGATGCTGCTGGGCCTGTTCCTGGGAATAAAAATTTTGTTATGATAGCACTAGCTACCCAAATTCTTCAGTTTAAATTTCATAATTCATCTTTTAATCTTAGGGATTGTAAAGCCCTAGTGTCTTCTCATGCTGCTGCCAACTCCAGGCTGTGCCATTCAGACACTATATGGTCTCCTCATGCTTCAGCCAACTCCAGGCTTTGTCATTCAGCCAATATATGGTTTAATGATGCTGCTGGGCCTGGGCCTGGTCTTAAAAATGTTTATGGTAGCACTAGCTACCATAAATCTTCAATTTAAATTTCAAAATTCCTCTTTTAATCTTAGGGATTGGGAAGCCCTAGTTTCTACTCATGCTGCTGCCAGCTCCAGACTGTGTCATTCAGCCACTATATGGTCTCCTCATGCTGCCAACACCTCCCCACTGTGTCATTCAGCCACTATATGGTCTCCTCATGCTGCCAACACCTCCACGCTGTGTCATTCAGCCACTATATGGTCTTCTCATGCTGCCAACAACTGTACGCTGTGTCATTCAGCCACTATATGGTCTCCTCATACTGCCAACACCTCCACGCTTTGTCATTCAGCCACTATATGGTCTCCTCATGCTTCAGCCTCATCCAAGCTGTGTCATTCAGCCACTATATGGTCTCCTCATGCTGCCAACACCTCCACGCTGTGTCATTCAGCCACTATATGGTCTCCTCATGCTGCCAACACCTCCATGCTGTGTCATTCAGCCACTATATGGTCTCCTCATATCGATGCCACCTCCAGGCTCTGTCATTGTGCTGCTCTGCAGCAGTGATTCTAAAAGCGATGCCTGTAATCTGCTTGTCATACTGAATAACAGTATTATTTCACTACTCTAGCACACTCCATATGCGTGTTAGAACACAACAACGTGTTCTACACCCCTATTGAGGCTCTCTGTAGGCCAGAAACAGACGTTTTTTATATAGATTCGCCACAAATAAATTTGGATCGAATCAAATTTTTACGAAAAATTCAACGAATCATCGCAATCGAATTTTTCAAACGTTCGCTCTTCTCTAGTGATAACGTAATCATGTCGTTCACAGTAAGTGAGGTGATAAACAACAGATCACTTCCTGTCACACATTTAGCACTGTAATTTGTTAATGCCCAGAGTTATTGACATGGCATGCTGCGGTGGTTTGGTGATGCCCCTGTGGAGTTTGTGCTTCTAAGGAAAAATATATTTATAAGTCTGCAAACGGCCATCAGCAAAGACAAAGGTATATGTCACCTATGTTTCTAATTCACTACACAGCAAGTTGGACTGTGTGCTTTCAAATGACAGAGTTGAATTTCAGTCCCTGGCTTTAACTCTAAACATATCCTGTTTTTTTCTGAATAAGCTCCTATGCCTCCATGGTTATAGACTACAAACAATGCATGCATCTAGTCTGATCCTACAGTCATACATTACTCCACTCCACCTGCCCCCTCTCCCTTACAATGTCTATAGGAATTATTCAAACTTTATTCATTATACGCTACCTTTTTGATTTTTAACCAGAAATATCTAATTTAATTGTGACTTACTTGATTATTACTTGCTTTCAAGTAATAATAATCAATATCTTTTGGAGCTGTGTAATTAATGTATTAGGCTTCTTTACTTACTATCAGTATAAGATGGCACAAACAGTTATATTTTTGTTTATGTTGTACAGTGTAAACAGGCTGGTTAGCATATAGTTGTAATGCAGCCTACAAGGCACTTTAATAACTTTGACTTCTTGACAAGCCATATTCATTAATCTTACATTTCAGCTATCCATGAATTATAAGCCTTTCCAGCTTAGTGAATCGACCACTTGACAGGGTCATGCTAACAATTCAAAGTGTGCTCTTTGCTGGTATTTGAAAGCAAAGGTACTGACCTCTCAATCCTTAATTTTAAAGACAAAAGAGATCCAATCATGATTTATCAATGCAGGTGCAGAACACGGGTACAAACACTGTGGCCTCCAGCTTTGATTTAATTGCTGGTGATGTAATTGAAACTTCACGACAGTAAAGCCTCCAGGCTCATGGTAAACAAACACAAGAATGGAATAATTGGATCAATGGCCTAATATAACATTATAACATAAAAGGATGGCTAGGTAAAGCCCCCATGAGCTAAATATGACAGCAGAACCTCCACAGCAATATTTCTTCTAATTACTAGGGAGTTGTAACTTTATTACTTTTCTGTTGATATAACTGTATGAGGCCTTTCTTTTTACAGGACAATATTTTAAGGGCCCTTTTGAGGTACAAATACATTTGTTATTAATTTATCTTATGGAGAAATGCAGAAGAAAGATTGATCCTGACATTTTTTATGTTAATCATTAACCAGTGAAGAAAAGGTATAAAATTTATTGTACTGGTGGTTAGAGTTACATGTATACCTTTTTTGTTTGTGTAAAAACAACATTAGACCTTTGTTTTGTAGTCAGCCTGGGGGCTTCTGTTAGGTCTGCTACTGCCTCAGAAACCAATCAGTGTCTCAGAAATGCATTAGGGGCACCAATTGGATGACAGTGGGAACCACCTCCTTTAGTCTGACTACATAGAAAGGCATCTACTTAAAAGCTAGAGTTGTTTGGTACAGTTGACACCTTCTGCTGGTGGTGTGAGCACATTTCCTGTGCACTTACCATCCCCTTGTGATAGATTTATGGCACTTTGTAAAAAAAATAAAAAAAAGGCTTAAAAGCATACTAGAAAGCTCCTAACTTAACTGCAAGTTCATTATGGACTTTGACTTTTTTTTTTAGCCAATATCAAAGTTAGAGCTAAGATGAAGACATGTATGAGTTATCTTTAGAAAGTTACTATCATTATAACCCAATCCTGTTTTAGCCAAAGGGAAATTAAAACAATAAAAATAACAGCACAGTATACTGCATCAAACTGCACATGTGGTTAGATATCACTGAAAACACAACAAAAACACAAACTGGTTTAAATCCTTCAAAAATCAGAAAGTTCAATAAAGCAATGTGTACATGTGTAAATTTCCATTCAACAAACAAAGCACATTTGGCCATAATAAAAATCACTTACAGTTTTTACATGTTTTTTTAAATTTTTATTGCAGTTGATCACCAGCATGCTGTGATTTCAGAAACCACAACATGTTCTAAAACCACTTCAAATCGATATGGGAACTAACACTTACTAATGCTAGCCCTAACACTGTATACCTGCCTTGATAAAATACCATGAATCATGCCCTTGTCTACCAATGAAGAATTAAAATAAGAGAATTGTTTGTTTTACATAGTTAGATAGTTAATATGATTGAAAAAAGACCAAATATTTGTCAAGTCCATATAAGACCTATAATTTTACTGTGTTAGTCCAGAGACAAATAAAATCCCTATGAGGCAAACCAATTTGCCCCATATTGGGGGTTACACGCCCTCTGATGAAGCTCCCAACAGTAAAACATGCATTGGGGTTGGCATATATGGATCAGGCTCCATACATTGCATTAGGTTTATCTTTCCTTGGGTTGGTTCTTGTCAATGTTTTTTGTACCTGTTCATGTTACCTTGATGTTGATGCATAGCCCTATAGCAGTATATGTTCATTTGGCTTCCTATTACTCTAGGTCAATGCCTGTGTACTTCTATTCTTTATTACTTCTATGCCGTGGGATCCATTGTTTTTTGTCCATTTCCATTCATACCATTCAGTATGTGTTTTGGTTTCTACATCATTTTAATATATTTCCATATTTTGTTCAAGATAATATAGAATGCTTTGATCTCAAATATCTGAGTTAGTTGTTTGTACTTTTTCTATTAGCTTGTGTATCATATTATTTAGGCACACATTATTATACCATGTGTTTTTGGTATTAATTTTCTTGTTGGTGATTTATTATTTTATGAATCCAATTATAACAATCAGAATAAATCCCATAATCCTCATTCCATTTCTAGAAACCTAGTACCCAATACTTGTAATGTCATGTATATCTAAAACGTGTTCAGCAAATTAACCATCAGACCATTTTGTGGCAGAGATTAATAGTCTCACTGATCGTACAGTAGAGATCATGCAGCTGTGTCTTTTTTAAGGTAGCATAGATGTACAGCATTCAACATCCCTCAATCTTTAAATAAGGCTTCTGGCATTAGTACTTTTGTACTAACACTCTAGTACTGTAGTATTATTATTATTTCCCTATTAATTGTTTTTATTTCTCCCTTCACTCCAACCCCCTCACCCATCTGCCCCCACCCGGCCTTATGTACCACTATTTGCCCTTATCCTCACCCTAGTTTAAACACTACTCTTATCTTCCAGCAATTTTCTCCCCGACAGTGATGCTACATACTACTGTGTATAGGAACTAATACAATGCATAGTATAACTATGTAACACTTGGATGCATGATGATAACTCACCATACAATAGAAATTCCCTTAAAACCCTCCACCAGTAAGAAACTACAAGTCAAATGCAATCTCATGCAATTATAATACAATTACCATTACTTTATTGTTTACATAAAAATAACATCTCCAAAATATGAGGTGTAACCAGAAACTCACCATAAGATAGCTGCAGACACACAACAAAACAAAAAAAAAAGTGGTTAGTAGACGAAATGCATACCTGGTAAAGGTAGAAACAGTCTGCATGTCTCATAAAGACCCCTAGGTAATCTATTGTACTGGCCTTACTTCATGGATTACAAAATCAGTATTAACAATTTGTCACCATTATAGCTATCTTACCTATGTTGGTGTGCAGCATACATCACCCCAACATGCATTTTTCAGTATTTTTTCCAAAGGGGTGTCAAGAAGTATATCCCTAAAGAAAGAACTGCCAAGCGTATGTAAGGGTGGTGTATGTTGCACGTTGTGTCACCTACCGACATGGTAAAGATATCTATTATGGTAATAAATTGTTAATACTGATTCTATAACCCATGCAGTTAGGATGGTTCAGTTCAATGAATTACCAAGGGGTTTACATACATTGCCAAGAGCTTCTGCCTACACAATAAATGGAGCTCTTGCCATGCATGAGGATCACTCCTTCCATCGCCAGGGGCATTTGTCCCCTATTATGGGAATCAGTGGTGGTCCCAGTGTTTGGACCCACAATGATCACCTAGTTATCCCCATCCTATGGATAGAGGATAACATTAAATTGTGGCATACTCCTTTAGGTATTAAGATGTAGCATACAATCTTTATGATGAAACAATTGCCGCTAGTAGCCAATGCTAAAAAACAAACAAAAAAAAAAACATAATTTTGATAACATATTATAGAAATAAGAAAATTCTATAATATGGAACAGTGTTAGAAAGCTACCATTTTTTTAAATGTGATAATAGGAATGCACTATTTTTTTTTTTTTTTTTATCAGATAGAGGTTTTTCATTGCAGCAATGTGACTTTTTCCTGTACTTAATGGAGGTCACAGCTTTTGAACCCGTACTATACCCCCATTGCCTAAGATGTAATAAACTTTTTAATTTAGGAAAATGAAAAACATTTTTGTTGTAAAGCAATATTGCTGCATTCGCTTACTATATCAGATCATCAGTTTCTTATATTTGTATTTATTCTTATATTTGTATTTACAGCTGTTTTATTCATCTGTATGCAGAAGATATTGTCCTGTAATTACTTAATTGCTCAAATAATGTAGATGATAAAACAATATTTGTTTGTTGCAATGTGGATTCCTTTCTTTCTTTTCCTTTTTTTTTTCTTTAAAATGAAGACATGCAAAACAGAGCCCAGAGATTCAATTTACCAGAGCGCTGATACAAAGTAATTTTAACAGGTTTCTCACATCACTCTGTAAGAAAACAACCGTATGGGGAGAAAACTTTACACCTGCATCTTAAGGCCATAGGGAACAGTTGGTGATTTTATCAATCTAACATAATTATTTGATCATGGTATGATCAAAGTATATCATGAAGGACTGAACACATATATCCAGGATAGTCAGCTGGGGTTAACAGATGAAACTCTGATGGTGTTCAAAAGTGATTATCTCTAGTAATTTTCATTAGGAGAATCTTTGATCCTCGCCTAGTGCCCCCTTAGGTAGTTGTCAGCCTGATCATAAAAACTCAAAGAAGATCTTAGTTCTTAGTCACACTATGTCCAAGTGGATTTGGCATTTTATCTCTATTCTCATAGTTACATAGTGAAGTTTTCACTTATCATCACGGAATGCAATAAAGCAAATAAGTATGAAAGATGAAAATGGGAGCATTATGATAAGTAGTAGTACATATTATGACTAGTACCCTGCAGTAGTTCTTATTTAATGTCATTATATCCCATCACACCAAAAGAAAAGCTATTTCTGTAAAAAAAGTGCACACCCAAAAGAACATTCAAATGTAATATCTTTATTGTAAAAAAACACATACTACAAAAAATTGCTAAAAGATATTAGTAAACACAAGGGCAGTAAAAAACAATTAAAGCAGAGCGCAACATGGGAGAGGGGCCATGAACTCCCTCTCTCCACTATCCTGTCCTCCAATAATAAAGTGTAACAATAGCTGCTAGTCCAAAGTGACACAGTGCCTCCTGTATAACATAAAGGTAAGTGCATAAATAAATGATCACCAGAGTGCACAAATTGTATAGGACATAAAAGCATGAAGGATAGAAAACCACAAACTGAGGAGCAGCTAGGCGTACTATGCAGGACAGGATACCAAAGGACCCCATGCGTTCCGTCACTAGTGGTGACTTCCTCAGGGGTGAAACCCAGAACCCCGCTCTCATACTTACTGATACTGCAGAGTCCGGCAGCGGGTGTGCAGGGGCAGTGGCGGAGACGACATGTGCGAGGAGTGGCCTCCCAGCCAGTGGCCAGGGAGCCAATGCGCTCGCTCCCACCTGTTTGATTGACAGGCAGGGAGCGAGTGCAGTGTAAATTAATTAGGACTGCCCAGCCGCAATTGGTCCGAATTCAGGCGTGACATCACGCCGTGCTGCAGTCGGTAACTGGGAGGGAGACCTTTAGTGGCTGGTTTTCAAACGTAAAAATCACCCTGATAAAGAAAAAAATAAATAATGAAAATATATTACAGATATGTTGTAGTACATAATAAAGTTGGTGACAGTGCCCATTTAAGGACTCTAATTTTATGTTTGCATGTTCGTTTTTTCCTCCTCACTTTCTAAATTATCATAACTCTTTTATATTTTTATCCACAGACGAGTATGAGGGCTTGTTTTTTGTGCGACCAGTTGTGCTTTGTAATGAAATCACTCATTTTACCATACAATGTATGGCACAACCAAAAAAATACTATTTGTATGGTGATATTGAAAAGAAAACCACAATTTAGCAATTTTGCAATTTTACGGCAGTATCATGGCTCATATTTTGTGCTGTGATCTGTACTTTTTATTGATACCACATTTACGTATATAAATCTTTTAATACATTTTTTATAAATTTGTTTTTAATATTATGCAACAAAAAAAGCTGCAATTTTTTGCATTTTTTTTACGTTTATGCCATTCACCGTATGGGATCTTTAACATTATATTTTGATAGTTTGGACATTTACGCATGTGGCAATACCAAATATGTTTATAATTTTTTTTATTTACACTTTTTGGGGAAAAAATGGGAAAAAGGGACATTTTAAATTTTTATTGGGGAGGGGATTTTTCTAAATTTTTTTTTACATTTTCTTTACTTTTTTTACTTTTTTTTTTTTTTTTTTACACTTTTTATGTCCCCATAGGGGACAATCTATATCAATCGCTTGATTGCTAATAGAGTTCAGTGCTATGCATAGGGCATAGCACTGATCAGTATTATCGGCGATCTGCTCTGGTTGCTTGATCTCAGACCAGAGCAGAAGACCCCTAGAGATGGAAGGAGGCAGACGAGAGGAACTCTGCACGATCAGATCCCCGCGGCAGCGCTGCGGGCGATCCGATCATCCATTTTTCTGACCGCACTGTCACAGATACCGTGATCTGTATTGAACACGGCATCTGAGGGGTTAATGGTGGACAAAAGCGTGATCGCTCATGTCTACCATTACCAGCAGGTCCCTGACTGCTGATAGCAGCGAGGACCTGCCGTGCATAATGCGAGCACCACCCCGATGCTTGCGGTCATGTACAGAACGTAAATGTACATCTTGGTGCGTTAAGTACCACCGCATCATGACATACATTTACGTCCTGCCTCGTTAAGGGGTTAAGTAAAGTAGTTAAGGAAGGTAAGGAAAAAGAGTATATACCACTGTATCTCTGCTAAGCATATAGATAGAGATAGAGATAAGCAAATTAGTACTAACTGATTTTGCTCTAAATTTCCCTAGAATTTTGGATTTGTCTTAATATGAATTTGTTGGTACTTGTTTTAAAAGGTAAGCATTCTTACGGCCGTAGACTGAGCAGCAAGACAAACACTACATGCCTTGCTGCTCAGTTCACAGGTGGAGGGGAGGGGCAAGTCTGTATATAGTGTTGTTTACTCCGATGTTTGTGAAGCATATAGTGTAAAGGAGCACCCAATAGCATGAAGCAGACACTGCATATATACCCCAACAGCTATCCAGCAGTATCTGCAGCTCTTAGATGTACATACAACTGACAGATTGAAGAGCACGTGGCCCAGCAAATGTAGTGAGTGCAAGTAATCCATGTATGTTCTCAGAAGACATCCTGTCTACTGATGGGAGTCTCTTCCCTGTACAAAACTGAATAAGCCATTGATTCTGAAACAAATCTGATTGGACCAAATCTCCCCTAAATTAAATTTAAAATGTTCTCCCATCTCTGTTATGTGATCATACAAAGCTGAAACAGCTTGTACTAAGTTTGCAAAACAGGAGAACTAAGGGGGACATTCATCATTGTAGGTGTAAGTAAAGCATTTTTCTACACCTTTCTTGTGTGTGCTGGAAATGTGTAGGAGCAATACACTACTGTGGTAGTGCATCTAAATTTATGTATTACTCTATATGTTACAAATCCACACCTTTCATCGGGTGTAGGATGCCATTGTGGCACTTGTAGTCTGCTGCAGGCATCCCCCATTACGTGCATTTTATGCTGGGGATTGCACTTAGTCACAGGCCACAAGCGCAGGGTCTCCTCCCCCCCAGCAAAAATGCACAACTGCATTTCATTTGGGGTTGAGCACCTCCTGCTTTTTGAGACCACGTTTTTTCTTCTTGCTGTTTAACCCCTTAACGACAATGAACGTAAATGTACGTCATGGTGACATGGTACTTAACGCACCACGACATACATTTACATGCCGCCATGATCGCGAGCACCGGAGCGGTGCTTGCGTCATGCGCGGCAGGTCCTGGCTGCTATCAGCAGCCAGGGACCCGCCGGTAATGGCAGACATCCGCGATCATGCGGATGTCCGCCATTAACCCCTCAGATGCTGTGATCAATACAGATCACGGCATCTGCGGCAGTGCGGTACTTTGAATTGATGATCGGATCGCCCGCAGCGCTGCCACAGCAATCCAATCATCCAGCATGGCAGCCGGAGGTCCCCCATTTTGCTCCGGCTTTCTTCTGGGGTCTTCTGCTCTGGTCTGAGATCGAGCAAACCATAGCAGAAGATGACCGATAATACTGATCAGTGCTATGTCCTATACATAGCACTGAACAGTATTAACAATCAAATGATTGCTATAACTTGTCCCCTATGGGGACTATTAAAGTGTAAAAAAAAAAAAAGTAAAAAAATGTAAAATAAAAAAGTACAAAAATTTGAAAAATCCTCTCCCCCAATAAAAAAGTAAAACGTCCGTTTTTCCCATTTTATCCCCCAGAAAGCGTAAAAAATTATTACTACAAATATTTGGTATGACTACGTGCATAAAAGTCTGAAAGGAAAGGAATCATCCGAAACACGTGTCGAGGTGCAGGATCATCACTGGGAAGCCGTCAGCATGTCACAATTAGGTATTGTATTGATTTGAATCATTATAATCATGTGCTGACTAGACTTAATACTGCTAGATTTCAATTGGCATTACCGATCACTATATATATCCTGGTGATATCCTGCTTAGCTTTGTGTTGGGGGGTTTTTTAAGGGTGGGTTATTTTATGGGTGTTTTTCTACCTATTTTTGTATATGTAATAAAGAATTATATTTTTGACTATATCTTTGGGCTAATTTTGTAGGTTATTAAATAAAATATATTGTTAATATTTCACTCTTTCACAATGAAAGAAGTAATCTGATTGGTTGCTATGGGAAACTGGGCAACTTTTCCTCTGTACAGGTTTTGATAAACCTCCCTCAGCTAAGTCTTAGCTGATGTAGTTTTGAGACTTTTTGGTGTTTGTTTGCCTTTTTTGCACCTTTTCATAAAAAGTCTCAGTTCATTACCACTGCATAAGACTAACCCTAACAGCTGGTCTCTACACACTTAAAAAAAAAAAAAAAAAAAGTGTAAATAAAAAAAGAGGCAAAAAAATTGCCTGAGGTGCAGCTCTGCGCCAAAATTTCTACAAATATACACACGAAAACAGCTCTAAAAACAGTGCCCTCCTAATTTCTTTATTTAAAGAAGCATTTTGGTAATTTGTTTATTTGCTTATATCTTGCAGCTTGGGCCATTATTAGAGAACAATGTGACTTATTTTAGATGATGTGCCATTTATCGATCATCTGCAATCTTGATTATTTCTTTCTCTCTGATATTGTTCTCTTTCGGTAAGCCTACATTTTTCAGGATGCATCTGGCTTCAGAGAATTTATGTATGCATTACCATTGTAAGAAAATATGAGCACCGGGAAAATGTAAAAAAAACAGAAAATCCAAATGTAACAAAAAATGTAAAAATTTATTTAATAGATCATAAAAAAGGACCACATAGACACATCAAAAACACTTAAAGGACAACTGCAGCAGAATTACACTTATCCCCTATCCACAGGACCCCCTCGATCTCCCTAACGGGGCGCCGGCATTAGCGCCCATAGTGACGTAGCGTCGACCTAGAGGTCAATGGTGACACCCCGTCTCCTCCCCGTCCCCATACAGTTCTATGGGGGATGCGAGGAGGCACGAATGCTGCCTCCCCGCCTCTCCCATATAGATGTATGGAGGAGGCGTGCCGGCCACAATGTCATGCTGCGGCTGGCACGCCCCCTGCACGGGAGAGCCGCTGCCCCGTACAGGAGATCGCCGGGGGCCCCAGTGTTCGGCCCCACCGCGATCAAGCACTTATCCCCTATCTTGAGGATAGGGGATAAGTGTTTGTACTGCTGCAGATGTCCTTTAACCTCTAAAGCACACAGCCCATTAAAGTATATATATAAAATATTGGATTCTCTTATATTTAATCTATTTACTTTACTGAAGAAGGAGCCTATGGAGACTTCGAAACCCATTTAAAATATAGATACAGTACGTTCTACCACCACCACATCTATTACTCTTATTCACTAGGATCAGACCCTGAAATTCCTGTCTGCGCCATTCACTAATCTCGAGACTTGTGAAAACGTTCCACAAGGCAGACACTGGCTCACCCAGCCACCACTTCGCGCTGCTCCCCCGCTGTTATCACCTACATGGATACAGCGAGAAACCCCCATCTTGGTTTAACAAGGTCTGCACACTGAGAGGGCTCACGGAGACCCTGCTAGTAGCCATTCTCAGTGCAAGAACCAAGGATGACTTGTGTGTACATCAATGGGTGGGCAGTACTTTGTACCATAGTTTTGCTACTTGTAAGACTTTGCAGAGTTTATTGCGGAGCTAAGAGGAGCAAACAGGAGTTACTTAGACTGTGAGTCGTGCGTGTATCTATTTCAGGAGATTTATTTTTACCATCTGGATGAAAATATCTGTACAGTGGGAAGTACTTTATGAACATGTTAATTATGAATATTGAATACCTGTGGATGTTTCTACAGGACTAAACTGACATTTTGTTACAGGACCGATCCCCACTATATTAGAGCACTTTATATGTTGTTCAGTATTGTGACTATAATTTATTCTTTAACAATGTTTTAGTGGTGGTGTATTTTTATTATTAATCATTTAATTTTTATGTATCTCTCTTATCCACTGTAACTATTAATTTTTGATCTATTGCGATTACTCATTCACCCATAAGGGCCTGTGGGTTGAATGCATACATATAATAACATCATTTATCTATTTTTATACATTAAATGTGTTTTTTAATACCACTAGTGATTATATAATTTTAGACCTAGCACTCCAGATTTCTACTATTCCAATTAGTCTCTTTTACCACACCTGGGGTATAGGTGCACTATTTGGTTTAGCTTGGTCTGGTTCATTGGGTTTCTTGCTGTGAGCTATCCCTTATTCATCTATTTATTTAGATCAAATACAGGTCCTAGTTTAAGGTAAACAAACACAAGGATCATTTGCATTATGGAATGTCACGACTTATCATCTGACATATTCTACCCTTAGTTTCCATAATGTCCCTAACAAGTAAAGCCATCAGAGTATAGGGGAATCAGTACTACACGAGAACATTTCTTTATCTATACTTTTGCCACACATGAACATAAACAAAAGTAGAGTAAATATAAATCCACAATATTTGAGCTGAGGTTTTCCTTTTTTTATTTTTTTATTTTATTTATTCCTTCCTGAAAAATATTATTTTTTTAAACACAGAATCTTTGAATAACCTGCCACAGAAGTTTATCCTTTCACAGATTTACAACCTAGCAGTGAGATCAAGCTGACAATAGACAGGACTAACATCCTCTTAGAGATACATGCTATTTTGAAAATGTCAGTCATTTAAAAGTCAAAAATCTTTATTTACCAAAAACGTAGACAGCATTTATCTTGCACTGATTAATGAGAAAAGAGGTGACCTTAGATACAATTGCAGCGATTCAGTTCTCAAACAGCCAACAAATGCATATGTAACCAAATATTCCAGTTATAACAGTAGAGCAGCCTGTCAGCTACTTCATCTGTCAGCACCTGTTCAGGCCATTAAATGAAGACAGCAGGGCATACTAACGGTATCTCTTTGCTGCAGGATATGTACCAAGGTAAAGCATGACAAGGGGATTTAGATGGAAGCCAAGGCCAATCCGTCATTCTCTGCCTTCATTGATAAGAGTACCAACATAAAAGAGATAGTTGCCTCTCCCAGAGGTAATATCAATAGCTAACTGTTGCCAAATGAGAACAACTGAAATACTGAATGATTCTGTTAATTTAATGCAAATGGACAGAGGTCTCATGAACCAGTAATTTTAGGATACATTTCATTATTTGTCGATGAACAAAAGAATTGGATTGTCTATCATCAAAGCCTTGGCATACGAATCATTACAATCAATGTCAATAACACAATGTAAACGGTCTTTGAAATGTAACACAATCTTATATTTCATGACTAAACTCCATTTCCAGCTAATGTTAGCTGTTTAAAACATGGTGACACTTTAAATATATGCAAATATGACATTAAAACGTAGATTGTAGCAATAGGTGTAAATGTTAGTGTTGAGTCCTAAAAGTGGAGTTGTAGTCAACTGTTCAAACTGCAAATAGTATTTGAACCCAAGAAATTCAATCACAGGCTTCAGGCCACAGAATATCTGACAGAAAGAAATACTGTTAAAATGATTATTTCCTTCAGATTGATTATATAGAATATGGATTTTATTGCATATTCAATAAGAAGTCATATACAATATACTGTATGTAAAACAAAGTATATATGAAATGTAAACAAACTGTTCTATATAACACAGGAGAACATCACCTTATTTTGAAATAAGTGTTTTTTTTTTCCCCTGAAGGGATCAGTGCCAGTATTCTGTATATTGTCCTCTGGAAACATAAAGAATTTGTATACTGAATTTTCGTTTGTAAATATTTAAAGGTGTAAAAATAGTTTAACTATTGTGCATAAATATGTGTTCTTGTTTGTATCACTAGGTCAGGGTGCCCCAGGCACATATTCCAAGTCTCCCAGTATGTGTAATATGTACTGTATTCTGTATACTAGGTCATAAACCCTGTCAATTACTTAGCTGTTTAGCTGGCTAGACTAAAGAGTTAAAATTTGATGCCAGTGAAAAGCTGAAGATAAATTGCCATGGAGGATGGGAGGAGTTAAGTGTTAGACACCATGGTTAGGGGAAAGGGGCTCGGAGGCATAACTTTAAAGAGGTTTTCCCAAGCTAGTTTAAAATTGCCCTTGGTCAGGGTATAGAGGGAAAAATAAAAAGTAAAAAAATGTTAAAAAATAAACATCCCCCCCATGTTCATTCCAGATCCAGCTCCACTGACACTTTGTAGTCCCTGGTGATAGTACCATGATTATGTCACCATACACTGTGCACAGGACACTCCAGCCAATCACTGGCCTCATATGTCACATGGAACTGCTGTCAGGGTAGGAGCAAAAGGCATAAACCAAAGATATCAGTGCAGAAAGTTCAGAGGGTCAATTGATGCTTTTATGGTATCTAATATAAGGGGGAAGAAAGAGAACATTTAAAAACTACAATCATTTTTTATTCTACTTTTTATTATATGGGGTCTGATGACTGACTAAAAAAAGCCAGAGCATTTGATAATATCTTATTACCTCAATTTAACTATCTCATTATTCATTAACCCCTTCCTGACTCATGTAAGTCAGGGGTCGGATGGGCGGACATGATGGGGGCCCGCGGGTCGAGACATGTCCGAGACATTTCCGCTGCTATCAGCAACTGACATCTGCCAGTAATGACGGACATCGGAGATCACTCCGATGTCCGTCATTTAACTGTTTAAATACCATGATCTATACAGATCTCAGCATTTAAACACGTGCTGCTATTCCATGGTTTCTAGTGGTCCTATAGCCCCGCTGGGGGGATATGGGTTGCTAGGGAAGCCTGAGGTCTTACCTGGTCCTTCAGCATCTTCTCTGGCATCTTCTCTGACTATGAAAGACCAACTTGAATAAAATATTAGTACTGTACATAGTAGTATTCTCTAGGCCATGACACACGAATAGTCATTGTTTGTGAATGCAAACCAATGCTGATCACTGCAATCAGTGCTGTATATCATGCCCCTGTAGGCCTGTCTAAAAAGGGCCTTTAGTCTATGTACTGAGTTGGACTTACATAGTCTTGTCTGTGGATTTTTAAAAGATAGAAACTGAAGACATGATGAACTTATCTAAATCTGTATACTTTGTATACTTGAGTTTCATTGATGTCCCTTTCTGAACTTCACAAAATTATGGAGCAATTGGTTGCTCTTGGTAAAAATGCTAAATGTTGTACAACTTTTCAACCAATATGATTAATGTATTGGTTTATTTAGACTGTAATCTCTTACAAACAGAGACCTCTATGCCGTTGTCTCACTATTTCTTCATTTGTTTTCATTACATTTTACTTGTTTGTTACTTCCTCAGTTGTAAAGCGCCACAGGATGTGTTGATATTATATATAAATAAAGTTTATTATAATTTTTAAGCCTGATAGGCCCATCTACATGCGTGCTGATCTTTGCTTTGTAAGATTAATGTATATGTAAGGAACCATCGTATGCACCAAACACTTTTGCTCATTGCGTTACAATCCATCACATAAAACAGTGCAGTATGTACATTTCCAGCCATGTTATACAGTTATTTAAGTTGAGAACAGCGCTGGCTTTTAGGAAAATTCTTCATATGCTCAAACAAATTATAGATTGTTCAAATCAAAGAACATTTCATGAGTTTTGCCTGTAGGCTTATATTCTTTGAGCTTTCATTTAATTTACAGGCCTTTGCTAACCTTAGACATGATGTCACTGCATTTAGTGTAAAAACTACTACTGATTTCACTACATATTCAACTTAACTAGTCATCTGGGTCCAAAATTAATTACACACATACACTAGATTGTGATGCTGAAATGTAATTAAAGTAGTACAGATTCATATTAATTTATTAAGCAAAGTTTGTTAACTGCCTCTATAAACCTAGTCCACAAAAATTTACTTAATTTCAAAACCATAAGCCCAGGTCATAACACAATGTTCATTTGACATGTAAAAGCACCTTAAAAGGTGTTATGAGCTGGCATTAAATATAATAAA
Source organism: Hyla sarda (assembly GCF_029499605.1). Lineage (NCBI taxonomy): Eukaryota > Metazoa > Chordata > Amphibia > Anura > Hylidae > Hyla > Hyla sarda. Next base: position 181,011,766 of record NC_079193.1, read on the forward strand.
AAACCACAGGCACCCAATCATCAATAAAAAGTGCAATGTTTCTGAATAGACTTTGCATGTTAAATGTGCTGCTGAATTAAAAGTCACATTGCAATCCAATGAGGTCACAGTGGTTAAAAATCAGTCAGCTATGTGTTGGAATGTCAGTTTTAAAAATTGCCCTAGTAATTCAAACATCTATTTCAGTAACAAGAAAAAAAGGTTAAAAACTCTTAATAAATCAATGAACGACATGAAGCGGGCAATAAGGGACTGAAAGCTTCGTTTATTTTCACCTTTGATTTACTTGTAGAGTGTATATTTTCCGATGTACTAAAAATTGGATAGACAACAGTTAGAACATAGCTCGTGCTTCATGGTCACACAATTAATGTTGTCAGTTTTTCTTAATGTTTTTATCTTCACACAAGAAAAGGTCACACTTTTAAAAGTTTCACATTGTTTTGATACAAATCAATATAGTGAAGGTCAAGCCATCCACAGAACATATTTGAATGTTTTATTTATTGAGTTCCGAGCTTACAAATCACACACTTGGGAAGTGAAAAAAAAAATTATTAACCAAACTCTTAAGCTTTATACATTATGGAAAGAGTGTAAACCTCAGTTGCTGCAGACAAAATTGGACCTTGATGACTACAAATAGACCTTAACTGCTTCATAATTATGCAAAATTGAGCAAAATAGCATTGTTTAATGGGACACAGTGATTCTCAACTTTCATATATTTTTAATTGAACGCTTAAATGTAACTATGGTTTTTCGTAATAGGGAAATAGTCCAAATGCAAGATTGTATCATATTGTATAATATTGTATCATATCAAAACTCATAAAAATTCTTAACAACACAGAAAAAATTTCCACTAAATGAATGTAAGAAATACTGATGTAGATAAACAGATTTTTTATTAGTTAGAAGTTAGTTAATTTTTTCCACCAACATAGAAAAACACAGATTATCTGCTTATTGTCAGTTATATTGGCTGCTAAGAGATATAGAATTATATATTTTTTTGTTTGACATTGACTACACTTACTAGTATAAGTTCAGCTATCCCCGTGTCCCACTATGAGAATCTGTCCTGGTACACTTGAGGATTTGTTCCTTTCCTGTGGCAGCAGGTGACAAATGACATGTTATAAAGAGAGTACCTGTGTGAAAGCCATTCTCTTTCTCCAGTATGGCAGATGCAGTGTTAGAGAAGGGGTCAGGCTTCTCTATTGAACTGAGCCACACAGCCAGCCCCCTTTCATAGCCTAATAATTGTACTGAGTTATATACCCAGTCCCCTTCAATGGCTTGACATGTGCAGTAAATGAGTGGTAATCTCGTAGGCCAATCTTTGCTAACTAAGCTTCTTACAAGGGTGGCCTACCCAGGGACGTGCACAGACATTTTGGAGGGCATGGGCTCCAATAAAAAAAAAAGGCACTTAATTATAAAGTTTTGTTTTTTAGAAATGTTAGTAAAAGCCTTACATATGTTAAAGGGGAGCTCTGGTACAGAACATCTTATCCTCTCCTACTCACACGATAGGAGATAAGTGTCTGATTGCAGAGGGTCTGACCGCTGGGACCCCTGCTATCTCCTGTCGTGCACCCTGGCTCTTCTCATGTACGGAGCAACCTCAGCACCATGCATGGATTACTGTCGACCATTGCGCAAAGAGGTGGCCGACATGTCCCTCCGCGTATCTCTATGGGAAAGCCGGAGATACAGCGTTCATGTATCTCTGGCTCTCCCATAGAGATACATGGAGGGACGTGTCAGCCACCTCTTCGCACAGTGGTCGACAGTAATCCATGTATGGTGCTGAGGTCGCTCCGTACATGAGAAAAGCCAGGGTGCACGGCATGAGAGTTCCCCTTTAACAAAACACAATTCCTGAGGTAGGGGCCTCCGTTGTCATGTCAGCTAAATAGGACCCTGCATCACCCCACGTAGGTCCCGATCAGCCCCTCTAAAACCTACTGGCACCAGTAATTTGCACTTTTAGAAGCCGCAATCAACTTTGATCACAGCATCTAAAGTGTTAGTTACGGACATTGCTGTGAGGTCTGGCATTAACTGCGTTCTGGCTGCTGATAACAGCCATTACTTACCAGCTTTGAAGCGAGTTCAGCTCCATATCTGACTTCAAAGTCTTTTAGCATCCTCTAGATGTTCAAAAATGATATGTATGCGATAATAAAAATGGACTATATAAATTGAATTACAAATAAAGACTAAAAACTATAATACTATTACTTCACATTTGACAGGTTACACTGTCATGAATGATACCTCCATATGTCTGCTGCAGCTGCACTAGGACAGCAGGCTCTCTGCCTGTATATGAGGGTCCCTACCTGCAGACATCTCTGACCGATCAGCGATCTGCTGTTCCATGCCTGCTCAGGTGGCTGAAGCAGCAGAGTGCAGATAACACTGATCAATGTTATGCTATGGCATAGCATTGAACAGTGCATACAATCAGAATATTGAATATAATAATTCCCTATGGGGACAAAAAAAAATGGTGTAAAAATAGTAAAAAAAATTAAGTTAATAAATGTGATTTAACCCCTTCCCTAATACAAGTTTGAATCAGCCCCCTTTTCCCATTTAAAAAAAATGTAAACAAAAATAAACCTAAACATACATGGTATCACTGCAATTGTTGTAGTGCTTTGTTCCTTTGAATACTGAAGCTCACACATTTCAGGAATGCAGAGGGAAACAGGAGCGCAGACTCCTCTGCTGTAATGATGCTGCTGGGGTCACGTGACCTAGCAGACGTGCGCACATCATTTACCCAGGCAGCCCCGGCGCTCTAATGTATGGATCCTGAGAGTAAGAGGACTCCTGGGAGCCTCAGGATAGGTTCAGGGGGCATGTTGCGCTGGCCAGACTGGTAAGAGAGAGTGAGCAGACCAGAGGGGGAGGGGAAGGGGAAGGAGAAGGAGGGGGGCTCGGGGTTGGTGGGTTATGTGAATCAGGAGTTTAGCTGACAACCTGCCCAGACTTGAGCAGTGCTGTAGATGTACAAAAAAAAGGGCATTAAAGGGGCAGCTGCAAAAAAGGGCAGGGGCTAGAGCCCCCTTTGAAGCTTATGTGTGCACGTCCCTGGGCCTACCACGCTAAGGGATGCACAAACAATCGCTGGATCGTTATTGCTGTAATTTGGTGCCATCATCAATTAACCTCACATCCCCTATTACACAGGAAGATGTACAAAGAATAATGATTTGATAGCAGGGCACAACAAGGAAAACAGGCCAAAAATTTACAAAGCACAAGGTGCCATGGGCCTAGTCAGCTGTTAATTGCTACATGTAACAAAACCCTTAGCCATGGAAGTAGGCCTCCCAACCAGTCCCATTCAAGTTCATATGTAATAACAACTTTTAATATGGTTGTCCAGTCCCTTTTAAGGGTTACCACAGAACGATAACCCTATTTGCTGTATTCTAGAGCCACTGAAGTTTTTGTTGGCCACATGTTTTACCTGCAGGGTTGACATACTGGTCATACTACAACAGGGGCATGTAGATTATAGTTATTCTTTTTGAGACAAACGCTTACTATGAGTCAAAACTTTTACAATCCTTCAATCTGTGGAAGGCTTGAGGCTTGAAATAGTTTTTTCAATATACTTTCCCTATTTTAAGATCTTTTCCATTTTTCTTTTTTTTAAAGTTTTGATACTTAACTGACCTTCACTCAGGTACACCTTATTGACTGGCATTCAGAAATAAGCAAAAGTATATATAAATAAAACATTCAAATAACAATAAATAAATTAAATAATAAAAAAAAATTAAATAGCTCTGTCATATTGATTATATTTATTTTATTGTTTTTCTTTTTCACATCTTAATTATGGAACATAAAAAGTAATAATTACTCCATGTTTATTTGCAATTCAGTGCTGTTACTCCCATTAATGTATTTCAATGTATTCCATCTCAAGTGATTCTAGTGCACATGTTTAATTTGAAGCCTTTGATAGTCACAAGTAAAATGTCAGGGAAATTTTTTCAGATTTGCTAAAGGCCACTGCGCTCAAAAGGAATCTTTTTATTCTGACAGGTATAAGAGTGCATTGCGTTCTAAGTAACATAATAAATAGGGATGAGCGAATCGAATCTGACGAATCCGAATTCATTATGAATTTCAGGAAAATTTCGATTTGAAACAAATGCGAATATCGCTGCAACTCTATCGCACGAATCGCTTCATTAAACTCCATTTAGTGCGGTCCAGGCTCCAGGGCATCTAAAATGGCAGATCCCCATGTGAGGACATGGGGTAAGGAACTCTGGGAAGGCGGGAGCAAGGGTAGGCGGGATGACCCTGAACTGCATGCAGCCTATCAGCAGCCAGTCATCCCTGTGATGTCACAGCCCTATAAAATCGACAGCAATATTGCAGCCTGTCACTTCAGCCTTTCACTGCAGAGAGATAAATAGGGACAGACAGCGCTGTGTGTTGCACAGAAAAGCTTTTTTTCCAGCAGCGATTACCCTCCTAGTCAAGTCAGAGTTCTGTTGCACAGAGAGAGGCGACAGAGAGCAGAGTGTGTTTCACAGAAAAGCATTCTTACTGCAGCAATTCACCCCCCAGTCATTGTCTACAGCGTTCTATTACAGAGAGGGACAGAGAGCAGTGTGTTGCACAGAACAGCAGCAATTCAGTTAAAGCACAAATCCTGCCTAGAAGCACTGAAAAGGAAGGGTATGAGATTGAGAGAGAGAGAGTGCAATTTTGATTGTAGTACACAGCGACCAGTGCAGCACTGGTGTGTACTGCTGTAGTTTTACACAAATACTTTTTTAAGCATACTGAAGCGAATTTTTCTCCCCTCATAAATGCATACCTTATACGTACATCTAAGTGGTGTACTATTTTAGTGGTGGATACTGTGAAAGGTACTCACTGGCTGGTTTGTACACAAATACTTTTTAAGCATAGTGGAACATATTGTACTCACCTCACATACGCACTAATTATGGCACTAATTATGGCAAAAAAGTACCAGGGCGTGCACAGAAGAGTGGCAGAGGTCTAAATTCATCAGGCAGAGGTCGCAGCAGACTAGGGGCAAGTGGCAGCAGGAGTAGCAGTGAGAGGCGCGAGCTCCCAGTATCAGATGGCGGTTGTGTCTCGACCAGCAATCCATTTGCCGTCATTGATTTGTTACCATGGTCATTCACTTCATCACAAGTGACATCTGACAAACCCAGTCAACAGTAGGTGGGTTCCTCAGATACAACCCCTCAGTTCCTGGTAAGAAAAAAGAAAATAGAAGGACAGCGCCTCGTGTATTACCCAAGGTACCAGGAGGGGTAGAGGGTGGACTGTACCAGCCTTTCGGTTGGCCGCTCACCTTATGTTAGAATTTCAGCGCTTATCACCCCTGGAAAGGGGTATAGTCAAAGCCTGGAGTGAACTGCAAAGCCCAAAGGGTCACAGGGATGGAGGATCCGATCCTGTTCAGTAGAGTAGGTAAGGGAAGTAAAAAGACCCATGCTTCAGGCTCTGTTCAAAGTTCCATTGGTTGAATGAAGCATGGGTATTTTTACAACCCTCTGTTGGCAGGGCCCTCGAGCAGTCATTGTCCTCCCATTGACTCTGTCCTATGCTGTTCCCTCCCTCACAGAAGTGTCTTATGCTGTGGGTTCAGCTCCACTATTTAGTGAGGATGATCTAGAGGACAGTCAGCAGCTCCAAGCTCCAAGAAATGGAGGAGACATCCACCGCTTCCTGCGCTAGGCGGGCAAGTAGTGATAAGGAAATTGGCGTGGGAGGTGGTGTTGCGAGCATTCAGGCTCTAAAAGCAGACACTGTTGAGGAACCTGAGGAGGACATCAGTGACATGCAGACACAACTCGATGATGATGATGAATTCCACTTGGGAGCCGGGTGCAGAAAGGGCTTCATCATCATCAGGAGAAGAGGTGATACGCCGAGCGCTCCGCGTCCCCGCTCCTCCCCGGAGCGCTCGCAGCGCTCTCTCATTCGCAGCGCCCCGGTCAGACCTGCTGACCGGGTGCGCTGCGATATTACTCCCAGCCGGGATGCGATTCGCGATGCGGGACGCTCCCGCTCGCGATGCGCATCTCGGCTCCCGTACCTGACCCGTTCCCCGTCTGTGTTGTCCCGGCGCGCGCGGCCCCGCTCCTTAGGGCGCACGCGCGCCGGGTCTCTGCCATTTAAAGGGCCGCTGCGCCACTGATTGGCGCAGCAGGCCTAATCAGTATTCTCACCTGTGCACTCCCTACTTATACCTCACTTCCCCTGCACTCCCTCGCCGGATCTTGTTGCCATTGTGCCAGTGAAAGCGTTCTCTTGTGTGTTCCTAGCCTGTGTTCCAGACCTCCTGCCGTTGCCCCTGACTACGATCCTTGCTGCCTGCCCTGACCTTCTGCTACGTCCGACCTTGCTCTTGTCTACTCCCTTGTACCACGCCTATCTTCAGCAGTCAGAGAGGTTTAGCCGTTGCTGGTGGATACGACCTGGTTGCTACCGCCGCTGCAAGACCATCCCGCTTTGCGGCGGGCTCTGGTGAATACCAGTAGCAACTTAGAACCGGTCCACCAGCACGGTCCACGCCAATCCCTCTCTGGCACAGAGGATCCACCTCCTGCCAGCCGAATCGTGACAGTAGATCCGGCCATGGATCCCGCTGAAGTCCCACTGCCAGTTGTCGCCGACCTCACCACGGTGGTCGCCCAGCAGTCGCAACAGATAGCGCAACAAGGTCACCAGCTGTCTCAACTGACCGTGATGCTACAGCAGCTATTACCACAGCTCCAGCAACAATCTCCTCCGCCAGCTCCTGCACCTCCTCCGCAGCGAGTGGCAGCTTCCGGCTTACGATTATCCTTGCCGGATAAATTTGATGGGGACTCTAAGTTTTGCCGTGGCTTTCTTTCGCAATGTTCCCTGCACTTGGAGATGATGTCGGACCAGTTTCCAACTGAAAGGTCTAAGGTGGCTTTCGTAGTCAGCCTTCTGTCTGGGAAAGCTCTGTCATGGGCCACACCGCTCTGGGACCGCAATGACCCTGTCACTGCCTCTGTACACTCCTTCTTCACGGAGATCCGAAGTGTCTTTGAGGAACCTGCCAGAGCCTCTTCTGCTGAGACTGCCCTGCTGAACCTGGTCCAGGGTAATTCTTCTGTTGGCGAGTACGCCATCCAATTCCGTACTCTTGCCTCCGAATTATCCTGGAATAATGAGGCCCTCTGCACGACCTTTAAAAAAGGCCTATCCAGCAACATTAAAGATGTGCTGGCCGCACGAGAAATTCCTGCTAACCTGCATGAACTTATTCATCTTGCCACCCGCATTGACATGCGTTTTTCCGAAAGGCGCCAGGAGCTCCGCCAGGATATGGACTTTGTTCGCATGAGGCGGTTTCTCTCCCCGGCTCCTCTCTCCTCTGGTCCTCTGCAATCCGTTCCTGTGCCTCCCGCCGTGGAGGCTATGCAAGTTGACTGGTCTCGCTTGACACCTCAAGAGAGGACACGACGCCGCATGGAGAACCTATGCCTGTACTGTGCCGGTACTGAACACTTCTTGAAAGATTGTCCTATCCGTCCTCCCCGCCTGGAAAGACGTATGCTGACTCCGCACAAAGATGAGACAGTTCTTGATGTCTACTCTGCTTCTCCACGCCTTACTGTGCCTGTGCGGATATCTTCCTCTACCTTCTCCTTCTCTGCTACGGCCTTCTTGGATTCCGGATCTGCAGGAAATTTTATTTTGGCCTCTCTCATCAACAGGTTCAACATCCCGGTGACCAGTCTCGCCAGACCCATCTACATCAATTCTGTTAACAATGAAAGATTGGACTGTACCGTGCGTTACCGCAAGGAACCTCTCCTAATGTGCATCGGACCTCATCACGAAAAAATTGAATTTTTGGTCCTCTCCAACTGCACTTCTGAAATTCTTCTTGGATTACCGTGGCTTCAACGCCATTCCCCAACCCTTGATTGGTCCACAGGAGTAATCAAGAACTGGGGTACTTCTTGTCACAAGGACTGTCTTAAATCGGTTCCCAGTACTCCTTGCCGTGACCCTGTGGTTCCCCCTGTATCCGGTCTTCCTAAGGCTTATATGGACTATTCTGACGTTTTTTGCATAAAGCAAGCTGAGACATTGCCTCCTCACAGGCCTTATGACTGTCCTATTGACCTCCTCCCGGGTACTACCCCACCCCGGGGCAGAATCTATCCTCTGTCTGCTCCTGAGACTCTTGCCATGTCGGAGTACATCCAGGAGAATTTAAAAAAGGGGTTTATCCGCAAGTCCTCCTCTCCTGCCGGAGCTGGATTTTTTTTTGTGTCCAAAAAAGATGGCTCCCTACGTCCTTGTATTGATTACCGCGGACTTAATAAAATCACGGTAAAAAAACGCTACCCCTTACCTCTTATCTCGGAACTCTTTGATCGCTTACAAGGTGCCCACATCTTTACCAAACTGGACTTAAGAGGTGCTTATAATCTCATCCGCATCAGGGAGGGGGACGAATGGAAGACCGCATTTAACACCAGAGATGGACACTTTGAGTATCTGGTCATGCCCTTTGGCCTATGCAACGCCCCTGCCGTCTTCCAAGACTTTGTTAATGAAATTTTTCGTGATCTCCTATATTCCTGTGTTGTGGTTTATCTGGACGATATTCTGATTTTTTCTGCCAACTTAGAAGAACACCGCCAGCATGTCCGCATGGTTCTTCAGAGACTTCGTGACAATCAACTTTATGCCAAAATGGAGAAATGTCTCTTTGAATGTCAATCTCTTCCTTTCCTAGGATACTTGGTCTCTGGCCAGGGACTACAAATGGACCCAGATAAACTCTCTGCCGTCTTAGATTGGCCACGCCCCTCCGGACTCCGTGCTATCCAACGTTTTTTGGGGTTCGCCAATTATTACAGACAGTTTATTCCACACTTTTCCACTATTGTGGCTCCTATCGTGGCTTTAACCAAGAAAAATGCCAATCCCAAGTCCTGGTCCCCCCAAGCGGAAGATGCATTTAAACATCTCAAGTCTGCCTTTTCTTCCGCTCCCGTGCTCTCCAGACCTGACCCATCTAAACCCTTCCTATTGGAGGTAGATGCCTCCTCAGTGGGAGCTGGAGCTGTCCTTCTACAAAAAAATTCTTCCGGGCATGCTGTTACTTGTGGGGTTTTTTCTAGGACCTTCTCCCCGGCGGAGAGAAACTATTCCATCGGGGATCGAGAACTACTGGCCATTAAATTGGCGCTTGAGGAATGGTGGCACCTGCTGGAGGGATCAAAATTTCCAGTTATCATATACACTGATCACAAGAATCTCTCCTATCTCCAGTCTGCCCAACGACTGAACCCTCGCCAGGCTAGGTGGTCGTTGTTCTTTGCCCGTTTTAACTTTGAAATCCATTTTCGCCCTGCTGACAAGAACATTAGGGCCGATGCCCTCTCTCGTTCTTCTGATGCCTCTGAAGTAGAGGTCTCTCCGCAACACATCATTCCTCCGGACTGTCTGATCTCCACTTCTCCAGCTTCCATCAGGCAAACTCCTCCAGGGAAGACCTTTGTTTCTCCACGCCAGCGTCTCGGGATTTTCAAATGGGGACACTCCTCCCACCTCGCAGGCCATGTGGGCATCAAAAAATCCTTGCAACTCATCTCTCGATTTTATTGCTGGCCGACTCTGGAGACTGATGTTATTGATTTCATGCGGGCCTGTACAGTCTGTGCCCGGGATAAGACTCCTCGCCAGAAGCCTGCTGGTCTCCTTCATCCTCTGCCTGTTCCTGAACAGCCTTGGTCACAGATTGGTATGGACTTTATTACGGACTTGCCCTCATCCCGTGGCAACACAGTTGTTTGGGTGGTCGTTGATCGATTTTCCAAGATGGCACATTTTATTCCTCTTCCTGGTCTTCCTTCAGCGCCTCAGTTGGCAAAGCAATTTTTTGTACACATTTTTCGCCTTCACGGTTTGCCCACGCATATCGTCTCAGATAGAGGCGTCCAATTCGTGTCTAAATTCTGGAGGGCCCTCTGTAAACAGCTCAAGATCAAATTAAACTTCTCTTCTTCTTATCATCCCCAATCCAATGGGCAAGTAGAAAGAGTTAATCAGGTCCTGGGTGACTATTTACGGCATTTTGTTTCCTCCCGCCAGGATGACTGGGCAGATCTTCTACCATGGGCCGAATTCTCATACAACTTCAGAGTCTCCGAATCTTCTGCTAAATCCCCATTTTTCGTGGTGTACGGCCGTCACCCTCTTCCTCCCCTCCCTACTCCCTTGCCCTCTGGTTTGCCCGCTGTGGATGAAGTGACTCGTGATCTTTCCACCATATGGAAAGAGACCCAAAATTCTCTTTTACAGGCTTCATCCCGGATGAAAAGATTTGCTGATAAAAAAAGAAGAACTCCCCCCATTTTTGCTCCCGGAGACAAGGTATGGCTCTCCGCTAAATATGTCCGCTTTCGTTTCCCCAGTTATAAACTGGGACCACGCTATCTTGGTCCTTTCAAAATCAAGTGCCAGATCAACCCTGTCTCTTACAAACTCCTTCTTCCTCCTTCTCTCCGTATTCCCAATGCCTTCCATGTCTCTCTCCTTAAACCACTCATCCTTAACCGCTTCTCTCCCAAAGTTGTTTCTCCCACTCCAGTTTCCGGATCTTCTGACGTCTTTTCTGTGAAGGAGATTCTAGCATCCAAGACGGTCAGAGGTAAAAGATTCTTCTTGGTCGACTGGGAGAATTGCGGCCCTGAGGAGAGATCCTGGGAACCTGAGGACAACATCTTGGACAAAAGGCTTATCCTCAGGTTCTCAGGCTCCAAAAAGAGGGGGAGACCCAAGGGGGGGGGTACTGTTACGCCGAGCGCTCCGGGTCCCCGCTCCTCTCCGGAGCGCTCGCAGCGTTCTCTCATTCGCAGCGCCCCGGTCAGACCTGCTGACCGGGTGCGCTGCGATATTACTCCCAGCCGGGATGCGATTCGCGATGCGGGACGCGCCCGCTCGCGATGCGCATCTCGGCTCCCGTACCTGACCCGTTCCCCGTCTGTGTTGTCCCGGCGCGCGCGGCCCCGCTCCTTAGGGCGCGCGCGCACCGGGTCTCTGCCATTTAAAGGGCCGCTGCGCCACTGATTGGCGCAGCAGGCCTAATCAGTATTCTCACCTGTGCACTCCCTACTTATACCTCACTTCCCCTGCACTCCCTAGCCGGATCTTGTTGCCATTGTGCCAGTGAAAGCGTTCCCTTGTGTGTTCCTAGCCTGTGTTCCAGACCTCCTGCCGTTGCCCCTGACTACGATCCTTGCTGCCTGCCCTGACCTTCTGCTATGTCCGACCTTGCTCTTGTCTACTCCCTTGTACCGCGCCTATCTTCAGCAGTCAGAGAGGTTGAGCCGTTGCTGGTGGATACGACCTGGTTGCTACCGCCGCTGCAAGACCATCCCGCTTTGCGGCGGGCTCTGGTGAATACCAGTAGCAACTTAGAACCGGTCCACCAGCACGGCCCACGCCAATCCCTCTCTGGCACAGAGGATCCACCTCCTACCAGCCGAATCGTGACAAGAGGCTTGCAGGTTGCCCATGAGTAAGCACCTGAGTTAGCAAGGTGGTAGCATGATTGGCAGTCAGTATGGTGGCATAAGTGGAAAATCTCGAGCCAAACGTGCCCAGGATAGACCACCTGCATCGCGGCAGCCTACCTTCCTGGGAGGTAGTGAAATGTGTTTATGGAGAAGCCGGCCGTAGCAGTTAATCAGACTGTTGGTGGGAAAATCAGCTACTCGGCAGTGTGGCAGTTTTTCATCAAGCATCCAAAGGAGGTTAACATAGCCACATGAAAGATGTGTCAGCAGAAGGTGAAGCGTGGCCAGGGTCCCAATGTTGGCACCACGGCCCTACGTCAACATATGCTGCATCACCATAAAGCGGCCTGGGAGAACCGTGGCTCCGATGTTGTGGTCCAGCTTGCTGCATCACCCAGTGGCACACCACTCCAGCCAGCCAAGCCAAGGCTCCACCACCTCATCTGAAGGGAGCTGTGTGTCATACCCATCTTATGTCACTCCAGATGCTCCTGCTCCTCCTACTTTTAGTCAGTCATTCTGACAGCAATCCATCGGCGAAGCCATGTACAAGAGACAACAGTATGCGCCCACTCATTCAATGGAGCAGAAGATGAATGTGCTCCTGTCAAAGTTGCTGGTGCTGCAGTCCATCCCTTTACAAGGGGTGGACTCTGCACCTTTCAGAGAACTGATTGCTTGTGCCGAGCCGAGGAGGATGTGCCAAGCCTTTATTTCTTTGTGAAGAATTTTGTGGAACAGAAGGTGGACCAGTCCTTGAGCCTGTCGATGTGTACCAAAGTGCATGGCAGAGTGGAGCTGTAACTACAGTCAGGGACAATACATGTTCTTTACGGTCCAATGAGTGAATATGGTTCCTGCACAGCCACAACAACAGCAACTTGGACAGGTCACACCGCTTCTGCCTCCATGCCTTCAGGCCTTTTTTTCTTGTGACAGTGTGTGACTCCGCCTCCTCATCCTCCACCGTGTCCTCCACTGCACGGACAAGTCTCAGTGCCTCTCCAGCATACCACGTGTGCAGGGCACGACAATGTCAAGCTGTTCTTCACATGGTTTGCCTTGGCGAACAGAGTCACATGGGAGGAACTGCTAAAAGTCATTCATGAAGAAATCTAATCATGGCTTACTCCACGAACACAGGAAATGGGAACCATGGTGACCGACAACTGGAAGAACATCTTGTCTGCGCTGCGACAAGGAAGTGTGAGACATGCACCCTGCATGGCACACGTGTTCAATCTGGTTGTCAAGCAGCTCCTGAAGTGTTCCCCCTAACTGCAAGACATCCTAACAATGGTAAGGAAACTTTGCATGCACTTGAGCCACTCGTACACCGCAAAGCATACCTTCCTTGAGCTGCAGCTTCAGAATGGCATTACCCAACATAGTATAATTTGCGACTTTTCCACACGTTGGAATTCCACCCTCCATATGTTGGACCGACTATATGAACAGAAAAAAAGCCATCACCGATTTCTTGATGATCCAAGCGGATAGGGCTGGCTACTCCCCTGTGTAACTTCAATGTCAACCAGTGGCAGCTCATGCGTGACATCTGTCGTTTGCTCAGGCCCTTTGAGGAAGCCACATTATTAATCAGTCGCCAGGATTGCGGGATGAACGACATCTTTCCACTGCTTCATCTACTACAACATGTGTTGGAAACGATGGCTGGTCAGGGCACTGGAGACGTGGCACCCAAATGAGCCCTGTGGGGGCTGAACTGGAGGAGGAGGAGGGGGATTGGCACAGTGGAGCACAGTTTAGGTTTCGCAGGATGGGTGTTTTTTCTAGTCATCTGACAGGAGAGGAGGAGCAGCCAGAGGAGCTACAGGGTGATTAGGAAGACGAGACAGAGGACCCAGAAACACCGTGGCAGTATGCAGTGGAGATAGAGGCAGGGAGTAACTCTGAGTCACTTGCAAAAATGGCACGATGCATGCTCACTTTTTTGTGTAGTGACCGCAGAATTGGCACCATTTGGCAGCGGGATGACTTCTGGATCTCCACCTTATTGGACCCTCGCTACCGGCACAAAATGGGAGCCTTTGGAACACCCACTGAGAGGGAGGACAAACTGACCTACAGAGACATCCTATGTAGTCAGTTGGCCGATGCCTCTGCGCTCACCTTCCAATCAATAGGTTCTAGATGCAGCTGTGAATGCAATGTGTCCAACTTCCCTAACTCAGCTTCTCTCATCGTCAGATGATTAGATGGAAACTAACAGATGATTAACCACACTAAACCTGAATAAACAGGGAGTAAGCCTGGGTGATCCTTAGTAAAATGATGTTTTCCTTACCTCAATCCCTTCAGCTCTTCCCTAGATATAACACAATCTTGCAATATTCAAATTAACTCTTAACTGCACTGGAGGTGGGTTTAAAGACTATCTGCATCTCTGACCCCATCTAGAAAATGAACATTTCTCATTTCACTCTATAAATTGCGCTTGAAACCTTTGGTCAATACCTGTTACCTTATATTAACAGATATGGACTGAATCATTACTCTAGTTAACTGCTGATGGCATGTGTGTATATATATATGTATATATATATATATATATATATATATATATATATATATATGTGTGTGTGTTTTTGCACTACATGTGGTGTTGCACTTTATAAAAGATCTGCTCTATTAAAGGTTGGCTTGCAGGGCTGCAGTGCCCTGCAAGACTGCTGGAGACAAGTTGCAGTAGCAAAAAAATAAAAGCAGTAGGACTCTGGAAGATACCTACTAAAGGATGGGGGGGGGGGTGGCTGACATACCATGGTGATGCCAATAAGCAGGTTTTGTACAGCCCATCACACAGTGTGTTGGATTTGACTGCTGACGTTTAGTGTTCTAGAAGGTGCAGTAGCATGCATGTTCTTCTGTAAGTAGGCAAGGTAGAACTTTCAAAGCAGCACTAAAGGGGTAGTGGACTAGTGGTCACCACACAGAGAGTAAACAGATAATCAGACGTAAGGGCAGTTTGTCTGGCATGAACGGTGTGCTAACAAATGACCATTAGTGGCATGGGCTGATAGGGTTCATTCATGGTTGTGGTGGGCCTATAATTGTATTGTATAGGCTGTTACTTACAGTGTGTGGCTAAAATGTTAAATAGGTATTCATAGTTATAGTAGCTCAAGAACATCAACCTAGTCTAGAAAACATTGGCAGGTCACATGCAGGTTGTTTGGTAGGCAGTGTTGCACATGAACATGGGTGAGACTATAGCTGGGATTGATTTGGGCTGTGATAAGTGCTAGTCCTTTTGGAATGAAGCATTCCTGAGTTAGGAGACTGGTTCACTCAAATACAAGAACAGCCTGGAAATAGAATGTGTATCTTGTTCTTAAGAAGTTGGGTCTAAATGTCTACATTTTGTGCGGGGAGTGATGTGTGTGCTGTTATATGCTTTATGAGGCTATATCTAGACATTGTAGGGGGGGGGGGGGTCTTGGCACTGAGGACCCAACTGATCAAGACTTTGGACGCTTCTGTGCAACACGTCTTAAGTAAAATGTGGTTTAATGCTTTCCAGTGATTGCTTTGTTATATTGTAACAAGCCATCGACATGGCTGCCATGTCTTCTGGTTCTGTTTTGAACTTCTATATGTGCTTCTATGCATGGGTTGCAAATAAAAAGTGATTAAGAACAGAGGGTATATTAGAAGTTCACAAAATGTTTAATTATTTATTTGGGGGGCTGCTTTCTAAATAGGTGCTTTGCTGCTGATCTTGAAGATGGGTCACTCTGTAGTATGGGTTAGTAGGCAACATGGATTGCAAGATTCTAGAGTAATGTGTTCTTGATTTCTAGAGTTAATAGCTATGGCCTTTAATTGTATTTTCTCTAATTTCAAAGAAATTGGTGTCAAAACATCCCATGAATTGAATTAGGATGCCATGTTATTCAACTTATTAGTTTGCCATTGTGGAAACATTTGATTTGTAACTCTGAAGTTGAAAGGGAAGATTATAAAAAAAATAATAATATGGCAAATGGCATAACTTGATAATAAACAGATATTTTGCCTATTTTCATGGGGTAGAAGGGCCTTCAGGCCATCTTTTCCTATGGTTTACATTTGATGAAAGTAAAAAAGATGATGAGAACCATATATATGTGTGTGTGTATGTGTTTTTCACTAAAAAAAAAAGTTACTATAAAAAGAATCTAATCTTGTTACTGTATAAAATATAACATTAACATTAAGGCCGGGTCTCATGTAGAGACCACAGCATGGCTAAGGTGTAACTGAAATTCATGGCATAACTGTAAATGTAATTTTCAATTACTATCAGGTGAATGTTCATTTGGCCAATAGTTATTTCTAGAGATAGCCGAATTGCCGAATTTTCCGAAAAAAATAGTTTCGGACCAAATTTATCTGCACGGAATCACTATTGAAAACTGCTATTTCTGGGCTACAGAGAGCCTCAATAGGGGTGTAGAACACTTTGCCTCGTCCTAACACGCATAGGGAGTGTGCTGGGGTAGTGAAATAATACTGTTATTCAGTATGACATGCAGATTACAGGCATCTCTATTAGAATCACTGCCTCAGAATGTCGATGTGGCAGCAGGGAGACCATATGGTGTCAAAATTGAAGAGAATAAAGAGATTTTTTATGTATTTTTTATTTAATTTAATTGGAATGTATTTACATTTTTTGAGTACCCATTCTGGTGAGCATTGAGCTGGCGGTCCTCCGCCAGGCAAGATACCTCCTGTTACAGCCCCTGTCTCTCAGCACCCTCTTGACTATTAATCACTTATGGTTCATTGTTATTGCTCCAAGCTGTTTCATTGGATTCTTGTGATAATTCCACAGGCAATATGACATAGATCACCAGAAGGCCTCAGTCTTGAAAAGATTACATCGATTTTTTAAATTTTAAGATTTATATTAGATTCCCAAGTTTAATGTCATGGTGTTTACTTTGAACTAATATTGTATGACCACAAAACCCAATCTAGTCATATGGCGGCAAAATGACTGAGCCTAGAGGTCACAGCAACATGAGGAAACCATAATCTGGCAGAATGCCAAAGCCTGGAAGTGGCAGTAGCACGAGGAGACCATATAGTGGCAGAAAGACCCAGTCTGGAGGTGGCAACTGCTTGACAAGACCATAGGGCCTCATAATAGAGGAGATTTAAGATATTTTTGAAATTTTCAATTGAAGATATTAAATATAAAAAAAGTTAAAAGTTTAATTTAAGGTGCCAACAGCATAAGGAGACCATATGGTGTCACAATGACACAGCCTGGAGCTGGCGGCAGCATGAGTAGACAATAGGGCTTCACAATCCCTAAGATTAAAAGATGAAGTTAAAAATTTAAATTTAGGATTACACTCCCAAATTTTAATGTCCCGGGCCCCGGCATGTGGTTACAAAGGTCCAAATCTAATAAGGAGTCACATGTAACATGGCGGCACAATAACAGAGCTTGGAGGTGGCATCAGTATGAGAAGACCATATAGTTGCTGAATGACTGCCTGGAGTTTGTGGCAGCATGAGGAGACCATATAGAGGCTGAATGGCACAGCCTGGAGTTGGCTGAAGCATGAGTGTCAGGAACCAGACTGGTATGTGGGTAGGATACGGTTAGTGGATCCTCTGTGTCAGTGAGGCGATGGCGTGGGTCGTACCAGGGGACCAGTTCTAAGAAGTTACTGGTTTTCACCAGAGCCCGCCGCAAGGCGGGATGGACTTGCTGCGGCGGTAACTCCCAGGTCGTATCCCCTGATAGCGACTCGACCTCACTGACAGCTGAGATAGGCATGGTACACAAGGAAAAGGCAAAGGCAAAGTCGGACGTAGCAAGAGGTCAAGGCAGGCGGCAAAGGTTCGTAGTCAGGGGCAACGGCAAAGGGTCTGGATACACAGGCTTGGGATACACAGAAAACGCTTTCTCAAGGCACTAGGCAACAAGATCCGGCAAGGACAGGAAGGGGGAGTGGGTTTTTATGTGTGGGGAGCGATTACACTTAATTAGGCCAGGCACCAATTAATGGTTCACTGGCCCTTTAAATTTCAGAGAGCAGGCGCGCGCGTGCCCTAGAGAGCGGGGCCGCGCACGCCGGGACGGGACAGAAGGAGGATGGGGCAGGTGAGGAGATTGGGATGCCACCCGCGGGCTGGCGCGTCCCGCCACGTGGATAGCATCCCCGCCGGTGATACTAGAGCAGCGCTCCCGGTCAGCGGGTCTGACGGGGGCGCTACATGCATGAGAACACAGCGAGCGCTCCGGGGAGGAACAGGGACCCAGAGCGCTCAGCGTAACAGTACCCCCCCCTTGGGTCTCCCCCTCCTTTTGGAGCCCAAGAATCTGCGGACAAGCTCTTTGTCAAGAATGTTGGCCTCAGGTTCCCAGGACGTCTCTTCTGGGCCACAATTCTCCCAATCAATTAAAATACATCTTTTACCTCGGACTACCTTGGAGGCGAGGATCTCTTTGACACAGAAGACATCAGAGAAGCCGGAAACAGGAGCAGGAACAGTGACCTTGGGAGAATAACGGTTAAGTATGAGAGGTTTGAGAAGAGAAACATGGAAAGAGTTGGGAATACAAAGAGAAGAAGGAAGATGGAGCTTGTAGGAGACAGAATTGATTTGATTTTTTATTTTAAATGGCCCGAGGTACCGAGGACCAAGCTTGTAGCTAGGAACATGGAAACGGATGTATTTGGCAGAGAGCCACACTTTGTCACCGGGGGCAAAGACAGGAGAAATTCTTCTCTTTTTATCAGCATGTCTCCTCATGTGAGATGAGGCCAATAGGAGCGACTTTTGAGTTTCCTTCCAGATAGAGGAGAAGTCTTGTGTCAATTCATCTACGGCAGGAACTCCAGATGAAATGGGAATTGGGAGGGGGGGGGGAGCGGATGACGGCCGTACACCACAAAAAATGGAGATTTGGAGGAAGATTCAGAATTTTTGAAGTTGTACGAGAATTCAGCCCAGGGCAGGAGGTCAACCCAATCATCTTGGCGGGAGGAAACAAAATGTCGCAGGTAGTCACCAAGAATTTGGTTTACTCTTTCCACTTGTCCATTGGATTGCGGATGATAAGCAGAAGAAAATTTTTATTTGATTTTTAATTGACTGCAAAGTGCCCTCCAAAATTTAGAGACAAATTGAACACCTCTATTAGAGACAATATGCGTGGGAAGCCCTTGGAGACGAAAAATTTGGAGAAAAAATTGTTTAGTCAATTGAGGCGCAGAAGGAAGGCATGGAAGCGGAACAAAATGAGCCATTTTGGAAAAGCGATCAACGACCACCCAAATGACAGTGTTGCCTCAAGATGAAGGAAGGTCCGTGATGAAATCCATAGCTATATGGGACCATGGTTGTTTAGGCACAGGCAGAGGAAGGAGAAGACCAGCAGGCTTCTGGCATGGAGTCTTGTCACGTGCGCACACTGTACAGGCCCGTACAAAATCCGTCACATCTTTCTCCAGGGAGGACCACCAATAGTGTCTGGCAATTAACTGTATGGACTTTTTGATTCCAGCATGACCAGCCAGGAGATCAGACACTCTGGAGGTCTGAGGAAGAGCTTCGGATTCTGAGGCATCGGTGGAACGTGAAAGAGCATCTGCCCTGACATTCTTTCGCAGGGCGAAAATGAATCTGAAAATTGAAACGGGCAAAAAATAACGACCATCTAGCCTGGCGAGGATTTAAACGCTGGGCGGACTGAAGATAAGACAAATTTTCATGGTCCGTGTAGATGGTAATGGGATGAAGGGACCCTTCCAGAAGATGTCCCCACTCTTCGAGAGCCAACTTAATGGCCAATAATTCACGGTCACCTATAGAATAGTTTTTTTCAGGAGGAGAAAAAGTTTTGGAGAAAAATCCGCAAGTGATGTTTTTTCCCTTAGCGGTTTTTTGAAGGACAGCTCCGGCTCTGACTGAGGAGGCGTCAACCTCGAGGAAGAAAGGCTTGAGAGGATCTGGCCTGGACAAGACTGGTGCAGAGGCGAAGGCAGCTTTGAGGTGGTTAAAGGCTTCCTCCGCCTGCGGTGGCCAAGATTTCGGATTAGCATTTTTCTTGGTCAATGCTACAATAGGAGCAACGATGGTGGAGAAGTGGGGAATGAATTGTCGGTAATAATTAGCAAATCCGAGAAATCGTTGGATAGCTCGCAGACCAGTTGGGCGTGGCCAATCCATTACCACCGATAGCTTGTCAGGGTCCATTTGAAGACCTTGACCGGACACGATGTACCCCAGGAAGGGTAGACTGTTGCACTCGAGACATTTTTTAATTTTTGCATAAAGTTGGTTTATGGGTAGGCGCTGAAGCACTTGACGGACATGGAGGCGGTGTTCGTCTAGGTTGGGAGAAAAAATTAGGATGTCATCAAGATAGACTACCATACAGGAATACAGCAGGTCCCGAAAAATCTCATTGACAAAGTCCTGAAAGACTGCAGGGGCATTGCAAAGCCCAAAGGGCATGACAAGGTACTCAAAGTGTCCATCTCTAGTATTGAAGGCGGTTTTCCATTCATCACCTTCTCGAATACGGATGAGATTATAGGCACCCCTGAGATCGAGCTTGGTAAAAATGTTTGCTCCCCTCAGGCGATCAAATAGTTCAGAGATGAGAGGCAGAGGATAACGGTTCTTTACAGTGATTTTGTCAAGACCGCGGTAATCAATGCAAGGCCGTAGGGATCCATCTTTTTTGGCAACGAAAAAGAAGCCTGCTCCTGCAGGAGATGAAGATTTTCGGATAAAACCCTTTTTAAGGTTTTCTTGTATATATTCAGACATGGCCTGCGTTTCTGGAGTGGATAGTGGGAAAATCCTGCCACGGGGTGGAGTAGTGCCAGGAAGCAAGTCAATAGGACAGTCAAAGGGTCTGTGTGGTGGTTAGACTTCTGCTTGCTTTTTAGAGAATACATCAGAGTAGTCCTGATAGGCTTTAGGAAGACCTGGCAATGGTGTGGCGAAGGAAACTTGACAGGTGGGAACAGACTTGAGACATTGCTTGTGGCAGGAAGATCCCTAACTTTTAATGTCCCCAGTGGCCCAGTCGAGGATAGGTGCGTGACGCTAAAGCCAGGGCAGACCAAGAAGTATTTCAGAAGTACAGTTGGGTAATATAAAAAATTTAATACTCTCCTGATGGAGATCTCCAGTGCTCATGAGCGGAGGTTCTGTGCGATAACGCACGGTGTAGACCAGTCTTTCTCCATTCACAGATGAAATGAAGAGAAGTTTGACAAGACGGTTAATAGGGATATTGAATTTATTGATGAGAGAGGCTTCAATTAAATTTCCTGCTGAACCTGAGTCCAGAAAAGCCACAGCGGAGAAGGAAGTATTGGTACTTGCGGGTAGAGAAATCCGCACAGGTATAGTCAGACTTGGAGAGGATGCATTCACACGTAGTAACGCCTCTCCCACGTTAACTAGGCGCGCGTGTTTTCCCTGACGCGGAGGACGAATAGGGCAGTCCTTTAGGAAATGTTCGGTACTAGCACAGTACAGGCACAAATTTTCATTTCTTTCATTTCCTCTCTTCTTGGGTCAGGCGAGACCGAACCACTTGCATAGCCTCCTCGGCGGGAGGCACAGGAGTAGGTTGCAGTGGACTCTGGAAGAGAGGTGCCAAGGGAAGAAACCGCCTGGTGTGAACAAGATCCTTTTCTTGGCAGAGCTCCTGGCATCTTTCAGAGAAACGCATATCAATGCGGGTGGCCAACTGGATAAGTTCAAAGAATTTCTCGTGCGGCCAGAACATCTTTGATGTGGCTGGATAAACCTTTCTTGAAGGTCGCGCAGAGGGCCTCATTGTTCCAGGCGAGTTCAGAGCCGAGGGTACGGAACTGTATAGCATATTCGCCCACTGAAGCATTCCCTTGGATGAGGTTCAGAAGAGCCGTCTCAGCTGAGGAAGCCCGGGCTGGCTTCTCAAAGACACTGCGTACTTTGGAGAAGAAGGACTGGATGGAAGCGGTGGCAGGATCGTTGCAGTCCCAAAGCGGTGTGGCCCAGGACAAGGCCTTTCCAGACAACAAACTGACCACGAAAGCCACCTTAGACCGTTCTGTGGGGAACTGGTCCGACATCATCTCGAGGTACAGGGAACATTGAGACAGGAACCCACGGCACATCTTAGAGTCCCCATCCAATTTCTCAGGAAGAGACAGGCGGACTCGAGAGGTAGAAGCGGCAGCTCGCGGTGGAGGGGAAGCTGGAGCTGGCGGAGGAGATGATTGACGCTGTGGAGGCAGAAGCTGCTGGAACATGGCGTCAACTGCGACAGCTGTTGTCCTTGTTGGGCGATCTGTTGAGACTGCTAGGCAACCACGGTGGTGAGGTCAGCGAGACTTGGCAGCGGCACCTCAGCGGGATCCATGGCCGGATCTACTGTCAGTAACCAGACTGGTATGTGGGTAGGATACGGGTAGTGGATCCTCTGTGTCAGTGAGGCGATGGCGTGGGCCGTACCAGGGGACCGGTTCAAAGAAGTTACTGGTTTTCACCAGAGCCCGCCGCAAGGCGGGATGGACTTGCTGTGGCGGTAACTCCCAGGTCGTATCCCCTGATAGCGACTCAACCTCACTGACAGCTGAGATAGGCGTGGTACACAAGGATAAGGCAAAGGCAAGGTCGGACGTAGCAAGAGGTCAAGGCAGGCGGCAAAGGTTCGTTGTCAGGGGCACCCAATTCAATTCAGAGAGCCGGCGCCCGCGCGCCGTAGAGAGCGGGGCCGCGCGCGCCGGGATGGGACAGAAGGAGGACAGGGCAGGTGAGGAGATTGTCGTCCCGGAAGATTGGAAATTAGCAAATGTCGTGCCCATTCACAAGAAAGGTAGTAGGGAGGAATCAAGCAACTATAGGCCAGTAAGTCTGACATCAATAGTGGGGAAATTAATGGAAACCCTACTAAAGGATAGGATTGTGGAACATCTAAAATCCCATGGATTGCAAGATGAAAAACAATATGGGTTTACTTCAGGGAGATCATGTCAAACAAATCTTATTGATTTTTTTGACTGGGTGACTAAAATAGTAGATGGCGGAGGGGTCATAGACATCGCATATATAGATTTTAGTAAGGCTTTTGACAGTGTCCCACATAAGACTTATCAATAAACTACAGTCATTGAGCTTGGACTCCCATATTGTTGAGTGGATTAGACAGTGGCTGAATGACAGACAACAGAGGGTTGTAGTCAACGGAGAATATTCCGAGCAAGGTCTTTTGACCAGTGGGGTACCTCAGGGATCTGTATATTGTTTAATATCTTCATTATAGATATCGCAAAAGGTCTCAATGGTAAGGTGTGTCTTTTTGCTGATGACACAAAGATATGTAACAGGGTTGATGTTTCTGGAGAGATACGCCAAATGGAACAGAATTTAGGAAAACTAGAAGAATGGTAAGAACTCTGGCAACTGAAATTTAATGTGGGCAAGTGCAAGATAATGAACCTGGGGCTTAAAAACCCTTGGGCTGAATATAGAATATTTGACACAGTCCTTACTTCAGTATTTGAGGAGAGGGATTTAGGAGTAATTATTTCAGAAGACTTAAAGGGGTACTCCGCCCCTAGACATCTTATCCCCTATCCAAAGGATAGGGGATAAGATGTCAGATCGCCACGGTGCCGCTGCTGGGGAGCCCTGGGATCCCCGCTGCGGCACTGCGCTATCATTACAGCACAAAGCGAGTTAGCTCTATACGTAATGACGCGCAATACAGGGGCCGGAACATCGTTACGTCACGGCTCAACCCCTCGAGACCTCACGGCCCGTCTCTTTCAATACAAGTCTATGGGAGGGGGCGCGGCGGTCGTCACGCCCCCTGCCATAGACTTGCATTAAGAGGACGGGCCGTGATGTCACGAGGGGTGGAGCTATGACGTCACGCGGCTCCGTCCCCTGTATCGCCCGTCATTACGCACAGAGCAAACTCGCTCTGTGCTGTAATGATAGCACAGTGCCGCAGCGGGGATCCCGGGGATCCCCAGCAGCGGCACCGCTGCGATCTGACATCTTATCCCCTTTCCTTTGGATAGGGGATAAGATGTCTAGGGGCGGAGTACCCCTTTAAAGGTAAGCAGGCAATGTAATAGAGCAGCAGGAAATGCTAGCAGAATGCTTGGATGTTTAGGGAGAGGTATAAGCAGTAGAAAGAGAGAAGTGCTCATGCTGCTGTACAGAACACTGGTGAGACCTCACTTGGAGTATTGTGCGCAGCACTTGAGGCCGTATCTCCAAAAGGATATAGATACTCTAGAGAGAGTTCAGAGAAGAGCTACTAAACTAGTACATGGATTGCAGGATAAAACTTACCAGGAAAGATTAAAGGACCTTAACATGTACAGCTTGGAAGAAAGAAGAGACAGAGGGGATATGATAGAGACTTTTAAATACATTAAGGGAATCAACATGGTAAAGGAGGAGAGCATATTTATAAGAAGAAAAACTACCACAAGAGGACATAGTTTTAAATTAGAGGGGCAAAGGTTTAAAAGTAATATCAGGAAGTATTACTTTTCTGAGAGTGTAGTGGATGCATGGAATAGCCTTCCTTCAGAAGTGGTCGCTGCAAATACAGTGAAGGAGTTTAAGCATGCATGGGATAAGCAGGAGGCTATCCCTTATATAAGATAGGACCAGGGACTATTGATGGGATTCAGATTATTGGGCAGACTAGATGGGCCAAATGGTTTTTATCTGCCGACACATTCTATGTTTCGATGTTTCTATGTAACCTTTTCTGAGTGAATCCATTGGGAGAAGTAGCACCTAGAGAGGGATCATTTTGTTTCTTTCTGCACTATGCAAGCAAGTGAGAATGCATTGTGCCATTTGTGCAAGTGACTCGGAGGGACTCCCTGCCTCCATCTCCACTGCATACTGCCATGGTTTGTCTGGGTCCTCTGTCTTGCCTTCCTCATAGCCCTCTAGCTCCTCTGGCTGCTCCTCCTCTCCTGTCAGATTGCTAGAAAAACTGCCCATTTGGCGAAACCAAACTGTGCTCAACTGTGCTCCTCCTCCTCCAGTTCAGCCCCCACAGGGCTCCTGTGGCCATGAGATGTAGGCGCCACGTCTCCATAGCCCTGACCAGCCATCGTTTACAAAACGTGTTGTAAGAAATGAAGCAGTAGAATGACGTAGTTCTTCCTGCAATCCTGGTGACTTACTAATCATGTGGCTTCCTCAAAGGGCCTGAGCAAACAGCAGATGTCACGTGTGAGCTGCCACTGGTTGACATTGAAGTTACACAGAAAAGTACCACTATCCGCTTGGATCCTCAAGAAATCGGTGATGGGTTTTCTCTGTTCGGTCCAACATATAGAGGGTGGAATTCCAACGTGTGGCAATGTTGCAAATCAGACTATGTAGGGGGATACCGTTCTGACGCTGTAGCTCAAGGGCGTGCTTTGTGGTGTACAAGTGGCTGAAGTGCATGCAAAGTTTCTTTCCCATTGTTAGGAAATGGGGGGAACACTTCAGGAACCGCTTGACAAGCAGATTGAACATATGTGCCATGCAAGGTGCATGGCTCAATCTTCCCAGTCGCAGCGTAGACAAGATGTCCTACCCGTTGTCAGTCACCATGGTTACCATTTCCAGTTTTTGTGGAGTAAGCAATGCTCCAATTTCTTTACGAAAGACTTTTAGCAGTTCCGCCCCTTTGTGACTCCATTCGCCAAGGCAAACCATGTGAAGAACAGCGTGACACCACCATGCCTTGTACACATGGTATGCTGGAGGGGCACTGAGACTTGTCTGGGCAGTGGAGTCTGAGGACACGGTGGAGGATGAGGAGGCAGAGTCGCACACGGTCACAGGACCAACGGCCTGAGAGCATGGAGGAGGAAGCGGCGTGACCTGTCCAAGTTGGAGTTGTGGCTGTGCAGGAACCACATTCACCCAGTGAGCCGTAAAGGACATATATTGTCCCTGACCATAGTTACAGCTCCAGACTTTGGCGCTGCCATGCACTTTGGTACACACCGACAGGCTCAAGGACTGGCCCACCTTCTCTTCCACAAAATTGTGCACGGCTGGTACTGCCTTCTTCACAAAGAAATGAAGGCTTGGCACTCTTCACCTCAGCCCGGCACGAGCCATCAGTTCTCTGAAAGGTGCAGAGTCCACCACTTGAAAAGGGTGGGACTGCAGCACCAGCAACTTGGACAGGAGCACATTCAACTTCTGCGCCGTTAGATGAGTGGGTGCGTACTGTTGTCTCTTGAATATGGCTTCACCGATGGATTGTTGGCAGAATGACTGACCAACAGTAGGAGGAGCAGGAGCATCTGAAGTGAAAGAAGGAGGGTATGACACACAGCTACCCTTGGCTGAGGTGGTGGAGCCTTGGATGGCTGAAAGAGGCAGCGACGTGCCACTTGGTGATGCAGCAGGTTGGACCACTACATCGGAGTCACAGTTCTCCCAGGCCACTTTAGGTGGTGCAGCATATGTTGACACAGGGCCGTGGTGCCAACATTGGGGCTCTGGTCATGCTTCACCTTCTGCCGACCCATCTTGCATGTGGCTATGTTAACCTCCTCCGGATGCTTAATGAAAAACTGCCACACCACGAGTAGCTGATTTTCCCGCCAACAGTCCGCACTAATTGACTGCTACTGCCGCCGTCTCCAGAAACCCCTGTTCCACTACCTCCTGAGAAGGTAGGCTGCAGCAAAGCAGGTGGTCTCCCCCATAGTAATTTCCACTTCTGCCACCATGCTGACTGCCAACCATGCTACCTCCTTGCTGGCTCAGCTGCTGCCTCACGGGGAACCTGCAACTCTCTTCTCCTGATGATGATGAAGCCCCTTTTGCACCCAGCTCCCAATTGCGATCGGCTTCATCATCATCATCAAGTGACTGCACCTCACTGATGTCCTCCTCAGGTTCCTCAACAATGTCTGCTTTAGGACCCTGAACACTGGCAACACCACCTTCCATGTCACTCTCCTCATCACTACTTGCCTGCCTAGCGGAGGAAGTGGCGGATGTCTCCTCCACTTCTTGGCTGGGCAGTAGCTGCTGACTGTCCTCGATTAGATCATCCTCAGTTAATAGTGGAGCTGAACCCACAGCATAAGATACTTCTGTAGGGGAGAGAACAGCATAGGACAGAGGCAATGGGAGGACAAGGACTGCTCCCGGGCCATGCCAACTGAGGGTTGTGCCGGAGGAACCCACCAACTGTTGACGGGCAGTATCAGATGTCACTTGCGATTAAGTGGATGACCGTCTTAACCAATCAAGGACGGCAGATGGGTTGCTGGTCGGGACACGACCACTATCTGATACCGAAGCTCAGGCCTCTCGCTGCGACTCCTGCTTCCACTTGCCCCTAGTCTGCTGCGACCTCTGCCTGCGCCTGATGAATTTAGGCCTCTGCCACTACTCTGTGCGTGTTCTGGCACTTCTCTGCCTGACATACTTATTGCATATATGAGGGTAGTACAATACGTTTCACTACGCTTAAAACAGTATTTGTCTAGAACAGCAGCAGGTGTGTACTTTTGGCTGTCCTTTCACAGTATCTAGGCCCTTGACAGATTAACAGGTACAAAATAGTACACTACTTAGATGTAAGTATGTAGTATGTAGAAAAATGTGCTACAAAACGCTTAAAAAAACATATTGCACAACACCAGCAGTACACAACAGTTCTGGAGCACACAAAAGCTGTGTACTAAACCCAAAATTGCACTCTGTCAGAGACTATTAGGAATAGACTGATGTGTATTATACTGTCTACAGACTAGTATAACCAATAGATGATTTGTTGTGGAACAAAGACATAGAATTGCGCTGAAAAATTATGCCTGCCTCCTCTGTTAAGGTTTATGATGTTGAGGCAGCTTGTTGAAATGTATGAGGTAACACACAGCTCTCTGCCCCTCTCTGTAATACAATGCTGTAGAAAGTAATTGGGAGGTTAATGGCTGTAGTAGAAATATTTTTCAGTGGAAAAAAGCACTGCTCTCTGTCCACCAGAACGCTGCTGGAAAAAGCTTTTTTGTGTAACACACACACATAGGCTGTCCATCCTATCTCTCTGCGGTGTAACGAATGAAGTAACTGTCCGCAATATGGCTGCCAATTATATAGAGCTGTGACATCACAGAGGTGACAGGCTGCTGATAGGCGGCATCCTGCATGCGATTCAGTGTCATCCCGCCTACCGTTGTTCCCACCTTCCCAGAGTTCCTTGCCCCATGTCCTCACATGTGGATCTGCCATTTTACATGCCCTGGAGCCTGGACCACACTAAATGGAGTTTAATGAAGCAATTTGCGCAATAGAATTGCTGCGATATTCGCATTAGTTGCTAATCAAATTTTTCCTGAAATTTGTTACAAATTTGGATTCGTCAGCTTCAATTCGCTCATCTCTAGTTATCTCTCCCGACCTTCCTATAAACATAAATGTTTGGTACAACTCAAGGTTCATAAATTGTTTATGGTTAAGCCACAGCCACGCAGCTCTTGCACATGATTAACTCTCCAAGAATATTAGGGTTGGGTGGTATAAATTTAACATACACTTCATATAGTGGCATGTAGTTTGCAGAATACTATTTCCTGTATCAACATTAGTGTGCCATTGTACAGAAAAAGAAGCCCTTAAAAATATGGTTGATGAATCTAAGGTACTCCAGTGAAGGAACTCAAGTGGTCGGCTCATCCCATTGAGTACTTTAGAAATTATTTGGAACACTGGCTTCAAACCGGATTCTTATCCATCATCAGTGCCATGGCTTCACAAATATTCTTTTGGTTTATAGGAAAACATTCTCGCAGATACTTCAAAATCTTGTATAATACTCACAGAAAAGTAAAAGCTGTAATAGCTGCAAAAGGCACTAAATTCATGTTAACACCCATAGTTTTGTTTTAAATTTTACTTTTATTTAATTTAGCAGTGTAGCATATTGTTAGAGGCATTTAATAATTAAGAATAATATATTGCACTCTCTTTAATATATGGTGCACAAGTAGGATCCCAATCCTCAATAATTCAGTAGAAATTAACTTGGCACTCAAAATTGCTGTTCAATAATTCCAGTTTTATTCCGCAATTCCGCAATCACACAGATCAATACACGACATAGGATCTTCATCAGACATTTCAGATTGCTGGGCAGGCGTGCAGAATGGCCTTAAGCTGCGAAAAGAGGCAGGTAGAGGTGCGACCGGAGGTTGCTGATGAATTCTGTTTACACCACTACCTGCCTCTCTTCCCGGCTTAAAGCCATTCTCATGCACACCTCCTCAACAATCCGAGATGTCTGATGTCTGGATCGAAATGTCATGTATTGACCTGTGTGATTGCTGAATTGTGGAATAAAACTGAAATTATTGAACAGCAATTTTGAGTGTCAAGTTAATTTCTACAGGCTTTTAATAATTCATATATGAGTAAACACCCATAGTTTTGAAATGGGATGACTAGCAAGTGCAAATGCTGTAGATGTATTCACAAAACAAATAAATTATTCTGTTCTGCCCTATTACCTACACTAGTGAGCATGTTTCTTCACCAATTGTCAAGTATCTCTTCTTGACAATCATTATTGTTAAACAAATTGTTTTATTAAAACATTTTATCTGGCATCTTCCACCCCTCTTTTAAATATGCTATTATAACTTGTTATCTTCCCTGTAGCGGAAGTCCAGCTTCCGGGATGTAAAAATAGAGAAAAAGAAACAAAGCCGCACATCCACAATTTATATTTTGATCTACTTGCTTCTCAGAATAAATTCCAACACTAATAGGTTGTTAGTATACATTTTGATCAAAAAGTACAAGCCCACTCACCACATCTGTGGGGTGGTGCGGCCCAAAGCCAGGGGCTTGGTGGGGCAGCAGTGGGGCTGCCTGATCACTGGGTCGTTCACCCTGTGGGCATTGTGCCTCGGAGGCAGTGGTTTGCCGCCCCCGGCGCTATGCCAGTGTTATGTTAGGGACCCACTCAGACTAGGTGGCCTTGACATGGCGAGTGGGCTTGTACTTTTTTTAATCAAAATGTATACTAACAACCTGTTAGTTTTTTTTTTTTTATTATGCTGAGAAAATACAAATAGTGAATGTGCGGCTATGTTTCTCTATTTGTGTTGTCCAGCTTCTAGGATGTAGCGTCTAAAGCCAAACTGGTAAGGGACACACTGATTGGGGCATTACAAGTATAAATACAGAACCCAAATCCAACTATAACAAAGACCCCAATAAAAAAATGTCCAAACTATAAAAATACATAATTAATTAAGTCGTACAATCAATGGCGTACGTGCAAAAAAATTCCAAAGTCCAAAATAGCACATTTTTGGTCACTTTTGTACACCGTAAAAAATAAATAAATAAAAAGCGATCGAAAAATCAGATCAAAACAAAAATGGTACCGATAAAAATTTCAGATCACGGCACAAAATATGAGCCCTCATACCGCCCTGCACGTGGAAAAATAAAAAAGTTATAGGGGTCAGAAAAGGATATTTTTAAACGTATTCATTTTCCTTCATGTAGTTATGATTTTTTCCAGAAGTACAACAAAATCAAACCTATATAAGTAGGATATCATTTTAATTGTATGGACTTACAGAATAAAGATAAGTTGTCATTTTACCTAATAATTTATTGCGTAGAAAGTAAGCCCCCAAAAGTTACAAAATCGTGTTTTTTCTTCAATTTTGTCGCACAATGATTTTTTTGCCCGTTTCGCTGTAGATTTTTAGGTAAAATGACTGATGTCATTACAAATTAGAATTGGTGGTGCAAAGATTTTTTAGGTGCAAAATTTAAAAGGTTATGATGTTTAAAAGGTAAGGAAGAAAAAAAGGAAAGTGCAAAAACGCTTGTTCCTTAAAGGGGTACTCCGCCCCTAGACATCTTATCCCCTATCCAAAAGATAGGGGATAAGATGTCAGATCGCCGGGGTCACGCTGCTGGGGACCCCGGGGATCGCTGCTGCAGCACCCCGCTATCATTACTGCGCAGAGCGAGATCGCTCTGTACGTAATGACGGGCAATACAGGGGCCGCAGCATCGTTGTGTCACGGCTCCGCCCCTCGTAACATCATGGCCCGCCCCCGTCAATACAAGTCTATGGGAGGGGGCGTGGCGGTCATCACGCCCCCTGCCATGTCATGAGGGGCGGAGCCATGATGTCACGCTGCTCCGGCCCCTGTATCGCCCGTCATTACGCACAGAGCGAACTCGCTCTGTGTAGTAATGATGGCGGGGTGCCGCAGCGGTGATCCCCGGGGTCCCCAGCAGCGGGACCGCGGCGATCTAACATCTTTTCCCCTATCCTTTAGATAGGAGATAAGATGCCAGGGGCGGAGTACCCCTTTAAGGGGTTAAACATGGCTAAAATGCACACATCTACACACATTGTTGGCAGATCTAGTTACCATCCACTACTGCAATCTGTAAAAAATTCTACCACAAATCTTTAGTCTCAAGCAGCTTTATACGCTATTCTGACATTCCCTAAACGATGGTTGAATTATGAAAGGACAGCAGAATGCAATACTCAGCTCTTCCCATGACTCACACAAGTCTGTGGATACAGTGGCAGAAGTGTATTAGTGAATGTGGGTCATGGGACCTGTGTTCTCACTATGGGTGAGTGTACCAGAGGTGGAACCCTTACCTATTAGGCTTGGGAATTTGCATATAATCTGACAAAAAAAAACTTTCTCTATGAAAGTGGAGACCTATGGAGCTACATTAGGGGTTTATGCACCTTATTGGATGTCCTATTATGGCTCCCTGCTAAACAAAGCCGTACATGGAGGATGATGTACAGCTCTAATAAAAATGGCATGTTTTTGTGGTTTTTGAGCACATCAACACATTAGCTACTAAGAGTACCTTTACCCAAACTGTTGGAGGGTGGGGAAAGATTTGCAAAGTTTTAAAGGGGGTACAAAAAAAAAAAAAAAATATATATATAGATATATATATATATATTTTTTTTTATGTTATATTTTTTCCATATAAAGGAGGAGTGTCAGCTCTTTGTATATCCTTTTTTTCTGGCCAGTGAGTATGCACTTATCCTGTGGTTAATGTGCAGCTCTTGCAAAAGTATCAGTACTACAATGCAATTTAAGCACATGTACAATATATTTACAGTGCACATGTGTTTATAAGACCTTATTCACATTATACATTTTTCTAATTGAAGCAGTCAGCCATTGAAGCAGTCAGGAGGTATTGCTGTTTTTTTTTTCTTTTGCCAATTGCATTGATAAACACTTTCATGTGCAAAAAATTGAAAATTATACAATGTGTTATTCCTTAAAGGGGTTATCCACCATAAGGTGATTTTAGTACGTACCTGGCAGGCAGTAATGGGCATGCTTAGGAAAGATATGCACTTGTCTTGGGGCTAAATGGCTATGCTGTGAGATTACCCTAACACTGTGGTTAGCTTTTTGTCAACTGCTATTTCCTCTTTGACTTTTCTTTTTTTGACTACAAATCCCACAATTCCATTCTCCTCCCTCCCACATATCAGCCACCCCACCAATCGAATCATTAATGAGCTGCATCTATTCAAAAGATCTGTGGTTTTCAATCAGGGTGCCTACAGCTGTTGCATTAGTTGCAGATTGATCTCTCTCCCACCAAGCGATCGCTTCACCTTTTGAAGCAGACAGGCTCCCTGTCGTCAGCTGACTAGTGAGTCAGGTCTCGGCCGCATTGCAGCCTGGAAAAAATCTGAGACAACAGTCTTTTTGTATGCTGTTAAAAATAAATATTGGAGTGAAAATCACAGAAGAATTGTGAGAAAACCATCACACACAGGTACAGACACTATATTATGAACCACATTAACTTTACAGCCCCTGTAATACCCCTTTAATTTGTTTTTTCTATTTATTTATTTTATTTAAAAAGTGTAATTGTTTTTTAGTTTTAAAATATACTGTAGTGGGGGTAAAAGATGTTCCACTAAAATGTAAATAAGCATTTTGAGTCCGTTTTTTTTTTTTTTTGCCCATATCATGCACATTCAACATCACTAGCCTTACAGTGCCATTTGTTTCATTCCAGCACAGCTGCATTTATGTGTTTTATTATTTGAACTTGGTTATGTGATTGCAAGTCTGACTGTTTAAACCCTTCAGGGCTTAATGTGTCAGAACAGGATGGGTTTTGGGTTCCTAATTCCTGTGAACTACAAAATTACATCATCACCTTCCAGATACCCTCCCGCTAGCTCCCAGACCCTCCTTATTCCAAAATCTGTATGCTTCTGCTATTTATATGGCATACATAGTAATGATACACCTCCTCTGAGGCTGTGTTTATAAATTGCATTTTTTCAGGGTTTTAGCTTTTTGTGATGTGATTTTCCCAAAACATCATGGCCAAAAAGGTGATACTTTACTGCAATTATTCAAATAATGGTTAAAATATGTTATTCTTACATGCTTTTGGAAATTCACAGCAGAAACAGCCAGAAACAGTGGTAATACTTTACTGCAATTATTCAAATAATGGTTAAAATATTTCATTCTTACATGATTTTGGAAATTCACAGCAGAAACAGCCAAAATGCAGCTTAACCTATGACCCACAGCTTGATATAAAGGGGCGGCTATTATAATTCTCTCTCTTCTCTTTTACCACCTGCTACTGAGCACAGCAAACACTAGCGATCTCAGTGCTAGTGACCAGCATCTGGAAGGCCGTAAAGCTACAGCTATTCCAGTAAGTCAAAAGTCTATGTCTGCTGTCACTACAAATAGTCAAGTCCAGCCTATGGCCAAGCCTGAAGTCAATGCTCTAAAGTCCATTACAAGTCTAATTGGTCCCAGCAAGCTGCAAGATCCTTCTGGGTTCCTTGCCACCTCTCTGGGAATCTGGCCTAGCTGAGAAGATAATTCCATCTGTCTTAACTCAGTAAAGCCTCCGTTAAACCATACCTGATTGTGGATTCTCCTTTCACTACTAGCCATTGGAATAACGCAGATACCGTTCGTGTGGTTCCGGTACCCAAAAACCACTCTGACGTCACGAACACTAGGGGTTAACAACTTCTTGCCCCAGGGGTTAATACAATCTGGCCCCACCACCTACACTGCTACACCCCCTGGTCCCGCCATACACCGTGGGTCACAACATCTAATATTAGCCTATGCTGAATTATGTAAGCAAAAAATAAAACTTATGACATGTCATAGAGATAAGTCAAAAATTTTGATCTATCAGAGTTTGGGTGCTGAGATTCCAACCAGTGACCAGAAAGAGCGAGTAGATGTGCTCATTTGAGAGTTATTTCTCCCTGCTACTTATACTTTCTATGGAATTTGTCTCCTGAATCAAGAGACTTAGTGAAAAGAGGTTAGCTGAGGCTGGGTTCACATATATCAGGTCTCCGCTACAGTTTCCCTCCGGCATGCATCGGAGGGAAACTGATGCTAGAACTGATCCCATTCATTTGAATGATGCAGTGCACAATCATCCAGTGTCTCAATTTTGACGCCGGATGGTTGGACATGCCGTAGGGCAGTGGACAGGCAAACTCAGCTTGCTGCGTTCCCCTGTCTGCTGTGCAGAAACAATGGACGCTGGATGCAATACAACTGATGACAACTTGTGAGTTCACCTATGCCGGATGCTGGACATATGTAAACCCAGCCTAGGCGCTTCTCCCGGTTAATTCTAGCAATCGGTGGGGATCTCAGCACCCAGATCCTGACCAATCAAAGTTTTGACATTTCTATGACAAACAGTGAAACAGTATCCAGATGTTAACTTGTCAAAAGAGTTTTTTTGGCCTATGATTAATTCACACAAATCTATGGGTACATCACTGCATATGTCTGAATATTTTTTGTTGCTAACATAAGTTTGCTTTGACGTAGCTCATAAACATGGTGTGGACAGAGTCCAATAAACACTTCTTTGACATTTCATCACAAGCAAACAGAGAACGTGGCCTTCAGATTGTGCGGAAAAAAAAGTCTTAGATTAATGCCTGTTTTCTCTCCTTACTGTTATCTGTTAACACATGAGCTGGGAAGGAAATGCCTCCCTGTTTTTTAAAGCCTTGGTTTCTTTAACATGCATATATTTACAGTCTGTGAATACCAGCAGTGTTAATTTGTTTCCATTTTATGACTTCAGTAGGTCTAAGGGCAATTTTCTTTTAATTTCTACTGTGTTAAAATGTATGAACATAGTTAATTTATTTAAACTTACGATTTTCAATGACTATACATTGACAGTAAACTCAAAGATGACTATGGAATACATGGAAATAAAGTTGTTTTTGAGTAGTTTAGAACTCGTGCACACAATTATTTTAAGAGTCTGAATATTGTACTGCCATACTGGCTGCATCAGGTGCCAAGAACAGAGTACTTCAGTACATATAGCATTCATTGAGCAAGCAACTATTTTTCTTTCAGACGTACAGAATCCAATAGATAACATTTCTGATTAAAATTGGAGGCATATAGGTACAGTGAATAGTTAATGCACTTTAGCTCTAACATGCACAATAAAATTGGAGGCATGTAGGTACAGTAAATAGTTAATGCACTTTAGCTCTAGCATGGACACTAGTCCTATTGAATTTTATTTTTGTGGAGTCCATGAAGTACAGTATGTTCCATTTGGTCCCATATAGTGCACTGTTATTGCCTCTTTAATGGACACTGTCGGATAAAAAAATATTTTTATGTTGTACATCTTCGTAGAGCATTAATCTTTTCAATATACTTCATAAAAAATGTATCTCCTTTTTATAAAAATCATGAATTATAAAAACCACCACTACAGGTCCCCATACCATTCAGAATATTATCCCGTTCAGCTGCAGCAGCATCTTTGTTGCAGCTGAAGTAAAGGCTGGTACAAAGTCCAGGAAGTGAGGGCACTATTTTCTTACTCCTGCTTGAAAATAGAAAGTGGCGGGTTACAGAGCAGCCTGTAGTAATTGGATAAAGAGACTCAGCACTGCACAGCAGACTCAGGGAGGAAGTGAATGTATGGAGAGTGAAGGTGGGATGAGTATTTGCCTCAGACATGCCCTTTCCTGTGCAGTGGATGTCAGAATGAGTGAGCAGCAGAACAGAGGAATTTGTAAGCCAAATACAAAAGCCAGACACATAGAAAATACATAGAAAAGACAAGAATAAAGAATCTGTATCACCTAGTGAATAGCATAGATAAGCATTATTTGTTTTCTTTGATATGACAGGTACGCTTTAAAGGGGTACTCCAGTAGATTTTTTTTTTTAAATCATCTGATGCAAAAAAAGTTAAACAGATTTGTAAATTACTTCTATTTAAAAATCATCACTTATCAGCTGCTGTATGCTACAGAGGTCTCCATGTCAGGAACTGTTCAGAGCAGGAAAAAATCCCCATAGCAAACCTCTCCTACTCTGAACACTTCCTACTGGACAGAGGTGTCAGCAGAGAGCACTGTGGTCATAGAGAAAATAATTATACAGCTTCCTCTCTAGTATACAGCAGCTAATAAGTACTGGAAGGATTAAGATTCTTAAATAGAAGTAATTTACAAATCTGTTTAACTTTCTGGCACCAGTTGTTTAGAAAAAAAAATGTTTCCCACCTGAGTACTCAATTGTTTCCCACCTGAGCAATGTTTAGAAGAAATACAGTCCCTATGCAGCTCTGAATTACATTATGTATGACAAATTTCTTCAGCAACAAATGCAATTGTGGTCATAATAAAGCCATAGAGAATCACATGTACTTACTGTGCATGTTGCCTTACAAAAGTAAAGTATAGGAGTAAGGTATCTGTAGAACTGTGAAGAACTAGAAAAACATAAAAACATGATTAATATGACATTAATTGAATTATTTAATTAACACAATGTAAGTAATTAAGGGAAACATAATTTAAGTGTGCAACGCCTTAAGGATGTGGCTCATTTTGGCCTTCAAGACGTAGCATATTTTTTCCGTTTGTTCCATACCACATTCCAAAAGCCATAACTTTTTTTTCTGTCCGACATGAATGTGAGGCCATGAATATGACTGCTGTGTGAGTTCTTTTTTTTTTACATTTTCTGTGTGTTTTATTAATATGATTTTTAAACACATAACACTTAACATTTAATTAAGTGCAAGAAGATTTAAACATTTAAATTTCTTCTTTTTAGTTTACATCATTTTGTTAGCTATATTGGATGTGTTGTAACAAGTAAGGACATACATAATATGTATATATATATATATATATATATATATATATATTCTAACATAAAAACAGTTTACTTTATTTTTTAATAATTGCTCTTTTATTATAAAAATGAATCATTTAATTTAATGTGTTCATTTTTTGTTTGCCCTTTAAAAAAGTCTACCTTTATTTTTTTTTATAATAAATAAATTAGAATTACCTTGTATTGAAATGCATTACTGTCTGTGCATATAGAATTCACAGCCAGTTGTTAAGGAAATTTACACTGGCAGCTCTTGGGAACTTTGTTAGACCAAGGGCTGTTTTTTAATATGTTTGGCCCTTTTAAATGGGGAGCAAATAGAGATTGCGATGCTGCAATTGCTGTCTATCATGGCATCACAAGGGTTACATATATGTGACCTGGTTGGCAGTTGTCCATCAGTGACATGAATTTACGCACTACAAGTTACCGGTATGTGCTTGCTTTATAAGCTGTACATTTACGACACAGGGCAGAAATGGGTTAATCCATAAATATTAGCTTCTGGATTTATACTGTTAGAGTTGTTTTGCGCCTTGAAATGTGAAATACATTCTGGTTGTCTCACTGTTAAAGTTTAAATAGTACTTCTGCAGAAGTGTAACATATTAAAAGATAACTTTGGACCATAGTCACATGATGCAGTTTTTCAAAAATTTAAAATTATATATCTTTTCACCATTCAAAACAGTTCTGCAATAAAATGTGATTGCTTTACATATTGTGGTGTTGTTTTTTTTATAGATTTTTTTTCTTTCTTGTACTTTTACATGCTTTCTTTTGAAAACAACAGCATGGCATGTGGATTTCCTCTCTTTTATTTCAATAAACATTCGCTAGATGTGAATTTACATTTAGGGTGTATACACATGACCATATTGTAGATCTGTACAACCTCGGACTTGTACCTTTGTGCCATTGAACTTCAAGGAGGCAAACAGAGGCATTAAGAAGCTTGTTTAGCTCCATGTTGTATGATATTAGGCAATCGATTGTAGAAGATAGATCAATAGGTAGATAGATAGATAGATAGATAGATAGATAAATAGATAATATATCTACATCTAGTATAGATTTCAACTTTCATGCTTTTAATTCATTTTTTTATATCAACTATAAATTATTCTAATAATAACAATAAAAGAGGATATCTATTATTTTAAAATTGTATCTCTTCAACACAATTTAGAAACAAAATGAAAACAAAAAGTTAACATAAAGTGGCATCTCCTAGAAAACATATTAAATAAGTACCTTAGAACTTTATTTGAAGGCCCTTAAAAGCAGGAAAAAGTCAATTCAGCAGTTTGTTATAACATTATGTATATAGAGACAATACTGAAAATGTGGCAGAATGAAATTTAAATGAGTACTTGTATTAAAAATCATTTCTGTTCAATAGAAGAAAGTTCTTGCTCATTGAAAACCTTCCTTTAGTACTGTAATGGCAGCCCCTGCTGTCTGCTTAGGTGAACAACACTGTGAACACTGCCATTTGCTATTGTTTTTCCCCTGTTGTATCATATTTTTGAAGAGATAAACTGAAATAAGCATTAAATAGACTAAATGATCTTAGAAGAAAATAAGGATTGTAAATTTACTATAGAGATTTCAGCAAAAGACGAGGGAATTGTATTCAGAGCACTGACTGCAGACTGAATTCTACAAAGAGCAGGTTGTTACTGTCTGTGTCTGTCAGTGTTGAAAAGTAAGACAATAGAATCATATCAGCGGAATACTAGGATTTGTAGTTATGCAAACTGCTAGAGAGCCACAGATTGGAAACAAATGCTTATTAGTGCTTTACTACTCCCCTTCCACAGTGCCTCTATTTACTTTGTGCTGTAGTCTAATACCACTTTATAGTTTATTACCACTCCTACTCCCCATCTTGATTGCCACATGACATACACTGTGTTTGTATATTATTATTGTGACGATTTGCACGCTTTGTCAGTATCTTTTGTTGTATTTTTGTTTCATCTTTGATATATTTTGTGTACATTATGGGGGGACATTTATCAATCTTTGCTTATGTATTCCTTTTTTTGGTTCTCTTTTTCTTACAATTTTTTTCTGCTTATTTGCGACTTATTTATCAACTGGTTTCAGCGTGTTGAAAAATTTCTTTCACGTAAGCAATTTACATTTTTTTTTGCTTTGGTAGTGGCTTTTTCTGCTCCATGTCTGAGCTGGAGTAAATTTAGTAGGTTTTATCACGTGATGCAACTTTTTTGCGACAATTATGAGCAAAATAAACTTACTAATTGCTTTTATAAATGTCCCCCTATATGTTTTGGATTTTAGTCTTTAATAATAAATCAGGATTTTATTTGTCATTTGGTGGCAGTTGTATGACTCATTTTTTCTTTAGTGTTGATAATATGGCTGGAGTCTCTGCAATTGTTACATATAGATTACCATAGATTACTATGTTAAGATAAAAAGATATGCTTGATCATAGGGCAGCATATAAAGTGGGACTTTTGGTGTTAATGTGTCTGTCTGTGTTGAAAATTAAGACAATAGAATCATATCAGCGGAATACTAGGATTTGTAGTTTTGTAAACAGCTGGAGAGCCACAGATTGGAAACCAATAGTCTGGTTACATGAAAGATCCAAAACAAGCTTGAATATGCTATCACTTTATGAACTGTTCAGTAAAGTGTCCCCTTTAACCCCTTAAAGGGGTACTCTTGCCCTAATACATCTTATCCTCAATTCAATCCAAAGGATAGGGGATGAAATGTCTGATCGCGGGGGTCCTGCCACTGGGGACCCCCGCAATCTGACATTCAGCACCCACCTTTGCAAGCTCTCTGCAGTGCTGGAGGCTATGAGTGTGCAGCATGATGAACCCGAGTGTTCAGACATCTGGACGACCTTCAGCGGCAGGACCCCCTCGAACAGATATCTTATCCCCTATCCTTTGGATAGGGGATAAGATGTATTTTTGCCGGAGTACCCCTTTGAGGTCGGTCCCATTTTTTACCTTAATGAACAGGCTCTTTTTAAAATAGTTGACATGTGTCTCTTTAAATAGTAATAACTTTAGAATGCTTTTTCTGAGCAGAGCGATTCTGAGATTGTTTTTTCAAGACATATTTCACTTTATATAAGTGGTGCGTTTTTGCTTACACATGAAGCATTTTTTGTAAAAAAAACTCACAAATATTGTGAAAAACTGGAACATTTCTGGAATTGTTTTTATTATTTCTTTTATGGTGTTCACTGTGTGGCTGCGGTTCACTCCGGTCGGATCATAGACATACATTAAATACGGTTCCCCTATACGGCTGAGTGCGAGCGCCACGATTAAGCCCCGCCCCTCTCCTCCCAGCTGTATTCGTGAACTGTATTTAACAAAACGTGGTGTGAACCCAGCCTAAGGCACCTATTTTAGTCAGTGACCCCTCATTGGACTCCTGCTCACCTACACTATAACCCAGTGTATTTAGTGTGGGTGAACAGGATGACCATTTTCCTTTAATTGAATTTTTACTTTCTAAACCTGGGTACGCTTTAAAGTCCAAAAAGGTTATATGTTATTTCTATTGTTTTGATTACATGTGATAAAATACTATAGAAGGCTTACACCATATAATAAATAAAGACTTAACTAGTTTTGTCAGAAGATAACACAGGTTGCTCTTTGTACCTATTGGCTTATATCAAGAAATCTATCTATCTATCTATCTATCTATATATCTCTAGAATGACTTATATAAACGTCATGATATGCTGGTAGTACACGTATCATGACGTTTATATAAATAATACAGTTAACCCGGTGATGAACGGCATTGCACGGGTTAACTGGAGAGAAGTCACGCTGTTACCAGCGGGGGACAACTTCTGCAACCCCCCAGGACCATCTGTGGATGGTCCTGGTCAGCAATCACTGTGATTGGTACCTGTTGACCAATCACAGTGTCTCAGCTGACTGGGTTGGGGGGGGTTAAAGTTAATTTCCCCCGCTCTGCCCGCCTCTAGAAGTCCGGGCAGAGCAGGGAAAGATGAGAACTGTGGTGGGACATACCGCAGGTCTGGCAATCACAACGTGGATCGAGGATTGGCAGCAGGCAGGTGGAGGATGCGCCGTTGGCAGGCAAGTGGAGGAGGACGCAGCGGCGGCAGGCACAAGAGGAGGCGGCGGCAGGCAAGTGGAGGATGCAGAGGCAGCAGTGAAGATAGTCACTGATCTTCACTGATGCTTCTAGGAGATTGAAAACTACAACTCCCAGCATGCCCAGACAGCTTTTGGCTGTCCGGGCATGCTGGGAGTTGAAATTTTGCAACAACTGGAGGGCCGCAGTTTGGAGACCACTGTGCAGTGGTCTCCAATCTGTGCTCTTCCAGATGTCGCAAAACTACATCTCTCAGCATGCCCAAACAATCCAGGAATGCTGGGAGTTGTAGTTCTGTAACATCTGGCCCTTCAGATGTTGCAAAACTACAACTCCCAGCATGCATGGGCAAACTGTTCTCCTCCAGTTGTTGCAAAACTACAACTCCCAGTAAAAACACTACACTACACTAACACAAAATAAAGAGTAAAACACTAGATATACACGTACCCCTAATCAGTAACCTCCACCCCAAACCCCCCCCCCTAATAAAAATGACAAACATCTGGTATGCCACTGTTTCCAAAACGGAGCCTCTAGCTGTTGCAAAACAACAACTCCCAGTATTGCCAGACAGCCACTGACTGTCAAGGCATGCTGGGAGTTTTGCAACAGCTGGAGACACCCTGTTTGGAAATCCCTGTTGTAGAATGCCCCTATGCAAATCCATAATACAGGCCTCAAATGCGCATGGTGCTCTCGCACTTCGGAGCCCTGTCATATTTCAAGGCTACAGTTTAGGGTCCCATATGGGGTATTTCTGTACTTGGGAGAAATTTTGATACAAATTTTGGGGGGCTTTTTCTCCTTTTACCCATTAAGAAAAGGAAAAGTTGGGGTCTACTCCAGTTATTGTAAAAAAATTAAAAAAAAATTACACTAACTTGCTGGTGTTGCACCATATTTTTTATTTTCACAAAGGTAAAAGGAAAAATAGATCCCCCAAATTTGTAAAGCAATTTCTCCTGAGTACAGAAATAACCTGTATGTGGACGTAAAATGCTCTGCAGGCGCACAGCAGGGCTCAGGAGTGAGAGCGCCATTTACATTTGAGGTGATTTGCACAGGGGTGGCTGATCGTTATAGCGGTTATGACAAAAACACCAAAAAAACACCCACATGTGACCCATTTTAGAAACTACACCCCTTAAGGAACGTAACAAGGGGTATAGTGACCCTTAACTACCCACAGATGTTTGAAAAATTTTTGTTGAAAATGAAAATTTTTTATTTTTTCACTAAAATGCTGGTGTTATCCCAAATTTTTCATTTTCACAAGGGGTAATAGGAAAAAAGCCCTCCAAAATTTGTAACACCATTTTTTCTGAGTATATAAATACCCCATATGTGGCTGTAAAGTGCTCTGCAGGCAAACTACAATGCTCAGAAGAGAAGGAGCGCCATTGGGCATTTGGAGATAGAATTTGGCTGGAATTGAAGGCCATATGAGTTTACAAAGCCCCCATGGTGCCAGAACGGGGGAACCCCCCCCCCACACCCACAGACACACACACACAAATGTGACCCCATTTTGGAACTACACCCCTCATGTAATGTAATAAGGGGTGCAGTGAGCATTTACACCCCACAGGTGTTTGACATATTTTTGGAACAGTGGTTTGTGAAAATGAAAAAAAAAATTTCATTTGCATAGCCCACTGTTCCAAAAGTCTGTTAAACACTGGTGTGGTGTAAATGCTCACTGCACCTCTTATTACATTCCGTGAGGGGTTTAGTTTCCAAAATGGTGTCACGTGGGGGGTCCACTTTTCTGGTAGCACGGGGGGCTTTATAAACGCACATGGCCCCCAACTTCCATTCCAAACAAATTCTCTCTCCAAAAGCTCTTTCTCTTCTGAGCATTGTGGGTCGCCCGCAGAGCACTTTACATCCACACTTGGGATATATCCATACTCAGAAGAGATGGAGTTGCAAATTTTGGGGGGCATTTTCTCCCATTACCTCTTGTAAAAATGGAAAATTTGTGGAAAAAACTGCATTTTATTTTAAATTTACACATCTGAATTTAACGAATAGTCGTCAAACAACTGTGGGGTTTAATGGCTTACTGTACCTCTTGTTACGTGCCTGGAGGGGTGTAGTTTCAAAATAGTATGCCATGTGGGGAATTTATGCTGTTATGGAACCATAGGGTCTTTCTAAATGTGACATGCCCCCCAAAAATGATTTCAGAAAAATTAGCTTTCAAAAAGCCAAATGTGACTCCTCCTCCTCTGAGCATTGTAGTGTGCCCGCAGAACACTTTACATCTCCACATGGGGTATTTCCATGCTCATAAGAAATGGGGTTACAAATTTTGGGGGGCATTTTCTCATATTACCTCTTGTAAAAATGGTACATTTTGAAAAAAATTCATTTTAGTGAAAGAAATTTTTTTTTCAATTACACATCTGACTTTAACGAAAAGTCGTCAAACACCTGTAGGCTCAGGGTGCGTTTACACGCTAGTAACTAGCAGCGGGTTTCCCGCTACGGGAAACCCACTTCCAGTTACGCTACGATTCATTGCGGACTGTCTGAGGACCGATTTAAATCAATAGTAGCGTAACTTGCAGCAGGATTCCCGCAGCGGGAAACCTGCTGCTAGTAATAGCGTGTGAACACACCCTCATTGAACCCCTTATTAAGTGCCTAGAGGGGTGTAGTTTCCAAAATTGTATGCCATGTGTTGTTTTTTTCTGCTGTTATGGAACCACAGGGGCTTCCTAAATGAGACATGCCCCCTAAAAAACATTTCAGCAAAATTCACTCTCCAATATCGCTCCTTCGCTTCTGAGCCTTCTAGTGCACCCACAGAGCACTTTACCTTAACATATGAGGTATTTCCTTACTCAAGAGAAATTGGGTTACACATTTGGGGGGCATTTTCTCCTTTTATCCCTTGCAAAAATTCAAAAACTGGGTCTACAAGAACATGTAAGTGTAAAAAATGGAAATTTTGAATTTTCTCCTTCACTTTGCTGCTATTACCTTGAA
Source organism: Hyla sarda (assembly GCF_029499605.1). NCBI lineage: Eukaryota > Metazoa > Chordata > Amphibia > Anura > Hylidae > Hyla > Hyla sarda. Next base: position 181,055,717 of record NC_079193.1, read on the forward strand.
ACACCTAAAGGGTAAACAAACATTTTGAATGTCATTTTGAATACTTTGAAGGGTGCAGTTTTTATAATTGGATCATTTATGGGGTATTTATAATATGAAGAGTCCTCAAATCCACTTAAAAACTGAACTGGTCACTGAAAAATTCCGATTTTGAATTTTTTTTGAAAAATTGGAAAATTGCTGCTGAACTTTGAAGCCCTCTGATGTCTTCCAAAAGAAAAAACATGTCAACTTTATGATGCCAACATAAAGTAGACATATTGTATATGTGAATCAATATATCATATATATTTTTATGTCCATTTTCCTCACAAGCAGAGAGCTTCAAAGTTAGAAAAATGCAAAATTTTCTAATTTTTTATGACATTTTTGAATTTTTCACCAAGAAATGATGCACTGATGCCAGAAATGATGCAAGAAATTAGAAATTAAAATTTACCAGTATGATAAAGTAGAATATGTCACGAAAAAACTATCTCGGAATTAAATTCATATGTAAAAGCATCCCAGAGTTATTAATGCTTAAAGTGACAGTGGTCAATTGTGGAAAAAAAATGCTCTGGTCCTTAAGGCCAAAATGACCTCGGTCCTTATGGGGTTAAAGATTATCATGTGTGTATGCTAAATACTGTACATGTAATATATAATAGTCCGCTTATTCCATGGTGATGTTCCTATCATACAACTGGGGATGTAGCTGTCATTGTGTGTTATGTAATGCAGTATGATTTTGGAAATACATTTGCCATTGCCTAATCATCAGAGGTGCACTAACAAACACCTTTTGTGTTTAAAACATTTCCTTTGGCTCAACAAACATGAGGACCTTTGTTCCTTTTTTCACCGCTAAAAGCTCTTTCAGGAGCTGTCAAAAACTTAGCAAAGGCATGCCTTACTAAATTCATCTTTTAAATATTCTTTTAATAACTTAACTGATACCCTTTTCACTCCCAGAATCCTCCCCTGTGTTGTATTGACAGTGTGACCTTCCTCGTTACTGGCTCATCCATCATGCCTTGAACTTTTCACTCTTCTCCATACTTGTCTCATCCTGGCAGGGGAACCTTTGTCTATATCCCTGTTTACCACTCACAGGGGATTCTGTATTTTTACTACTATGTATCACAAGGCAAAGGATTTGGGAGGCAAGATCACCACTTCAGATCCCTTTGAAACTTTGTATGGATGGTCACCTTTAGAAACCATCTATCATCTTTGTTTTCGGCATGTTAGCTAATAAGCGCAGTATAACATCTGATCAATAGAAAATGTCTAGCACATCAGCAACATAGAATAACTAATCACTTCCTTCCTCAGCTTCTCCCAATGGGCAATGGTGGGAAAAGCCACAATGTGTAAGAATTGCTGAAAAGAAAAATCTGTTCATGTTCTGCTTTGATCTATATACAGTTTACAGTGCCTTGCAAAAGTATTCCCCCCATTGGTCTTCCTGTTTTGTCGCATTAAAGTCTTGACTTAAAAGGGAATTTAATTCAGATTTTACATAATAGTTCAGATTGTTACAGTGGAATACATTTGGAATAAAAATGTACACTGTGAATGCACACATCTGCACTACCTTTGCAATGAAATCCCTAAATAAGGTTTGTTTTAACCACTTAAGAAGTCACAAATGGAATTGATAAAAGTTCCCCCAGTGTGCGATAAAACATCACATGATCTGTTGCATGATGTTAGTTTCTGTAGTATCTCCATCTGTTCTGCAACACCAATAGGTAAGCAAAAAGAAGACCAAGGAGTTACCCAAATATGGTGTAGGTGAAGGAAAGTATAGATCCGGGCTGGGTTATAAAAAAAAATATCACAAACTTTGAACATCACACGGAGTACCATTCAATCAATCATAACAAAATGGAAAGAATATTTTACAACTACTACGTGACGAAGAAGGAACCCACCTAAACTTACAGATTAGGCAAGGATGCATACGTCAGAGATTTGACAAAGACACCAACAATAACAACTGAGGATCCATAGCAGAGGTGGAAGCATTTCTTCATATTACCCCTATAAGCCATACACTCTACATAGTGAGCGGTGAAAAAAATTACCAGAAAGAAAGTCATTGGTTTAAATTGTAGCTATAGAGTTTGTATTTAGCAGTAAATGCAAATATTTACAAAAAGACATAGGTTCAAACTGCTCCATTTTGGTACTTTATTCATGTTATCATCTTGTTTTTGGTGCTGTATTTATGCTATTAGCTAGTTTCTGGTGTAGTGCATTCAGAAAGTTTTAAAACCCTTTTCCTTTTTTTTATTTTTATTTTTTATTATATTTTGTTATATTGTGGCCTTGTGCTTAAATAAAACAAATTAATGATTTCCTGGCTCCCTATCTCCAACATTGCTGTACCCGCCTCAGGGAAATGGCGGCCTGCAGCCCGGATCAAAGTCGGCCCTCACTGAAGCGGCTCTCCTTGCAGTGGCGGCTGATATTACCTCCACCATCCGGACTGAAATCCGGTCAGCGGTCGCAAGCATACAGAAGGAGTTGCACTCTCTCAGTTCTTGAACGGCACACCTGGGGACCAAGATGGGTGAGCTGACTTTGGCACATAATACTGTTGTTGACAGCGTTAATAGTATGGAAGATGAAATCACTACACTAAAGGCTAAGCTTGTGGAGGTTGAGGATTGTTCACGAAGGAACAACCTCAGAATACGGGGTATCCCTGAGGAGGTCAAAACAGAAAATCTGCAGGATTTTGTAATGGACTATTTTGCAGCCCCACTGCCTTCAGCATCCACGCATGACTTATTACTGGATAGGGTGCACAATCTCCCCAAACCTAAATCTATCCCTGCATCTTCACCCAGGGACGTCATCATAAGAGTCCACTTCTTCCATATTAAAGAGAAGCTAGTGCAAGCTGCTCGCCAGTCAAGCAACCTACCTGAGAGGTTCTCCTGCTTATCCATCTTTGCTGACCTCTCCCCTGAGACCCTGGCAAGGAGACGGGAGTTCTCCTCTAGTTCAGCTATCCTGAGAGCTAATGAAGTCCTATATAAACTGGGTTTTCCCACAAAGCTCGTTATCACTTATGATGGTTCTAAACATGTTGCTACTATGCCAGAAGCATTACTTCAGCTTTGCCATGCCTGGCACCTATCTTTACCTAATGCTACGGATCCCGAGGGCCCCACTTGTCCTCCATGAAAGCTCTCCAATGACTGGACCCTGGTGCAATATGGTAAACTTTGGTCTGAGTGACTAAATGTTAACTTGCAGGTTCTATTGCTATATGCCGGATAGGCACACGATCTGATATGGGTCTATCTCGATTCCCATATTTCCCCATTAGTGGGTCTCTACCCGATCCACTATGGCGTTGGTATTGTTTGGTCTATCTGCTTTTCTGCACCATTCTGGTGCATGTTTATGTTGTTTATAATTTTGTTCTTTGTACACCTACTATGCCCTATGTGATATGCACTTATTGCTGGTCTTTACATGCTCAATTCAATTTCATTTTCATAATGTTTTGCTGCCGCGGTCGTCTTCTCTACCACCATGGTTCTTAATATTACCTCCTTGAATGTTAGGGGACTTAATTCCCCTTTCAAATGCTCACTGGTCTGGGCGGAGGCTCAACGCCTTCAAACTGACCTGCTGTGCCTACAGGAGACGCATTTGTCGGAGAGAGATTCTGTACGGTTGCGACATAAACATTTTTCTCATATTTTCTATGCCCATGCTTCTCATAAAAAGAGTGGAGTAGCTCTGGCTATTAGAAATACTGTAGCAGTGACTGATATGGTGGTGGAGACGGAAGATGGCGGAAGATATCCCATTGCTAAGTGTTCCCTTAAGCAACACACATTTTTGCATTTTTCATGTATTATCGAGGGTGGCGAGGTCTAATCCAGCAGCACATCTAATTGTAGTGGGATATTTCAACTCCACCTTATGGCCCTCGATGGACACTACATCTCAAACACACTGTACTGAACCTTCTCCCTTGTTCAACACAGTTTCCAAGTACTCTTTGTTTGACGTGTGGAGGATTCAACATCCTAGCGATATGGACTTTTCATTTTTCGCTCACCCACACAATGTCTATACCAACATTGATTTCTTTCTGTAAACCCCTACTCCCATGTATTGCTAGCTTCAAATTTCATACTATAAACTGGTCAGACCATGCACCTATCTCTAGATGAGCTAGTGCCCCCGTCTAGAGCATCTCTCTGGAGAGCTAGCTCTTACATCCTCCAACATAAAAACGATCAACCCAAATTGCAGGAGGCTATTACCTATTTCTTTGAGGTCAATAAGGGCTCAATGTCTAAAGAATCCTTATTATGGTGCACGTTCAAAGCTACGTGGGGTGATAATGAGCCAATCAGCACATCATGGGAAATCTGTGAGGGAGAAAAGACTTGCATTGCAATGTGACCTCGCTGCCCTACATAGACAAAATAAGACTTGTTTTTCTTCATCCATTGCTGCTAAGATTTCGTCCATCACTGCTGCATTACACAAATTAGACCTCTATAAATTTTACCTGGCTCTTAGACATCTCCAGCTTGATACTAACTGGTACACTGTCAGGATCCAGACTGGTATGCAGGGAGGACACAGTTGGTGAATCCTTTGTGTCAGTGAGGTGATGGCGTTGGCCGTACCAGGGGAACGGAATCTAAGAGGTTACTGGTTGTCACCAGAGCCCGCCGCAAAGCGGGATGGACTTGCTGCGGCAGGTAACCCCAAGGTCGTTCCACCTGATAGCGACTCAACCTCACTGACTGCTGAGTCAGGGGCGGTACACAAGGATTAGGCAAAGGCAAGGTCAGACGTAGCAGAAGGTCGGGACAGGCGGCAAAGGTTCGTAGTCAAGGGCAACGGCAAGGGTCTGGATACACAGGCAATGGACACACGGGAACGCTTTCACTGGCACAAGGCAACAAGATCCGGCAGGGACAGGAAGGGGAAGTGGACTTTTAGGGAGTGCTTGGAACTAATTGGGCCAGGCACCAATCAATGGTGCACTGGCCCTTTAAATCTGAGAGACCCGGCACACGCGTGCCCTAGAAAGCGGGGCCGCGCGCGCTGGGACTGAGCAGGAGGACGGGGCAGGTGAGAAACATGGGGCACGATCCGAGAGCGGGCACGTCCCGTGCCTCGGATCGCGTCCCCTGCGGTGACATGGGAGCAGCGCTGCATGCAGAGGAACGCCGTGAGCGCTCCGGGGAGGCAGCGGCACCCGGAGCGCTCGGCGTGACAGTACCCCCCCCCCTTGGGTCTCCCCCTCTTTTTAGAACTGAGGAATTTGTGGATGAGATCTTTGTCTAGAATATTGGCCTCAGGTTCCCATGATCTCTCCTCAGGGCCACAATTCTCCCAATCTACCCAAATTTTTTTTTTATCTCTGACGACTTTAGAGGCAAGGATTTCTTTAACGGAGAAGACATCAGAGGAGCCAGAGATAGGAGCAGGAACAGTGACCTTGGGAGAAAAGCGGTTAAGTACGAGATGTTTGAGAAGAGACACATGAAAAGAGTTGGGAATAGGAAGAGAAGAAGGAAGATGAAGTTTGTAAGAGACAGAATTGATTTGGTTCTTGATTTGAAAGGTCCGAGGTACCGAGGACCAAGCTTGTAGCTAGGGACACGGAAAAGGATGTACTTGGCGGAGAGCCATACTTTGTCACCAGGAGCAAAGACAGGAGGAATTCTTCTCTTCTTATCAGCATGTCTCTTTATGCGAGATGAGGCCAGTAGGAGCGATTTTTGAGTCTCTTTCCAGATGGAGAAGTCTTTTGTTAACTCGTCTACAGCAGGAACTCCAGAAGAAGTGGGAATAGGGAGGGGGGGGGGGGGGGAGTGGGTGACGGCCGTACACCACAAAAAATGGAGATCTGGAGGAAGATTCAGAATTCTTGAAATTGTACGAGAATTCAGCCCAGGGCAGAAGGTCGACCCAATCATCTTGACGGGAGGAGACAAAATGATGAAGGTAGTCACCAAGGATCTGGTTTACTCTTTCCACTTGTCCATTGGATTGTGGATGATAGGAGGAAGAGAAATTTAATTTGATCTTCAATTGACTACAAAGTGCTCTCCAAAATTTAGAAATAAATTGAACGCCTCTATCAGACATAATATGCGTGGGAAGTCCATGGAGACGAAAAATATGGAGAAAAACATTGCTTAACCAACTGAGGCGCAGAAGGATTACCTGGAAGCGGGACAAAGTGAGCCATTTTGGAAAAACGATCCACAACCACCCAAATGACAGTGTTGCCATGAGATACGGGAAGATCAGTGATAAAGTCCATACTTATATGAGACCATGGCTGTTCAGGCACAGGCAGAGGAAGGAGAAGACCAGCCGGCTTCTGGCATAGAGTCTTGTCTCATGCACACACAGTACAGGCCCGTACAAAATCGGTCATATCTTTCTCCAAGGAAGACCACCAATAGTGTCTGGAGATTAGCTGTTTGGATTTTTTGATTCCAGCATGACCTGCCAGGTGGGAGGAATGACCCCATTTAGAGTCTGGAGGCAAAGACGTGGAGGAACAAAAGTCTTTCCGGGAGGAATTGGCACCAAAGAAGCTGGGGCGGAAACGACCAGACACTCCGGAGGTATGATGTGTTGAGGAAGAATTTCAGATTCCGAGGCATCGGTGGCAGGTGATAGAGCATCAGCCCTGACATTCTTGTCCGCAGGACGAAAATTAATTTGAAACTTGAATCAGGCAAAGAACAATGACCAGCTAGCCTGGTGAGGATTTAACCGCTGGGCGGACTGAAGATAAGACAAATTTTTATGATCAGTATAGATGGTGATGAGATGCAAGGATCCTTCTAGAAGATGTCTCCATTCCTCAAGTGCCAACTTAATGGCCAATAATTCACAGTCTCCAATGCAATAGTTCTTTTCAGGGGGAAAGAAGGTCTCGGAGAAAAATCTGCAAGTGATATTTTTTCCTTTAGTGGTTTTTTGAAGAAGGACGGCTCCGGCACCAACGGAGGAGGCGTCAACCTTAAGGTAGAAGGGCTTCAAAGGATCTGGCTTGGACAGGACTGGAGCAGAAGAGAAGGCGGCTTTGAGGTGTTTAAAGGCTTCCTCCGCCTGAGGTGGCCAGGATTTTGAATTGTCATTTTTCTTGGTCAAGGCCACAATAGGTGCAACAATGGTGGAGAAGTGGGGAATGAACTGACGATAATAGTTTGCAAATGCGAGGAAACGTTGGATGGATCGCAAACCAGTGGGACGTGGCCAATCTATTATTGCAGACAGTTTATCAGGGTCCATTTGAAGACCTTGACCTTAGACTATGTATCCCAAGAACGGAAGGCTGCTGCGTTTGAAAAGGCATTTCTCCATCTTGGCATAGAGGAGATTCTTGCGCAGGCGCTGAAGCACTTGACGGACATGGAGGCGATGTTCTTCCAGGTTGGAAGAAAAAATAAGAATATCCTCAAGGTAGACCATCACACAGGAATACAGGAAGTCCCGGAAGATTTTGTTGACAAAGTCCTGGAAGACTGCTGGGGTGTTGCACAGACCAAATGGCATGACTAGATATTCAAAGTGTCCATCTTTGGTATTGAAGGCGGTTTTCCACTCATCGCCCTCACGAATGCGGATGAGATTATAGCACCCCTTAGGTCAAGTTTGCTGAAGACCTTAGCTCCACGCAATCGATCGAATAGTTCAGAGATGAGTGGAAGAGGGTAGCGATTTTTCACAGTGATCTTATTAAGGCCGCGGTAGTCGATACAAGGACTTAGCGACCCGTCCTTCTTGGCCACAAAGAAGAACCCGGCTCCGGCTGGAGAAGATTTTCGGATAAAGCCTCTTTTGAGGTTTTCCTGGATGTACTCCGTCATGGCTTGTGTTTCCGGGGCAGAAAGTGGGTAGATCCCACCACGGGGTGGTGTGGTACCAGGGAGCAAATCGATAGGACAGTCATAAGGTCTGTGTGGAGGTAAGATCTCTGCTTGCTTTTTGCAGAAGACATCAGCATAGTCCTGATAGGAAGACCTGGCAATGGAGTTGTAATGGAGACTTGGCAAGAAGGAACTGAGTGAAGACAACGCTTGTGGCAAGAAGATCCCCAACTTTTAAGGTCCCCGGTGGCCCAGTCGAGACTAGGCGAGTGACGTTGGAGCCAAGGCAAGCCCAGAAGAATTTCAGAAGTACAGTTGGGCAGCACAAAAAATTCAATGTGTTCGTGATGGTGAATTCCCACACTCATGAGCAGAGGTTGAGTGCGGTAACACACAGTGCAGACCAGCCTTTCTCCATTGACGGATGAAATGAAGAGAGGTTTGACAAGACTGGTAACTGGAATATTGAACTTGTTGATGAGGGAGGCGTCAATGAAACTTCCTGCTGAACCAGAGTCCAAGAAGGCCACAGCGGAGAAGGAAGTATTAGGGGACGTAGCAATCTGCACAGGTATAGTCAGTCTTGGAGAGGAAGAATTCACACCTAGCAACGCCTCTCCTACGTTAACTAGGTGCGCGCGTTTCCCTGACGCGGAGGACGAATAGGACAGTCCTTTAGGAAATGTTCGGTGCTTGCACAGGTTTTCATTCCTACGGCGAGTCCTTTCTTGTAGGGTCAGGCGAGACCGATCCACTTGCATGGCCTCCTCGGCGGGAGGCACAGGAACAGATTGCAAAGGACGCTGGAAGAGCGGTGCCAGGGGAGGAAACCGCCTGGTGCGAACAAGATCCTTTTCCTGACGAAGCTCCTGGCGTCTTTTGGTGAAACGCATGTCAATGCGGGTGGCCAAATGGATGAGTTCAGGCAGGGTAGCAGGAATTTCTCGTGCGGCCAGCACATCTTTGATGTGACTGAATAAGCCTTTCTTGAAGGTCGCGCAGAGGGCCTCATTATTCCAGGATAGCTCAGAGGTGAGGGTGCGGAACTGGATGGCGTACTCGCCCACAGAAGAACTCCCTTGGACAAGGTTCAATAGGGCTGTCTCGGCTGAAGAAGCCCGGGCTGGCTTCTCGAAGACACTGCGTACTTCTGAGAAGAAGGACTGGATAGTAGCAGTGGCAGGATCGTTGCTGTCCCAAAGCTGTGTGGCCCAAGACAAGGCCTTTCCAGGCTGACCACGAACGCCACCTTAGACCGTTCTGTAGGGAATTGGTCTGACATCATCTCCAAGTGCAGGGAACACTGGGACAGGAACCCACGGCACAATCATCAAACTTGTCAGGTAGGGACAAACGGAGTCTGGAAGCGGCCACTCGCTGCGGAGGTGATGCAGGAGCTAGGGGAGGAGATGGTTGCTGATGTTGAGGCAGAAGCTGTTGTATCATAGCAGTCAACTGAGTCAACTGTTGTCCTTGTTGCCCGATCTGCTGAGATTGCTGGGCGACCACGGAGGTTAGGTCAGCGACACTGGGCAGCGGGACCTCAGCGGGATCCATGGCTGGATCTACTGTCAGGATCCGGACTGGTATGCAGGGAGGACACAGGTGGTAGATCCTCTGTGTCAGTGAGGTGATGGCGTGGGCCGTACCAGGGGAACGGAATCTAAGAGGTTACTGGTTTTCTCCAGAGCCCGCCGCAAAGCGGGATGGACTTGCTGCGGCAGGTAACCCCCAGGTCGTTCCACCCGATACCGACTCAACCTCACTGACTGCTTAGTCAGGCGTGGTACACAAGGATTAGGCAACGGCAAGGTCAGATGTAGCAGAAGGTCGGGACAGGCGGCAACGGTTCGTAGTCAAGGGCAACGGCAAGGGTCTGGATACACAGGCAATGGACACACGGGAACGCTTTCACTGGCCCAAGGCAACAAGATCCGGCAGGGACAGGAAGGGGAAGTGGACTTTTATAATGTAGGGAGTGCTTGGAACTAATTGGGCCAGGCACCAATCAATGGTGCACTGGCCCTTTAAATCTGAGAGACCCGGCGCGCGCACGCCATAGAGAGCGGGCCGCACGCGCCGTGACTGAGCAGGAGGACGGGGCAGGTGAGAAACATGGGGCGCGATCCGAGAGCGGGCACGTCCCGTGCCTCGGACTGCGTCCCCTTCGGTGACATGGGAGCAGCGGGACCCGGAGCGCTCGGCGTGACATACACTAACAAGCCAGGGAAGGTGTTGGCTAGGCAAATTAAGGTGAAAGAAGCTAGGAGTCGTATTGACCATTTATCACTACCATATGGGTCTAAAGCTTTTGATACGCAATCTATTGCTAACGCTTTTGCTCAGTACTACCGTTCTCTGTACAACCTTTCTGACACTGATCCTTCACTAACTCCTACCACATCGTCTATTTCAGATTTTCTCTCCTCTGTCTCACTACCTGTTCTTTCCCCTGAAGCTGTTGACTCACTATCAATTCCAATCTCCAATGCTGAGGTACTTTGCGTGATCAGGACGTTGAAAGTGGTAAATCCCCAGGACCTGATGGTCTAGTTAATAAATTATACAAACTACATGCCACTCACATTGTCCTGCAACTAACTGCTCTCTTTAACAAAATAGCGAGTACCGGTCATATACCGGCTGAGATGTTGAAGGCTGTCATAGTCACTCTCCCCAAACCGGGCAAACCACCTACCGATCCTCCCAATTTCCGCCCCATCTCATTGTTGAACTCCGATCTTAAACTGTATTCCAAGCTATGGGCCACCAGAATTGCTAATGTCCTGCCATCTTTGATACATGGGGATCAGGTGGGGTTCGTCAAGGGCCGTCAAAATTCTGACGGCACCAAACGCTTTATTAATGTTCTTGCAGTTGCCCATAAAAGTTGGACGCCTTCTCTGCTCTTGTCCCTTGATGCGGAGAAGGCGTTCAACCAGGTACATTGGTGATACTTAACGGCAGCCCTTACTAAACTTGGGTTTCCCCTCCCCGTAATCTCTGCGATATTAGCGTTGTACTCATCCCCGTCAGCCAAAGTTTTCACATCAGGAGCCCTTTCATCCCCGTTCAATATCACAAATGGGACGAGGCAGGGGTGCCCCCTTTCCCCTGTGCTTTTCACACTGGTCATGGAACCCTTTGCAGAACTCCTTAGATCTGAGCCGAATATTCCTGGTATCGTGGTTGGAGGTGAACATAAAATAGGTTTATTTGCGGACGACATCCTGATCGTGCTGACTTCTCCTCTTCTCTCCCTTCCTCGTGCTATCCAACTTATTAACCATTTCAGTGCTGCTAGCTTTTACAAACTTAATCTCTCTAAAACCACTGCCCTTCCTCTGTGCTTAGAAGCATCTGACATCTCTACTCTACAAACTACCTACCCTTTCCGATGGGCCTCTGCGGGAGTGACCTATCTTGGTGTTTTCTTAACTGCCTCTCTTTCTCTCCTGGTTTCTACTAATATTTCCGCTCTCTCAGACCACATCTCCGGGGAAATGACCAAGTATAGTCACTTACCCTTATCCTGGGTGGGACGAGTTGCTGCCACTAAAATGTTCATATTGCCTGTTATACTATATATGTTCCGTAACTTACCGATTAAATTGCCATTTACAGCTGTTAAGCGACTCCAGTCGCAACTAATGCGCTTTGTATGGGGATGGGGCAGGGCTAGGGTTTCAGCTAAAGTTTTTTTTCTTCCTACTAAACAGGGGGGACTCGGCTGCCCAGATTTACTGACCTATTATAGAGCCACGCACTTGATAGGCCTTAAGCAGGAGGGAATTGGCTGTTACTGGAGTGCCTTCTCTACAGCACTTGCTATGGAAAGTAGCTATTCAGAAATCTCACAAATATACTTTTAGCCTGACAATACAGCTACATTGGACATATGTCTTTTTGCCCTTTCCTCTGGTGTACTTTCGCCTGTATCCTTTGCCTCTACTCCTATTCCTGTCTTTCATCTCCTCCTCCCTCACACTTCATTCCTTAACTGGACTGCTCTGGGTATTTAATGCTTGGGAGATCTCTGTGAGGCTGGAGCATTATTACCTTTTGAGACTCTCAGGTCTAGATTTAATATTCCAGCACACGACTTTTACAAATTCCTCCAGCTTAGACACCTCATCTCTTACACTTCTGTCAGGACTCGGCAGGCTGGTGGTGGATCCTCTGTGTCAGTGAGGGATAGGAGTGGACAATACCGGAGGACCGGTTCTAAGTTGCTACTGGTTTTCACCAGAGCCCGCCGCAAAGCGGGATGGTCTTGCTGCGGCGGTAGCAACCAGGTCATTACCATCGGTAGCGGCTCAACCTCACTGACTGCTGAGACTGGCGTGGTACAGGAGGACTAGACAGAGGCGAGGTCAGACATAGCAGAAGGTCAGGGCAGGCGGCAATGGTTTGTAGTCAAGGGCAACGGCAGAAGGTCTGGAAACACTGGTTTGGCACACACAAAACGCTTCAATAGGCACTAAGGCAACAAGATCCGGCCAGGACAGGAAAGGGAAGTGGGTTTATATACACATGGAGCAGGGAAGCTAATAGACACTGATTGGGCCAGGCACCAATTAGTGGTGCACTGGCCCTTTAAATCTCAGAGAGCCGGCGCGCGCGCCCTAGAGAGCGGAGCCGCGCGCGCATCCCCGCCAGCAGGGACAGTGCAGCGCTCCCGGTCAGCGGGTCTGACCGGGGCGCTGCAGAGAGAAGAACGCTGCGAGTGCTCCGGGGAGGAGCAGGGACCCAGAGCTCTCGGCGTAACAGTACCCCCCCTTAGGTCTCCCCCTCTTTTTATCTGTTCATAGGAGACAAGGCCAATGGGAGCGACTTTTGAGTCTCCTTCAAGATAACGGAGAAGTCCCGGGTTACTTCATCTACGGCAGGAACTCCAGAAGAAGTGTGAATGGGTAGGGGGGGCAGAGGGTGAATCTTGCCACGGGGCAGAGTGGTACAAGGAAGGAGGCTATGAGGAGGTAAGATTGAGGAGGTTGATTTTTGCAGAAAACATCAGAAAAGTCCTGGTAAGCCTTGGGAGGGCCCGGTAAAGGTGGAACCTCAGGAGTTAGACAAGTGGGAGCAGATGTGAGGCATCATTTGTGACTAGAAGGACCCCAATTTTTGATCTCCCCGGTGGTCCAGTATAGGGTAGGAGCATGACGTTGGAGCCACGGCAGGCCGAGAAGAACTTCAGAGGTGCAGTTAGGCAGAACGAAATATTCTATTTTTTCATGGTGAAGTCCAATGCTCATGAGCAGGGGTTCAGTGCAGTAGCGCACAGTGCAGTCCAATTTTTCTCCGTTAACAGAAGAGATAGAGAGCGGTTTGACGAGACGGGTTACTGGGATACTGAATCTATTAACGAAAGAGGCCAAAATAAAGTTTTCTGCAGAACCTGAGTCCAAGAAGGCCACTGCTGAGAAGGAGGAGTTGGCGGAAGGAGAAATCCGCACAGGTACAGTCAGACGTGGAGAGGCAGAATTTACACCAAGTGACGCCACTCCCACGTGAACAGGGTGCGTGCGTGCGTCTCCCAGACGCGGAGGACGAATAGGGCAGTCCACTAGGAAATGTTCGGTACTAGCACAGTAAAATCATAAATTTTCATTTCTACGACGAGTTCTCTCTTCTTGGGTCAGGCAAGACCGATCCACTTGCATAGTCTCCTCGGCGGGAGGCACAGGAGTAGATTGCAGAGGATTCTGGAAGAGAGGTACCCAGTGATCAAGGTCCTTTTCTTGGTGGAGCTCCTGGCGTCTTTCAGAAAAAAACGCATATCACTGTGGGTGGCGAACTGGATAAGTTCAGATAAGTTAGCAGGAATTTCTCGTGCGGCCAACACATCTTTGAAGTGACTGGATAAGCCTTTCTTGAAGGTCACCCAGAGGGCCTCATTATTCCAGGATAGCTCAGACACGAGGGTGCGGAACTGGATAGCGTACTCGCCTACAGAAGAACTCCCTTGGACAAGATTCAATAGGGCTGTCTCGGCTGAAGAAGCCCGAGCTGGCTCCTCAAAGACACTGAGTACTTCAGAGAAGAAGGATTGGATAGAAGCAGTGGCAGGATCGTTGCGATCCCAAAGCGGTGTGGCCCAGGACAAGGCCTTTCCAGATAACAGGCTGACCACGAACGCCACCTTAGACTGTTCTGTAGGGAATTGGTCTGACATCATCTCCAGGTGCAGGGAACACTGGGACAGGAACCCACGGCACAATTTAGAGTTCCCATCAAACTTGTCGGCTAGGTACAAATGAAGTCTGGAAGTGGCAACTTGCTGCGGAGGAGAAGCAGGAGCTGGCGGAGGAGATGGTTGCTGCTGTAGAGGCAGAAGCTGCTGTAGCATGGCGGTCAACTGCGACAGCTGTTATCCTTGTTGGGCGACCATGGTGGCGAGGTCAGCGAGACTTGGCAGCGGCACCTCAGTGGGATCCATGGCCGGATCTACTGTCAGGATTCGGCAGGCTGGTGGTGGATCCTCTGTGTCAGTGAGGGATAGGAGTGGACCGTACCGGAGGACCGGTTCTAAGTTGCTACTGGTTTTCACCAGAGCCCGCCGCAAAGCGGGATGGACTTGCTGGGGCGGTAGCAACCAGGTCGTGCCCACCGGTAGCGGCTCAACCTCACTGACTGCTGAGACTGGCGTGATACAGGAGGACTAGACAGAGGCGAGGTCAGACGTAGCAGAAGGTCAGGGCAGGCGGCAATGGTTCGTAGTCAAGGGCAATGGCAGAAGGTCTGGAAACACTGGCCGGGGCGCTGCAGAGAGGAGAACGCCGCGAGCGCTCTGGGGAGGAGCAGGGACCCGGAGCGCTCGGCGTAACAACTTCGTTGCCTAGGGATTCGTGGGATAAGTATACACTCATTATTTCACTACGCACATAGGGTCTAAAGAAGGGATAGCAACCTCATATCGTGCCCTGCAACAACTGTCCTCCTCTGTGAAATTCTCATTTAAATGATCCTAGGAAAAGGACTTAGGCCTCCCAATTAGAGAAGATCAATGGTCGTACATATTCTCTGTACCATTTGCATTATTCCACTGCATTAACCATGTGGAATCTTCTAGGAAGTTACTGTATCGGTGGTATTACACTCATGATCGCTTGTCAAAAATATTTCAAGGTACTGATTCTACATGTTGGAGATGTGGAGACGGTGTGGGGTCCTTCTTACACGTATGGTGGTCATGCCCAGCTATTAACTCTTTTTGGACTGCCATCCTTAAACTTCTTAGCAAACTATTTGGATCTTCTGTGCCTTGGGGTCTCAGCATGGCGTTATTATCACTTCAACTACAGGATATGGCAATTGAACATTGGACTGTTGCTTTTCATGTTCTTACTGCAGCACGTATTCTTCTTGCCTCTGTGTGGAAATCACGGGACGTTCCAACCTTCCCGACTCTAATTGCCAAAGTCAACTACTCGTGCACTATGGAAAAACTTATGGCGAGACGCTGTAACAAAGAATTATCCTTTTTACGGTTGTGGACCCCTGGGCTTCACTCAGGACTTTACATGTCTGACAGTGTTCCCCTGGAGAATGTGGACTCTTAGGATTTTGGCCTTATATTCTGCTATTTTCCCCACATCTCATCATAATGCACCTGTGTGCTTTGTTTTGAGCGCAATGTACTACTGACTCATAAGCATATCGCTATACGTCACTTCATTTACCTAATTGTGGTACCGTGGTTGTGTTATCTGTTTTGTACTTTCTCTGAGGTACGGAGTACCTCACTGCATGCTCGTTTTGTATTATAAACTTGAATAAATAAAGTTATGAAGAAAAAAAATTTACTTTAACCCCTTAAGGACCAAGCCCATTTTAACCTTAAGGACCAGGCCAATAAATTTTTTGCGTTTTCGTTTTTTCCTCCTCGCCTTCTAAAATTCATAACTCTTTTATATTTCCATATACAGACCCATATAAAGGCTTGTTTTTTTGCGTGACCAATCGTACTTTGAAATGAAAACTCAAATTTTACCATAAAATGTACGGCAAACCCAAAACATTATTTTTTTAGGGAGGAAATTTAAATGAAAACCACAATTTTGCACATTTTGGAGGGTTTCGTTTTCACGCTTTACACTTTAAGGTAAAAATGACATGTGTTCTTTATTTTGTGGGCCAATACGATTAAAATGATACCCATGGCTATATACTTTTATATTTTTGTACCTCTTAAAAAAATCTAAAACTTTTTGTACACAATCAGTAATCTAAAATGGCCCTATTTTAACCACCTATAACTTTTTCATTTTTCCATATATAGGGCGGTATGAGGGCTCATCTTTGCACCGTCATCTGTACTTTTTATCAATACCACATTTGCATATATAAAACGTTTAGATCATTTTAATTGATTTTTTGGGGAATAAAATGGGACAAACAGCAGCATTTTTTTTCTATGTTTACGCCGTTCACCGTATGGGATCATTTACATTATATTTTGATAGTTCGGACATTTACGCACGCGGTGATACCAAATATGTTTATTTATTTATTAAAGTCCCATGCAAATCAATGGGAAATGTATGTTCCCACATAACTTCCCCACAGATGGAATATATTTCAATAATACATGGTACACATCTTACGGGTCAGGATAGGAGGTCGAGATATGAAGTCGGGATATGAGGTCAGGATATGAGGTCGGGATATGAGGATGGGATATGAGGTTTGGGTATGAGGTTAGGAAATGAGGATGGGATATGAGGTAGAGATAGGAGGTCAAGATAGGAGGACAGGAAATGAGTTTGAGATAGGGGATATGAGTACCGGATGGAACGACGGGATAGGAGGTCGAGATATGAGGATGGGATAGGAGGTCAGGATATGAGGTTGAGATATGATGACAGATTATGAGGATGGGATATGAGGTAGGGATATGAGGACGGGATATGAGGTTGAGATATCAGGATGGGATATGGGGTTGGGATATGACAACAATATATGAGGATGCAATATGAAGTCAAAAGCTTCCTCCTTTGTTGATTTTCCTCCCGAAAAAGGATTAGGAAGGAAAAACCGGTCAACTCAGCTAGTCTATATTTATAAAACTCAATGTGTGTGTGTGTGTGTTTGTATGTTCCAGCATCACATCCAAATGGCTAAAGATATTAACATGAAATTTGGCGCACATGTTACTTATATGTCAACAACAAAAATAGGATATGTAATTTAACCCTTTCTCACCCCTATTTGCCAGGGTCAGGGTTTTTGTTTAAAGTCCCATACAAGTCTATGGGAAATATATGTCCCTGCATAACTTCAAAACGGCTGGAGATATTTTGATAATACTTGGTCATATGTTACTTATATGTCCACTTAAAATATAGGATATTTAATTTAACCCTTAACTACCCCCATTTGTGAGGGTCGGGGTTTTTGTTTAAAGTCCCATGCAAATCAATAAAAAATGTAGGTTTCCACATGACTTCTGTATGGCTGGAGATATTTCAATAATGCCTGGTACACATATTACTTATATGTCAAATAAAAAGATATGATAGCTAAATTAACCCTTACATACACCCTTATATAAAAGATGGGTTTTTGTTTCAAGTCCCATGCAAGTATAATGGACTTCCAGTACCTTACTCCCCAAGCTCCGCTCTGCATCTCCTGGTGAATAGAAATCTGAGGGAACAATGTAGTGGACATCAATATTAAAAGATATAAAATTCTTCATTCAGGCCATGTGGCCTGAAAGAGTTGAGGTGGAAAATCCACCACAACTCCCTCTTCTGTAATAAGGTGGCCTTATCTCCCCCTCTCACAGAGATAGGTACATGGTCTATCGCCATAAATCTCAAATCTTTTTCTGTATGACCAAAATCGGCAAAATGCTTAGAAACAGGGAGATCCATTTTATTAATTCTGCAGACTATATCTATGATTATTTATCCTGGTTTTTAATCTGCAACTTGTTTGCCCAACATATATTAATATACTGTGCATAGACACGTAATGACGTATATGACCCACCCTGAGTCAGAGGTCAAAAAATATTTTAGAGTATAGGATTTTCAGGTAACTTAAAATGTGTAAATACAGAACCTTTCATCATGTTTGGACAATTAATGCAAGACAAACATGAATATGAGCCAAATTTCCTACTGCCAAGAAAAGTCTGGCCTGTACCTTTATCCAGTTTAGTCACTGACTGCACCAGTTTATCTTTTAAATTATTAGACCTTCTATATGACATGAGTGGACTCTATTTCTGAAAAAAACTAGCTTTGAGAATATACCAATGTCTATTAAGAATCTTAGATGTTTTACCACTGTGAGTGAGTACAGTATGTAGATATAAAAAGAATACTATTTTGTCTGTTTCTTGGCATAACCCTTAAGGGGATTCCCTATTTAGAGATTCCACCCTATGTTTATGAGTTTATATGATATCATGCTGGTACCCCCGATCCACAAAATTAGAGACCATCCTGTCAAGTAATGAGGACAAAGCTAAGTCATAGTCAACCACCCTCCTTGCCCTAAGCATCTGGCTATAAGGCAAGACATTCACCATCTTTTTTGGATGACAGCTATCGTAATGAAGCAATGTATTTTTATCTGTTGGTTTAGTATAGAGGGTAGTATGTAGTCGTTTACCTTTTCTAATGACATTAAAATGCAAAAAACAAACACAATCGGAGGAGTTAGTGACAGTAAAAGAAATATTAGGATCCATATTGTTCAAAAAAGAATAAAAAGAGTGTAATTAATCTATGGTACCCTTCCAAAGGAGGAAGATGTCATGAATATATCTCCACCACCCAAGACAATGTCTGAAGTGGTGGAATAGAAAGATGACATCCTCCTCTAGCATAGAGACATAAAGATTTGCATACATGGGTGCTACATTCGTCCCCATGGCAGTCCCAACTAACTGTTCATTAAAATGATCATCAAACACAAAATAATTATTCAAAATAATCAAATCGAGTAACTGTAACATAAAATCTTGGGCCACCATGAAGAACAAAGAGGTAGCAAGGACTTTCCTAACTGCTGCTATTTGATGTGTAATAGAAGTATAGAGGCTCACAATATGGAATGAAACTAACAGAGTATAATCAGGAATTTCAATGTCGCAAATTTTCAACAAAAAATCACTGCACTGACGCTAGCACAAGCACAAGAGTTTTGGCCACAAACGTCCAGTACCATTATAGAAGATGCAGCTGGTTATTCGTCCTCTCCCTTTGTAATGATACTGTGATTTGAATTAATTTGTTTTATTTCATACAGCTGTTAATTTGGTAAATTTATTGATAGCTGGTCTATGAAGTTGAAATTCAAGCCCTACTCTTCTGTATTTATTCATGCACTGTGCACCTTATTATGACTGATGATATTATGATTAGCACATGGAATTATTATTAACACTTTTGTACTTACACACTGTTTTATACTATGAATTTTTGTTGTAACTATTTGTAATATATTGTTATTATTCACTTTGTAGTAATCATGTGTTCACTTGGGTATCAATACCCCTGACTTTGTGTGTATCACTATGGTTGATAAAGGTTTCATGGGTGAGTTGAAATGTTGCTTTGCTGTGACATGAGAAAATAAATTGTGCCTTATTTTAGAATTATAGAAAACGAAGAGTAGAATCCAGCTCTTGGTGCAAATAAAATCCACTTTATTCGATAAAGACAGACACAGGAAGTTACGCGTTTCAAGCGCAGAGCGCTCTTAGTCATACACCAAATACAAGGAAGACATAGATGTATATAGGAAGAGCAATCACACCGGAGCACAGGTGCTTTGGTCAGGTGGTATTAACTCCTTCCAAACTTCATAGCATTTATAATTAGCATCAAACCAGAATTAAAAGCCAGCATAAGTGTAAGAAGAATGGATAAAAACATTTACATATAATCGGAGGTTAGCTCAAGAGTCAAATAGAACATATCTAATGATCACGTAAATATATATCACAATAAGAGGAGGGATGGTTGCAAAAGTAATCCACATACAAAAGGTACACAGAGGAAAATATACAAAAGGAAAACAATCAATTAAGATGCCATAAAAATAAAAAAATAGAAAAACAATGTGGATGGATGGGCAGTGCATGTCTGAATGCACAGAAAATTAGAATGAAATACAAAAATGATGAAAATAATAATAGAGAAAACCGGTCAGTGCCAATCAAAACATTCTTCAGACAAGCAAAGTCCATACATAATTAGAGACAGAGGCTTAGTCGAAAAAAAAAACGAATTAATGGGGATGACAAGCAAATGACAAGATAAATGTGTCCACAGGGGACACACTAAAAAATATAAGCAAAAAGTATACATGAAAAAAAATAATTTGTAAACAAAAGACAAAAAACAAATTGCTTAATTAGGAATGTAGTACAACATCCTGATGCTTGTTCATGCCCAAAAGTGCACAAGTTGAAAGTTTCAAAATCCAAAATATTTCTCTGTTAAGAAGCTTATGCCTATGATCTCCTCCTCTTTTGGATGGGTTACCTCTCTCAATTGCAGAAAAATGTAGAGAGGTGAAACTACCCTGGTGTATCTCAGCACAATGCTTCGAAACTGCTGATACATTTTTAAATGAAAAATGAGGAATATCGGACAGGTGCTTACGAAGCCTCACCTTTAGTGTATTAGTCGTACAACCGACATTGCATGCGGCAGGTCATGCATGAGACCAGATACACCACATATGTGGTATTACAATTAATACATTGTTTAATTTAAAAAAACGTATTATTATTATTAACAAAAGACGTAAATAATCTGGTGACATGCATGACCGTGCAACAGATGTAATGATTGTGTTCACATCTATAAGAACCTGGATGAGACAACCATGCAGGAGAAAAATCAACTTGGGGAGACTTTTTGACCAATAGTGGGAGCTCACTTCGCTATGCATTTGTAGCCTGATTTTTTAACACTCTTGAATAATTGATAAACACAAATCAACCCAGGTAAGTCTAGGACCACCTTTAACAATAATTCACAATTGCCCCAAGGTCAAAAGTACTGGAGCACTAAGGTCCTAAATGGGACTAACTATCTAAAATGTACCTTTTATTAAGTATACATTAAAAAGAACTGGTGATTAGAAATGTTTAAAATAGACGAACCTATATCCTGTATAATAATAAAATCTACTGGCAGCCTCTGATAAGGTGAGCCCTATCTGTCATATGCCACATGGAAGGGCAAAAAGTCTTCTCTTTCCCAATGTGGCAAAGGGATACAATCACCTATTTATATGTATTACTGTTGCTGGTGGTGTCTAGCAACTGCGCCACCAGCACTGATCTGGTGGGGCCTACAGGCTCTTCCACCTATTTATTTCCGGTGTCACCACACCCTCATCAGGAGGGATAAGAGGCAAACACCCTCCCACGTGGACATTCAGTATATTTATATACTCACCCTTCCTGTGTCATCATCCAGTGCCATTGTGCACCCAATCTTTTTGAAGCATCCATTATTTCTCTTGGTAACGCCACTCACGGACGTCTACTTACCCAATCCTCTCCCTGTTATACTACTGACGTAGGTCTGAGCTAATCGCTCTGTGTCCGCTCCTAATCGCGCGAGATAATGCATATCTTGCGCCTGCGCGATCTTAATGATCGTGGTGTTCCTGATATATCGGCACCGCGATTATTCCTATGTCCGCGTTGTTTGGACATAGGAATAATCGCGGTGCCGACATATCAGGAACACTGCAATCACTAAGATCGCGCGCAGGTATGAGATATGCATTATCTTGCGCGATTAGGAGCGGACACAGATCAGACCTACATCAGCAGTATAATAGGGAGAGGATTGGGTAAGTAGACGTCCGTGAGTGGCGTTACCATGACAACTATTGAATGATTCAAAAAGATTGGGTGCACAATGGCACTAGATGATGACACAGGTAGGGTGAGTCTATAAATACACTGAATGTCCACGTGGGAGGGTGTTTGCTTCTTATCCCTCCTGATGACGGTGTGGTGACACCGAAACATGTAGAGGGGGCAATGTTCTATGTTTTAATTGTGTCCTAGTATACTGTTGTCTATAGTACACAATACTGGCAGTGAATACCGGAAATAAATAGGTGGAAGAGCCTGTAATCCCCACCAGATCAGTGCTGGTGGCTCAGTTGCTAGACACCACCAGCAATAGTAATACATATAAATAGGTGATTGTATCCCTATGCCACATTGGGAAAGAGAAGGCTTTTTGCCCTTCCATGTGGCTTATGACAGATAGGGCTCACCTTATCAGGGGCTGCCAGTAGATTTCATTATTATATAGGATATAGGTTCTTCTATTTTAAACGTTTCTAATCACCAGTTCTTTTTAATATATACTTAATAAAAGGTAAATTTTAGGTAGTCAGTCTCATTTAGGACCCTAGTGCTCCGGTCCTTTTGACCTTGGGACAATTGTGAATTATTGAATAATGGATCGGATAAAATCATATGCATGTGAGTATGGATAATTTTACAACAAAAAAAAGAGGGTTAGAAGAAGACAGAAACGAGCCACTACGAGGAATACAACCCCCACAAAAAAAAGGGAAAACCAACTAGACAAATCCAATATCATATTCAACCTTAGCACAACATCTCTCACTGATACTCAGACTAAACTACTTAATAAAGGTTTAAAATTTGCACCAAGCCAACCACTAAACAAATTTGATGCATTTATTGGTGTAGAAAAATACATAAGAAGACTCTGTCTTAAAAAATATTTTATCAAACAACCCATAACTAACCCTACCACTCCCACCACCATCTATACCCACACTAATTGCACTTTAAAATCCAAGTTCTACCCAAAACAAGAAGTAGGTCCAGATATCCTCACTTTCAAAAAAGCTGTAGAGACGGACATCAGAAAATTAAACCTAAAATCCTATTCAAAAAACAATATCATTTTTAAAGAAAAAAGAGCTATTTTAGAATTAAAAAACAACAACAACATCACGATCCGCCCGGCAGATAAAGGGGGCGGTATCGTGATATTGGATACAGAAAAATATACAAATGAATGCATAAGACAATTATCAGATACCAAAACATATACCAAATTGAAGTCAGACCCCACAACTGAATTTAGTAAAGAATTGAAAACGTTATGCGATAATGCACTACAATCTGACATTATCTCATCAAAAGAATATGATTTTATTCTAGGGACACAGGAAAGACTACCTGTCTTTTACTGTCTCCCCAAAATCCATAAAGACTCCACCAACCCCCCTGGCCGCCCCATTGTATCAGGGATAAATTCATTAACATCCAACTTGTCCCAACTCATTGACCGTTTGCTTCAGCCTATCGTCCAAACTACAGAATACTATCTTAAAGACACTACTCAAGCCATACAGATATTAGAAAACATCAAATGGGAACCTGAATACACTCTAGTCTCTTTGGATGTGAGCTCCCTGTATACGATTATCAAACACACTGATGGCCTAAAAGCAGTCCAACATTTTTTAACTAAAGATGACATTTTACCAGAACAGATAGATTTTATCCTTCAAGCCATTAATTTCATTTTAACCCACAATTATTTTTATTTTGAAAACGAATTTTATCTACAGGCCACCGGCACCGCCATGGGTACGAGATTCGCGCCCAGTTACGCAAACATGTTTATGGCAGCCTGGGAGGAACGATACATTACTCCCAGGATCGGCGCGGATCTCGTACTATGGCGGCGCTACATTGATGACATTGTTTTTATTTGGAAAGGCCCTAAATGTTTGTTGGAAGATTTTATCCAAGAAATTAACATTAACAATTTGAACCTAAATTTTACCCCCCATATAAGCACAGGCACTTTAGAATTCCTTGATCTTTTAATCACTATAGATATACCTAAATTAACCTGCAGTACGTACCATAAGCCTGTAGCCAAAAATAGTTTTATTCTTTTTAATAGTTGCCACCTACCCAGGTGGCTTTTAAACGTTCCAATGGGCCAGTACCGCAGGCTTAAAAGAAACTGCACTTCACAGGCTAAATTCGAAGAAGAAGCACAAACCCTTACTGACAAATTCTTGGAGAAAAACTATCCAAAAAACATTTTAGACAAATCTTTTAATCAAATTCGTATTTTAGACAGATCATCAATTTTTATTCCTAAAGAAAGAGATCCACTATCACAAACCGATGATCCAAAAATAATTTTACCATTTAACAAAGATTATAAAAAAATTGAGAGGATCATCAAAAACAACTGGCATTTTTTAATGAAGGATAAAATCATCGGTCAAAATATCCCCTTACACCCACCTATAGTTTACACCAAAGCCCCAAATTTGGGCATCCAAGTCGCCCCCACTGTCAGACAACCAACCAATCCCAAAACATCATCCACATGGCTACAAACTAAAGGATTCCACAGATGTGGAAGTTGCTCAGCTTGTAAAATCACCAACTTTCCCCAAAAAAATCACTGAAATAACTTCTACATCCAACAACTACACACACAAAATATCTGAATGTCTTACCTGCCACAGCAAGGGAGTAATTTACCTAATCCAGTGTACATGCGGAAAACAATACATAGGCCGCACAAAGAGACAATTAAAAATATGCATTTCAGAACACATCTACAATATAAAAAAAGGGTTAAAAACACATCCATTATCCCTCCACTTCATTGAACATCATAATCAAAATCCATCAGATCTCTTTTTTCTAGCCATCCAAAATGTAAGAAGATGTTGGCGAGGTGGTGACTACATTATGAAGATGTCCAAAGCAGAATCAAGAAAGATTTTTGATTTTGACACCATAATTCCAAGAGGATTGAACGCAGAGCTTGAAGTCTTTGGGTTCCTTTGATCTTATCTTGTAGCGTGGCTCTCCCTCATGACCCGTCACTGGCTGGCCGTTTATCGACCCAGTGACGGCCCTTGGGGGTGAGCCTCCCCAAGACTATCCACAGAACATGTCTATGGACCTCTCCTTTGAAGTGCCCTCCTCCTGCTTTTTTACATTTTTATATTTTTTTATATCATATTCATCCATTTTCATATTTTTTATAAATTAATTTCTAAATTAATTTCTATCTTTTATCAATTAATTTTTATATACATTTTTACTAAATTTCATCAATTAATCCATTCCCACTGTGGCTTAACTTTATATAATTTTAATTTCTATACACACCATAAACTACATATGTACCATTTACATCATTATCAATACATTATCATATCTTGCATTGCAGTTGTTCACTTTTTTATCAAAATATTTATTTATTTATTTATTTTTATTTTTATTTATTTTTTCACACACCTTTTAAGAATTTTACTATTCATATTTTTTCTCATGATTTCCACTATAGTCTTGATCCATAGTGCATCTCTACACATACCCAATGACCATTATTTTTTTTATTTATTTATCTATTTATTTTTTCTCCTGACTCACACTCATATCTAATTCACCATCTTTATCCCTATGTTTTCTTTTCTTTCTTCTCTTCCCTATTCCCATTTTCTATCTGGATCCATTACCCATTTTACAACATACCTGAAACTTCCAGTCTCCACTTTTTCCTCTTTACCAATTAGTATTACATCATCACTGCATGGAGACTATATAAAACCAGCATTATAACCCTTTATTCACACCTATAGCTACTGAAGAAAAGGCCCGCGGCCTTGAAACGCGTTTAGCCCATTATCTGCACCTTATCCATAAGTGTATATCACTTCAAATAGACTGTATCTGCCATATTCCAATTGCAACAGCTGGGACCACTGCTGCACGCGCGCTGTTAGCACCTTATTCATACGTGCAATCCGCACCACCTGTTACCTGCATCCTCTCACAGCCCCGGTCGGCAGAGTTACTCCTGGACATCATCCTCCCCGTGCCAGCCAAGGACACTCGGACCCCCGGAGATTCAGCCATTCACCCAGCATACCACCCAGGCGGGCATTGATATCCAGAGTGCCGGACTCAGCCGTGCCAGCCCGGACCTGAGGACTCCAAAGGAGGGTGAGTGGTGCTGTGCACCGAGACTTGACATCTTCATCGCTGACAGTGTTTGCCACTACCATATATCGTTACTCCGGACACACCCAAACTAATTGGGACTTTTCATTCTGGACATTTCTTGTGGATTTTTCATTGAAATATCCCTATGAATTACATGGACTGAGAACGTTTTCCCCTGATATATGCAGCAGATATTTAATTAATGAATTTTCTTTGGTGCTACTTACCCATCATATTTATCTCATTTTAATCCTACTATATTCTGTATTTTTTATTATATCTAGTTTTTACCCAGTATATTCCATTCGCCTTTAGCAAGGGCCCTGCTAGGCGATTGGCCATATATATCCTTTTTATATAATAAAGACCATTTCTTGGATCCCATCTCCACTAGTCTTTTCCTTTTTCTCTCCCCTGTGCTTTTGAGGACTGGTTCACATAAATATTTTTTATTTATAATTTCTACATAATTTTACAAATTGATGAAAAATCCGTACTGTAGGGGGTAGTAAAAACGACAGGGGTCGGTTATAGATTTTTCAGTATTTTCCCGAAAACCATGCAGTAATCATGATCGATTTTTTTTTCAAAGCAATCTTTCTAGCTCTGTCTAACGATCACTGTGGGTAACCTCTAGCTAGTAACCGTTTCTGTATGGACTCTGCTTCTCTGAAGAAATCTGAGTCAGTGGTGCAATTCCTGCGTGCCCGAATCATCTCACCCACCGGCAACTTTTTAATAACATGTGGTGGGTGACACAAGCGGGCACACAGTATTGAATTAACCATGGTACTCTTGCTAAAAGTATTAGAAAAAATCTTTTTAGTATCAGCATTTCCATTTAGATTTAAATCCAGAAAAGAAACAGTATGGTTGTGATGTGTGATGGCACTGTCGTTATTCTTGATAAAGGTTGATATTGATGCATTAATGTGGACATGCTGTCAGACCTCGTACCGTGTTTTACAATCTGATCCCACACATGTCTTTACACAGCAACTTACAGAGCTTGTGAGTCTTGGGAGGGCAGGCGGTTTTTTCTCTTCCAGGGAGGCTGAATTTATTTAGGTTGAACATCCGATTATTCCTAATTTTCATTCCCTTCCCAAGATTCACAAGCTCTGTTTTCCTCCCCCCCCCCCCCAGCAGGCCAATTGTGGCCGGTATTGGTTCACTTAACCCCTTTAAGGACGCAGGGTTTTTCGGTTTTTGCACTTTCGTTTTTCCCTCCTCACGTTTTAAAAATCATAACCCTTTCAATTTTGCACCTGAAAATCCATATGATGGCTTATTGTTTGCACCACCAATTTTACTTTGCAGTGACATCAGTCATTTTACCCAAAAATCTACAGCGAAACGGAAAAAAATAATAATTGTGCGACGAAAATGAAGAAAAAACGCAATTTTGTAACTTTTGGGGGCTTCCGTTTCTATGCAGTAAATTTTTCAGTAAAAATTACACCTGACCTTTATTCTGTAGGTCCATATGATTAAAATTATACCCTACTTATATCAGTTCAATTTTGTCATACTTCTGGAAAAAATCATAACTACATGCACGGAAATTTATATGTTTAAAATTGTCATCTTCAGACCCCTTTAACTTTTTTATTTTCCTGTGTATGGGGAGGTATGAGGGCTCATTTTTTCCACCGTGATCTGTCGTTTTTAGCGGTTCCATTGTTATATTAAGCGGACATTTTGATCGCTTTTTATTAATTTATTCATGATATAAAAAGCGACCAAAAATATGTTATTTTTTAATGGGAAAAGGTGGTGATTTTAACTTTTATTAAGGAAAGGGTTAAATCACATTTATGAACTTTTTTTTTTACACTTTTTTTTGCAATGTTATAGCTCCCATAGGGGGCTATAAAACTGCACACACTGATTGCTAGCACTGTTCACTGCAAAGCCATAGCTTTGCAGTGACCAGTGTTATCGGCGGTCGATTGCTCAAGCCTGCATCTCAGGCTTGGAGCAATCAATCGCCGAAGAGACACACCAGAGGAAGGTAAGAGTACCTCCGCTCGTGTTCCAGCTGATCAGGACACCTCATTTTCACTGCGGTGGTCCCGATCAGCCCCACTGAGAAGCCAGGCAGCTTTCACTTTCGTATTAGAAGCAGCGTTCAACTTTGAATGCCATGTCTAAAGGGTTAACAGCGTGTGGCACCGCAAATGCTGCCACACGCTATTAGCCCTAGGTAAATCTACGTCCTTGGTCGTTAAGGGGTTAATGAGAACTTATGTGCTTGGGTGGATACATTTTTCCAACCTCTTATCCCCCAAATTCCAACATATATCCAGGACACTAAACATCTTTTATGCCAACTTGAGGGAGTGGAATGGCTTCAGGATTATTCCTGGATTTCTGCTGATGTTACATCACTCTATTCAGTCATTCCCCACAATTTGTTCAAAACAGCATTTCAATGGTTTTTATCTGTCTATTCATCTTATGCTCCTGAACTATGCAAATTTTGGGGTATTGCAGTAACATTTCTGTTGGAACATGTTGTTTTTTTCTTCAAATTACAGGAGCCGCTATGGGGGCAAAATTTTCCCCCTCATTAGCTAATATTTTTATATGTTGGTGGGAATCTGTTTATTTGTTTTCACCCAGATAATCCTTTTATCAACAGGCTTATCTGGTACGGTCGCTACATCGACAATCTCATATTTATATGGGGTCCCGGTGTGGCGACCGTGCCAGATTTCTCCCTATATCTTAATTCCAACACTTGTAATTTACATTTTACGGTCACACATCACAATCAGATTGTTTATTTTCTGGATTTAAATCTAAATGGAAATGCTGATACTAAAAATATTTTTCGCAAGAGTACCACGGTTAATTAAATTCTGTGTGCCCACTCGTGTCATCCACTGCATGTTATTAAAAACTTGCCGCTAGGTGAGATTATTCGGGCACGCAGGAATTGCACCACTGACTCAGATTTCTTCAGAGAAGCAGAGTCCATACAGAAACGGTTACTAGCTAGAGGTTGCCCACAGTGGTCGTTAGACAGAGCTAGAAAGATTGCTTTTCAAAAAAATCTATAAGAATTACTGCATGGTTTTCGGAAAAATACTGAAAAATCGATAGCCGACCCCTCCACTGTCATTTTTACTACCCTCTACAATACTTTCATCAATTTGTAAAATCTCCTACATGGTTGTCTCATCCAGGTTCTTATAGATGTGGACACAATTGCTGCATCTGTTGCACGGTCATGCATGTCACCAGATCATTTATGTCTTTTGTTAATAATACTACGTTTTTTATTAAACAATATATTAATTGTAATACCACATATGTGGTGTATCTGGTCTCATGCATGACCTGCCGCATGCAATATGTCGGTTGTACGACTAATCCACTAAAGGTGAGGCTTTGTAAGAAGCACCTGTCCGATATTCCTCATTTTTCATCTAAAAATGTATAAGCAGTTTTGAAGCATTGTGCTGAGATACACCAGGGTAGTTTCACCTCTCTACATTTTTCTGCAATTGAGAGAGTTAACCTGTCCAAAAGAGGAGGAGATCATGGGCAGAAGCTTCTTAGCAGAGAAATATTTTGGATTTTGAAACTTTCAACTTGTGCACCTTTGGGCATGAACAAGCGTCAGGATGTTATACTACATTACTAATTAAGCAATTTGTTTTTTGTCTTTTGTTTACAATTTTTTTTTCCATATATGCATTTTGCTTATATTTTTTAGTGTGTTCCCTGTGGACACATTTATCTTGTCATTTACTTGTCATCCCCATTGATGTGGGTATTTTTCCACTAAGCCTTTGCCTATGATTATGTATGGACTTGTCTGAACAATGTTTTGATCAGCACTGACCGGTTTTCTCTATTATTATTTTCATAATTTTTTTATTTCTTTCTAATTTTCTGCACTGCCCATCCATCCACATCCAAACTATATGTCATTGTTTTTCTTTTTTCTATTTTTATGGCATCTTAATTGATTATTTTCCTTTTGTATATTTTCCTCTGTGTACCTTTTGAGTGTGGATTACTTTTGCAACCATCCCTCCTCTTATTGTGATGTATATTTACGTGATCATTAGATATGTTCTGTTTTACTCTTGAGCTAACCTCCGATTATATGTAAATTTTTGATCCATTCTTCTTACACTTATGTTGGCTTTTAATTCTGGTTTGATACTAATTCTAAATGCTATGAAGTTTGGAAGGAGTTAATACCACCTTACCACAGCACCTGTGCTCCGGTGTGATTGCTATATATCTATGTCTTCCTTGTATTTGGTGTATGACTAGAAGCACTCTGTACTTGAAACGCGTAACTTCCTGTGTTCCTGTGTCTGTCTTTATCGAATAAAGTGGATTTAATTTGCACCAAGAGCTGGATTCTACTCTTCATTTTCTATGTGTTTCGGTGTTGCCCAGCACCTGGATCTGTGCTTCATCTGCCCGGGCGGGGTGAGCTGGTTGTGCTTTTCCTTATTTTGGATTTGATAGCTTCACCATTGTATATATAAAAATCCAATACGCACAATCCTTCTCTCCAGCAACATCATCCTTTGGTTGTGAGTCAGTAGTTTGGCATACACCTTATACAGTTACATGTCCTTAGTATATGGTATCTGGGCACCTTTAGACCAGAGACATGATCTAATAGTTTGCCTGCCAATGTAAATGTGGCATGCAATAATACTTTGAAATACTATTTATTTTAAAATTGCAAAAAACAAAGAAATACAAATAAACAAAATTATTTTTATTTAACCCGATAACGACCATGGACGTCTATACTCGTCCAATGGCCGTTACCAGGGTATGACGCGGGCTCCCGACTCGAGCCCGCATCATACCGGCCAGCCCCCAGCTGATTCCTGTAGCTGGGGGCCGGCGTTAATAGCCGACATGAGACGATGACCGCGGCCGGCTATTAACCCTTTAGATCGCCGCTGTCAAAGTTGACAGCGGCGTCTAAAGGTGCCTGTATACAGTCCCTGGTGGTCCAGTGGGGTGGATCGCT
Source organism: Hyla sarda (assembly GCF_029499605.1). Taxonomy (NCBI): domain Eukaryota; kingdom Metazoa; phylum Chordata; class Amphibia; order Anura; family Hylidae; genus Hyla; species Hyla sarda. Next base: position 181,086,609 of record NC_079193.1, read on the forward strand.
CCCCCGCAGCGCGATCGCGGGGGAGCGATACACTGCTGAGGTAGCCTGAGGGCTTACCTCCCCTCCTGTGTCGGCTCCGGCTCTCTGAATGATAAAGCCTGGCAGGACCAGGCTTTATCAATCGAGCGCAGAGCACACAGATGAATGGGATTGTATGCAATCCCATTCATCTGTATGAGGAATCAAATGATTCCTCCTAAAAGTCCCCTAAGGGGACTAAAAGTGTAAAAAAAAAAAGTTTAAAAACACACACATTAACCCCTTCTTTATTAAAAGTTTAAATCACCCACCTTTTCCCAAATTCCATATTAAAAATATGTAACCATAATAAAAATAAACATATGTAGTATCGTCGCATGCGTAAATGTCTGAACTATAAAAATATATAATTAATTAAACCGCACGGTCAATGGCGTACACGCAAAAAAATTTCAAAGTCCAAAATAGCGTATTTTTGGTCACTTTTCATACCATAAAAAAAGGAATAAAAAGCGATCAAGAAGTCCAATAAAAATAAAAATGGTACTGATTAAAACTTCAGATAACGGCGCAATAAATGGGCCCTCAAACCGCCCTGTAAGTGGAAAAATAAAAAAGTTATAGGGGTCAGAAAAGGACAATTTTAAATGTATAAATTTTCCTGCATGTAGTTAGGATTTTTTCCAGAAGTGCGACAAAATCAAACCAATATAAGTAGGATATCATTTTAATTGTATGGACCTACAGAATAAAGATAAAGTGTAATTTTTACCGAAAAATTTACAGCCTAGAAACAGAAGCCCCCAAAATTTACAAAATGGTGTTTTTTCTTCAATTTTGTCGCACAATGATTTTTTTTTCCGTTTTGCCATAAATGTTTGTGTAAAATGACTCATGTCATTCCAAAGTAGAATTGGTGACGCAAAAAATAAGCCCTCATATGGATTTTTAGGTGCAAAATTGAAAGGGTTATGATTTTTAAAAGGTGAGGAGGAAAAAACGGAAGTGTAAAAACAGAAAAATGCTTGGTCCTTAAGGAGTTAAATATGTTGTACTTCCACAATTTTAACTAATTACCACTAATAGTCCAAACGGACAAATACGGGTTAACCACTCTATGAATATAATTTTAGTTTCTTTATGTCCACGGTCATGTTATCAACAAATATTTCTCAAAAGAGAAAATTCTTGCAAATATCAAGGATAATACTTATAAGTATATTTATAGATAATTGAGTCTCAACCTCCATTATAAATAAAATCAACAATATTTTTTTAAGTCAAAATTAAAAAGGAGTATAAGACTTTACAAAAAAGATTCAAATTAAAGCCGGAAGAGGCCAGTGAGATGTTTATTTTTTAATTCAATATCTCCAAATAGGCACATACAAAGCTATTTCCACGTACATAGTATGACAAGTATTCTCTTAGGGAGGAGCACCCCTTCAGGACACCCTGCTCTGTAGTGGCGAGGAGCAAGCACCCCTAAACAGCTGTCTGCCGATAGGTCTTCTTCCCTTCTGGAGAGAATTCTGGCTTGGCATAAATCCCAATCAGTTTTTGAGACTTTGTAACTGGAGCCAGAGCTGATCTTAAGGCATGCTACCTGAGAAGGTGGTGTGATGAGCTGCTTTGCATATACAGTACAGACCAAAAGTTTGGACACACATTCTCATTCAGAGTTTTCTTTATTTTCATGACTATGAAAATTGTAGATTCAAATTGAAGGCATTAAAACTATGAATTAACACATGTGGAATTGAATTATATACATAACAAAAATGCGTGAAACAACTGAAAATATGTCATATTCTAGGTTCTTCAAAGTAACAACCTTTTGCTTTGATTACTGCTTTGCACACTCTTGGCATTCTCTTGTTGAGCTTCAAGGGGTAGTCACCTGAAATGGTTTTCACTTCACAGGTGTGCTGGTGTGGAGCAGGAGGTGTGATGGTGTGGGGGTGCTTTGCTGGTGACACTCTTGGGGATTTATTCAAAATTGAAGGCATACTGAACCAGCATGGCTACCACAGCATCTTGCAGTGGCATGCTATTCCATCCGGTTTGCGTTTAGTTGGATCATCATTTATTTTTCAACAGGACAAAGACCCCAAACACACGTCCAGGCTATGTAAGGGCTATTTGACCAAGAAGGAGAGTGATGGGGTGCTGCGCTAGATGACCTGGCCTCCACAGTCACCGGACCTGAACCCAATCAAGATGGTTTGGGGTGAGCTGGACCGCAGAGTGAAGGCAAAAAGGGATAACAAGTGCTAAGCATCTCTTGGAACTCCTTCAAGACTGTGTGAAGACCATTTCAGGTGACTATCTCTTGAAGCTCATCAAGAGAATGCCAAGAGTGTGCAAAGCAGTAATCAAAGCAAAAGGTGGCTAGAACTTAGAATATGACATATTTTCACACTTTTTTGTTATGTATATAATTCAACATGTGTTAATTCATAGTTTTGATGCCTTCAGTGTGAGTGTACAATTTTCATAGTCATGAAAATAAAGAAAACTCTGAATGAGAAGGTGTGTCCAAACTTTTGGTCGGTCTGCACTGTATATATATATATATATATATATATATATATATATATATATACATACAGTTTTGGCCGTAAATGTTGGCACCCCTCAAATTTTATGAAATATTTGTCACAGAAAAGGATTGCAGTAACACATGTTTTGCTATACACATGTTTATTCCCTTTGTGTGTATTGGAACTAAACCAAAAAGGGGAGGAAAAAAAGCAAATTGGACATAATTGGACATAACTCCAAAAATGGGCTGGACAAAATTATTGCCACCCTTAACTTAATATTTGGTTGCACACCCTTTGGAAAAAATAACAGAAGTCGCTTCCTATAACCATCAATAAGCTTCTTACACCTCTCAGCCAGAATGTTGGACCACTCTTCACTAGCAAACTGCTCCAGGTCTCTCTTATCGGAAGGGCACCTTTTCCCAATAGCAATTTTAAGATCTTTCCACAGGTGTTCAATGGGATTTAGATCTGGACTAATTGCTGGCCACTTCAGAACTTTCCAGCACTTTGTTGCTATCTATTTCTGGGTGCTTTTGACATTTGTTTGGTGTCATTGTCTTTCTGGAAGACCCAAGATCTCAAATGCAAACCCAGCTTTCTGACACTGGGCTGTACAGTGCGATCCAAAATCCGTTGGTAATCCTTAGATTTCATGATGCATTGCACACATTCAACATGGACAACAGAAAGAGGGGAAGAGAACTGTCTGAGGTCTGTGGAAAAATATCAACAATCTCAAGGTTACAAGGCCATCTCCAGAGATCTAGATTTGCCTTTGTCTACAGTGTGCAACATTATCAAGAAGTTTGTAACCCATGGCACTGTAGCTAATCAGGCATTGGTGGGTGGAAATCCTCACTCATCCATGCTTGATTCATTTTTAACAAACATGAGTTTTTTTTAGTTTTTTATTTGGCTGGGCGACAATCTAATTTGCTTAGAAATGACAAAGCCCACTGCTGCGCTGAAAGCTCTCATGCTACACAGGAGGGTGGAAAAGACAGAATACCCATAGCAAACTGGGAAAGTTCTAGCCAATGGTCTAACCTGGTGACACAGGAGACCATGGAATCTGGACTTATGGTGTCTGTAAGAAAAAGTGTACAGCTTTATATGCATCAACCTGGTTATTCAGGTGGTGGTATATATTCCTTTGGTGAAGATTCATGTTATGGTTGAATATCGAATGTAAAAACTTGATCATCATGTACTCCATCTTGAAGATGCTGCTGCTGCTGCTCCTGCCTCTTGCAGGGGAAGTGCTGGCAGAGGGAGTGAAGCATTGACTCAGTAGGAAGCAGAGAGAGGATCCCTGTTAGACAGGTGTTTGGTGCTGGAAAGTCACGCCATGATAAGCTGGCTGTGTAGCTTCTCCCTATAAAAGCATTATCACTTTCACCTCGTCTAGGTTCCTTCTCCCCTATCACTTCGATAGATTCCACCTCCAAATCCTCCTCTTAACCCACTTACTCATCCTCCTCATCAACTCCAGATGTGAACCTTCCTACATCCCTCCTTTCTCAATCATCACTGTGAGTGTTTACTTCAGAAGGAATATCAGCGGCCAAAAATCCCTAATTCCACTGTTGTCCTTGCTGATAAATTTTGTTGTCTCTTCAAAAGGCTTGAGCATGTGACAGGTGTCTCTGATAAGCTACCAATGCCTAAGCTGAAAGTTACACTGGCTACAAAACAGAACTTGGCAAAAGAGTAGGTGTTGAAGAGGACAATTTTGGCACTGTAGGTCAAAGAGGGCATTTGTAAAAGAATAGCTAGCACAACCGCAAACTTTTCTGCACATAGCCAGAACATTACTGAACATTACTTGACTCCCTCAAGAAACATTTAAAGACAAGACTTGCCATTCAGAGAGAGTGTTTCATGCCACCTAGACACAGCACTTTCATAATATTTGTGTCATTATTGGTGACCATGTTTCCCACTGTGCAGACAGGGCAGCCATGTGGCTTTTTTCACACAAGCTTAGGCATTGTATTACAGCATGACAGCACTTGACTTTTCACCAGGGAAAGGGGGGGTGCAAACTATGCTCTTCCCGGTGGAAGATGCAAGATGTTGTCCGTAGAGGAGGACCGGGATGAAGAGGACGATAGGCGGCAGGTGTGATAAGTTGAACAGGATTGTAACAATCATGGAGGTATCACTGAAGTTTCCTGGCCTTGTTAATTTGTATTTTAACTATATATTAAAACACAGGTCAGTCCACTGCTTTGCTCAGCTTACTTATTATTGTAATGCGATAGTTTTTAAAGGATTGTTCACTGCTGGCTGGTTTTTTTTTTTAGTGCACCGACTGGACAGCACTGCAGGTGACAGCAGGTCATTGTTTGAGGCCAGCTCCCTGATCAATGCTTTTCCTGTAATGTAATAACTTTATGGGATTTATGGGTTCACTGCTAGCATTATTTGTAGTGCACCAACTGTACACAGTACTGCTTGCTTTGAAATGTTATTGGAATTGTAAAGGCTTTCTGTGTACAGTAGTTCTTGCTCTCTCTCAGCTTTGTCTCTCCAAAATGGTATCCACAATGCAGTGCATAGGGCTTGATTAGCCTCTAAAACCCACCTCTATGTTGTGTTCTCATTGGCCTGGGAGCTGTATGGCACATATTTCAAAGCAGTGATTGAATAACCTGTGGCCATGTGATCTTGCTGATAGCTGCAAGGTTTGCTTGGCTACACTGACATCATCTTAATGTTCCCAGTATTTTTTTTATTATTATTCAGGCAACAAACTTGGCAGTGTTCGAAAGTTCGGCAAACCTCTGCTAACCCAAGATGCTGGGTAAGACCCCATTGGCCACTCATGTCTTGTGTTTACACATTGATAAAGATATTATTTTAATCAGCAGTAGTGCTGCAATATTTTTAGTAGGTGTGTAGTTCCCCAGCAACATACATAATGTGTTGTATATAATGGGTGACAAATAAATATATCCGACAATGGTATGTAAAATTATCTATATATGCACACTCTCACATATAGGCGTGTGTTGCTGCCTGGTTTGAAAATGGGACCCTACTTCCCATAAGAGGGTGAACAATATAAATAAATGAATAAATACTGGCACAAATAGTGTTAAAAAGAACTGTATTTCATCATAAAAATTGTGATATTGCACAAAACTTGATGGGAGGAGCGTATCCCTCAGGATCCTTGAGTGGCCTTATGCACAGCTTACTCTATACAGCTAAAAAGGGAGAATATATATATATATATATATATATATAAGATCATATACCATACAGTATGCGTAGGTGCTTTACATAAGGATGCGGCTTGAGGGCACTGTACCTACCTATATATGCTAGGCTTGATTGTGCTCTGAGTCTTGTTCTTACATGTAGAGCTTAGTGTGGTTGTACATGGGCGATGTGCGCCTACAAAAAATTAAATGGACAATGTAGATTTAGTAATATGTATATGCTGTGGCATCAGACCATGGGAATATGTTCACAGTGTCTCTCCCTGATGTCTTATACGTTATAGGACCTGGACTTCAGCACAACTATATATATATATATATATATATATATATATATATATTCTCCCTTTTTAGCTGTATAGAGTAAGCTGTGCATAATGCCCCTAAAGGATCCTGAGCGACACGTTCCCCCAATCGGGTTTTATGCAATATCACAGTTTTTAATAATAAATACAGTTCTATTCAACATATATAATATATTTCTTCATGGATTTAAACATTATATGATACATGTTTCATACATGTATACACACACTCTAAATAGGTTTTTACTTAATTTTACTCATGATCTTTCCCTTTTATTCTGATCAATTTATTAACCCCTTCCCCTTTCTGTCTTCTTAAATGCATTTATAAATATAAGTTAATGTTGTTGTATCTCCCGATGAAACCACACATAGCAGATTTTTTTTTCTATAATGGAAGAGCAGCACCAAAGAATAGTCTATCTTAACTCCTTAAGTACGCAGGGCATACCTGTACACCCTGAGTCCGCTCCCTTTCTATAACACAGGGCTATGGCGACGGTCGGGACCCGTGGCTAATAGTGCGCGGCACTGATCATGGTGCCGCGTACTATTAACCCTTTAGACGCGGCATTCAAAGTTGATCATCGTGTCTAAAGTGAAAGTAAGCTGCTCCGAGCTAGCTCCATTGGCTGTTCGGGAATGCTGCAGCGAAATAGCGGCGTTCCGAACAGCTGGCAGACACAAGAAGGGTCCTTACCTTGCTCCTGCGTCGCCGATCGCCGAATGACTGCTCAGTGCCTGAGATCCAGGCATGAGGAGTCAAGCGGCAGAATCATCGATCAATGTTATCCTATGAGATAACAAAGATCGATGTAAAAGATCAGTTAGTGCAGTATTATAGCCTCTAGAGGGGCCTATAACACTGCAAAAAAAAGGGGGGGGGGAGTTAATAAAGATCATTTAACCCCTTCCCTAAGAAAAGTTTGAATCCCCCCCTTTTTTCCATTTAAAAATAAATTGTGAAAATAAAAATAAACATATGTGGTATCGCCACATGTGGAAATGTCCGAATTATAAAAATATATCATTAATTAAACCTCACGGTCAATGGCTTATGCGCAAAAAAATCCAAAGTCCAAAATAGCGTATTTGTGGTCACTTTTTATGTCATGAAAAAATTTACAAAAAGCGATCAAAAAGTCTAATCAATACAATAATGGTACAGCTAAAAATGTCAGAGCACGGCGCAAAAAATGAGCCCTCATACCTCCCTGTAAGTGGAAAAATAAAAATGTTATAGGGGTCAGAAGAGGACAATTTTAAACGTATACATATTCGTGCGTGCAGTTATGATTCTTTCCAGAAGTACGATAAAATCAAACCTATATAAGTAGGGTATCATTTTAATTGTATGGACCTACAGAATAAAGAGAAAGTGTCATTTTTACCAAAAAATGTACTGCGTAGAAACGGAAGCCCCCAAAATTTACAAAATGGCGTTTATTCTTCAATTTTGTCGCACAATGATTTTTTATCTGTTTCACTGTAGATTTTTGGATAAAATGACTGATGTCATTACAAAGTAGAATTGATGGCTGTTTAGGTGCAACATTGAAAGAATTATGATTTTTTAAAGGTAAGGAGGAAAAAACTAAAGTGCAAAAACGTAAAAACCCTCAGTCCTTAAGGGGTTAAGGTCATTGGCTTCCTATATACACCCCAAATTATGACTCCTTCTTGCTTCTTATAGACTTATCCAATTTTGGATATAAAAACCCAAGCTATTTGTATTTTCTAAGTTAATGGTGTTTTATGTGACTGGCAAAAGTAATCCCCAAATCTGCACAAAAATTTGAAACCTAAATAATTAATAGTGGATTGTGAGAATAAATTAAATTAAAAAAAATACACAAATAGTCACGCAATAATCACCCATGTCAATAGATTGATTGCTAATGATGATGTATGCAAGAAGAAATAGTATACTCCAAAATAGTAGGGGCCATTTACAACATTCAGCTGTGAAACACATATGATATAACATCCCAAAACTCCTTTATGACATTTTCTATGTCACTAAGTGCTGCAATGTGATTGTGATAGGATGATTAGTAAAAAGCACTGAAGTATGGAAGTGAGCTATTGAACAAACCTTTTCAATCTATCGACAAATATTCAATGAGCAGAAAATGCAGTAATACCTTTTAGTTGTCCAAGGACATAAAAATCGTACAGTTTGATTTTAGAGTGGTAACTGGGAGCGGCACAGAGATCTCCTCTTCCAGTATGCTGTGAAAACTTCTTGCACCCAAAAAAAAAAAAAAAAAAAATCTCTCTATTTTCATCATGGTTTAACCCCTTAAGGACCAAGCCCATTATGACCTTAAATGGGCACTGTAAGATACAAAAACTTTTGATATGTTGGTTTTGCAATTGCTTTCATTAGAAAATGTTCTGTATTTAATACTGCCCCCCCTTGCCTGCTTGGACACATACTAGTCCTACTATGTCCATGCATCATCACCTATATCATGGACATACTTCCTTGATTGACAGCTGTGAGTGCAGGGCTCACAGCTGGAGGAAAAATCCTCCCACTGTCAGCTTGTGTCCTGCAACTATCAGTGGGGACAAGCTGGGAGTTGTAGTTTTGCTAATGCTAAGGGAGATGTGAGCAGACAGCATACTGAGGGAGGGGGCGGAGACTTGCACAGTGAGACCACGCCCCCTCCCTTTGAGAGGAATCCAGACTAGTGAGCTAAATTAAAAGTGCAATAAAAAATAAATAAAGTTGCTAGACACATAAAAATTAGATGTACGTGGCCAGGATTAGGTACTGAGGGATATAGTAAAGAATATGTTTTTTGTTAGATCCGACGGGTAGGCTTTAACCCCTTAAGGACCGGAGGTTTTTCCGTTTTTGCATTTTCGTTTTTTGCTCCTTGCCTTTAAAAAATCATAACTCTTTCAAATTTACACCTAAAAATCCATATGATGGCTTATTTTTTGCGCCACCAATTCTACTTTGTAATGACGTCAGTCATTTTGCCCAAAAATCTATGGTGAAGCGGGAAAAAAAATCATTGTGCGACAAAATTTAAAAAAAAACGCTGTTTTGTAACTTTTGGGGGCTTCCGTTTCTACGTAGTCCATTTTTCGGTAAAAATGACACCTGATATGTATTCTGTAGGTCCATACGATTAAAATGATACCCTACTTATATAGGTTTGATTTTGTCGGACTTCTGGAAAAAATTATAACTACATTCAGGAAAATTAATACGTTTAAAATTGTCATCTTCTGACCCCTATAACTTTTTTATTTTTCCATGTATGGGGCGGTATGAGGGCTCATTTTTTGCGCCGTGATCTGAAGTTTTTAACGGTACCATTTTTGCATTGATAGGACTTATTGATCATTTGCACTATTTTGGACTTTGGAATTTTTTTGCGCGCACGCCATTGACCGAGCGGTTTAATTAATGATATATTTTTATAATTTGGACATTTCCGCACGCGGTGATACCACATATGTTTATTTTTATTGTTATTTACACTGTGTTTTTTTTTTTATTGGAAAAGGGGGGTGATTCAAACTTTTAATAGGGGAGGAGTTAAATGATATTTATTCACTTTTTTTTTCACTTTTTTTTTGCAGTGTTATAGGTCCCATAGGGACCTATAACACTGCACACACTGATCTTCTATGTTGATCACTGGTTTCTCATAAGAAACCAGTGATCAACGATTCTGCCGCATGACTGCTCATGCCTGGATCTCAGGCACTGAGCAGTCATTCGGCGATCGGACAGCGAGGAGGCAGGAAGGGGCCCTCCCGCTGTCCTGTCAGCTGTTCGGGATGCCGCGATTAGCCGCGGCTATCCCGAACAGCCCGACTGAGCTAGTCGGGAACTTTCACTTTCACTTTTAGCCGCGCGGCTCAGCTCTGAGCGCGCGGCTAAAGGGTTAATAGCGCGCGGCGCCGCGATCGGCGCTGCGCGCTATTAGAGGCGGGTCCCGGCTTCACTATGACGCTGTGTAACCCCGCGTTATATCAGAAGAGCAGGACCAAGGACGTACCGGTACGTCCTTGGTCCTTAAGGGGTTAAGGACCAGAGCATTTTTTGCACATCTGACCACTGTCATTTTAAGCATTAATAACTCTGGGAAACTTTTACTTATGAATTTGTTTCCGAGATTGTTTTTTTTCGTGACATATTCTACTTTAACATAGTGGTAAATTTTTGTTGATACTTGCATCATTTCTTGGTGGAAAAATTCCAGAATTTCATTAAAAATTAGAAAATTTTGCATTTTTCTAACTTTGAAGCTCTCTGCTTGTAAGGAAAATAGACATACCAAATAAATTATATATTGATTCACATATATAATATTTCTACTTTATGTTGGCATCACAAAGTTGACATGTTTTTAGAAGACATCAGAGTGCTTCAAAATATAAGCAATTTTTCAAGTTTGCCCGAAATTTTCAAAATCTGAACTTTTCAGGGACCAGTTCAGATTTGAAGTGGATTTGAAGGGCCTTCATATTAGAAATACCCAATAAATGACCCCATTATAAAAACTGCACCCCTCAAAGTATTCAAAAAGACATTCAGAAAGTTTGTTAACCCTTTAGGTGTTTCACAGGAATAGCAGCATCGTGAAGGAGAAAATTCAAAATCTTCATTTTTTACGCATGATCTTGTAGATTGATTTTTATTTTTTTATTTTTACAAGGGGTAAAAGGAGAAAAAGCCCCCCAAAATTTGTAACCCAATTTCTCTTTAGTAAGGAAATACCTCATATGTGGATGTAAAGTGCTCTGTCGGTGCACTAGAGGGCTGAGAAAGGAAGGAGTGACAATAGGATTTTGGAGAGTGAATTTTGCTGTAATGGTTTTTGGGTGGCATGTTGCATTTAGGAAGCCCCAGAACAGCAAAACAAAAACATCATGGCATACTTTTTTGGAAACTGCACCCCTCAGTGAGCCTTAACACCCCACAGAGATGTTTGATGAATTTTCATTAAAGTTGGATATGTAAAATGAAATTATTATTTTTTTTCACCAAAATGCTGTATTTTTTTTTAAACCAAATTTACAATTTTAACAAGAGGTAATAGAAGAACATGCCACCCTAAATTTGTAACCCTATTTCAGGCATGGACATACCCTATGTGTGGACATAAAGTGCTCTGCGGGCAAACTACAATGCTCAGAAGAGAAGTAGCCACATTTGGCTTTTGGAAAGCAAATTTTGCTGAAATGTTTTTTGGGGGGTATGTCACATTTAGGAAGCCCCTATGGTGCCAGAACAGCAAAAAATACCCCACATGGCATATTATTTTGGAAACTACACCCCTCAAGGAACGTAACAAGGGGTACAGTGAGCCTTTACACCCCACAGGTGTTTGACGAATTGGACGTGAAAATTAAAAATGAGATTTTTTTAACTAAAATGCTGGTGTTACCCCAATTTTTTTTTCACAAGGGGTAATAGGAGAAAGAGCCCCTCAAAATTTGTAACCCCCTTTGTCTGAGTATGGAATACCCCATATGTGGATGTAAAAAGCTCTGTGGGTGCACTACAGGGCTCAGAAGAGAGGGATTACCATTGGGCTTTTGGAGAGAGAATTTGGTTGGAATGGAAGTCGGGGGGCCATGTGTGTTTACAAAGTACTCATGCTGCCAGAAGAGTGGACCCCCCCCCACATGTGACCCTATTTTGGAAACTACACCCCTCACAGAATGTAATAAGGGGTGCAGTGAGGATTTACACCCCACTGGCGTTTGACAGATCTTTGGAACAGTGGGCTGTGCAAATGAAAAATTAAATATGAAATTTTCATAGACCCATGTTCAAAAAATCTGTCAGACACCAGTGGGGTGTAAATGCTCACTGCATCCCTTTACATTCTGTGAGTGGTGTAGTTTCCAAAATGGGGTCACATGTGGGGGGTCCACTGTTCTGGCACCATTGGGGCTTTGTAAACACACATGGCCTTCAATTCCAGCCAAATTCTCTCTCCAAAAACCCAATGGCGCTCCTTCTCTTCTAAGCCCTGTAGTTAGCCCACAGAGCACATTACATCCACATATGGGGTATTTCCATACTCAGAAGAAATGGGGTTACACATTTTGAGGGACTTTTTCTCCTATTACCCCTTGTGAAAAAAATGGGGTAACCAGCATTTTAGTGGAAAAAATAAAAAAATGTATTTTCACGTTCAACTTTAATGAGAATTCATCAAACACCTGTGGCTTGTTAAGATTCACTATACTCCTTGTTACGTTCCGTGAGGGATGAAGTTACCAAAACGGGGTCACATGGGTGTTTTTTTTTTGCGTTTACGTCACCCTATTTTGGAAACTACACCCCTCACAGAATGTAATAAGGGGTGCAGTGAGGATTTACATCCCACTGGCGTTTGACAGATCTTTGGAACAGTGGGCTGTGCAAATGAAAAATTAAATATGAAATTTTCATAGACCCATGTTCAAAAAATCTGTCAGACACCAGTGGGGTGTAAATGCTCACTGCATCCCTTTACATTCTGTGAGTGGTGTAGTTTCCAAAATGGGGTCACATGTGGGGGGTCCACTGTTCTGGCACCATTGGGGCTTTGTAAACACACATGGCCTTCAATTCCAGCCAAATTCTCTCTCCAAAAACCCAATGGCGCTCCTTCTCTTCTAAGCCCTGTAGTTAGCCCACAGAGCACATTACATCCACATATGGGATATTTCCATACTCAGAAGAAATGGGGTTACACATTTTGAGGGGCTTTTTCTCCTATTACCCCTTGTGAAAAAAAATGGGGTAACCAGCATATTAGTGGAAAAAATAAAAAAAATTATTTTCACGTTCAACTTTAATGAGAATTCATCAAACACCTGTGGCTTGTTAAGATTCACTATACTCCTTGTTACGTTCCGTGAGGGATGAAGTTACCAAAACGGGGTCACATGGGTGTTTTTTTTTTGCGTTTACGTCAGAACCGCTGTAACGATCAGCCACTCCTGTGCAAATCACCTCAAATGTACATAGTGTGCTCTCACTCCTGAGCCATGTTGCATTTTACGTCCACATACGGGGTATTTCTGTACTGAAAAGTATGGGGCAACACCAACATATTTGTGTAAATTTTATTTTATTTTTTACACTAACATGCTGGTGTAGACCAAAACTTTTCATTTCATAAGGGGTAAAAGGAGAAATAGCCCCCCCATACGGAAATACCCCAAATATGTTTCCCTAAACTGTTGCCTTGAAATACGACAGGGTTCCAATGTGAAGGAGCTCCATGCGCACTTGAGGCCTAAATTAGGGGTGGACCCGGATGCATGCGTCCAATACCGAAAATATTCTATGCCAGTGATTCCCAAACAGGGTGCCTCCAGCTGTTGCAAAACTCCCAGCATGCTTGGACAGTGAATTGCTGTCTGGCAATACTGAGAGTTGTTGTTGTGCAACAGCTGGAGGCTCCGTTTTGGAAACACTGCCGTACAAGAAGTTTCTTTTTTTTTATTTGGGGGGGGGGGGGTGTATATGTAATGTTTTATTTTGTGCAGTGTAATGTAGTGATTTTAGGATACATTTACATGGTGGGGGTTTACAACGAGTTTTGCGCTGGGAGTTTGAGCTGCGGTGGAAAATTTGCCACAGCTCAAACTTGCAGCAGGAAACTCCCTATAAACGCCCCCCCCATGTGAATGTACCCTGTACATTCACATGGAGGGACAGGGGCAAACCTCCAGCTATTGCAAAACTACAGCTCCCAGCATGCCCTTTGGCTGTCCGTGCATGCTGGAAGTTGTAGTTATGCAACAGCTGGATGCACACTGGTTGCAAAACACTGAGAATTTGTTGATTAACTCAGTATTTTGTAACAAGTGTGCCTCCAGCTGTTGCAAAACTACAACTCCCAGCATGAACTGTCAGTGCATGCTGGGAGTTGTAGTTTGCAACAGCTGGAGGCACACTGGTTGCAAAACACTGAGTTAGGTAACAAACTCAGTGTTTCGCAACCAGTGTGCCTTCAGCTGTTGCAAAACTACAACTCTCAGCATCCATTGACAGCCTAAGGGAACTGCGTGCTGCAGTAATGCAACATTTGTAGGCACACTACTACAACTCTCAGCATGACCTTTGGCTGTGCATGCATGCTGGGAGTTGCAGTTATGCAATAGCTGGAGGCACACTTCTTCAAAGAAAAATTTGCCTCCAGCTGTTGCATAACTACAAGTCCCAACATGCACAAACAGCCAAAGGGCTTGCTGGGAGTTGTAGTTTTGAAACCAGCAGTTGCAAAACTTCAACTCCCAGCATGCCCTTTGGCTGTACATGCTGGGAGTTGTTGCTTAGCAACAGCAGGAGGCAAGCAACTCACCTCCTGCTGTATCCTGCTGCCTCAAGTTAAGACCCTGCTGCCACCGCCAGAAGCCTCTGCTGCTGACCTTCTTCCACTGACCCCCATCGCTACTTCCAGGGACCCCCACCTGCCCCGATGGACAGGTAAGGGACCCAAGATCGCCGCCCAGCAGGCTTGGTGATTGATCGTTCACCCGGACCGATCAATCACGCGATCGTGAGGTGACACTTGTGCCACCTCACTCCTGCTGGGTAAGAGTGATTGTGGCTCTCTCAGACAGCCCTAATTACCCTTCTTTTCTGGGTCAGCGAAGACCCAATTGACGAGGAATCGCTACAGATCACCGGTCAATTCAAATTTGCCAACATGGGGGGTCTCAGGACCTCCCCAGCCATTGATTTCAGCAGGCATCCCAGTCCACAGGTACGTCCTGGCTCCATGGTACTTAAGGACGGGGACCTGAATTCTCACGGGCATACAGGTACGCCCTGGGTCCTTAAGTACCAGGGAGCCGGGGCGTACCTGTACACCCTGTGTCCTTAAGTGGTTAAGGATCTGTGTCTGTAGCAACAAATTCAGACTCCTTTAAGGATATATCTAGCACCTTACATGTTTCCAGCAAGCTAATCCTAATCCCAGCATGCCAGCCTAGTTCTGTTTAGGATTTACAGGATGCTGGTCAGACAGACCACAGACCTTGGTAGTTTTGGATGATTACTAGAGATGAGCGAACTTACAGTAAATTTGATTCGTCACGAACTTCTCGGCTTGGCAGTTGATGCCTTATCCTGCATAAATTAGTTCACCTTTCAGGTGCTCCGGTAGGCTGGAAAAGGTGGATACAGTCCTAGGAGACTCTTTCCTAGGAATGTATCCACCTTTTCCAGCCCACCGGAGCCCCTGAAGGCTGAACTAATTTACGCAGGTTAAGTCATCAACTGCCGAGCCGAGAAGTTCATGACGAATCGAATTTACTGTAAGTTCGTTCATCTCTAATGATTACTATATCTTTGTACTGTTTTTAGATGAAAAAGTTGATGTTGTTATGGAAATAGTGTTGATAAAGTGCATCAATTATACTAACAGTACAAGTGGCATTGCCCAATAAGATTAAAACTGTCATTTCGAACATAAAGGCTAGGAAATGTAACCTGGCTACTGAAAGGTTAACATTGCCTACATTATTGTATGCTTACAGTTTGTGACAACAATCTTGTAAATTAGTAATTTCTCAGTTTATTCCATCTCTTGCTATTATAAGCCAGTAATGGGATCAATGCAAGCAGAAATGGTTCAGCACACCTGTCAATGTGCCTGTAGAAGAATCAATGTCCAAAATTAACTTGAATAATCCATGGCACTCCAGGTTGAAGGCAAGTGTGAATTTTAGTTACACTCAACGTGCAAACGTGTCAAATCACAAACAGTCCATAGTCTTATAGAGAACAATTGTATTGTACATATACACAGATTGGCACAAAAAAGGTCCCGGCTGACCGAAATGTTGAATTATATTTTCTTTGTATAACAGCTACCTCTATGGAATTTACTATGTATCAAGTTGGGAGTTACAATTGTCCTGAATATGGACTATGAACTGTTTGTAATTCTACAGTCATGCTGAGTGTAAATAAAATTCACACTTGCTTGCAACCTGAAGTGTCATGGATTATTCCAAGTAATTGGACCAAGGCAAAGGAAAAGGTGCAAATCTTCCCATTATAATTTTTCTCTGTGTCAGTTTCACTCCAGGTTTTGGTTTAAAATACTAACCAAAGTATTACATGTCATCCTAGCCATAGATGACAGATTTGGTTCTGTAGTGCGGCTTCGAGTTGCCTAGTTTTGCTTTCGCCATTGTCAGCCTCTTTACTTTCTTGGTGTTTTGAAGCAGTAATAAAAAAAAAAGAATCAGGACTACAACCCTACCATGTGGACTAGTTGTATTGCATATGTTTTATTAATGATGACATAGATATTATGGTATAACATATTTATATTTTATAAATGGTAAATTTACAAGTCAGAAGTGTGAACTATCCCTTGGAGATCAAATATCACTTTTACAATTTTATTCCAAATTTTTAGTTGCTGTATCAATTGCTCAGGAAATGTAAGTGGTTGAACTGAATTCCTGAGGATGTAGTCTAAAATTCACTGTTAATAGACATCTCTTTATTCAAACACATTGCAAAGAGAGAGCCCTGTTTATGGCAGTGTTTTTACTTTGCCTACGCTCATGAATACAAAATGAATAATGCACAAAGGCAGAAGGTTTCACTTTTTCTGGTGGGAATACTTCAGAAAAAAAGCATGTCTTTGAGAGTAAAAGGAAACCTTTTGTAGGCTGCAAAGTGTTGCAAATGGTAGGTTGCGTTTATAGTTCCCTTCCATGCAATTCTGTCAGGTTCCTCTGTTTTGAAGCATCCAAGATATGACCTTGAGTGGCAAAGGTTAGAAAGAGGTCATGCGGAATGGTCTGCTTCAAGCTTCTCAATAGCTTGACTCCTATTTACAACACCTTTTGACAGCGTTAAGTAGATATCTTTCTAACTGTTCAGTCAGCAAAACAAACTGAACAGAAGACAGTGAGGTGTAAAGAACTGCGTATGTTGCTCTTTTCACAGAATAATAGAGAAAACGTTCCATTATTCTACCAATTCCAACTAAGCATAAAGAAACACTTTGGGAGCAGTAGGGCTCTGGTTTGTTAGAAAGAATAATGCTTTAAGAAATACATTATTTAAATGTATTACATAAAAACTGTGACTGTCCAACGACATGATAGATAGATAAATAGATAGATATGAGATAGATAGATTTAAAAAAAAAAAAACATCCATGATGCTTTTTGTTAACCCGAGTATCATAAAGTGCATAAAGTAGCTTAGTGTGAAATGGCACATAACATTTTACCTGTTATAGACATGGTCACTAAAGTTTGGTGCATAAGCTTCGAAAACTATTACATTTGACTTTTTAGATATATTGTTATACCATATATCTATGCATTTTGAGGAAGATCTTGGAATGAACATAAAATCTGTATCTTAAATGTGTCTTGTGATAAGATTACTTTACATTAATGGTCCATACATTTTCCTTAATAATGCCTTTAGACCAATTTTGTTTTTGCATTTTCATTTTTTCCCCTTGTCTTCTAAAATATTAAAGGGGTACTCCGGTGCTAAGACATCTTATCCCCTATCCAAAGGATAGGGGATAAGATGCCTGATCGCGGTCGTCCCGCTGCTGGGGACCCCCGTGATCTTCCCACCGCACCCCATTAGAATCAGTACCCGGAGGGTGTTCGCTCCGGGTCTGATCACTGGCGATCACGGGAACGGAGCATAGTGATGTCACGGCTCCGCCCCGTGTGATGTCATGCTCCGCCCCCTCAGTGCAAGCGTATATATTTGCATTGAGGGGGCAGAGCGTGATGTCACACGGGGGCGGAGCCGTGACATCACTATGCTCCGTCCTCGTGGTCGAGATGGACTCAGCCTGAGGACCTCCAGCAGTTCCAGAAGCTACTAAAGGTGGGTGCTGCACGGTAGATCCCGGGGGTCCCCAGCAGCGGGACCCCGGCGATTTGACATCTTATCCCCTATTCTTTGGATAGGGGATAAGATGTTTAGGGGCGGAGTACCCCTTTAAGCTCTTTTATGGTTTCATCAACAGAGCCATATGGACCTTTATTTATTTTTATTCATTTATTTCTGCTGAACCAGTTATTTTTGTGTTAGTTTTCCCTAATAATGCACAATAAATATTGTAATTAATAATATTTGAGGGCATATTCACATGTACAGGACCTACTGCAGATTTTTTGGGTACAATAAAGGCTGTTCCTTGGGCTTAAGCCCACTTTAGGAGTCCCCATGCAGACATTCTGTGTCAGTGGTCCAGATGTCCAAAAGCATTGGATCAGTGCAGGGACAATCCAGGATCTGTAGGAGGAAAAGACATTTGCAGTAGTACAAGAAGCACAGGTAGTTGCATGCCCCGGCCATGTGTCTGGTAGTAGTAGCAGCATCAGCAAGCAAGAAATGTCAATCTCCTCCAGGGGATGTGTCTTTTCGGAGGATACAGTGATTGTGGTCTCGTTGGCTCATTCTCATCTCAGGAGGAGCAAGAGTCTAATACTATATACATACTCAATTATAGACTAGTATATGGAGGGTTAAATGAACAAATATTCCAATAGACCACAGGTAGTCAATAAGAACCCTAGATTATCCCAATAAACTAAAACACCCATAAGCTTTAATGAAAATAACCTACACATGTTTAAAATTCCAGTGCTATACCTCCCTAACAGTGGTCTACATAAGCCCTATTGGTTCTTACTATTTGTGTTATGGGCACAGCCACTGAGTGCTCCTTCTGCCCCTTGACAAAGCCAATGCTATGTATTAAACATAGTGAAGGGGACTGTGTAAAACATTTTAATATTGTGTAGTATACCTTCAATTTAGTGTGTACATGGCACACTTAGTGGCTGTGCCCATAACACAAATAGTAAGAAGCAATAGGGCTTATGTAGACCCCTGTTAGGGAGGTATAGCACCAGAATATTAAACATGTGTAGGTTATTTTCATTAAAGCTTATGGGTGTTTTAGTTTATTAGGACAATCTAGGGTTTTTATGGACTACCTGAGGGTGGTCTATTGGTATATTTGTTAATTTAACCCTCCATATACTGGTCTATAATTGAATATATATATATATATATATATATATATATATATATATATATATATATATATATTGTTAGACTCTTGCTCCTCCTTAGATGAGAATGAGCCAACCAGTCCACAATGACTGTATCCTCCGAAAAAACACATCCCCTAGAGGAGATTGACAACTCTAGCATGCTGATGCTGCTACTACTACCATACACAAGGCTGCTACTACTACTATTACTGGGCCAGCAACTATATGTGCTTCTTGTACTACTGCAAATGTCCTTTCCTCCTCAAGAACCTGGATTGTACCTGAACTGATCCACTGCTTTTGGACATCTGGACCACTGACACAGAATGTTTGACACATAATGCCTCTTTTACATTAGTCAGGAAAGGCTTGATCAATTTCACCATGTTCACCCTAAATGACATTTGAAATGTTGAAAGCATATTTTCTATTAGGTCAACTTAAATTGCTGCTGAGATATGAGTAAATATTTTCACAGGTTGGTCCTCTTGAGTTGACCCTTTGTCATGCAGTTTCATTGTGGAAGCAGTACCGCAGGTAAGCCTTTGTGACTTAGGAGACCCAGAAGCAGAAAGGTCAGCTGATACAACAAAGTCTTACATCAAGGTGTCTGATCTGAAGGTAGTTGGGCTGTAAGTAAATGCAGGAGAGGAGAAACAGCAGCAAATCACCAGTATGGCTCCTTTCACACTATATGTTGCTCCGTTTTAAAGACCCGTTACAATGTCCCGTTAAGAAAACCCTTAAAAACAGCTGTTAAACGGCAATAACAAAATCCCATTCAAGTCTACGAGATTTTTTTGATTGATTGATTATGTGTTACCCCCCGTTATAGCCCGTTATGCATATGCCGATGGCCGGAGGAAGCACGGTGGTCCGTGCGAAACGGAATCTGTTGCCTGTTTATCCCCCCACTGCACGTCCCCATCCCCCAAGTGTGTGAGTATTTGTCTATGACTTGCTAAAACAAATAAAGAAGAAGAGAATAGTGGTGAGTCTGCCGGTCTGATCTTCTTTCTTCATATTCTTCATTATCACCTGTGTATCAGCTTTGACCAGAGCACTACCACCCTCATCTACATTTATCCACTTATACCACATTGAGTCCATCAGTGAGAGCAGTGCCGTGCTACTTGTGTTATTTTATATTTTGGAAGTCAGTTGCCGATAGCAACTAATCACATTGCTTCTTCATTCTTTTGCTTGTTTTCTTAAAGCTTTAAAAAGCCAATGTGATTGCTTGCTTAGTCAATAGAATGCACTACAGTGTTTGCAAAACTATTAACAGAATCTTTCTAATTTCAGGGTGGCGCTTGTGCTGGTCGGGTGAACATTGAAGGGGGGCAGGATGAGCATTAGATCATTTTAGACAACGATCTCCTGATAACGATTGGATTCGTCCAACCAGCACCACACCAAGCGCCAATATTCGCAAGCTCTTTGGAATGAGATTTAGAGTGCCATCTGCAACAATTGGGAGGACCGGTCATCTACTGAAAGATGGAGTGTCGGTAAATATTTTTTTATTAAAAGTTTAAAAAAAAAATTTTATGCTTTTATTATAATTTTTTTTTCCTTCTAGGCAAGCAGATTAAAAATCGGTGGGCATCCATCAGGGACTGGCACATGCGGGACCTTAGGGAGGAAGAAGAGAGGCCCAGTGGATCCGGGGCCTCCAGTAAAACCTACTACTATAACCGCCCACTCTTCGGATTCCTTCAAAAGTGTCACGAGATGTGGAAGTACGTTTATTTATTTATTTTTTAAATGTTTTTTGTTAATAAACTATTTTTTTTCTCATTCAGGACACATTTCAGTGTTAAACAAAAAATGTCTCAGACCCTCAGACCCTTCAGTTTTTATAATGTCTTTGCCTTTTTATTTAACACCAAACTAGGGTTTGTTTTCAGAATAGTAGAGGGTTACCTCCCCCCCCCCCTTCCCAGTGCTAATTTCACACTGGGTGGTAGAAGGTACCACTCTACTATCCTGTAAGCAAATTGTACAAAACATGGAGAAATATAACATAACAAAGACTTTGCTAGCAGAATAGGGGAGGGGGTAGTTTCTACGCCTCAGTGTGACTTTGACACTGGGGCATATAATCTGCCCCCTCCCATAGTCTGCAAGCAAAATGTACCCCCAGCATGAAAAACACTCTGCCATCTTCTGTCAGGAAATACTGTGCACAATCATCTCTGAGACACGATTGCCAGGGTTGATCTTCTTGATGACTCCTGTAGTCCAGGCAGAGCTGCTTCTACTTCTTCCGGATCACTGGGGGAAGGATCCTTGGTTAGGACAAAATTGTGGAGAACAACAGCTGCCTCAACCACTTGATCAACCACGTCCGGGTGCAGTTGAATTGGCCATGTGAAGATCCGCCATTTGCCTGCAAAAATTCCAACGGCACACTCCGCGTAGCGTTTTACACGTGACAGTCTGTAGTTGAATATCCGCTGGTGGTGGTCGAGTCTTTGGCTGGAGGAAGGCTTCAGCAAGTTAGCACACATCTTCCCTAATAAAAACAAAGGGTATTGGCGGTCCACCAGTGCCAGGAAATGCCCTTGCTTCAGGAAGTCCCATCTCACCAGAGTAGATCCTCCTCCCCATGGCAGAGTACTTAAACACACGGGAGTCATTGGTTCTTCCATATGACCCGATGACCACAGCGATTAATTTGTACTGCACATTTGCAATGGCTTAAGTATGGTGGAGAAGAACCTCTTGTAATTGTAGTATTCCGACCACGTGTGCGCCAGCTTCTGGAACCTGATGTGTTTCCCGTCGACTGCTTCAACCCAGTTTGGAAACTGTGTGACTTCCTAGAAATTCTCTGCAATGCCAAGCCAATGTTCTGCTGAAAGATGTGGAAGAAAGTCTGCTAGAAGGCAATCTCACAGGGCTTTGCAGGTGGTCAGGACAATCCCAGAGATGGTGGAAATTCCCAGGCGAATCTGGAAACTGGAAGGAACCTGAAATTAACAAAACACATTGGATGAACACTGCCAAAAAAAAAAAAAGGATTTTGACTACATACCTGAGGGTTACGAGTTGCTCCTTCTGAGGTGGGTGTCTTGGCGACGGATCCTTTCACTGATGTATTGGAGAAGGTCATCAAACGTTGCTACAGACATCCGTATGTTTCTTCAGACCTTCAGACCTCTTCCTGACATGGACAGAGATGTCAGCAGAGAACACTGTGATCAGACTGGAAAGAACTACATGCGTTACGACTACATGTCTTAACTCATGGAAACTTCTGAAAAAGAAAAAAAAGAACACACATATATATATATATATATATATATATATATATATAGAAATATATATATATCCTGTTTTAGTACTATTACACTATGCCACTCTTTGATAGGCTTTTTCCCATTGAAGTGGCGGCGTGACGGAACATGGCCTGTATTGAATGGCTTGAGTTACAAAAGGTTGGGATGCTCTACTATATATGTTCTGGTCTGATAATATTATTGCAGTACTCAGTCAGGAAATGTCTGTATGCTCATTATGGAACACTATTGTTGTTGAAGCTTTATTGTGTTTCAATAGCCCTTATATGCAAAATGAACATGGACATAAGATTATTTTTCCTATTGTAATTGCAAGCATAGAACGCCTCTATAGTGTAATGGATAACTACCTTATTAAAATCTCCTTATCAGTTCTTCATAATCCATGCTGTGATTAAACTAACTAATTAAATCCTATTTGCAAGCCGCGTTTTCTAGAAATTGCATATTAGCGTTTTATCAGTCTGACTGGATAAATGTTAACCATTTCTAGTTTAAAAGCTTTTGTTTTAGATCCACTCATGTGAAAACAACATTAAGACTAGCACATACACTGGTAACATTCCAAAGATTAATGGACTCGGGCCTGAGATGTGTATTAGCATTATAGATTTTAATTTGAAATGATGTCTGTATTTTCTTTCTTGCATTGTAGAGCAAAGGCTGCCATCTGCTTATAATAATGAGTCTGACATTCCACGTAAATGTGATTTGCTGCTTCTTTTACTAAGATAATGGTCTGGGTATTGATCCAACGTTAGGTGCAGTTGCTGCCATTTTGTTTATGGTAAAGGAGATGATTTGGTGTGAAATGTACAAATTCTATTCTTTTGTTGTTAACCACAAACTAATTCAGAGCTTTGGAATGGATATTTTTCAAGCTCCAGCCAGTAGTAAATTGCCTTGTGACTTGTGTTTACCATTTGTCACCTATATGGCAGTATATTCACATTGGTATATTAGTAAATTATATTATAGCTGCTATGTTCTACTGTAAATTGAAACTGAGCTCAGGATTTTATCCCAATCTTAGATTTTTATTTATGTGCTCCTATTTATTTAACTGGATAGCTTTTATTTTATTTTCCTATACATTTTAACTCTATACACCAAAACTGTATTAAACCTGTGTCTTTGTACTTTATATTTCATTAAAACAATACAATTTTCTAGGAATAGAAAATTATTAATTTAAAATACTGTATACATGGTTGTGATTTTCATGTACAATTTCAATAGCATTTATTATTTATTTATCACTGCTCATATACTGTAGTTCTAACAGATTTAGTAGCCCTGTGGCAAGATTGTCATTATCGGCTCCTGGTCTTAGTGGGGTTCACAATTCTATTTCCCTATCTCAGACATACACAAACATTTGGGCCGATTTCAAAGTTTTCAATGACCGCACCAGTTTTGGAGTGGGGGGAAAAACTGAAGCATCGAGGGGAAACATATGCAATAACAGAATAACAGGGAGAACAGAATTAGTCACATGATGATGTTTCAGTCTTATGTTTGCATTTCCTGTCCTAACATGAATTAACATCTTTTATTGAATTATGTCTTAGAAGCCAAACTATTGGGATGTATGAAGTAAATGGAGTGTATTTAAAATATATATAGGATATGGAGCAGATCTGTCAGGTCTCTTATGATACTCTTACGCGGGCCACATGAGATAGAGAAGAATATTTTTCTATAATTTAATGCAGTATTTTTACGTAACCAAGTTTTTTGAGTCCTGCTCCCTCTTCACACAATATGGTGACAGCTTTCCCTGTATAAGGTTGTATGATGGGACAACTGTCAATCACTTTGTGTGGGAGAAGCAGGACTCATCTGACAACATTTAAGAGAATATTGCTGTCTTATAATGAAATGGCCTACCATTAGGATATGCCATAGCTTAATGATTTATAGGGTCTGACCTCTTGTATTCCCACGGATCCATAAAATGAAGGGACAAAGGACCCTTTGCTTTTTTTTCTCTTGCATAGTAGCAATCTCTGTGCACAGAAAAACAATTCTAAGTTTTGCAGGGTCACACCAGACATCACTTGATCAGGAAGTGTGGACATATCTAACAATTATGACTTTTAACGGGGGAAAAACCAAATTGCATCATTCTCACAGGAAAAGTACACATAATGGAAAACGGTATATATACCCAAGCTTGATGTGGTTTAGCGTTTTTTTTTTTTTTTAAACTTTTAGTGCTGGATGCCCATTCTTTTGTGTTAAAAACTTTCCTAAATGAACAGTGATAAATAGAATATGATTTAGTATTATCAAGAATAAAAGTGCAGAGATATCCAGCTCCTTTATGCAGCCTGCAGCGTCTCGGACCTAGACAGACCATATTCATATACAATAAAAGAGAAAGAAGAATGGTCCAGCGCTGTCAAGTCGATGAATTATGAGGAATTTATTGAATAAAAACCATGAAAGTACAGGTAAGTGACGCGTTTCGACCGCTAGTGGGTAGTCTTAGTATTATTTTATTTATGTATATTTCAACAGTGTATCTTAAAACATAATTTTCCACTCAAAGATCTCTTTGACCAAATAAAATAATGCTGGTGTAAACAATAAGCCACTGTCTAAAAAACTGTGCATCCTCGTAAACAGTAGAAGCACCTCATTAGATTTAGAAGTGTTCCATGGGTATTTATAGCAAACAATGTAGTCTCCTATGCCATTCTCTCTCTCTCTCTCTTTTTTTTTTTTTCTCAGTATTCTGACATATACTGGCCAGATGGAGAACAAAATGAAGCTCTTTCAGTCTCCGTCTGGCTGATGGACCCCTATGGAGATTATTAGTGTATAGGTTGTTAACCTTCCAAGTGGACATGCTAAACGTATGGGAGAATGAAATGTGGATGGAACCTAACACATGCTCTGGTTTTACTGGTAAAGAAGACATTTGACTTTGTTCACCTAAAGACAGATAAAGAAAACATTGACATAAGATTGTCTGTCTAGGAAGCATCTTGGGACACCATTGCTGAAACAGGTAGATTTGTGTGTACATATGTCTCTTACTCTGGGTAAGGTCAAATAAAGAAAAGATATAAGAAAAAGTAACATTATATAGTAACATTTAATTGAACAAAGATAAATATAAATGGTCATTTATTTTTAGTGGTTCTCATGCGCCATTTGGTCATTGATAGCCCTCTCTAAGGAGTAACTCCATGTCTTCCTATGAAATATCTCAATTAATGCATAGTTTTTTTTTTTACATTGCATTTTTATTACATTTACAGTACAAGGAGAACAAGATAAAGGATACCAGTGAGTCGCAGCCCAACCAACAATCAGTGTGGGCATGACAAATGAAATATTCATTTTGCCAAAAGTATACAGTATGCATCAATATAAAGCATGACAAAATGTAACACAAAAGTTTGACCAACCAGATTATAAAATAGTCTATGAGTTATAGGCAAATATTTGCTTAAAAAAAAAAAAAAACGAAAGAACTGGTGTGTTGCAGTAGAACAGTAGAAAGGTAAGTAAGGGTGTGTTCACATGGCCGTCTGTCCCCGCTTTTTTATTCACTTTTTGGTTCCATTCTTGGAGGCTGTAAATGGATTAAAAACGGTTATAAAAAAAAAAACATTCATGTCAATGGGATTTTTTTCCAATCCGTTTATATCCGTTTGCACCTGTCTGTGCTCATTTCCGCTTTTTAAGAGGGTTACCTCTCCTTCTGTGCGTGCAGATCCCGGCTCTCACATTGATAAAGCCTGGCAAGACCAGGCTTTATCAATCGAGTGCAGATCACACAGATCAAAGTGGTTCTATGGAAGCACATTGATTTGTATGAGGAATCTAATGATTCCTCCTAAAAATGCCCTGAGGGGACTAATAAAGTGTAAAAAAAAAGGTTTAATAAAAGTAAAAAAACACACACATTGATCCGTTCCTTAATAAAAGTTTAAAACACCACCCTTTTCCAAAATTCCATATAAAAAATATAAAAACATAATAAAAATAAACATATGTGGTATTGCCGCGTGTGTAAATGTCCAAACTATAAAAATATATTGTAAATTAAACTGGCACGAGTTGATTTCTGGCACGAGTTGATTTAAAAAAAAAAATTATTCCAGTAGAGTACCCCTTTAACCCCTTCCCGACCTATGACATACCTATACGTCATGGGTGGCAAGGTGTTCCCGATCCATGACATACAGGTACGTCATGAAAATTTTTGCCTCTACACGCCGCATCCCGCAGCGCCCGGTAAGATGGTGGCTATCACTGATAGCCAGCCATGTTACCATCCGACCACGGGGGGTTTCATCCCCCCCCCCCCCCAGCGATCGCTGCTATCAGCTAGTAAAATCTGACTAGCTGATAGCAGCCTTTCGCTATGAAAATACTTAGCAGCGCGGTGTGTGAGTCCCGATCATGGGGATCGGGACACACACCGCTCTGCTAAGTGTCCCTGACCCGTCCCCTGGCGTCACTTACCCGGCCATGCGGTGTCCCGAGCGGTCCCGGCGCGAGCGGCGTCCTCCAGGCGGTCCCGGCGGCGCTGCGTCCCGGAGGTGAGTTTCCGGCAGCAGTGCGGCATCTTCATTGGCAGCAGTGAGATCGCCGTAAAGCGATCTCACCGCTGCCTCTGGGAGTTTCAAAACTGCAACTCTCAGCATGCCCAGACAGCCTTTGGCTTTCTGGGCATGCTGGGAGTTGTAGTTTTGCAACATCTGGAGGTCCACAGTTTGGAGACCACTGTATAATGGTCTCCAATCTGTGCTCTTCCAGATGTTGCAAAACTACAAATCTCAGCATGCTCAGTCTGTCCAGGCATGCTGGGAGTTGTAGTTCTCTAACATCTGGAAGAGCACAGATTGGAGACCATTATACAGTGGTCTCCAAACTGTGGACCTCCAGATGTTGCAAAACTACAACTCCCAGCATGCCCAGACTGCCCAAGCATGCTGGAAGTTGTAGTTCGGCAACATCTGGTCCTTCAGATATTGCCGAACTACAACTTCCAGCATGCCTGGACAGTCTGGGCATGCTGGGAGTTGTAGTTTTGCAACAACTGGAGGCACACTAGTTGGGAAACATTGTCCGTTTCCTACCTCAGTGCCTCCAGCTGTTGCAATTGTTGCAAAACTATAACTCCCAGCATGCACTGACAGACCATGCTTGCTGGGAGTTGTAGTTTTGCAACAGCTGGAGGCACACTGGTTTGGAAACACTAAGTTTGGTTGCAAAACACTTGAAAGTTTATTACTTAACTTAGTGTTTCCAAACCAGTGTGCCTCCAGCTGTTGCAAAACTACAACTCCCAGCATGCACGGACAGCCAAAGGGCATGCTGGGAGTTTGCAACAGATGGATGTTTGCCCCCTCCCCCCAATGTGAATGTACAGGGTACACTCACATGGGTGGAGGTTTACAGTGAGTGCTGCAAATTTGAGATGGCACAAATTTTGTGCTGCAGCTCAAACTTCCAGCGGCAAACTTGCTGTGAACCTCTGCCCATGTGACTGTACCCTAAAAACACTACACTAGACTAACACTAACCTAAAATAAAAAGTAAAAAAGCACTACATATACACATACCCCTACACAGCCCCCCTCCCCCCAAAAAATGAAAAACGTCTGGTACGCTACTGTTTCCAAAACGGAGCCTCCAGCTGTTGCAAAATAACAACTCCCAGTATTGCCGGACAGCCATTGACTGTCAAGGCATGCTGGCAGTTTAGCAACAGCAGGAGGCACCCTGTTTGGGAATCATTGGCATAGAATACCCCTATGTCCACCCCTTTGCAAATCCCTAATTTAGGCCTCAAATGCGCATGGCGCTCTCTCACTTTGGAGCCCTGTCGTATTTCAGGGCAACAGTTTTGGAACACATATGGGGTATCGCCGTACTCGGGAGAAATTGCCTTACAAATTTTGGGGGGCTTTTTCTTCTTTAACCCCTTATGAAAAGGTGAAGTTGGGGTCTACACCAGCATGTTAGTGTAAAAAAATAAATTATTTACACTGACATGCTGGTGTTGCCCTATATTTTTCATTTTCACAAGAGGTAAAAGGGAAAAAAGACCCTCAAAATTTGTAATGCAATTTCTCCCGAGTACGGAGATACCCCATATGTGGGCGCAAAGTGCTCTGGGGGCGCACAACAAGGCCCAGAAGGGAGAGTGCACCATGTACATTTGAGGTGATTTGCACAGGGGTGGCTGATTATTACAGCAGTTCTGACAAATGCAAAACAATAAATATCCATATGTGACCCCATTTTGGAAACTACACCCCTCACGGAATGTAATAAGGGGTGCAGTGACAATTTACACCCCACTGGCGTATGACAGATTTTTGGAACAGTGGACTGTGAAAATGAAAAATAAAATTTTTCATTTGCACAGTCCACTGTTTCAAATATCTGTCAAACGCCAGTGGGGTGTAAATGCTCACTGCACCCCTTATTAAATTCCATGAGGGGTGTAGTTTCCAAAATGGGGTCACATGTGGGGGGGTCCACTGTTCTGGCACCATAGGGGCATCCTAAATGGGACATGCCCTTCAAAAACCCTTTCAGAAAAACTCACTCTCCAAAATCCCATTGTCGCTCCTTTCCTTCTGAGCCCTCTACTTCGCCCGCCGAACACTTGACATACACATATGAGGTATTTCCTTACTCGAGAGAAATTGGGTTACAAATTTTAGGGTGATTTCTCTCCTTTTACCCCTTGTAAAAATTCAAAAATTGGGTCTACAAGAACATGCGAGTGTAAAAAATGAAGATTTAGAATTTTCTCCTTCACTTTGCTGCTATTCCTGTGAAACACCTAAAGGGTTAAAACACTTACTGAATGTCATTTTGAATACTTTGGGGGGTGCAGTTTTTATAATGGGGTCATTTATGGGGTATTTCTAATATGAAGACCCTTAAAATCCACTTCCAACCTGAACTGGGCCCTGAAAAAGTATGATTTTGAAAATCTTGAGAAAAATTGGAAAATTGCTGCGGAACTTTGAAGCCCTCTGGTGTCTTCCAAAAGTAAAAACTTGTCAATTTTTTGATGCAAACATAAAGTAGACATATTGTATATGCGAATCAATATGTAATTTATTTGGAATATCCATTTTCCTTTCAAGCAGAGACTTTCAAAGTTAGAAAAATGCAAAATTTTCTAAATTTTCATGAAATTTTTAGATTTTTTACCAAGAAAGGATGCAAATATCAGTGAAATTTTACCAATAACATAAAGTAGAATATGTCACGAAAAAACAATCTCGGAATCAGAATGATAACTAAAAGCATTCCAGAGTTATTAATGCTTAAAGTGACAGTGGTCAGATTTTCAAAAAATGCCCAGGTCCTGAAGGTGAAAATGAGTGAAAATGAGTAAAATGTAATGAAATTGTGTAACAATGGAGACTAATATACAGATATGTAATACAACCCCATTGTTTTTAAAAACTCCTCTGTTATGAGGAAAATTTGTGAGTAAATATAAGTGATTGCTCTTAAAGGGTAAATAAAATATATAGTGTAGACCTGACACTAGAGAATGAAGAACTGTGTCCTAAGGTATAAGACTGCATCTGTAGTAGAATGCAGGATTATTTTTCTCAACCTAGTGCACTATAGTTTTTTGGCCAGAAAGGAGCAACAAGGTAGATTGAGGCCTTGTCTTTTCTGACTTCTTGTAATCCTTGGATTCACATTTGTGACAACGACATTGGGAGAGATTTATTAAAACCTGTCCAGACGAAAATTTGCCCAGTTGTCCATAGTGACCAATCTGATCACTTCTTTCACTTTTGAAAAGGCCTTTGAAAAATGAAAGAAGCGACTCAGCAACTTTACCTATGCACTGGTTTTGCTCATACGGTTAGATAGATGTAAGGACAAGGAGACAAGACACAAAATGTGTACGAATCAATAGCAACTCTGGGCATGGCAAAAGTTTATTAAAGCAAGAGGTACCCTTTGGGTTAGACGTGTAAGTATTATGAGGTCACAATTTACCTTCCTGGATTTGAGGAACTGTAACATCATCAAGATCTTGGCGTACAATAATCATACTCTGAGAACGTTTTGTACGCTTATTGAAGACAAGAGTAGATCCTTCCCAAATGATGAATGAAACGTTAAACTTACAACTGGAAAACATGCACAATACAATCTGTGAAAAAGAGGAGTACAATAAGATCTGATTTGTTTACTCTGAAATAGCACATTTATATTGTTTCCTATAGCAGAACAAGGCACTGCTGACATTTGTGTTGTGGCCTCCAGTCATAACAAACCACAATACTCTACTGAATCTGCTGCACGATTAACACATATGGCGTTGAACGGACCACCCTTACCCCGTTATAAATGTGGGCAGTTGAATAGCAATGTGTCTGTCATTTTGAAGGGAAAACTAGCACTCTATGTAGTAATATTTTTTCCCATCCAATAGGATGGAATATGTGAAAGAAACTCAATAACAAAGCCTCCAATGCAGATGTAAACATTGTCTTAGACAAATGTCTAATATACATAACAAAATTCCTCAAATATAAGCATTTTCATAAACCTAAAATACAAAGTTGAATGTAAGAATTCCACCTATCACTAAAAGTTAAGGGTTCAAGAGGTTAAGAACTTAACTCAGGAAATAAGGGGGGAAATTGAACAAAATCCATGCAGAGGAGAGTTAGGAGAGTGAAATAAAAAAAGCAATCTGATTGGTTGCTATGGGCAACTGTGTCACTTTTTCTCTGCACAGATTTTGATAAACCTCCCCCTAGCATGACAGTATTAAATATGTAACAAGTACAGTACATTAAAATAATAATCCACTGCACTGTGTACAATTAGGTCTATCATTTTAAAAAGTCAGTTGTTGACCGGGTCTCTTTATTTTTTCCTGTGGTAGTTTGATTTATGGTGAAACATTTCAACTACAAAATGGTACAAAGGTAAATTTCATATAAACAGTAGATATTCTTTTGATGCTCTGCTGTTTAAAAATATTTCGACATTTTGTAGAGCAAAGATTATTTTATTTCTGATTTGCAGCTATACCCAGTAATCAGCCTTCTAAGCTGGTAAATTTATAATACATTGTAATCAGTAGAGATGAGCAAATCGAAGCTGACGAACCTGAATTCATTACGAATTTCAGAAACTATTTGATTCACAACGAATGAGAATATTGCCGCGATTCTATTGCGCAAATTGCTTCATTAAACTCCATTTACTGCGGTCCAGGCTCCAGGGCATGTAATATGGCGGATCCACATGGGGCAAAGTACGCTGGGAAGGCAAAAAGGCAAGACGGAAAGGGAAGTAGGCGATATGACCCTGAATCACATGCAGGCTGCAGCCTATCAGCAGCCAGTCACCCCTTTGATGTCACAGCCCTATATAATCAGCAGCCATAATTCCTCGCTTCTTTACAATACACTGCAGAAGGATAATAGGATGCAGAGCCTGTGTGTGTGTGTTGCAGCAAAGAAAAGTGCAGTCCAGCAGCATTTAACATCCTCCTAGTCACTCATATGTGCATACCGCATATGTACATCTAAGTAGTGTACTGTTTTGTACCTGTCAATCTGTCAAGGGCCTACATACTGTGATAGCTGGAATCAGCCCGCAGAATTCGCGGACCAAAGGAAACAATAGCTCCGCAGGGCGCTTCACCTGGATTCTTGTATAGATGCAAAAATTCCAATGAATGGGAACAAAGCCAGAATTGGAAAAAATTTAAAAGTTCCTTATTCAAAGTATAGCACTAAGGACTACGTGTTTCAAGGGGTGGGACCCCCTCTTCGTCAGGTCAAATGATGTTACAGTCATAGAAAGCGTCATTTTTATACAAAAAAAGCGGGATCGTGAAAAAACAATACCAAGTATACCAATTTATACATACATATTTCTAAAATTCAAACAAGCAATCTATATAGCTGTGTCCGATCCAAAAAATTTTATTATTAATTATTGAATAAAACGTTATATATATATATATATATATATATATATATATATATATATAAAAAAAACTTGTATTCAATAGAAGCTTTCCTTCATACTGTCAGAGTGAAAACCTCTGAAGTGTAACGTTGAACTAGGTGCATAGGTGGAGGGTGGAGCAGTGGCATTAGCCGGTGATCGACCCAGAAGCGCCACAGCATCCCAGGCTGCTTGTGCTGGATGGGAGACCACGGCGGATCAAACAACAACACATGTGAAAAAACACATCATGCACCTATGCAGAGTCTGGTAAAACAATTTTTAGATTTTTTTTTTAAACATAAATATATCGCACACAGGAAATTAGTGAAAAACTAATAAACGGACGGAGATCAGCAGATAGCCTTGAAAAAGGACCCGGCAAGGGACCACATTAGCAGATCCGAAATAACATGTGGGCAGGCTCGTTCGCCCGTCTTCTTGATAATTAGTGTATAATGTAGAAAGAGGGAAGAAGACTTTCTTAGACATTCATGATATATGAATAGTTATTAAATTAATTAATAAATTAATTCTGTCGCTTCATTCAGCCCCTGGGGCTGCAAGGATTGGAGAGTGTTTCAAATCTATTGCTAATGTGAGGAGCAATATAATCAATCGGTATTATGGATTTCATATTCGTCAGAGTTTCTCCTCGATGGTAACCCGAGTGGCCCCAGTGTACGCAAATCTGTTCATGGGCCAATTTGAGGATCATTTCATTACCAACAATCCGATTTTTAAAAACATGCAGTAATTTATAAAAGGTACATTGATGACCTTTTTATAATATGGAAGGGGGACATAGTTACAATTAATTCTCTGATCACACAAATCAATACGAATGGCTGGGGTATTCTCTTGACCCCCAATCTATCCACAAACTCCATCGAATTTCTGGACTTGAACATCACGCATGAGAAAGAGCAGATTATTACATCCACCTTCTTCAAGCCTGTGGACTCTAATAGTTATATCCCTTTTCTGAGTGGTCATTACCGTAAGTGGAGAGAGAACATGCCCTACGGACAGTTCCGTAGGATTCGGAAAAACTGTTCGAAGGAGACAACTTTCTGCCAACAAGCAGAAATTTAGCAAACCCGGTTTCGTGAAAAAGGGTACCCCAAGAAACTAGTGGAAGATGCCCTAAACAAGGCAAATTTACTATCCCAAGAGGATTGCCTGACCACAACCTTGGGCACAGACAACGTCAGTAATGATGGTAATATCAATCCTGGCATAACATCAAAAAATCCACTGGTGAATAAACCCCTAAAAAGGAGAAGCAGCATGGACCAGAGACACAGCAACAACTTTGTCACTATGTACTCAGGGGGACACCAGACAATTAGGAAAATCCTGAGCAAAAACTGGGGTATTCTCCAAGCAGACCCATATCTTAAGAGCCTTCTACCAGAAAAACCCGAGTTACCTTTCGGCGGGCCCCCACACTACGTGGTTTGATTGCTCCAAGTCGTACGGACAAAAAGAAAAAATCCCCCCAAAAACCTCAAGACATCAATTCCACCAGCGCCATTCTCCAAAAAGATGGGGCATATAGATGCAATAAACCACGGTGTCTGTGCTGTTCCACAATAGAACATAATACAACCATATTTCGTAGCACCCACACTGGTGACCAGTTTCCTATAAAATTCCATCTAGATTGTCAGTCATCATACATAATTTATGTGATAAACTGCAAATGCGGAAAACAGTATGTGGGTCGGACCACCCAGCAACTCCACCATCGCTTGAATCAACATCGAAGTAACATCAGAAAAAACTTTCTAAAACACAGTTTATCCAGACATATTGCATTTTACCATCGAGGAGAAACTGACAAATATGATATCCATAATACTGATTGATTATATTGCTCCTCACATAAGCAATAGATTTGAAACACTTTCCCGCAAGGAGATGTTTTGGATATACACTCTCCAATCCTTGCAGCCCCAGGGGCTGAATGAAGCGACAGAATTAATTTATTAATTATTTAATAACTATTCATATATCATGAATGTTTAAGAAAGTCTTCTTCCCTCTTTCTACATTATACACTAATTATCAAGAAGACGGGGGAATGAGCCTGCCTACCTGTTATTTCGGATCTGCTAATGTGGTCCCTTGCCGGGTCCTTTTTCAAGGCTATCTACTGATCTCTGTCTGTTTATTAGGTTTTCACTAATTTCCTGTGTCCGATATATTTATGTTTTAAAAAAAAAAAAAACTCCAATAATTGTTTTACCTGACTCTGCATAATCTGTGTTTTTTCATGTGTGTTGTTGTTTGATCCGCCGGGGTCTCCCATCCAGCGCAAGCAGCCTGGGATGCTGTGGCACTTCTGGGTCCGATCACCGGCTAACACCACTGCTCAAGCCTCCATCTATGCACCTGATTCAACGTTACACTTTAGAGGTTTTCACTCTGACAGTATGAAGGAAAGCTTCTACTGAATACGTTTTTTTTTTTTTATATATATAACGTTTTATTCAATAATTAATAAGATTTTTTGGATCGTACACAGCTATATAGATTGCTTGTTTGAATTTTAGAAATATGTATGTATAAATTGGTATACTTTATTGTTTTATCACGACCCCTCTATCATTTTCCCGGGCTTTTTTGGATAAATATGACGCTTTCTATGACTGTAACATCATTGGACCTGACGAAGTGGGGGTCGCACCCCTTCAAACACGTAGTCCTTAGAGCTATACTTTGAATAAAGAACTTTTTTATTTTTTCCAAGTCTGGCTTTGTTCCCATTCATTGGAATTTTTGCATCTATACATGAATCCAGGTGAAGCGCCCTGCAGAGCTATTGTTTCCTTTGGTCAGTAAATTTTGCGGGCTGATTCCAGTTGTCCTCATACCGACCGAAGTTCACCTCCGGATGGGAAAAGCTCCTGGCTGCATCCCGGATACCTGCCCGCACACAGGGCGAGACGCTACAGTAGATGTTGTACTCTTAGTACAACATCAAAGGTGAGCACCCATTCACTATATACGCCTTTCCAATTTGATTATACTTACGACACTTAGGTGCGCATCTTTGTCTGTCTTTTTTCCTTTTACTATACAAGACATACTGTGATAGGACAGACAAAATAATCACCAACTGGTGTTTGAGAAAAATACAGAGTTTTTAGCCGTACTGTAACGCATTTTTCTGCTCTCATAAGTGCATACCGCATATGCACATCTAAGTAGTGTACTATTTTGTACCTGTTAATCTGTCAAGAGCCAACATACTGTGAAAGGACAGACAAAAGTAATCACCGGCTGGTGTTTTACAAAAATTCAGAGTTTTAGGTGTACTGTAGTGCATTTTTCTCCCCTCTTAAGTGCATACCACATATCTACATCTAAGTAGTGTAGTATTTTATACCTGTTACTAGATAATGGACCTGGACCTAGATATTGTGAAAGGCCAGCCAAAAGTGCACACCTGTTCCTGACAAATACCGTTTTAATCGTAGTGAAGCGCATCATACTCCACTCATATACGCACTAAGTATGTCAGGCAGAGAAGTGCCAGGACGTGCACAGAGGAGTGGCAGAGGCCTAAATCCTTCAGGCAGAGGTCGCAGCAGACTAAAGGCGAGTGGCAGCAGGAGTCGCAGCGAGAGGCCTAAGCTCCCATTATCAGCTAGCGGTCGTGTCTCGACCAACAACCCATCTGCCGTCGTCGATTGGTTAACACAGTCATCCACTTCATCACAAGTGACATCTGACACCCCCAGTCAACAGTCGGTGGGTTCCTCAGACACAACCCTCAGTTGGCATGGCCCAAGAGCAGTCTCTGTCCTCCCATTGCCTCTGTCCTATGCTGTTCCCTCCCCTAAATAAGTACCTTATGCTGAGGGTTCAGCTCCACTATTCACTGAGGACGATCTAATAAAGGAACATTCAGCAGCTACTGCCCAGCTAAGAAGTGGAGGAGACGTCTGCTGCTTCCCCCGCTAGGCAGGCAACTAGTGATGAGGAGAGTGACGTGGGAGCCGGTTTTGACAGGTTTTGTAGGTACTTAAGTAGGTAGGAATAGGGGATAGGGGTGAGATTAGTGTGCACTCCTTCTCTGCCCAAACGTGACACAGGTACTGCACGATTTCAGTCTAGTGTGTCTTTACAGCATAGTGTGATACCAACTGTTTTCCTGGTGATGTTGGTCCCAGCTGCCTTGAAACCATTGGCAAGATCCTCTAGAGCAGTTCTGGGCTGATTCCTCACTGTTCTCATGATCATTGAAACTGCACAAGGTGAATGGAGCCCCCAACCAAGGAGGATCGATACTTCGGCGCTCATTTACTAACAGCCTCCCGACTCTTTTTGTCGGGTTGTGCGCCTAAATTCTGTGTAAATTCTGAATGTGCGACAGAAAGAACCCGACAGAA
Source organism: Hyla sarda (assembly GCF_029499605.1). Taxonomy (NCBI): domain Eukaryota; kingdom Metazoa; phylum Chordata; class Amphibia; order Anura; family Hylidae; genus Hyla; species Hyla sarda. The sequence continues at coordinate 181,123,384 of NC_079193.1, forward strand.
TCAGAAACACTCAGAGTAAAAGAAAAAAAAATACAAAATGGGTGTGGTTTTCGGGAAAAGAGGCGTTCATCCAAAATCACTCGTCTTTTCTGAAAACCACTCTGAAAATCATGTGAATTTTCTGGGAAGAAAACCCTACACTTTAAAGCATGTATAAAGTTTCCAAAAGCGGAGTAAATTAGTAAATACCGTGGGAAAAAAGTCTTGAACAGCAAAAAACACAACACAACCTACACTCCACTCTTAGTAAATCAGGGCCTTTGTGTTTCTTTAATTTGCAAAAAAAACCAACTCAGAGGAGGGTGAAAGATCTGAATTAAAAAGCACCAATTGGCCCTAGGGCCACGAACACTTCTTATGGTGTAATCCAAAATAAAACGTAACTTTTTATTTACACTGGTAAAATACCATTAAATAATTGAGTATGTAAACGTAAACGGAAAAACTGAAAATGCCTAAAAAATCCTTCATTACACACCAGAACCAGAAGCTGAATGCTTATACTGGTGCTCAGGCATCATAATAGCCCATATATATATATATATATATATATATATATATATATATATATATATATTCACTATTCTAAAGTTGCAGACTACCTACATTTACTCGTCATTAAAATAAACTTTTAATATGACTCCTTCTCTGAAAAAAAAATGTTCCTAAAATATTTGTGTTCAAAAAATATGTCAATAAATATGTTTTTTTACATTTTGAAATGCAGGCCACTAGGGGTCTCCCTACTGGTCAAAACAGCATTTTCACCCCCGGGCAGAAGTCCAAACTCAGGAAATGCAGTCTGGACATAGCTTGCTCTCTGCCTGCATATGAAACATGCCTGCTGATACACTGAGCCTAGGGAGTGTAGCATACATGAAGTGAGTCCCGGCAGGCTTCAGATGATGTTGCGCCTGCCTGGCCACACCCCCTTCCTACCTCACACAAGCCCCGGGCCTGAATTAAGGTACAAAGGGTTATATTTTATTTTAAAAAAGGCAGCGTTAGGGTCTAGATGAGTCAGGGACAGATGTTGGAGGGACAGATTACTTTATGAGTAAGAACACCAAACAAGTACCCCTGCTACATGTTTCGCTCCATCAGGGCTTAGGAGCAAATTACAAGATAAGATGCCATCCCCAAGTTTACATAGCCTTTGGTGATGACATCACAAAGGTCAGGTTAGGGACAAGAACCAATCATTTGGTCTGTAATAGTCAAACACGACACATGATTCAGTAGAAGGAAATATTATTTACTATGATCAGCTGTATCAGCCCCATCTGACCTCATAATAGGCAATGTATTTATAATTGTATATTTAGATCTAGTGATTCAGACACTCTTTACTACTGGATGACCAATAACAAAAAAGTCAACATGGTCACATGATCGATCCAAATTATAGATGCCTTTACTTATCAATTTAGGGTCAATATACATCATTCTGACATGCGCACCACTAAGCTCCAACCTGGATATCTGCACATGTCAATTCACTGTTTGGATAACATGCATGGAAAGATTTGTTTTTGAATCTTACTACAATTTTTCTTAACATCCTTGGACAAGCACTTTGGTCTTGCCATTTGGAATCTGATTGATAGCTTCTGTGGACATATATCTTTTATACCGGTAACAGGCTAAGATGAGGAGAACTCCCTTTAAGAGAGTGCTCCTTATCTCAGCTAAGTACCGGTATAAAAGACCTGGGAGCCAGAAATCTTGCTGATTGTTAGTGCATCATGAACTAATTTTGGTGACTTAAATGCAAATCAATTGAGAACTTATTTGAAATGTGGTTTTCTGGATTTATTTGTTGTTATTCTGTCTTTCACTGTTTAATTAAACCTACAACTAAAATTATAGACTGATCAAAATGTACAAAATCCTCAGGGGATAAAGTATTTTTTTATCATTCACTGTAACTATAATCAGAGATCCAATTCTATTATTTCAGGGAATAACCAATTGAATTTCCTAAAATTTTCAATTTTTAACCTTTTAAATCTGACAATAAATGTGGGATTTTGACATATCCTCCTCATTGTCTTTGAAAAGTATCAGCATGCTATATTTTCCATTTTGAGCATTCTAATATACAATCTTGTACTGCTATGAATGCATGTACTACCGTATATATTCGAGTATAAGCCGAGTTTTTCAGCACGATTTTTCGTGCTGAAAATGCCCCCCTCCGCTTATACTCGAGTGAACTCCACCCGTCAATCCCTTCATCAGTGGTCTTCAACCTGCGGACCTCCAGATGTTGCAAAACTACAACTCCCACTAAGCCCGGACAGCCATCGGCTGTCCGGGCATGCTGGGTGTTGTCGTTTTGAAACCTCTGGAGGTCCGCAGGTTGAAGACCACTGCGGCCTTCGTCATCATCCAGCCACCCTTTTGTTTTGTACTCACCTCCCCTCGGCGGGACGTTAGGGTGAGCTGGTCTGGGCCATCTATGCTGCAGGGACCGTCCGGTGGGGATGAGTAGTCGAGCTGTCCGTTTTCACTGGGGGGGCCTCTTCTCCGTGCTTCAGCCCTGGCCCCGGCCCCGGAGTAGTGACGTTGCCTTGACGACGACGCACAGGGAAGTTCATGTGCAACGTCCCTATGCGTCGTCGTCAAGGCAACGTCACTATTCCGGGGCCGGGGCGCGGAGAAGAGCCCCCCCCCCCCCCCGGTGAAAATGGACAGTCCGCAACGACTACCCATCCCCACCGGACGGTCCCTGCAGCATAGATGGCGTGGACCAGCTCACCCTAACCTCCCGCCGAGGGGAGGTGAGTACAAAACTAAAGGGGGGGGGGGGCTGGATGATGACGAAGGCCGCAGTGGTCTTCAACCTGCGGACCTCCAGAGGTTTCAAAACTACAACACCCAGCATGCCCGGACAGCTGATGGCTGGGAGTTTTCGTTTTGAAACCTGTGGAGGTCCGCAGGTTGAAGACCACTGATGAAGGCATTGACAGGCGGTGATGATGAAGGGGGGGGGGGGGTGATGATGAAGGCCGTAGTGGTCTTCAACCTGCGGACCTCCAGAGGTTTCAAGACTACAACTCCCAGCATGCCTGGACAGCCAATGGCTGTCCGGGCACGCTGGGAGTTGTAGTTTTGCAACATCTGGAGGTCGGCAGGTTGAAGACCACTGATGAAGGGATTGACAGGGGTTGATGATGAAGGGGAGGGCGGATGATGATGGGGTCTGGACGATGACCAAGACCGCAGTGGTCTTCAACCTGCGGACCTCCAAATGTTTCAAAACTACAACTCCCAGCATGCATGGACAGCCGATGGCTGTCCGGGCATGCTGGGAGTTGTAGTTTTGCAACATCTGGAGGTCGTCAGGTTGAAGACCACTGATGAAGGAATTGACAGGGGGTGATGATGAAGGGAGGGGATGATGATGGGGGTCTGGATGATGATGGGGGTCTCGATGATTACATGGGGGGATGATGTATTTCCCACCCTAGGATTATAGTCGAGTCAATAACTTTTCCTGGGTTTTTGGGGTAAAATTCAGGGCCTCGGCTTATAATCGGGTCGGCTTAAACTTAAGTATATACAGTACTATTATAGATTTACTGGTAGTTGTGATGTCGTTATTTAATGTGTAGATGTTTGTTATTATCTATTTTTTTTTCTATAAAGAAATAAGAAGTAGAAATTAGACTCTCATTTTTGTTTATTTGATATATTGATTTTTTGTACTTATTACTTAAATTACATAAATTAAAGAGTCTGGGACTCTGTGACCAGTGGTTAAAAGGAGTTTCCTGGACAGTGAGGTTTTCTTTGGGTTTGAATTCCTCAAGGTGAAGTGAAAATAAAAAAGACAGCATACTCACTTGCCCCAATTCTGCCATTCAGATGTCATTTCATCTGTGCAGGAAATGCCCCCTCAGCCAATCACTGTGCTAACAGACATTTTCTGCCGAAACAATAGGTATCAGGAAGCAGTAAAATAACAGCAGAGGGGCCAGGCATCATCAGAACACCAGCTGTGGGTAATGATGGCAAATTAATCTGCCATCTTCTTTAATTTGATTGTACCCGGAGCAATTTAAAAAACTCCCTGTCTAGAAAATCTATTTAATTTTAACAATTATCAACTGCAAAGTACATAGGGGGAGATTTTTCAAAACCTGTCCAGAGGAAAAGTTGCTGAGTTGCCCATAGCAACCAATCAGATCGCTTCTTTCATTTTTGAAAAGGCCTCTGAAAAATGAAAGAAGCGATCTGATTGGTTGATATGGGCAACTTAGCAACTTTTCCTCTGGACAGGTTTTGATAAATCTCCCCCACTGAATTTTTAGCAAGACTCCCTCACATTGGGCGGTATTCATCAAGAGTGGTGTAGGTGAACATCTTTTCACCCTATTAATTCATGTGGTGGAAAATGTGTACATGCACCAGATTTATGACATGGTGCAGGGCATGTGATAAATCTGGTGCTGATCTCATTTTTTACTCCTGTACAACACTTTGTATGGTGCCCCTCTGCGACTTTTTGTGCCACTTTTTATCCAGTGCAAATGCTGTTTACAGTCAATTTTGTAAGTCAAGTCAGGGCTGGTGTAGATTTGCGCCTAATTGAGCGCAGTTGTGACAAAAGATGCGACAAACCGAAAAGTTGCATATGATTAATTCTGTACCACTACATGATATCAACTGAAATCATGACTTGGTATGCTCTTTTAGAAAAATGAAAAGTCTCAAAACAGCATCTGAGGCAAACTGTGAGACAACGTACACCACAAATCCAGGGTAAAACCAATGATAAATTCCCCCCATTTTTCCACACACAGTTTTACATGTCTATAAGGCTATGGTCACACAGTCTATTTTTTAAAGCAAATGGAAGAAGACAGCATAGAGGCACTCGATTCCAGTCTGTATGATTTATTCAGCACTGGTGAAATGCACGGCAACAATTGTTTCTCCACAATGTAGCTTTTTCACAGCCTGTGAAAAAGCTACGTTGTAGTGAAACAATTGTTGCCGTGCATTCCACCTGTGCTGAATAAACCATACAGACTGGAATCAAGTGCCTCTACGTTGTCTTCTTCCATTTGCTTGATTTATAGGACTATATCCTAATTGGTAGAGAGCACCGTACAGTATATCTGTTAGCAGTAAACCGGAGGTTCTGGACCCACTCACTGAAGGAGTCGCAAAGGGACTGGAAGGTAGTTCCAGCTGATTTCTACTATATACTGGTCTATTTTTTAAGGCATTTTATTTAAAAAAAAAAAAAAAAAAAAAAAAAAGAGCATCTGTAAAATCTTAGAACATTTTGCTTTTGTTTAAGGTATTTTTTTCATCCACAAAAATAAGTGACATTTTTAAAAATGAAAAAATGATGACCTGACAAAGCGAGGGGTTCTCCTTGTGAAACAAGTTGTCTTTTGAATAAAAAGAACCTTATCTATTGTGGAGAATATGTTTTGTTCTTCACAAGATAACAGGTTCTCTAAAATCCACTGCTGCATTTTGTTTAAGGGATCTTACGGGATCCCTATCTCACACATACATTTTTTAAATAAAATATGCCCGAAACGACACTGTGTGAACATAACCTTATACACACATTATTAGCTGTGCATTCTCATTGAATCCTCCTTTACTTATTTCCAATATTCTAATTTCTTAAAGGTTAAAACATTAAGAATTTAGAAAGGATACAGTAGCAATTCAAGTTCTTAGCAAATAAAGATGTATATTCCGTTGATTGCTTTTAATGTTCCTTTATTCTTATTAAAATTGTTTGGTCTTCATGCAACCAAACAGCTCTTATTTCAAAGTTTGCCTGTTTGACTTGGCATCGTACAATAGCTATTACTTGGTCTTGATTCTATGTAATTTATTTGTTTGGGAGCAAATTAAATAGCAACACTTTAAAAGAGATAATTGAGTCAAGATGGACTGTGTGATATTGTAAAATGGGAGAATTTGAACCTTCCAATCCATATGGATTCGATTTGTATGTGATGAAAGTTGATTTCCTACACTATTTAGTTCAGCAAACCAGCTAGAAAAATACACACAACAGTAGACAGGTCTGCATGTCCTGAAATGTGATCTGTCCTCGCTATAAAACCATGGTCATTATATTTCAGTGCATACAAGCCAACAAGAGGTTAACCGAGGGGTGAACTTTTCAGTGTGGGGTCATCCATTGTTGATTTCAGCCACATGTTTAAACTTGGAGTTTGTCTTCATTCTTTACTTTACAATGATAGATGTTAGCAAACAAGGACCTCATGTGCCACCACTGAAAATGTCAAGAGTTTGAGTATTTTTTTTAGCAGTGTAAACCAATACAGCAAATACATTTATTTACTCATTGCAAATTGGGTGTAGCCCACTATTTTTTGTAGGTGCATTGATGACACGTATTGTGACTGCTGCTACCGCTTCATTTCTCTTGAGACAATAGCAGGATCTGACACTCTCTATTCAGGCTCTCAAGCAAAGCAAGGCACATGTGATGTCCTTAGTGATTATTTTCTTAGATGCTAAATCAATGAGCCTATTATCACTGCAATTACATTAGTAATGTAAACAGATGCTACGTATAGACAACCAGTTAACAAGTTGTGGGAGTGCTTATTGTTGTTCCCCAAGGATGATGAGTGGAAGGTGCTTATTTTTCTATAACATAAAGGAAGTTTTGAATCTCTATTAGGAAGTTCCTTTTTTGTGATAGAGGAAGAAAACAAATATGTATTATATGATTTAAATTGTTATATATACAGAAATTTGGCAATCTTTATATTATCACTTGTACGCCTAAAATATTTCTTTATCACTACAAATTGACTGCTACAATTTAACAATGTATATCATAGGTACAGAAAAAATTATAATAATAATATTGTCCTGGATTTCATATAATTCCATTACAGGGATATTATGGATATATACAATGTCACGTTCTGAAACAAAATGCAAAAGTCACTCTTAGACAAAACCTGGTGGTGAAATGCGTTGGAGGTGTGTTGGGTAACTGAGGTTAGGGACCAATCTTGAGCTAGCACTTTGCATGTACTGGTTTGCTACCTTCTTTGGACACGTATCCCTTTATTTTGTGCTATTAGTCTGATTGCTTTTGTGTAATATTACATTATTACTGTGACACTTTAGTCTATGCATTGACCAAATTATTAGCATCGATTTCTTATATTATATGTAAGCCTGTTGAGATCCCTTGCCTAGCACCCATTTCTTTCCATTATCGTATAGGGTCATTCAGTGTTTTTTGTAGGTTACATATATTATGATACTGATGCAAAATATAATCTTCAAGACCATGCTGCACTCAGAAAATTAAAGGTCTAAATATGTAGATATGGAAAGCCTATGTACATCGTAAATTAGTTCTATAAGAAAAAAAAAATCAACTCAAATTGATCTAAAGCCCTGGACTTCTCACAAAAAGACAAAGGAAAAAAGAGAAAAAACAGACATTTTATTTACATGATAGCATACTGATTGACTTTATATACTTTTTAAATACTTGCAATTAAATGGCTAAATGTGTTCTATTTCTGTAATATGTCATTGCCCATTCCAGTGGAATCCCTGATTGCATAACTTTCCTACTATGGTTGGAGGGAGCTTTTTAAACTCTGTCTCATTAAGTGACAAGTAAATACTATGGTTGTAGAGTGCAGGAGTACAATATATATATATATATATATATATATATATATATATATATATCCAATAAATGTGAAATATGTAAAACAACACTGTTTCTCTGGCAACTGGATCTCCATGTACCCTGCTCAAAAAATAAAAATAAAGGGAACACTTAAACAACACAACGTAACTCCAAGTCAATAACACTTCTGTGAAATCACACTGTCCACTCAGGAAGCAACACTGATTGACAATCAATTTCACATGCTGTTGTGCAAATGGAACAGACAACAGGTGGAAATTATAGGCAATTAGCAAGACACCCCCAATAAAGGAGGGGTTCTGCAGGTGATGACCGCAGACCACTTCTCAGTTCCCATGCTTCCTGGCTGATGTTTTGGTCACTTTAAGATGCTGAAGGTGCTTTCACTCTAGTGGTAGCATGAGACGGATTCTACAACCTACACAAGTGGCTCAGGTAGTGCAGCTCATCCAGGATGGTACATCAATGCGAGCTGTGGCAAGAAAGTTTGCTGTGTCTGTCAGTGTAGTGTTCAGAGCATGGAAGCACTACCAGAAGACATGCCAGTACATCAGGAGATGTGGAGGAGGCCGTCGGAGGGCAACAACCAAGCAGCAGGACCGCTACCTCAAAATGACCTCCAGCAGGCCACAAATGTGCATGTGTCCACTCAAACATTCAGAAACAGACTCTATGAGGGTGGTATGAGGGCCCGACATCCACAGGTGGCAGTTGTGCTTAGATGCCAACACCGTGCAGAATATTTGGCATTTGCCAGAGAACACCAAGTGTTTCGTGTAGCGTCGCTGGCCGTGGGCGCACTCTCTGACCTACTCCCCGCGCGGACCACAATGTGCTTCACATGATGCGATAGCGCTCGGTCCGCCGGTTCTCTCCTGCCCCGCCGCCTTCCTGCTTCCTTTGTCCTCCCTGGTGGCCGGCACCCATACCCACCTCCTAGGGCTGCCGTGTGCTAGTTCTCAGAGATTTAAAGGGCCAGTGCACCCCTGATTGGTGTTTCCCTGGAACTGACCCTATTTAACCCCGTACTTCCTCCCATTCCTTGATGGATCATTTTGCCCTGTTGCCTTAGAGAAAGTGTTCCCTGTGATATCTGCTATTCCATGTATCAGTTCTCTTGTTACATTTCCTGACCACAGTTCCCTGCCGCCAGCCCTGACCTACCTGTCTGTCCTCGACTCTGAGTACGTCTCTTCCTTCTGTGCCACGCATCACCTTGGCTGCCTTTGTGGACGAGTTGTTCCAGGGGTAGCGACCTGGGAGAGGCCTGCTGCAGAAAGTCTATCCCGCTTTGCGGCACTCTCTGGTGAAAACCAGTGGCTCATTAGACTCCGCTCCCTGGTGTGGCTCACGTCATCGTCCACACAGGTACAGCGGATCCACACCACCAGCCGTTACAGTAAGATCCAGCAATGGATCCCACCAAGGAGCCTCTGCCGAATGTCGCTGATATATCTGCCATAGTGGCACAACAATCTCTTCAGATCAACAAGCGCAACAGCTGAATCAGCTATCTGCAATGATGCAGCAGTTCCTCTCTGCTCAACAGCCGCAGCAGCCTCCACCTGCTCCAGTGGCTCCTCTGGTGTCTGCAGCTTTTGTGGCTTCCATTGGCTCCAAGTTAAGTCTGTCTCTGCTCCAGAGGTAAAACCGTGACTTGTGGGTTTTTCTCCAAGACCATTTCGCCTGCTGAGAGGAATTATTCAATTGGAGACCGTGAACTTTTGGCCATTAAGCTTGCCCTGGAAGAATGGCATCATCTACTGGAAGGATGTTCTCTTCCAGTCAGTATCTACACAGATCATAACAATCTTTTGTATCTTCAGTCTGCTCAGCATCTGAATCCCCGGCAGGCCAGTTGGCCTCTTTTCTTCACCAGATTCAATTTTCTTATTCATTTTCAGCATGCTGATAAGAACATTAAGGCCGATGCTTTCTCCAGGGCTTCTGATGTGGTGGGTCTGGACTCCTCCACTCGGCACATCGTGCCTCCTGAACAATTAATCTCATTCGCTCCTCTTGAGCTATAGCAAGTTCCACTAGGAAAGTCTTTTGTGCCATCTCACCTTAGAATTAAGGTATGAGGATGCTCTTCTTTACTGGCCGGGCATCCGGGAATACGAAAATCCACTCAGCTCATCTCCTGACATTATTGGTGGCCAAATTTGGAGCAAGATATTGCAGATTTTGTCCATTCATGTGTTACCTGTGCCCATGACAAGACGCCTCGACTTAGACCTGCGGGTCTACTACAACCTCTGCCCATTCCGGAGTGTCCTTAGACACACATTGCCATGGACTTCATCACTGATCTACCACCCTTCTCTAACAACACGGTCATTTGGGTTGTCACAGATTGTTTCTCCAAAATTTACCATTTTGTTCCTTTGCTTGGATTTCCCTCTGCTCCACAGCTGGCGGATCGATTATTCCGGCATTTTTTCTGTTTACATGGTTTACCGTTAAACATTGTCTCTGACTGAGGGGTCCAGTTTGTCTCCAAGTTCTGGCGGGCCCTCTGTTCTCGCCTCAAAGTCAAGTTGGACTTTTCTTCTGCATACCACCCGCAGACCAATGGCCAGGTAGAGAGGGTGAAACTAATTTTGGGAGACTATCTCCGACACTTTGTTTCTGCATGACAGGACAATTGGGCCAACCTACTTCCTTGGGCAGAGTTTTCTTATAATCAACGTGATTCTGAGGCTACTAGAAAATCACCATTCTTTATAGTTTACGGCCTCCATCCTCGCTCCCTCCTCTCCCTCTACCAGCTTATTTTGGGGTACCTTCTGTGGATGTTCTGGATGTCTTATAAACTCTGTCTGCCTTCTTCCCTACGCATACCGAACTCCTTCCATATCTCCCTCCTCAAACCTCTTGTTCTTAACAGTTTTTCCCAGGGGGACATTTCACCTTCTCCGGTGTCTGGTGCTTCTGATGTGTTTGAGGTGAAGGAGATTCTGGCCACCAAGACTGTCAGAGGGAGACGGTTCTTTCTGGTTGATTGGAAGGGGTGTGGGCCAGAAGAGAGATCTTGGGAACCCGACGAAAACATCCTGGACCAGGATCTTGTGCGTAGGTTCTTGCAGCTTAAAAAAAGGGGAAGTTCTAGGGGGGGTACTGTTATGTGTAGCGCTGCTTGCCGTGGGTGCACTCTCTGCACTACTTCCCACACGGACCACAATGCGCTTCACATGATGCGATGCGATAGCGCTCAGTCCGCCGGTTCTCACCTGCTCCGCCGTCTTCCTGCCTCCTCTGTCCTCCCTGGTGGCCGGTGCGTGCATAACGGCCTCCTAGGGCACAAGCGCGTCGGTTTTCAGAGATTTAAAGGGCCAGTGCACCACTGATTGGTGTTTCACTGGAACTGACCCTCTTTAACCCCGCACTTACTCCCGTTCCCTGCCAGATATGTGTGCCTTGTTGCCTTAGAGAAAGAATTCCCTGTGTTATCTGCTATTCCGTGTAACAGTTCTCTTGTTACGTTTCCTGACCACAGTTCCCCGCTGCCAGCCCTGACCTAACCTGCCTGTCCCCGACTCTGAGTATGTCTCTTCCTTCAGTGCCACGCATCACCTCAGCTGCCTTTGTGGACGAGTTGTGCCAGGGGTATCAACCTGGAAGCTGCGTGCCGCAGCAAGTCCATCCCACTTTGTGGCAGGCTCTGGTGAAAACCAGTGGCTCCTTAGACTCCGCTCCCTAGTGCGGCTCGCGTCATCATCCACACAGGTACAGCAGATCCACACCACCAGTCGTTACACCAAGATTGGCAAATTCGCCACTGCCGCCCTGTGCTCTTCACAGATAAAAGCAGGTTCACACTGAGCACATGTGACAGACATGACAGAGTCTGGAGATACCGGGGAGAATGTCCTTCTGCCTGCAACATCTACCAACATGACCAGTTTGGTGGTGAGTCAGTATGGTGTTGTGTGATATTTGTTTGGGGGGGCCGCACATTCAACTATGTAAAGACAAAGGTATTTCATATGATTAGTTCATTCATTCAGATCTAGTATGTGTGATCTTAGTGTTACCTTTGTTTTGTTTTTTGAGCAGTGTATTAATGTATTAGCAATATTTACCCATAATGAAAAAGAAAAGTAAGAAGCATACTTAATTCAGCTAAGGACTCCAATCTCATATGGAACCAATTCAACATGATGACATGCTCAGAACACTCAAAAAAGTTATTTACATAACAATTAATATGTGCCCACAAATGGACAAACACTTAAAACCTTTTTTATGATCACTACATTTAAACAACATATGCACATACACAGTAATAAAATTAGGTATCTAGTACTCTATGGGATATGCTTTGGCTAATGTTTGTTGATAAGAGTAACAGATATTTCCTTTTCTTAGATGATGTGCTGGTCAGGATGTTCTCAATATTTCCCTAATTGCTATGAATACTTCCCTGGGACCTGGGAACCTGGAAGCCACCTGCTGCAGGTCTGCACCCGCTAAAAAGGTCTACTTGTATGCAGTAGTTGTTTATAAGGGAGTATTAAGCTACCATGTTTAGGATGTGCTATGAAAAACGTACAGTGGAGTCCTGTATAGAGCGGGGAGGAGAGGAGATACAGAGGGAGGGCATGAAAATGCATAAGCCGGGCGGTGCTGTTGGCTGAGCGGCGGTGACCCCACCTGTGCCAGTTAGAAGATGATTTGCATATCTTGAAAAGGAAGATATCAGTCAAACAGCGGGGCGGATCGGGCATGGTAGGCATCATATTGATCAGCGTCTCCCGTACCACCAGATAGTATCTATGGTTAGTGTGGGGGGGATTTGGTGAAATTTTTAGATGATGACCACTAATTTCATTCAGCCCTTTCGCGACAATGGTTGACATCTTATAGATCCAATATGTCTTCAAGCATTTGAGTTGTTCGAATCTGTTGTTAGTATCGTATAGCACAAAATCAATGGGGGTGATACATATTGGATCCGGGTGTTTGGGATGGAGAAAGGTACAATGTTTGGATAGTCCATGAAAGAGGAATTTTTTCCTTATATTGAGACGATGTTGATTCAGTCTTGAATGTAATGCTTGGGTTGTGCAACCTATATTTTGGAGTGAACAAACTATGCATTGGATGAGACATATTATGTAGCTGCTTGAGGCACGTGAGGCAGTGTTTAATGAGGAATACTTCTCCAGTGGTATGGGAGCTAAATTCGGTTTGTCTGTGCTTAATCTGATTGCAGCAAAGGCATCTACTTTTGAACCATTTATAGTTTCCCTTGGGAAGTGGTTTACCAAATGCGTCTTGCTGGACTTTTTCTTTTTTTTTCTTTTCTGTTTTCTAATCTGGCTGGGAGACAGCAGAGTTTTCAGTGAGATAGTTCTCCGATAAGCAAGGCTTGGGTGTTTGGGAAGATTACTTTTTAGAAAAGCATCTTCTTTCAGAATGTGCCAATGATTTTCAATGATCTTTTTAATATTTAGTGTATTCGTACTGTATTTGGAAATTAAGTTGGTTGAAAAATAAGTAGAGGTAGCGGAAAATTTTTCTTTGTTATTTTTGAGACAGTCAGTTTGTGTTTGCATTTTTGCACGTTTGTAGGCATTACTCTAGGCATTACATTGTTTTCGGGTAATGTTTTTGTCTAAACCGCTCTCGTAATACTTAAGATTGTGAATTGAACGTGGACCATATACATGCATTAGCTTCTTAGATGTAAGCTTTACCAATTTTATTTTCAATACCTGCTCTATAAGTACGATGCATGTGCCAGTACATTTATCTTGATATAAAGCACTTTATTCTTAAGCGCAACCCGGATCTTTAGAAGTAATGTAAATGTAGACATTTTCTTCACCTTTTATTTCACCGTCTTTCTTCAAATATATACAATGGTATAGGACAGCAATTCACTCTTTTATGTAAGGAAAGTATCTTTTTTTTCCTGCCACTGTTTTGTATTCTATATGGCTATACAACCATACCTCCTTTTCGAGCATTTCAATTAAAAACAATAGACTCTAGAAGCATAGAGCATATCACTTTAACGGAATTGTACTATGGCAATATCTTTTCAAATTGATGGGAAGTAGTTCCACTTGAGGAGGATATGGCTGGCTTGTTAGTTCCTGACAGCAAACTGTGTTTGGTACATGGAGCATTTAGGATCAGTGTAAACCTTTTGTCTAGAACCATGCTGTTGTATTCTTCAACCATCTTCTGTTGTCTATGGCTGAGCGAGTATCTCCACATACCTAACAGAGCAGAAAGAGGCTCCCCCTGTTGTATGATTTCTCACATTTAATTACCTGATTTTTCATCCTGGGGTCAGAATGCAGAATAGAATCACACCATGCGCCATGTAGTCTAGGCATAGCATTGATTGTTTCTAATAGAGCCACTGGTGACAAGCACAATGGTCATATCCTTTGTCTCACATTGGATTTAGGACCATTCAAATAAGGGAGAATGTTACTGGTCTGTGGATTTTCAATAGGGCACAAAAGAATCTGATTTCTACCCTGTCATCCACATCATCGCAAAATGTAAATCTTCATTTACACTCAAGACTTTCAGTGTTCCTAGGATACAATACCTCCCTAAAGCTACTTTAAATGTTAGCTTTAAAATACAAATATAATTTTGTCATGAAACATAACTGTATAATACTACGGAAAAGTAATAGAAGACACATGGATATATGGTGAACTAAATGAACCACTTTTCGTTTTTTTATTGTGGAACCAATACAACAGTAATACAAATTAAAGACAAAAAACAGGGAGGGTGGCCATCAGCTGAAGGGGGCAGACGCACGTCACTGCTTCACCTGTTTGACTGTTTTTTACACCCCAATTGGCGTTCCCTATAAAATAACTGCCCAATAACTGTTATAAAATAACATGCTACACAACAGGATTACACACACTAAGAGACACAAGACCTATTCCAGAATTGATTGTATTCTAGTTAGCAAGGCTCTAGTGGACAAAACAAATGCTTTGTATATCTGTACATGCTCTGGTATGACCCATGCCCCAGTCACAATTACTCTGGATAAGGTCATATCCCTAATGATTTTGTCTGGAGGGCAAATACTTTTATTATTTCTCATGACAATCATTCTCAGATCATACGGAAGGCCATTTAATTATACTTGATATAGAATGAATAACCTGAGGTGGACCCTTTTGTCCCATGGACTGCCCACAAAGCAATTATTAGGGAAGTTTTCATCCAATTGGATTCATGGCTCAAGAGAAAAGAATATCTCTGGCACACATAATTTGGAAACCCAAAATAAAACATCTCACTCTCTGTTAACCTCTAAAGCTCTAGCACAAGAAAGCCTCCACCTCCACAAACTGCTTCTATATAAACATGGCTTTTTACTGCAGAAAACCAAAATCACTTCCATACTCATGACAAACCGTGTCAAACAGAAAACCCACAGAACTATAGTGTGTTTCATAAGGTACCCTTCTATAATTCTAATCCATGCTTTTTAAATATATTTGGTATCACCATAAACTTACTATTAGGCATGCTTGTTAGATTTACTTACTCAATGGTGGCACCACACAACAGACTTGGTCAGTTCCCCTGCCTCAAGAGCAGTTTGCTTTTAACTGAAAATCTGATTTTACAACAATACTTTTCCCCTTCATCTCAATGTGATTGCTATGATTGTACTGCACATGGCGTTAGGTTAACACTGCCGTTGATCTTCCCTAAAGGGAGTTCTGCCAGACGTTGAGCTGAGAGAAAAGAACTAAATGTCGGATATTTATCCTCCAATTAACTCCAGCAGTGTCCATTGTGCAAAGTGTGAGTTTGGCTCCGTTATTTTGCCCAAATGAACCCTAAATGAATTGGAACACAACGGAAAGGATTTTAGTGTGCATTATTTGAGAGACCCATATGATGAACTTCATATGGATCACTTTAATAGTTTAAAATATAAATGTTGTACGTCTGATAAGAAATTTTATAAATTCCAGAATTTAAAGACTATATGTACTTACAACCCTTCTGAGGAGCTGTGTGTAGAGGGGCAAGCAGTTAGCTCTGTTATCTCAATAAAACTTGGCTACAAGGTTGGGCTCAATCCGCAATTAGATCCACTATTAGCGAACTCAAACATATTCACTACAACTCATAAGACGATAGTATTGTTTCTGCTACTGTCCATCAATGTGGTAATAACAAGACATTGGAGGCAAACTTTGATTCCTCACATGGATAATCTGTAGGAATAAGAAAAAGACAAGACCGATACCGGCGCCTCGTGTATTACCCTCGGAGGATGAATAAATATGGCACTATCAGATGGCCGCTCACCTCAAAGTAGAGTAAAAAGCATCTATCACCCCATATAAAAGGGTAACCACTAAAGTAGAGCCACTGCTATGCCACTGTAGATCCTGGGTAACAAAAGAAGAAGCGTGGAGAGAAGAAGACCCTTTCAATCAACAGGCGCTGCAGACTCACCAAATGGATGCAAAGGAGCCAAAGTATTTCAAAATGGTAGAACCTATATATAAACATATAAAATAATAAATGTGGGTGAAGAGGATGCGTTTTGGGAGGAACCCGCCCTTCCTCAGATCAAGATGCATATACAGACCTAAATAGTATAAAAACAAGCGCCAAAAAATAGGGGGCATGGTCACAGTGCATCACAAAAACAGATCATGCATAGCATAATATACACAATAATAACAAGTAAATCATAAAACACATATTAAGTGGATATTATTATGATATATATCCTCAGTTTCTGTTAGTATAAATGAAAGGAAAAGAAACCGCCGCAGTATCGGCGTGGGCTGGAAGTGGCCTGCTGTGTATTACTATACTTTGACAGGAGCGGCAGCTCCCTCCCCGTTGGTTGCTCCGGACGCGTTGCTATGGAGTCTTATCCAATCGGCAGACACCTTCAAGCTGTGCAGTAATACAAGCCATTCGTGGAAAGCGGCTTTGCATGACAGCTCGAGCCGCTGAAGGAGACAGAGCGTTTTAGGATTAGTCTAATAACCTAGCACATAAATAACAGGCAGATGAAACGACATGTTAATATACAAAATAGATGTAGGGACAGTAAGGTGAGTATATCTAAAGAAAGAGGGCCGTAAATATTGGCACCCCACAAATTTTTCAAGAAAATTAAGTATTTCTCACAGAAAAGGATTGCAGATACACATGTTTATTCCTTTTGTGTGTATTGGAACTAAACCAAAAAAGGGAGTAAAAAAAGCAAATTGGACATAATGTCACACCAAACTTTAAAAAAGCGGCTGGACAAAATTATTGCCACCCTTAACAATATTTGGTTGCACACCCTTTGGAAAAAATAATTGAAATCAGTCTCTTCCTATAACCATCAATAAGTTTCTTACACCTCTCAGCCGGAATGTTGGACCACTCTTCCTTTGCAAACTGCTCCAGGTCTCTCTTATTGGACGGGCACCTTTTCCCAACAGCAATTTTAAGATCTCTCCATAGGTGGGATTTAGATCTGAACTCATTGCTGGCCACTTCAGAACTCTCCAGCGCTTTGTTTCCATCCATTTCTGGGTGCTTTTTGACATATGTTTGCGGTCATTGTCCTGCTTGAAGACCCAAGATCTCAGACGCAAACCCAGCTTTCTGACTCTGGGCTGTGACCCAAAATCCGTTGGTAATCCTCAGATTTCATGATTCCTTGCACACATTCAAGGCACCAAGTGCCAGAGGCAGCAGAACAGCCCCAAAACATCATTCAACCTCCCCGATATTTAACTGTAGGTACTGTGTTCTTTTCTTTGTAGGCCTCATTCCGTTTTCTGTAAACAGTAGAATATTGTACTTTACCAAAAAGTTCATTCTTGGTCTCATCTGTCCACAAGATGTTTTCCCAGAGGGATTTTGGCTTACTCAAGTTCAGTGTAGTCTTGCTTTTTATGTCTCTGTGTCAATAGTGGGGTCCTCCTGGGTCTCCTGCCAAAGTGTTTTATTTCATTTAAATGTCAACGGATAGTTCGCTCTGACACTCCCTGAGCTGAGCTCAGCTTGAATATCTTTGGAACTTGTTTGGGGCTGCTTATCCACCATCCGGACTATCCTGTCTTGTCACCTTTCATAAATTTTTCTCTTCCGTCCACGTCCAGGGAGATTAGCTACAGTGCCATGGGTTGCAAACTTCTTGATAATGTTGCACACTGTGGACAAAGGCAAATCTAGGTCTCTGGAGATGGACTTGTAACCTTGAGATTTTTCATATTTTTCCACAATTTTGGTTCTCAAGTTATCTTCTCCTCTTTCTGTTGTCCATGCTTCGTGTGGCACACACAGACACACAATGCAAAGACTAAGTGAACTTCTCTCCTTTTTATCTGCTTTCAGGTGTGATTTTTATATTGCCCACACCTGTTACTTGCCCCAAGTTAGTTTAAAGGAGCATCTCATGCTTGAAACAATCTTATTTATCCACAATTTTGAAAGGGTGCCAATCATTTTGTCCAGCTCATTTTTGGAGTTTGGTGTGACATTATGTCCAACTTGCTTTTTTTCCCCTCCTTTTTTTGGTTTAGTTCCAATATACACAAAGGGAATAAACATGTACAAAGCAAAAAATGTGTTACTGCAATCCTTTTCTGTAAGAAATGCTTAATTTTCTTGAAAAATTATATTATACAAATTATAAATAAATAAACCGAAGTACAATTAGTATAAATGAGTGCACATATAAATATATGTGTTAAACCAGATTTTATCACAGACAGGAGGCTCGTATCAGATGCATATTCCTTCTTTATTTTGCCCAATAGCAGAAAGAAATGCAAGTGTTAACAACATAAAAAGAAAAAATGCTGGTAACTAGGTACCTAGCAACCATAGTGACTCCCCTTTCTCTCCTCCACCAATGACCATACACAGGGAGTCCTATATAAACTGGCTGCAGCTCCTCCTCCTCCTCTTTCTTTCTGCTCAGTAGCAGTGTACATACCAGATAAGTACTCTACTTGTGATTCATTCTCTATTTCTAACTATAGCACCGCTTCTTGCGGTCTTCCATATATCTTGGCCTCTACAGATACTGAGTTTCCAATCGGATTTTTTCACCACTAACTTTCATACTTCTGTATACCTATACTATTTTGTCCTGCCTGGTGTCGGTACTGTAGACACCGGGCCCCCTCTGCGTTCTCTTTTAATACCTGTTCCCTCATTTCCATATTTCTGTTACCTGTCTCCCTTCTGGTACGGCTTTCAGCTTGCCGTTACCTCCCGTTGGGCCCGCGCCATTTTCCCCCACGTCGGCGCTTTTTCTTCGCCGCTGTTCTCGCGAGAGCCGGAGCGCGCGTCTCGCTCGCTCTAAAAGGGGCGTGTCGCTGACGCGCGGCGCTCGCGGAGACAGGGGAGTGGAGGGAGTGGAGACGACTCCCGCTCTGACTGCAGCGCAGAACGGGTTTTGAGTGCCCGTTCGGCTGCAGTAACACGGCGGTCTCGCGATTCTCCGGGTCGTGCGCTGGAAGCGCGCGTCTCGCTGAGGGCGCGGACATAGGCGCCCTTACTACTGGCCCTAGTCCTCTCAAATCTCTTTGCCTCCGCACCGCTGCCGGGGGCGGAGCTTCTCGTACAACACCTGTCTGCGCGATAGACAGGATTGTACACACATACTATACATCCAGGTCTGTAGGTATATATATCGATATACATATATGTATATAGATTTTAGATCTATATATATATATATATATATATATATATAAGGATATATAACTACTTTTTATTTATATATATAAAGTATAATACACTACTATACTTCAATTACACCAATTAACAGTCCCTGTTATCCCCTTTTTGTCTTCACAGCCCGTATTCTCCATATACTACAACTCACCATGTCTGTGCATAATGTGCCTACTCCTCTGGATGGTGCACCAACCCCCACTTTAGAGGCAGAGGTCCCCTCCTCTGACTTGCTACAGCAACTCACCAAATCAATGCACTCAGCCATTGCGTCTGCTATGTCAGCAGTCAACGCTAATATATCCCGCTCTGTCTCCCTGGCGCTGGCTACGCCTCGCCAGGAGGAGACGACGGTGATTTCTGTCCCGCCCTCTGTGCCCCATGCGTCGGCCCAGGCGCCCAGCCTTTTAAGACCCGGTAAGTCCAGCCGGAAGAGACGACATTGTTTGGACATACTTACCCGTCCCGTTGCCTTGTCAACTGAAGGAGACGGTGATTCACATTCTAAGACCTCAGTACCGCCTGAGGAAAAACATGTTGCGGTTATCAGACCCCCAGCCCACGGGGATTACATCAATAGTCGGGCTTCTCATGTCTCCAAACGAGTTAAACCTAACTCTTTCGTAGAATTGTCGGAAGACGATTCTGACATGACGTCAGATCATCAGGGCACGGATTGGAGTGAGGACGACGAGAGCCTGGAGGAGGAGGCGGGCCCTTCCTCTGCCCCTGCTCCCCAGGCAGAACCCTCCGGAACCCCGGTGGACTCATTGGGTGTTCCCTTTTTTAACCCGGATGATATTACTCATCCTAGATCCGGGGAGTGGACACCTTCTCCCCAAGTGTCTAAGTACATTGAGACCTGGTTACGCAGATCGTTGGATCGCGCAAACCGCAGCAAATTGAGGGCGGAATGCCCAAGGCCATCTATCGGCAATAGTGTTGCGAAGACCCCCGATCTGGACCCCATCCTGGTCAGATATCTCCTCAAATCGGGGAAGAACCCCAAGAAGGGGATTGATAAGTCCTTCAAAGGGGTGCAGGACAAACTCCTGGACATTCTGGGTCCATTGACAAAGATCTTGGACATGTCCGAACAGGCGGTGGCTTCTGACGCCCCCGTAAATGCAGAGATCCTAAGGGGGTGGGCGTTGCGGGCAATCTGCCTGCTCGGCAACGCCAACACGGCCATGTCGGCGGAACGCCGCAGGTCTATCTTAATGCGCTTGGACCCTCAACTGACCCATCTGGCCTCTGACGAGCCGGGCCCGAGTGCAGAAGGACTGCTCTTTGGCGAATCCTTCATAAAAAACATTAATAAATTTGTCGGGCTGTTCTCCAGCCTCGACAAGGCCCAGTCCTCTCTGAAAAAGTCTTCTCAGGGGAAGGTTTTCAACAAGGCTGGAAGGGGTAGGGGTCGCCCTTCCAGCCGCGGTTCGTATTACCGACCCTACCATAGAGGATCTGTCCACTTCACACCAGACAGACAACACTATACACCCGCCCCACCTATGCAACCGGCTACCCCGTTCTTCCCGACCAGAGGTCGTCCATGGAGGACCCGAGGTTCCACACGTGGTTTCCCCAGAACCAGAGGCACAGGTGAGACTTTCTACCCCACTACCGGATGTACCGGTAGGGGGCCGTCTGATGTATTTTTTCCACGCTTGGTCCCGGATCACTTCAGACCCGTGGGTGCTACAGGTGGTGTCGGGTTACTGCATAGAATTCACATGCAATCCTGTACAGACCCATTGGCCAAGGGCCATTCAATTTACAGACGCGGACAGGGATCTGGTCCACGCGGAACTATTGGAGCTAAACCAAAAGCGTGCCATCAGGGAAGTGCCCTGGAACACTCCGGGTTTTGTCAGCAACGTCTTCCTGGTCAAAAAGAAAGACGGCGGACACCGACCCGTGATAAACCTGCGCTATCTCAACGACTGCGTTGTCTACCGCCATTTCAAAATGGAAGGTATACATCTGCTCAGAGACCTGCTGCAGCCGGGCGACTGGCTGGCAAAGGTAGATCTGAAGGATGCATACCTTACGGTACCAATCCATCCCTCATGCACTCAATACCTGCAGTTTTGTTGGGAAGATCGCAAATGGGAGTTCACATGCCTCCCGTTCGGCCTCTCCTCGGCTCCGTGGTGTTTCACCAAATTGCTGAGACCGGCCATGGCGGTCCTCCGGAGTCGAGGTGTTCGGTTGATCGTCTACCTCGACGACATTTTGATCATGGCTCCTACATGCGTGCTGGCCAGGCGGCATGTCCAGTGGACGATTTCGCTCCTCATGGATTTAGGTTTTTTGGTCAACAGGAAGAAGTCGGTGTTGTCACCGGCGAGGAACTTGGAGTTTTTGGGCTTTCTGGTGGATACTCAGTCCGCCACTCTAAGTCTTCCGGTCAAGAAGTTGACCACGATACGCAAGGAGATTCGGAGTATCCTCCGCAGGACGAGGGTATCCTTGAAGGCTATCGCACGGATTGTCGGACTGCTGTCAGCATCAGTCCAGGCGATATTTCCGGCGCCTTTACACTACCGGGCCCTGCAACGTCTAAAAATCAGACATTTGCAGGAGGGCCTGTCGTACTCGGACGAGGTTCCGATATCTCTGGAAGCCAGGGAGGAACTCCTCTGGTGGCTCCAACATGTCCAGGATTGGAATGGGAAGACCATCTTCAATTCCAAACCAGACCTTGTGATGGAGTCGGACGCCAGTCTTTCCGGCTGGGGCGCTCGTTGCGGGACTTCCTCCACGGGAGGCAAATGGTCAGGGTCGGAGGCGCAGTTGCATATCAATTGCCTGGAACTCCTAGCGGGATCGTTCGCGCTCCGGAGTTTTGCATCCCACAGATCCGATTGTTGCATCCTGCTGCGTATGGACAACGTAGCGGCGGTGCAGTATATCAATCGACTGGGCGGGACGAAGTCGAAAATCCTCGCGGATTTGGCGACGGAGTTCTGGGATTTCTGTCTTCAACGGAACATTGTGTTGAAGGCGGAATACCTACCCGGGATTTCCAACTCCATTGCGGATTGGAATTCCAGATACCTCAGGGATTCCAGCGACTGGATGCTGGATCCGGCGGTGTTCCAGTCGATACAGTCTTTGTAGGGGCCGTTGGCCGTGGATTTGTTTGCCTCTCGGCTCAATCGCCAATTGGAGATATTTTTCAGTTGGCGTCCGGACCCAGAGGCCGCAGCTACGGACGCGTTTCTTCAGCATTGGCCTCAAGGGATACTTTATGCCTTTCCGCCTTTCGCAATGATCCCAAGAGTACTGTGGCAGACGGAGAATCAGGAAGCGACTTTGGTGTTGATCACCCCTTGGTGGCCGACCCAATCGTGGTTTCCGCAGATTCTGGGTTTGGCCATGGACGTACCGAGACTATGTCCGAGCCTCCCTTCATTGTTGAAGGGCCCGAAAGGAGAATCACACCCCTTGATTCTTCTCGATCAGTTGCCACTGTTGGCGTGGCTGATTTCGGGTCATCGTCACTTGGGGGACGTATTTCGCAGACGGCTAGCAACCTCATTAACGAAGCATGGGCGCCGGGTACCAGATCGGCTTATCGATCTGCCTGGGGACTTTGGCTACGTTGGTGCACACGACGGGATTTGGATCCCGTTCGCGCCCCTCTAGCCGAAGTCATAAATTTTTTATCGGATTCTTTCGAAACGGGTAAGGCCTATCGCACTATCAATGTGTACAGGTCGGCCATTTCTGCGCACCATTCCCTGGTGGATGGTTTGCTGATCGGTCAACATCCCATGATCTGTCGCCTCATGAGGGGGATTCGGTTTAGGAGACCGCCTTCCCCTCGTTATCAGTCTACTTGGGACGTTTCTCTCGTTTTACGGATGTTTGAGGAGTGGGACGACAATGATCAGCTATCATTGAAACACCTCTCCTTCAAGTTGACCATGTTGCTGTGTTTAATTTCGATAAAACGTATATCCGATGTGCGCGCCTTGGACGTGTCCAGGAGACAATTTGTCCCGGATGGAGTTAGGTTTTCGGTCTGCCGTCGGACGAAGACCGATCTGCGTTCGGTTTTTTGCCCGTGTTTTCCGTCTCATCCAAGATTGTGTGTGGTACGTTGCCTCCGATCCTACGAGAATCGGACCGTACCGTTTCGTACGGGGCGCGATGCGCAACTGTTGATTTCGTTTTGTTCTCCGCACTTACCTGTTTCATCCCCTACGCTAGCACGGTGGGTGAAACAGACGATGACGCTGGCGGGGATCGATGTGTCCGTCTTTCTCGCCCACTCCACTAGGAGTGCTATGGCGACCAAGACTTTTCAGTCTGGAGGCTCGCTTGCTGACATTCTGAAGGCGGCCGATTGGTCGTCTGAAGATGTCTTTAAGACCTTCTACTTTAGACCTACTCAGCATGTGTCTATGTCAGTATTGTGATTGTATTGCATTGTATTATTATTGCTTTGAACATGCATCTGATACGAGCCTCCTGTCTGTGATAAAATTGAAGATTTTCCTAGTATTTTGACGGAAAATTTAGATTTTATAAAGACAGGAGGCGAGTATCATCCCTCCCATTGTACCCTACCCTACTCTATGGTATTCTTCTCTCTTTTCAGGCTATTGAAGATTTTATCTTACACATCGGTTTTACAGTTGGAGTTACTCGTTAGTAACATTGCTATCCATCGAACCTGCGATGTCCCGACGGACTCACCACGTTGATGTTGATGGAAGTTCCGGTGGATAGTTTGGAGATCCACGCGGTTAGCTCGGTTCCTGGTTGGGGAAATCTCCCAGTGCCCGAGAAGTGATGATCTGTTCCAGTAAAGAGGCTGCCTGAGATAAAGAAAGAGGAGGAGGAGGAGCTGCAGCCAGTTTATATAGGACTCCCTGTGTATGGTCATTGGTGGAGGAGAGAAAGGGGAGTCACTATGGTTGCTAGGTACCTAGTTACCAGCATTTTTTCTTTTTATGTTGTTAACACTTGCATTTCTTTCTGCTATTGGGCAAAATAAAGAAGGAATATGCATCTGATACTCGCCTCCTGTCTTTATAAAATCTAGGAAAATCTTCAATTATATTGTATATGATAAAAAGGTGCACATGATGCACATGAATGTACATAAATGGAAGAGAGGCATATTTGTACATATACTGTATATAAAAGTGCATATGCATATAAGATAACACCCAAATTAGACTAATGATAGATATAAATAAACAACGGATGATAATAATAATTCATGAGTTGTTCATGAGGTGTGATTAAAATTATGATTATGAATGTAATTACACAAGTAATGATTATATACAGGAAATAAAATGTTATAAAAATATTATTAATAAATTAATAAATAATCAGGGAAATAAATAGATAAATTAATAACAGTGGCCCATACGCGGTAGGTGAAGAGCATATATAAAAGAATAAGAGGATAAGTAAATAACTCTAAAAGATAAGTGTATAGTAAATGATTTGAGCTCGTTCAAACCGTTAGGTACAAGTGTTTGTAACATGTAGATCCAAAAAGGGAAGACGCAGCTGCTCCTGCCAAAGTATAGTAATACAGCCACTTTCAGCCCACTCCGCTACTGCAGTGGTTTCTAATTATTTTCCTTTCATTTATACTGACAGAAACTGAGGATATATATCATGTTAATAACCATCTAATATGTGTTTTAAGATTTACTTGTTATTATTGTGTAGTCTATGTATGATCCGTGTTTGTGACCACGCCCCCTATTTTTTGGCACCTGTTTTTATACTATTTATGTCTGTATTATACATCCTATATTCATCCTGATCTGAGGAAGGGAGGGTTCCTCCCGAAACCCATCATCTTCAATCTCGTTTATTATTTTATATGTTCAATAAACGGTTCTACTGGGGACCATTTTGAAATACATTGGCTCCTTTGCATCCATTTGGTGAATCTGCAGCACCTGGTGATTGAAAGAGTCTTCTGTCCACGCTTCTTCACATAGATAAGGTCAAGAAAGGGGCTAGTCCAAAATCCTTTGTACATCCTAGCCAACAGATGGAAGTCCTTAAGTGGGGGCACTCTTCCTTGCTAGAGGGTCATCCAGGTGTCCAAAAGACCCTTCAACTAATCTCCCAAAGATATTGGTGGCCCACTATGGCAAAGGATGTGTTTGAGTTTGTTCAAGCCTGTAGAATCTGCACGCGGGACAAGTCGCCTCGTCAGAAACCGGCTGGGCTGCTCCAACCTCTTCCTGTTCCTGAGTAGTGTTGAGCGGCATAGGCCATATTCGAATTTGCGAATATTCGCGAATATATGGACGAATATTCGTCATATATTCGCGAATATTCGCATATTCGTAATATTCTCGTTTATTTTCACATATGCGAAAATTCGTGTATGCGAAAATTAACATATGCGAAAATTAACATACACAATTAATTAACATACGCTAAAATTCGCATATGCGAAAATCTGCATATGCAAATTTTCGTATATGCGAAAATTCGCGCACCAGTCTCTCACAGTAGTATTAGAGCCTTCTTTACACCGCACAAGCTGGAATTAGATAGGGATGATCACTGTGATGTGTACTGTGAAAAAAAAACAACAAAAAAAAAACGGATATTTGTAATTACGAATATATAGTGCTATATTCGCGAATATTCGCGAATCCGCGAATATGCGATATTCGCGAATAAAATTTGCATTGCGAATATTCGCGAGCAACACTATTCCTGAGACCCCATGGTCTCACATCGCCATGGACTTTGTGACATACCTTCCTCCTTCCCAGGGTATGACGGTCATTTGGGTCGTTGTTGACCGTTTCTCTAAAATTGCACACTTTGTACCCCTACCAGGTTTACCTTCTGCGCCTCTGCTGGCGAAACATTTTTTCCTGCACATTTTTCGCCTTCATGGTCTTCCTCTGCGTATTGTTTCTGATCGTGGGGTGCAATTTGTTTCTAAATTCTGGAGAACTCTGTGTGGACGGTTCAAGGTGAAATTATATTTATCGTCCTCTCATCACCCCCAAACTAACGGCCAAGTGGAACGCGTAAACCAAGTCTTGGGGGAATATCTACGCCATTCTGTATCTTCACGTCATGATGATTGGGCTGATCTTCTTCCTTGGGTGGAATTCTCCTACAACTACAGGAATTCCTCCGCCTCCAACAAATCACAGTTTTTCGTGGTCTACGGTCGCCATCCTCTACCCCCGCTGCCGTTGTCTTCCTCTTCTTCTGTTCCTGCAGTTGATGGGCTCATCCAGGATTTTTCCTCCATTTGGCGAGAGACTCGCACCGCTCTTCTTAAAGCTTCGGCCCGCAAGAAATCCCAAATCCCAACACTAGTGGTACCATGGTTGGCAGTCAGCATAGTGGAAGAAGTAAAAAGTCTGGAGCCAAACGTGCCAGGTGTAGACCACCTGCTTTGCGGCAGCCTACCTTCCATGGAGGTAGTAGCAGTCAGTCAGTGCAGACTGTTGGTGTGAAATTCAGCTACTTGGCAGTTTTTCATCAAGCATCCGGAAGAGGTTAACATGCAAGATGTGTCAGCAAAAGGTAAAGCGTGGTCAGGGTCCCAATGTTGGCACCACGGCCCTGTGTCAACATATACAGTGTCACCATAAAGTGGCCTGGGAGAACCGTTGCCTCAATGTGGTGGTCCAGCCTGCTGCATCACCAAGTGGCATGCCATTCACTGTTTCAGCCAGCCAAAGCTCCACCACCTCAGCAGAAGTGAGCTGTGTCATACGCATCTTATGTCGCTCCAGATGCTCCTGTTCCTCCTACTTCGAGTCAGTCATTCCGCCAGCAATGCATCGGCAAAGCCATGTCCAAGAGACAACAATATGCGCCCACTCTTCCAAAAGCGCAGAAGCTGAATGTGCTCCTGTACAGGTTTCTGGTGCTGCACCCCCCCCCCCCCCTTTTCATGTGGTGGACCTTTATGGCCCACTGGGTGAATGTGGTTCCTGTACAACCACAACAGCCACTTGAACAGGTCACACCGCTTCCTCCTCCACGCTTCCAGGCCGTTGGTCCTGTGACAGTGTGCGACTCCGCCTCCTCATCCTCCACCGTGTTCTCAGCCTCCACTACAAGGACAAGTCTCAGTGCCATGTGAGCAGGGCACTGCGGTGTCATGCTGTTCTTCACATGGTTTTCCTTGGCGAACGGAGTCATGCAAGGGAGGAACTGCTAAAAGTAATTCATCAAGAAATCGAATCATGGCTTACTCCACTAAAACTGGAAATGGGAACCATGGTGACTGACAACGGGAAGAACATCTTGTCTGCGCTGCGACAAGGAAGCCTGAGATATGCGCCCTGCATGGCATACCGTTCAATCTGGTTGTCAAGCGGTTCCTGAAATGTTCCCCCCCCCCTCTAAGAGACATCCTAACAATGGGAAGGAAACTGCATGCACTTCAGCCACTCGTACACTGCAAAGCACACCCTTCTTGAGCTGCAGCATCAGAACGTTATCCCCCAACATAGTCTGATTTGTGACGTTTCTACATATTGGAATCCCACCCTCCATATGTTAGACCGACTGTATGAACAAAGGAAAGCCATCACCAATTTCTTGATGATCCAAGCAGATAAGGGGGCTCCCCTGTGTAACTTCAATGTCAACCAGTGGCAGCTCATCCGTGACACCTGCCGTTTGATCAGGCCCTTTGAGCAAGCTACATTATTAGTCAGTTGCCAGGATTCCGGGATGAACGACGTAATTTCACTGCTTCATTTCCTACAACACGTGTTGGAAACGATGACTGGTTAGGGCACTGGAGACTAGCCCCTACATCACATGGCCACATGAGCCTTTTGGGGGCTGAACTGGAGGAGGAGGAGGGGCATAGTGGAGCACAATTTAGGTTTTCGCTAAAATGGGTAGTTATTCTAGTCATCTCAAAGGAGAGGAGGAGCAGCCAGAGGAGCTAGAGGGTTATGAGGAAGGCGAGACAGAGGACCCAGACACACCTTGGCAGTATGCAGTGAAGATGGAGGCCGGGAGTCCCTCCGAGTCACTTGCACAAATGGCATGATGCATGCACAATTGCTTGCATAGTTACCACCGAATTGTCACCATTCGGCAGCGGGATGACTTCAAGCTCTCCACCTTATTGGACCCTCACTACCGGCAAAAAAATGGGGGTCTTTTTTACACCCACTGAGAGGGAGAACAAACTGACCTACTACAGAGACATCCTACATAGTCAGTAGGATATCTGCTGCTCTGCAACATCGTCCATCCTCTCACAGGTCTAACTCAGGGGGTCCGAATGTGCTCACCTTCCACTGCCATGGCTGCTGGGGAGGGGTGGGGTGGCAGGAGCAGTACCAGCTCCATCAGCAGCAGCCTGAGTCTACAGTCGCTGATGAGTAGCTTTCTTCACACGCATAGTGAAATAACTCAGCAGCAGCAGGTAGACCTGGAGCAGGACCTGAACCAGCAGGTGGTGGCATACATTGACATGACCATGCCAACACACTTTGAAGATGCACTGGACCTCTGAGTAGCCAAAACTTGATTTGTGGCTACAACTAGCAGAGTTTGCCCTCGAAAAGCTGTCCTGCCCAGCCAGTAGTGTGCCATCAGAGCGGCAAGTGTTACTTTCCCTAAAAAGGGCGGCCCCACACAAGAACTTCTCCCTATTTCCACCTACAAACACTGCCATTTCCCAAGGTTTTTTAGGTGGAAATAGGGAGAGTTTCCTGTGTGGGGCTGCCCTTTTAGGGTGAGTAACACTTGCAAAGAAGGGAATTAATAAGGCAAGAGTAGGGCCTTACATGGGAATTTTTCCCCCACCTGCTACAATGGACAATACATTGTTCCCTTCCACCTTTTCGAGGAAATAATTACTTGTCACAAAAAGGGCAGCCCCACACAGGAACCTCTCCCTATTGCCACCTATAAACCCTGGGAAATACCAGTGTTTGTAGGTGAAAATATGGAGAGGTTTCTGTGTGGTGCCGCCCTTTTTAGGGAGAGTAACACTTGGCAAGAAGGGAATTAATAATACGAGAGTAGGGCCTTACAGGGGAAGTTTTTACCCCCACCGGTTACAATGAAACACACGCTGCTCCCTTACACCTTTTAAAGGTCTTTGCATCACATCAATACATGGTGGTTTAGGTGGCACATCGTGTTTTTTGCACACCTTTCCTTTTTTTGATAAAAAATAAAATAATTGGATACATATATTTTATCCTAAGAATATTATTAAAAGTTAAGTTTTACGTAATACATATCCTCAATACTTACTTGTGCACACTAACACATTTACAAAAGAGATTTTTCTTCTGCCTACCTGCCTCAGCTACTATTCTGATCCTGCCACCCGCCTGATGCTGCACATCTGATGCTAGGTACTCCTTTTTTCACCCACCTTTGTCACCGGGTACTGGTATTGTCCCACCACCTCACTATGTCAACTGGTCACTTTCAGGACTCCTGATGCTGCTGATGCCACCTCAAGGCTGTTTCATTCTGCCACCATATGTTCTCCTCATGCTGATGCCAGCTTCAGGCTGTCTCATACTTCCACCATATGTTCTTCCCATGCTGCTGTCCCCTCCAGGCTGTCTCATTCTGCCACTATATGGTCTCCTCATACTTCCGCCACCTCCAAGCTTTGTCATTCAGCCACTATATGGTCTCCTCATGCTGCCGCCAACTCCAGGCTGTGTCATTCAGCCACTCTATGGTCTACTCATACTTCCGCCACCTCCAGGCTGTGTCATTCAGCTACTATATGGTCTCCTGCTGTTGCCAACTCCAGTCTGTGCCATTCAGCCACTATATGGTCTTCTCATGCTTTCACCACCTCCAGGCTGTGATGCTGTTCCGCCATGTGGTACATAAAATAAAACTTTTTTAGGTTCATCTAATAATTTTAATCTTTTCAATTGTGAGGCCCTATGGTCTCGTCAGGCCGTTGCCACCACCAGGCTGGGTCATTCAGCCACTATATGTTCTCCTCATGCTGCTGCCACCTCCACACTGTGTCATTCAGGCATTATATGGTCTCCTCATGCTGCCGCTACCTCCACGCGTCATTCAGCTACTATATGTCTCCTCTTGCTGCCGCCACCTCCACGCTGTGTCATTCAGCCACTATATGGTCTCCTCATGCTGCCGCCACCTCCACATTGTGTCAGTCAACCACTATATGGTCTCCTCATACTGATGCTACCTCCAGGCTCTGTCATTGTGCCACTCTGAAACAGCAATTTTAATAGTGACACCTCTAATCTGCATGTTATACTGAATAACATTATTATTTCACTTATCCAGCACACACCCTATGCGTGTTACAGCAAGGCAAAGTGTTCTACACCCCTATTGAGGCTCTCTGTAGGCCAGAAATAGACGTTATTAATAGAGATTCACCGCAAATAAATTCAGACCGAAACAAATTCTTTTGGGAAAATTTGGCAAATCAATTTTTTTTTTTACTCGCTCATCTCTAATATTGACCGTTTCTCGAGGTACCTATAATCATGTATTGTATATGTATTTTTATACCTTTGTTGGCTATCTTTATATCCCTGATTGTATAACCTTCAGTTGAGATAATGTCTAATTACCTTCTAGGGCTGGAATTACAGATCTTTTTTTTTTTTTTTAAATAGTGTTTGTATTGGTAGCCACTTTTCCATTGAATTTCATTGTGCACATTTTGGGGAGATTTATCAAAACCTGTCCAGAGGAAAAGTTGCTGATTTTCCCCTAGCAACTAATCAAATTGCTTCTTTCATTTTGGAAAAGGCCTCTGAAATCTGATTGGTTGCTATGAGCAACTCTGCAACTTTTTTTCTGGACAGATTTTGATAAATCACCCCCTATTAGTTTACAAAATACAGATGCATTTCATTTTTATGTATTTTATGGATATGTTTTGCTAATTATTTTGTGATGTGTGAACATAGCCTTAGAATAAAGAAGTAATTTATTTCCTTGTACTAAATCTTTGTACTGTACTATATATAGGTGTTATTGGTTTTGTACTGAGGCTCAGAAGCATTAGTTTACACATATTATTGGAATATAGCCCTATAAATGGTAGGTCAACTAGTATTTGAAAATTATAGATAAAGATTTGTAAATTACTTCTTACAAATCCAATCCTTCAGCTGCTGTAAGACCTTGAGGAACATATGTAGGTCTTTGACATGATTCTCCCTATTACCACCTTTGTCTTTGTTAAGAACAGTCCAGGGTAGAAATAGTTTTCTCTGGGGATTTGCTCCTGCTCTGGACACTTCCTAAGGTGGACAGCAGTGAGCACTGTCAGATTTAGAAGAACTACAGGACCTCCTCCTAGGACCTCCTCTTTACCTTCTAAAAATCATAGCACTTTCAACTTTCCACCTACATACCCGTGTGAGGGCTTGTTTTTTGCACCACCAATTTAACTTTGTATTGACTTCAATAATTTTACCACAAAATGTAAAAAAATAAATATTTGTGGGTAAAATTGCAAAAGAAAAACACACCATTTTGTAACTTTTGGGGGCATCCGATTATACGCAAAGCACTTTTCAGTAAAAATGACATAACACTTTATCTTTATTCTGTAGGTAAATATGATTAACATGATATCCAACTCATATAGGTTTTATTTTGCTTTACCTTTGTTAAGAAATTATAACTTTTTGCACAAAAATTAGCATGCAATTGCCCTCTCCTGACCCCTATAAAAAAAAAATCCATATACAGGGCTGTATGAGGGCTCACTTTTTGCACCATAATCTGTAGATTTTATCGGTACCATTTTTGTTTTGATGGGACTTTTTTATCGCTTTTTATAAAAATCTTTAGGGTATGCAAATTGACCAAAAATACACAATTTTGGACTTTGATATTTTGTTAAAGGGTACTCCAGGGAACTAAACTCATAGCCCATCCTTTCCCTATCACCAACCTATGCATTTGTTTAAATATAATTCATTACCAATATATAGCAGTTTTCCTCTTTCAGCTGTCACTTACATGCAGGAAGTGTGAGGAAAACGTCATCCAGCCAACTACTGTGTCTTGACAGGAGGGTGAGGGCTAGGTCAGTGAGGGGTTTACACAGAGACAAGCACCATGTGATTCCTGGCTTCACAGCCACAGCTCCTCTCAGCTGCCAGCTTATTTTAAACACTGTAATCAACTTTGATTGAGGCGTCTAAGGGGTTAATGCCGGGCTATCAGCCATCGGGACCACCCTGCTATGACGTGGGGTTAGCTCCTGAGACTGCATCATAGAAGGGGAGCAGCTGGACAAGAGTGTACAGGTTCATCCTTAACCCCTTAAGGACGTTTTTCAGTTTTTGCATTTTCGTTTTTTCCTCCTTACCTTTCAAAAATCATAACCCTTTCAATTTCCCACCTAAAAATCCATATTATGGCTCATTTATTGCGCCACCAACTCTACTTTGCAGTGGCATTAGTCATTTTACCCAAAAATCCACAGCAAAATGGGAAAAAAAATCATTGTGCGACAAAATTGAAGAAAAAACACCATTTTGTAACTTTTGGGGGCTTTTGTTTCTACTATTATTTCTATTATTCTGTGGGGGTGATTCTGACTTTTATTAGGGAAGGGGTTAAATCAAAATTTTTTTGCAATTTTATCGCCCCCATAGGGGGCGATAACATTGCACACACTGATTTCCTACACTAATCACTGCCATGCATTAACATGGCATTGATCAGCGTTATCGCCGCTCGACTGCTCCTGCCTGAATCAGTCATTCGGCGATCGGACACGCTGGAGGCAGATAGGGATCCTCTTGGTGTCCTGCAGGCTGTGCAGGATGCCGTGATTTCATCGCAGTGGTCCCGTACAGCCCGACTGAGCTGCCGGGATGCTTTCGGTTTCACTTCAGACGTGGCGGTCAACTTTGATCTCCGCTTCTGAAGGGTTAATACCAGGCATCACCGCGATTGATAATGTCCGGTATTAGCTGTGAGTCCTGGCCGTTGATGGCCGTCGGGACCGACCCGATATGACACGAGGTCACCACGTGATGTAAATATACGTCCTGTGTCGTTTAGGTATTGAAACTCTTGTGTCCTCTTATGTTAGCTTTATCCTACAATCCATGTATTAGTTTAGTACTTCCCTGCACTCTCTCCAAGGTATCTGTATCCTTCTGGAGATATGGTCTCCAGGACTACTCACAATACTCCAACTGAGGTCTCACCAGTGCTATGTACAGCATCAAAAGCATTCTACCTGCATTTCCTGATACAATAGTTTGCAATTGCAAACAGTGTATAGGAAGAAATGGGTCAGCTCACCAGTAACTCCAGCTTCATACAAGCATCAGCACAACCTCTCTTGTGAAGAGACGCTGGGGCCGGGTCCCCAGGTGAAGCAATCAACAGGGGCAATAGTGGATTTCCAGCCCCCAACAAGGATAAATTCAAGGCTTTATTCCAAACTTAGTTATTAGAAATAATAAAATGCAAACAAAATGTTAACAAGTATTAGTCATGGCACTAGCTTGAGATACAACAAAGCAATATATACCTGCTTGTACATGAAATGACCAATTTGCCTACCTTTAAGTCTTCTGAATAATGACCCCTGATTTGGACCTTCTGCAAATCACTACAAAAATATTAAACAAAATTGTCCCAAGTAAAAATATTAAACAAAATTGTCCCAAGTACAGATCCTTGAGGTACCCCACTGGTAAAAAGACCTTGCTCAGACTATTCTCCTGTTACGCCTAGCGCTCCGGGTCCCCGCTCCTCCCCGGAGCGCTCACGGTGCCTTTCTCCCTGCAGCTCCCCGGTCAGCGCTGACCGGGAGCGCTGCCCTGTCATGGCCGTTGGGGATGCGATTCGCACAGCGGGACGCGCCCGCTCGCGAATCGCATCCCAGGTCACTTACCCGTTCCCGTCTCCTGCGGTCATGTGCTGGCGCGCGCGGCTCCGCTCTCTAGGGCGCGCGCGCGCCAGCTCCCTGAGACTTAAAGGGCCAGTGCACCAATGATTGGTGCCTGGCCCAATTAGCTTAATTGGTTCCCATCTGTTTCCTGGCTATATCTAGTCTCCTCCCTTGCACTTCCTTGCCGTATCTTGTTGCCCTAGAGCCTAGTGAAAGCGTTTTGTGTGTTTATACCCTGTGTACCAGAACTTTGCTATCTCCCCTGACTACGAACCTTGCCGCCTGCCCCCGACCTTCTGCTACGTCCGACTTTGCTTCTGCCTACTCCCTTGTACCTCGCCTATCTTCAGCAGCCAGAGAGGTGAGCCGTTGCTAGTGGATACGACCTGGTCACTACCGCCGCAGCAAGACCATCCCGCTTTGCGGCGGGCTCTGGTGAAAACCAGTAGTGGCTTAGAACCGGTCCACTAGCACGGTCCACGTCAATCCCTCTCTGGCACAGAGGATCCACTACCTGCCAGCCGGCATCGTGACAGTAGATCCGGCCATGGATCCCGCTGAAGTTCCTCTGCCTGTTGTCGCCGACCTCCCCACACTGGTCGCCCAGCAAGCCCGACAGATTGCCCAACAAGATCACCAGCTGTCGTACTTGACCACCATGACTCAGCAACTCCAGTCGCAGCTACAGCAGATTCAGTCTCAGCTACAGCAGCAGCAACCATCTCCTCCGCCAGCTCCTGCACCTCTTCCGCAGCGAGTGGCCACTCCTAGCCTCCGCCTGTCTTTGCCGGACAAATTTAATGGGGACTCTAAGTTTTGCCGTGGCTTTCTTTCCCAATGTTCCCTGCATCTGGAGATGATGTCGGATCAGTTTCCTACTGAAAGGTCTAAGGTGGCTTTCGTAGTCAGCCTTCTGTCTGGAAAAGCCCTGTCATGGGCCACACCGCTCTGGGACCGTGATGACCCCGTCACTGCCTCTGTACACTCCTTCTTCTCGGAAATTCGAAGTGTCTTTGAGGAACCTGCCCGAGCCTCTTCTGCTGAGACTGCCCTGCTGAACCTGGTCCAGGGTAATTCCTCCGTTGGCGAGTACGCCATACAATTCCGTACTCTTGCTTCTGAACTTTCCTGGAATAATGAGGCTCTCTGCGCGACCTTTAAAAAAGGCCTATCCAGCAACATTAAAGATGTTCTGGCCGCACGAGAGACTCCTGCTAGCCTGCATGAACTCATTCATCTAGCCACTCGCATTGACATGCGTTTTTCTGAGAGGCATCAAGAGCTCCGCCAGGAAAAAGACTTAGATCTCTGGCCACCTCTCCCACAGTCTCCACTGCAATCTGCGCCTAGGCCTCCCGCCGAGGAGGCCATGCAAGTGGATCGGTCTCGCCTGACCCTGGAAGAGAGGAATCGCCGTAAGGAAGAGAATCTTTGTTTGTACTGTGCCAGTACTGAACATTTTCTGGTGGATTGCCCAATCCGTCCTCCACGTCTGGGAAACGCACGCTCACACTCAGCTCTCGTGGGTGTGGCGTCTCTTGATGCCAAGTCGGCTTCTCCACGTCTCACGGTACCTGTTCGGATTTCCACTTCAGCCAGCTCTCCCCTCTCAGCCGTGGCCTGTCTGGACTCTGGAGCTTCTGGAAATTTTATTCGGGAGTCCTTTGTGAATAAATTCCATATTCCGGTGACCCGTCTTGTCAAGCCACTCCGCATCTCCGCGGTCAACGGAGCCAGGTTGGACTGTACCATACGTTTCCGCACGGAGCCCCTTCTTATGAGCATCGGATCTCATCACGAGAGGATTGAACTTTTGGTCCTCCCCAATTGCACCTCGGAAATTCTCCTTGGACTTCCCTGGCTTCAACTTCATTCCCCAACCCTGGATTGGTCCACTGGGGAGATCAAGAGTTGGGGGTCCTCTTGTGCCAAGAACTGTCTAAAACCGGTTCCCAGTATCCCTTGCCGTAACTCTGTGGTTCCTCCTGTATCCGGTCCCCCTAAGGTCATTAAGGACTCTGCCTGCCACAGGAAATGCCCCTCCCCCCCTCCCAGGCAAGCTTCTGTGTCCCCTCATGGCCCTCGTCCTGGTGTCACACTGCCCCGTGCCAGGTCTCGCCCTCTGCCCTCTCTCCCCATTCCTACTCCTGCGGTTCTGCCTGCCGTTGAGGAATCCCTCCATCCTTTCCCGGTGTCCTCATCCCAGGGGAGGCAGTTACCCGATAAAGAGAAGGGGAGACCTAAGGGGGGGGGTACTGTTACGCCTAGCGCTCCGGGTCCCCGCTCCTCCCCGGAGCGCTCACGGCGCCTTTCTCCCTGCAGCTCCCCGGTCAGCGCTGACCGGGAGCGCTGCCCTGTCATGGCCGTTGGGGATGCGATTCGCACAGCGGGACGCGCCCGCTCGCGAATCGCATCCCAGGTCACTTACCCGTTCCCGTCTCCTGCGGTCATGTGCTGGCGCGCGCGGCTCCGCTCTCTAGGGCGCGCGCGCGCCAGCTCCCTGAGACTTAAAGGGCCAGTGCACCAATGATTGGTGCCTGGCCCAATTAGCTTAATTGGTTCCCATCTGTTTCCTGGCTATATCTAGTCTCCTCCCTTGCACTTCCTTGCCGGATCTTGTTGCCCTAGAGCCTAGTGAAAGCGTTTTGTGTGTTTATACCCTGTGTACCAGAACTTTGCTATCTCCCCTGACTACGAACCTTGCCGCCTGCCCCCGACCTTCTGCTACGTCCGACTTTGCTTCTGCCTACTCCCTTGTACCTCGCCTATCTTCAGCAGCCAGAGAGGTGAGCCGTTGCTAGTGGATACGACCTGGTCACTACCGCCGCAGCAAGACCATCCCGCTTTGCGGCGGGCTCTGGTGAAAACCAGTAGTGGCTTAGAACCGGTCCACTAGCACGGTCCACGTCAATCCCTCTCTGGCACAGAGGATCCACTACCTGCCAGCCGGCATCGTGACATCTCCATTGACTACAAACCTCTGTTGTCTGTCACTCAGCCACTGCCTAATCCATTTAACAGAATGGGAGTCCAAGCTCTAATCCCTATTAGTATTATATCACACCACTACATACCAGACATGCTACAATATGAAGCTGAGTTTACATATGGCAACAAAGTAATTTGTCATGATCAATCTAATATGCATCAATAATAGGATCATATTTGAATAAAACATTTTGTGATTCAGCCATTGTTTTATCTTAAGTAGAAGCATGTAAATGGTGATCGAGAGGTTTCCAATATTAAGAAATAGCATGAATTGCATGTAAATGGAGAGCTTACATCAATGTCATAATAAATTATTTAACCAAGCCTCGAAATTATATTACCGGTCATGACAGTATATGAACTTCTATTTAAAAAAAAAAATCTAGCCTTGTTCCTGCAATGTGCAAAAAAGAGATAGATATTAAAAAGAAATAGTCAAAATTATGAATATCATGTAACCAAAATAGTCGACTGCAGCACATGCAAATGACAAAAGCGCAATCTTTATATAGAAAGAACATCTGCTGGTGTTATTTGAATATGATGAGCGGTAAAGAGTTCTAGCCCAGGTAGTATAAGCACAGGATCTAACAACTAGCGCCGAATGAGCTAAAGGATTTGTTTAACCCTACTGTAAAGGGATTGTTTTTAAGTGGCTTAAAAGGAAAATCCTAAGCCACCTTTGTTGTTCAAAGCCAGAGACCTTTTAAAATAAAGCTAGCAAGGTTTTAGCCATTTGGTATTTCCTTCTCAAAGACTTTATATTTTTCTTTAATCTTAACTCCTTATCACCAGCATCTAAATAGAGAAATCACATGGGCTAAACCTAGGTTATTTGCTTTGGGACTGCATACATGGGAATTAGAAAATAACTCTGCTCACTTGCCAGTGGCCTTTTGCATGTCAACTAATTAGGTGATTAAGTAATTAGAGGGATATGTGCATCTCAATTGGCCGGACTCAGTTATTGTATCAAAGTAGAAAAGGACAAGATACTTTTTTTATTCTCTCCCATTGAAAAGGTAATTAATCCATTTACTTTGTCCTGGCAGTGCTTTTTTGTGAAACTGGTGGAAAATGAAGCAAGATAGCCTTTCAGAAAACCTTTGAAACATGCTAGTATGACAAATGGTCCTTTCTTTGGCACATTATACAAAAGAGGATAATTTTAACCATTGTGGATAAAATGTAGACAAGAAATCATCAAAACTGGAATAAATGTAGTAAAGCCTAGGAATGTCCATTATCTGTACACACGGTAATTGAAATTCCCAAGAAATTGAATATTGAATTTCATAGCCCAGGTGAATGACTAATTTCTAGTCTATCTAGACATGTGAATATGTTGCCTTAGGTCTGGTGTCTCTGCAAATATTGCACAAGGCCAACTTCCCATACAGTTTAGCTATTTTGCCACCCGCAGTGTTTGTGGAAAATGTTGATTGAATTAAGAAATATATGAAGGAAAGGTTTTAAATAAGATTTTTTATTTTTGAAAAAAAAAATTAAGAAAGAATAAGCAGTAAATGCAATTGCAATACACCCAGTCTGACTGTCATGTATAAAATGTAATACATTATAATAATAATCTTGTCATTATATAGTAATTACCTTATGTATAATAATTCATTTTTGCCTGCTTGATGTGCTGCTCACCCTAGTTTACTTTGCTTTTGTACTGGATATATTTAACCAAAGGCTGATTTACATATAAAAAAATTAAAAAGATGATTGACTTTTTATTTTTATTTTTTTCATTTTAGAGTCAAAATGAACTCTTTGCTGTAACTTTGTTTGTAATTATGCCTTTACATTTTACTGTTCAAAAACAGGGCAAAAACTGACCTTTTCTGACATAAAAAAATACTCAATAGTAAGAAAGTTATTAATGCACACACATTTATTTTATGTCATACTATTTACAGCCATAAAAGTTGTTACTGATGAAAATTAAAGACCTTTTGTAATATGGCTGTTTTAATTTAAAATATTTAATGAAGAGAACGGCTCCTGAAAATCCCCCCTCTAGGAATCCCCACACCTACTGGGACACTAACCAGTCCTGCAGCAGCATCAGGCTTGTCCATGAGTCATGGACAAGAGATGACTCCTGGACAAGGCTGCATGAGCAGATAAACCAATCACCTCCCACCACCATAAGGGAGGGACACGCCCCCTTCCTCTGAAAGGATATAGATTCTCATGAGAAGTGATGGAGGCATAAAAATGACATGTACATGGTCAGGATTAGGTACTGAGTAACTTATTATCATTATTATTATTATTATTTTTTGTAGGATCTGACAGGTTCACTTTAACAAAGTACCGTATTTATCGGCGTATAACACGCACTTTTTAGGCTAAAATTTTTAGCCTAAAGTCTGTGTGCGTGTTATACGCCGATACACCCCCAGGAAAGGCAGGGGGAGAGAGGCCGTCGCTGCCCGCTTCTCTCCCCCTGCCTTTCCTGGGGTCTAGAGCGCTGCTGTCGGCCCTTTTCACCCCCTGGTTATCGGCGCCGCTGCCCGTTCTGTCCCCCTGACTATCGGTGCCAGCGCCGATAGCCAGGGGGAGAGAAGCGGCGCCGACAGCCAGGGGGAGAGAAGGGGCAGCGGCACCCATTGCCGGCGCCGCTGCCCCGTTGCCTCCCCCCATCCCCGGTGGCATAATTACCAGTCGGGTCCGCGCTGCTCCAGGCCTCCGTCGTGCGTCCCCGGCGTCATTGCTATGCGCTGAACGGCGCGGCGCATGACGTCAGAGCGCCGCGCCGTGCATAGCAACGACGCTGGGGACGCACGACGGAGGCCTGGAGCAGCGCGGACCCGACTCAGGTAATTATGCCACCGGGGATGGGGGGAGGCAACGGGGCAGCGGCGCCGGCAATGGATGCCGCTGCCCCTTCTCTCCCCCTGGCTGTCGGCGCCGCTTCTCTCCCCCTGGCTATCGGCGCCGGCACCGATAGTCAGGGGGACAGAACGGGCAGCGGCGCCGATAACCAGGGGGTGAAAAGGGCCGACAGCAGCGCTCTAGACCCCAGGGAAGGCAGGGGGAGAGAAGAGGGCAGCGACGGCCTCTCTCCCCCTGCCTTTCCTGGGGGTATATCGGGGTATACACGCTCACACACGCACCCTCATTTTATCATGGATATTTGGGTAAAAAACTTTTTTTACCCAAATATCCTTGGTAAAATGAGGGTGCGTGTTATAGGCCGGTGCGTGGTATACCCCGATAAATACGGTAAATTTATTGCAACTGATTTTACTGAGGATCAGCTGTTGTTTCTGCCCAATATTTCCAGTTATGAAAGAAAATCCATTTTTTATGTAAAACGGCTGAAAAATTTTAGATATTTGTAGCTTTTTTAAAAATAAAAACTGCCATATTTAAAAGCGGAAAATAGCCAAAAACAGCGTGTGAACATGTTCTAAATGTTTTTCCATTACAGCAAATCAAGCTTAAAGGCTCAACCTTTAGACATGATGTACATTTTCTATGTATTCCCTGCTGGTAACAGCCTACTATATGATTGCTACCAGTGATCTGCATAGACAGGCATGGAGAAAAGACACAAACTGCTTCTTGTCTGCATGCCTCCAAACCTACTCTGTTGAGGGAAGCCTTGTGACATTACTGACAATATAGGTTTCTGCATTTGGGACCACAACACACAATATGACTGCTATGATTTTTAATGACAAGGAACTGATTTTTTCAGGATCACAGTACAACATCTAGCTGAAAGGGTGAAAACCCAATCCTGCCAATGACACTGTATGCAGAAGTGCATAGATCCATCAACATGGACTAGTCATTGATTAGTCATGAATGTATTAATCTACAGATGTAGCAATGGTTCTTTTAGTCATGTTAACACAACGTGTTAACTTTACCGCAATAGATATCCTAATGCACTAGAAATTATTAGAATTATTTTATTATTATTATCATTACTATTATTATTAGTAGTATTAGTAGTATTATTAGTATTATTTATTTTTATTGCACCCTTGGTACCAGTAATAGAGGACTAATGTTAAAATTAGGTTTCTACAATGTGTTAGAATAATTTGTCTTAACTTCAAGAATGCAGTAAATATATGTTAATGCATCATGGGCCAAGATAGCGCTGGCTACATCTGTATGTGTCAAGTTTCAATTGTATTTTTTCACTTAAAGATCATTCACTTTAACCCACAGGAAAATATTAATAAATAAATAGATTAATAAAGCAATCATTAAATAAAAAAGCCAGAATTCATAATAATTTTTTTTTCATGCTTTCTCTTAATTAAATGTTAAAGATTATTTTGGGCATGTTTATCTTTTCCTAGACTTTTTCTCACTTTCAGATTACCTATTGTCTGTATCCAGCTTGAGACATGTCAAACAATAACAGTGGAAGATAAAGGTGAATGTTCCCTTTAAAATGTCTACAGATCTGTGATGTCAATATTGAGTACCCTTCCTTTCCTCCACCTATTTTTTCACCCACTAATCCTTTTACTCTGTGTATTTTTCAGATACCAAGTTAAAATGTGCTCATTGTCTTAATGCATGACACCATAAATACATCTGACAAGTGAGTAAAATGATGTTATTCACACATTGAAAATCCACCACAGAAAGATGCTGAAGATCAATCATATTTTCCTAGTAAAGATGACAAGTCACCAAAAACATTGTTGTGTGAAAGTGCCTGCTAGAATGATCAAGCTTCAGGCAGAAGGTGATACTGGCAAGGAAGAAGCTCACCTGTAGACGTGTCTGTGAAGTGCTGTGAAATCTGGAATACATACAGAAATATCTTCAAAGGCAAAAATGTGCATTATCCCATCAATGTTCAACATCCAGAATCCTAGCTGAAAAAACAAAGGGGAATAGAAAAGACCAAAACACAGAGCTTTGAAAATGCTCACAATACAGGTCTTCACACATAGATTGTCATCCCTTGCTGATTGTATGCATTCACATTTCCAGCTCTTCAAATACTGACAAAGAATTGATTATAGATCTACATGGCGTGCCCCCAGTGTTTATCAGAATAGAGATATTTATGCTTAGAACTGTGGTGGTCCATGTGGTGTAATGTTGTCGACTGCCCTTTTTTTCTTGCCAGGAAATTAGACTTATTAGGTACATGCTAGATGTACAA
Organism: Hyla sarda; assembly: GCF_029499605.1. NCBI lineage: Eukaryota > Metazoa > Chordata > Amphibia > Anura > Hylidae > Hyla > Hyla sarda. Next base: position 181,165,798 of record NC_079193.1, read on the forward strand.
GCTAAAGTGTTTGGTATAACTTGCCTTTACCTTTGTTATATCATTTTATATATATGTTAGTATTCTTAATGTTGAAAATCTGGATACTGCCTATTATTGAGTTTTTCTTTAAATGAAGTGTGGTAGTACAGTGTAAAAAATAATGATACAATATCTATAATAAAAAAGGAATACAAGAAAAAAGACAAATAAAATAAAATATTTAATAACTCCAAACTATACTTAGAAAAAAAAAAACACCTGCTACCATTGTCTAAGATCTCATCTTGAATTGTCTTCTATTTTTTATTTTCTGTATGTGTGGAATTATTTTATAATAATAAACTTATGAAAGAAAGTGCAAGATTTGCATTCAGAGTTTTGTGTGTTCATCTAGCCCTCTGCCATGTGCAGTTGACGCATCTTGACAATAGTTAAGGTGCAGCGCAGCAGAGCAAAGGTCTGGCATTATATTTCTTAAAGAAAAAGTGAGTATTCTCAGAGAGAAAAATGTTATGCAGCATTTATATATGTATTGATATCCCATAACATTAAAACTGACAGGTGAAGTGAATAACATTACATATCTGTCGATAATGACACCTGTTAAAAAGTAGAATCTGGGTCAGCCTTAGGGTTGTGCGACCTGTGTGTCTGCACAGGTCACATTACTTGTCCCTATTACAGGGGGCTTTATTGCTGCAAATAGAAAGGCTGCATGGTATCACCTGGCACTATTATCATCCATCTCCCAATAGGAGGTAATCTTATCCACTCTATGGTACCATATCTGCTTAACACTTGCAATATAGAAATATACTACTTTCTACAGGAGCTGAAATAAGAGGAAGAGCTGGGGGACTAAGACATAATAGGGAGTGGATAAGAAAGGAGTTCTCGGGCAAAAGATAACGTATCCCCTATCCCCAAACTGCTGGAACCCCCTACGATCTCCAGAACGGGAGAGATAGATGGGGAGAGTATGACCTACAGAATCAAACCATACCAGATTTTGCTTATAATCTACCAAGAAGATATATAGGTTTGTACTGTATAGGAGCAACATCAAATGAAATAAATATATATATATATATATATATATATATATAGCAAAATAAACAGTGGCACACCAAGTGAAAAAAAGAAAGGTGGTTTATTTCAAAAAAACGTGTTAGGCAACGTTGCCTAACACGTTTTTTAAATATAAATCACCTTTCTTTTTTTCACTTGGTGTGCCACTGTTCATTTTTGCTTTGTGTCTTGGAGGGGTCCCCAACCTGGACCTGACACAGTAGGCACCCGTTCACCTTTTTTCCTCTGGAGTGCTGCTTTTCTGCTCTATATATATATATATATATATATATATATATATATATATATATATAAACACAAATTACTTGTTTAAAAGTATGATACACAGACAAAAAGGAAAAGACAAATTCCAGATTCAGTGGAACAACAAGTTCCCAATACAATAGTTCTACTCTACATATTAGAGTACTCATATAACTTACATGCTTATCTACACCTCATTTACAAGAAAACTAGTGATGTCTCTTCTAAGGTAGTGGAGGAGAGCGGCTAGACCACCCGGCACCCTGAAGTCTGGATCGATGCATGAAAAACTAATGAAAAATAAAAGTAAGTAAACCGAGCAAGTTTATGCAATAATAATTCAGCACATTAAACATGCAAAATAAGAATCGTTGGAAACCAAAAATTCCCCATGAGTTTACTGATGCAAGTTCTCTTTTTTGTTCTATATTTATTTTTAGTTTCTTTTTTTAGTTTTCAGGAAGACAATTTAAAAAATTGCTATTTTTTTTAATACATCTCTGAATAATAATCATGCACTTAACTGCATAATATAACCATAAGTGGCAGGGTATAATCACACTATAGACCATAACAGTGATTACAAGACAGCTGCATTTCCCCCAATCAATATTGCACCTAGTACCCCATAATGGGAACAGAATTTAAGACATGTTTGCTAATGTATTTTAAATAAATTGCCTTCTGGCTGTCTTTATCCAGTACCTAAAGCTTCTTTTGTCAGCAATTTTAGTCTCCAGTCAGTCTTCTTGGGTATGATGGCCCCACAACTTTAGTATACTCTCACTCAGTAATTATGTGCATTGGCCCTCTGTTTTTTCCTCAGTATTGATGTCCCTACAATGCCCCCAATCAGAATTTACTGCCCCCAGTCAGTAATAATGCCACTTAGTACCTTCCCCTCAGTACTGGCGCCTCACACCCAGTAATAATACCCCACTCTGTGCTTCTACTTAGTAATGATGTATATATGCTTTATAGCCCCCAACCAATTGCAATGCCTGGTATTGTCTTCCACTCAGAACTGGGGCCCCTAGTGATGCTTTATTAATGTCCCAATAGTAATTAAATCCCCTTTAGTACCTTCACGCTACAATACTGATGACAACTAAGTGCCCATTACTTAGTAAAGATTTAACTTTTAGCAACAGTGACTCATTTAGTAAAAATGCACCCTTATTGCCCCATCTTAGTCATAATGTATCTCTTAATACCCCAGTTAATGATGACCCCTTTAGAGCCCCTTCTATCACACATCCTATTTCTCCACTATAATAACAACCCCTTATTGCTGACACTTAATACCCTGTAATGTAATAATGCCCTGTTCTGTAATTGGGCTGTGTTCATAGACATTTTTTTATGTTTCGGCCTTTTCATTCTCTATCATTCTGCACTCAATATGCCATAATGAGAATGTGTAAACAAAAGTTTAGAAATGTTTGCAGGTTTATTAAAATGGAAACTTTTATTTTGCCTAACCATAAGTATTCAGACCATTTGCTATGATGCATACAGTTTAGTTCTGGAAGCCTCACATTTCTCTTTGATCCCCTTGAAGATATTTTTACACCCTGGTTGGAGTCACCTGTTGTAAATTCAGCTGATTGGACAGGATTTGGAAAGGAATGTCCCTGTATATTCAAGTTCTCACAATTGACAGTGCATATCAGAGCAAAAACCAAGCCATATGACATTGAAAGAACTGAAGAGCACAGTGACCTCAAAAATTCTTAAGTAAAAAAAAGTTTGGAACAACCAGGACTCGTCCTAGAGCTGGACTCCCCACCAAGCTAAGAACTTGGGGCAAAGAGCCTTAGTAAGAGGTGAGCAAAAACACAATGGTATCTCTGGCTGTGCTCCAATGATCCTGTTTGCAAATGGAGAAAACTTCCAGAAGCCTTATGGCAGAATGGCCAGTAATAAGGCTCTCCTTAGTAAAAGACACATAAAAGTCCACCTGGAGGCTGCATAAAACATCTACAGAACTTTAAGACCGTGAGAAACAAAATTATCTGGTCATGCTCAGGGCTGGGAGAAAGCTGAATGAAGCAAAATACAGAGATATTCTTAAGGAAAACCTGATCAGTGCAGAATGCTCTATACCTCAGACTAGTCTAAAGGATTACCTTTCAACAAAACAATGAGCCTAAGCACAAAGCCAAGACAACAAAGGAGTGACTTAGGGATAACTGTATGAATGAGTCCTGAGTGAAATTTTTCTGAAAAGACCTAAAAAATTGGACCTACAAAAAATAAAATGGCAGAAAATCCCCAAATCTGTGCAAACCTTGTGACATCATATCCAAGAGGACTGGATGTAATCACTGACAAAGGTGCTTCAGCTAACTCTAAAGTAAAGGGTGTGAAAACTTATGTCAATGCAATAGTTTAGTTTTTCCTTTTCAAAAAATTAGCAAAGATTCTCAATATGTTAAACTATGTATTTCAATTGTCAATTTTGCCATGATTTTATTCTTTTCATAATGCAATAGGATTTTGGCTAAGTCAAACATCCGTAAGACATTAACAAAATGGGCCTCATTTTCTAAGCTGAAACCAACCGTTTTTTGTCTGGTTATTTTGGCGCAGAGTGTCTGTGACATGTCTGTGCCAGTCTGCGCCAGTTTGCGACTGTGTGCACCTGAAAAATCCAACAAACCCGACATTGCACTGTGAAAAGCCGTAAAGGGGGTGTGATCTGTCACAAATGGGGCGTGGTCAGCCCGAAAGGGGCGTGGTTTCACAACCCGACCAATTTACTATTGAATTCACAGAAAATCCTGTGGGTAAATGGCTGGAAATATTGACCTAGAAAAAGCTGGTCATAAAATGTTCCTGACTTTTCCCAATAGTAAATAGTGAAGAATTCTGCAAGTCTGAAACAACTTTTCCCACTAGTAAAAACCCAAAACTAGTAAATGAGGCCCAATATGTCCATATTTTTTTTATCCAATAATGTGCATTATGGAAGACAATATACCTTATACTTTCATAGTGCACATTTTTCAATTTAACATAAGAACTTATTTTATTCTTATTTTATTGACGTATTTTGCTATTCATTTTACAATGTGTGAACTTAGGCTTACTTGTGAATATATTTGAAATTATTTATATACAGTATCTCACATAAGTGAGTCCACCCATCACATTTTGGAAATATTTTATTATATCTTTTCATGTGACAACACTGGAAAAAATCACACTATGCTACAATGTAAAGCAGTGAGTGTACAGCCTGTATAACAGTGTTTAATGTTACTTCCCCCTCAATACAACTCAACACACAGCCATTAATGTCTAAACCTTGGAAGCAAAATTGAGTACACCCCTAGGTGGAAATATCCAAATTGGGACCAAAGTATCAATATTTTGTGTGGCCACCATTATATTTCAGCACTACCTTAAAGGGGAATTCCGGGCAAAAACAAAGGATAGGGGATAAAATGTCTGATCGCGGAGGGCCGCCGCTGGGACCCCCCGCGATCTCCCTGCAGCACCCGCATTCTATGCGGGAGCTGCATCTCCACTTGCGGAAATCTCGCCCCCTCCCATATCTCGCCATCACGCCCCCTCCCATAGACATGAATGGAGGGGGCGTGGCATGATGTCACGTCCCCAGTTGGTTGCAGGTGCTGCAGGGAGATTGCGGGGGTCCCAGGGGCGGGCCCCTCGCGATCAGACATCGTATCCCCTATCCTTTGCATAGGGGATAAAATGTTTTTAGCTGGAATTCCCCTTTAAGCCTCTTGGTCATGGAGTTCACCAGACTTCATAACTTGCCAGTGGAGCTCTCTTCCACTCCTCCATGATGACATCATGGATCTGGTGAATGTTAGAGACCTTGCCCCCCCACCTTTTGTTTGAGGATTCTCTACAGATGCTAAATAGGATTTAAGTCTGGAGACTCTTTAGCAAGGTAGGGATCGCTTTGGAGGTGTCATCGGGGTCGTTATGATGTTGGTATATTGCAATGCGGGCTTAGTTTCTCAAGGAAGGGGATTGTGCTCTGCTTCATTATTTCACAGTACATATTGGCATTCATGGTTCTCTCTGTAACGCCCCAGTGCCAGCTGCAGTCATGCAGGCTCAGACCATGACCCTCCTGCCACCATGCTTTACTGTAGTGAAGACACACTTTTCTATATAATCCTCACCTAGTTACCACCACACATGCTTGACACCTTCTGAACCAAATAAGTTTATCTTGGTCTCATTGGACCACAGGACATGGTTCTGGTAACCCATGTCCTTAGTCTGCTTGTCTTCAGCAAACTGTTTACAGGCTTTCTTGTGCTTCATCTTTAGAATAGGATTCCATCTGGGATAACAGTCATGCAGACCAAATTTAAGCAGTGTGTGGCATATGGCCTGAGCACTGACAGGCTGGCTCACCCCTTCAACCTCTGCAGCAATGCAGGCAGCACTCATACATCTATTTCCCAAAGACAACCTCTGCATATGATGCTGAACATGTTCATACAACATGACACGGCCTGTTCTGAAAGGAACCTGTCCTGTGAAACTGCTGTATGGTTTCCCACCATGTTGCAGCTTAGTTTCAGGGTCTTGGCCATATTCTTATAGCCTATGCCATCTTTATGTAGAGCAACAATTCTTTTTACAGATCCTCAGAGAGTTCTTTGCCTTATAGTGCCATATTAAACTTCCAGTGTCCTGTATTAGACAGACTGAGAGTGATAACATAAAATTTAAGAAACCTGCTCCCTATTCACACATGAGGCCTTATCACATGACATTGGGGTGTAAAAATGGCTAATTTGGCCCAATTTAGACATCCCCACTGATTTCCACCTATACAGGGTGTGCACTCACTACTATACACTGTAGCAGAGTGTCATTTCTTTAGTGTTGTCACATAAAGAGATACAATAAAATAATAATGCGTAATTACTTTTGTGAGATACTCTCTCTCTCTCTCTCTCTCTATCTCTCTCTCTCTCTCTCTCTCTCTCTCTCTCTCTATATATATATATATATATATATATATATTATAAAGCAAATTTGTCTTAAAGGATAAACAGTAGGACAAAAGTATAACAAGATCTATATATCAATGAAAACATTTCTTCAATCATCTGAATTCATTTTCTCTTTGTTTGTCTCTCATATAGTGTCTAAAAGGGTTTCCCTTATTTTCTGTTTACATAATTAAATATTGACATAGGTTGATTATCTGATATTATTATTTTAAAAGCATATTCATTCCGTAAACTCAATCCAGAATTGTAATTTTTAAGTTATTGGTAATAATGTATATTAGCTCAACTAAGCAACCAATTAGTTCAAAGTATACTATAGTATAGTGAAGAATACCACCAGCCTTCAAAGCAAATGTCACGCTGGCAGAAAATACATTTACAGCTTATAAAACAAAGTGATACAATTTATTTGCACAAGTAGATGAAAGGTAAATATTTAAATATCTAAAAGAAATTTCCTTTCAGACTTAGTAACTGTTTGAAACCATTATTTGTATATCCCTGGGCAGAATATTTTGTTCACAAAAATGCTTTACCCAATATTGACACTTTTACAGTACATTAATTTACAGATATTTGTTATTTAAAATAAGACTATCTTAATATCTTAAAATTGCAATATTAATATATGGGATTGCATCTTGTTATAAAGAATTTGGGCATTTCATTTATATATTAAAGGTCACCAAGGAGCCACTTGATCTATTTTACAATCCCTAATTTAGTCAGTAATGTTATAAATATTAATAAAACTGATATGTGTGGAAAGGTGCAGAAGTGAAAGAAAAATAGAGAAAGTCTCAAATACTTGTGAACACAGCATGGCCTAAACTAAATCCCATCAAGAAGGGGGGAACATAAACTATGGGGGGATTTTACTATAACTAGTGTTTTATATTGAAATTTTAAGTATAATTCCACTGAGGTTGATTTGGCAAAATCTCTTAATGAATTTGGCACTTCAGCTTCTGCTTGAGTTTTGCACAGATTTAGCGTGTATTTTTGCCATAGTTCATGCCAAGCGTAACTATTGTAAATCAGGCGTAAACTCTAGTAATTTTTCCCCCCTACCCCCTTTTATGTGAAGCCCCGTTCACTTTCGTAAAGTGGTAAGGGCAGCGTAAACCTACCAAAAAGTATTTGCGCAAAGCAAAATTATGATGCTGTCTAATAAGAAATGTCGAGTTTCCTATCGCTAGTTAGCCATATTATGTTGTTTAGGATAGAAAGTTGATTTTGGGGTTTATTCTAATGGGTTATGTATCTCATATCATGGAGATGCAATGATCTGTCCATATCCATGCTTATTATCTTTATTATTTTTTTTAACTTAAAGGGGTACTCCAGTGGAAAACAAATATTTTTCATCCACTGGTGCCAGAAAGTTAAACAGATTTGTAAATGACATCTATTAAAAAATATTTACCCTTCCAGTACTTTTTAGCAGCTGTATGCTACAGAGGAAATTATTTTCTTTTTGAATTTCTTTTTGTCTTGTCCACAGTGCACTCCGCTGACACCTAATGCCATATCAGGAACTGTCCAGAGCAGGAGAAAATCCCCATTGCAAGGTCATGCTGCTCTGGACAGTTCCTGATACAGACAGAGGTGTCAGCAGAGAGCACTGTGGAGAAGACAAAAAAGACATTCAAAAAGAAAAGAATTTCCTCTGATGCATACAGCTGCTAAAAAGTACTGGAAGGGTTAAGATTTTTAATAGAAGTCATTTACAAATTTGCTTAACTTTTTGGCACCAGTTGATAAAAAATATATATATTTTCCACCGGAGTACCCCTTTAATTATCAGACTGTATGGAAATGAATATGGTATGTAAACTGCATAAGAAAAAAGAAAAAAAAAAGCACAAAAAGAACCAATCCCATGCTATATGACATAAAATAGAATACTTTGTCAGAGACTCACAATAACCCCTTACAAGCAGCTACTTCCTCTTCCTCTAACAGATTATTCCTTTACAAGTAGCTATGTCCTTCTTTAGCAGATTAACCCTTTACAATCAGATGCCCTTCCTCTTTTAGCAGGAAAACTTTTAACAAGCAGTCATATCAATTAAACCATTTAGAATCAGCTGTACCATCCACCTCCACACTTCTCCACCCAGGTTAAATAGCAGCCTCAATGGTAAGGATTTCTCCTCAGTCACAGATTTTTTTGCATAACCGATGATACTTTCCTTTCTCATACAACCATGTCTGCAGCGGCTCATTGCACAGGCCAGGATTGCCTATGTCTCTAAACTCCTGCAGGATACCAACTATTGGCAGAAACCTGCCTGTTTTAGCAGTGAACATAAGGACTCAACCACAGGAAATGGTCTCACATACAACAATATACAATGGAATCAATTTTTTTTTGTAAGAAAGGCCCCAGTTAGTACAGCCTCCTCATTACAGATCTGGCTGGAAGTGTGTAATCTAACATTTGCCACAAAGTGACCCTTCTCTACTGCAGCCTTGGCTTGAGAAAATCTACACAGCTGACCATAGGCCCCCAATTCATTGGGGGCCTTACCATCTGCTCAGGTTTGCTCAGAGCTTACTCCAGCCTTGATACAGCTGTAGATCTGGCCTACAATGGATCTTCCATATACTTGTTGTCTCCCAAGAACTTGCCATAATGAATGAACTGTACAGAAATAAAAAAAAAGGTATACAGTATAAAGGACAGAGATAGTGCATGTTTAAGTATAATGACAACCTACACTATATATTTTCATGTGATTTTTCCTCTTTGAAGCATGGGCATTATGAAGCATAATCATGGCACTTTGGGAATGGCTGAATATATGGATTCACATAGTTTTATTTCCATGTTTAAAAAACATGGACACATGTTTACTGATTATAGCTGAAAATGTGTGTGTGTGTTATGCTATGTGAACCTAGCCTTAAAGAACAACTATTCAAAGTTCAACAGTCTCATATGAAAACATAGGAATGGAACACTCACCTCGCTTTTCGTAGCAAGCAGTATACTTTATTTGACCATGGAGATACAAACATATCAGGGGAGGCAAGACAGATGATGCAGAGGGGGGTTTCCACAATCAACGGGCGATGGTCCGTATTGCGCTTTGCGCGCTTCCTCAGGCCCTCAAACGTGATGACGTCAGACAGGTGAGTTTATAGTCCCGGCACCTATGTTACCTAGGTAACACTGTACAAATTATACGTTAACACCTTCAGTGATGAAAAAAAAATGTGGACTAAAAACCGCACAGCCTTCGTAATAAGCAACAAAAGGTAACTGGTAAGGAACAGAAGTATCATATTAGAGCTGCAAATTCCTCTTTATCATTCAGACCTAGCGGGCCCGTTGCATCCAGTCGTAATATCCAACGGGCTTCCTTCTTGGTGAGGATTTGATGTCTGTCCTTACCGTTTGATGCACGTTCAACTCTTTCTAGGGCAGAGAAATTTAATGAATCGAGGCTACTATTATGTACATTAGTCATATGTGAAATGAACCGTGTAGCTCTGGTTCCTGTCCTGAGGGCGAAGGTGCTTCCTGACTCTATGGAAGAGCAGGCATTTTGTCTGACCTATATAATATAGGCCACAGCTACATGTTAAAGGGGTACTCCGGTGGAATTTTTTTTTTCTTTCTTATCAACTGGTGCCAGAAAGTTAAACAGATTTGTAAATTATTTTTATTAAAAAATCTTAATTCTTCCAGTACTTATTAGCTGCTGAATACTACAGAGGATATTCTTTTCTTTTTGGAACACAGAGCTCTCTGCTGAAATCATGACCACAGTGTTCTCTGCTGACACCTCTGTCCATTTTAAGAACTGTCCAGAGTAGGAGAAAATCCCCATAGAGAACATATGCTGCTCTGGGCAGTTCCTAAAATGGACAGAGATGTCAGCAGAGAGCACTGTGGTCATGATGTCAGCAGAGAGCTCTTAGTTTTAGTTTAAAAAAGAAAAGCATTTCCTTGGTAGTATTCAGCAGCTAATAAGTTCTGGAAGGATGAAGATTTTTTTAATAGAAGTAATTTACAGATCTGTTTAACTTTCTGGCATCAGTTGATAAAAAAAAAAAGTGTTCCACCGGAGTACCCCTTTAAACTTTACTCGACAAAATCTTATCTGCACGGACTATTCAAAGTTGTTGCGGACTACAGAGTTGCTGGTCATTTGAAACTATACCCTGCATGAACAGTTTTGTAGTTACCCTTCAAGTATTATCTTATATACTATTATTTTAACTTTATGGCCATGTACCTGCTACAGAACGGTCCACTAGACTATAGTTAGCACAAAGTTATAAGAAATATGTAGATTTTTTTTACATTTGTATTTTTCCAAATTTTTGTTGGCAGTAAACATACATTGTAGACATTTCCCACTATGTACACCTAGAATTAGATTTAATTTAATAAAAGTGTGCTAATCTAAAAATGTAACAGCTAGACTTCCCACAGTGGGATGCTTAGCATATTCTGTGTTCTTTACATTCATGGCTCAGCTACATGTACAATGAAAGGTCTCTTTCACAGTTGTAAGTCTTTAGCATTGCAACCACTGGAAGTCACTGCATTTTCTGAATGAAATAAATAGCTCATTTTTAATTTCTATAAGTCTTGTGTAAATCTCCTCTCAGTCTTGGACCATTAGAATTCTAGGCAATACGCATATATTAAATGTTACTGTATCTCCTTTGTGCTCTAAACATCACTCCTCATGCCACTGATATGAAGTTTAGAAGCTTAAATAAAGTGTAAGCTTCCTGCTGGGCCAACAGCCTGGGCGGCCAAATGAAATAGTCTTTTTGTTGGAAATTCTCGTTTTAATGAACAGCATGATATAGTTGGTGAAAGTAGAAGGCTTAAGAGCAGAGCTTTAGGACTATAAAAGAAAACTTTAAATGTGCTACATTATGACACGCATTTACAACCATTCACTGTTTATTTAAGCAAAGTATACAGAGAGGATGTTTTCACTATGCTTAATTTCAAGTGTATACTGTTATGTTTAGCGGCTCTTAGTCTTGGCATAATAACTAGCTCAAAAAAATCAAGAATTCCATATTAGCAATGACAGTTACTACTGAGGACTACTGATCCCAAAAAATTGTTCCAAAGTCCATTCTCTTATACATATGAAACGTATAGTGTTTAATATAGATTCTAAATTACAGAGGGTGGTAATCTCATGCATTGTGCTTTTGTATATGTGGTCTCCCACACCATGTTAACTTCAGTAAAATATGTCCACTAAGTTTGGATTGTGTATGTTAACCCCTTTCCACTTCATCACTTGTCGAATGTTGAATGCATGGCCGGGGCTCAGGAGCTGATCCTGCTCCATACACAGTGGGTTCCAATTGCAGCTGATACCCGCCATTAATGACTGGCATGGGTGATCCTAATGGTGCTGACAATTTAACTATATAGATTTTGGGATCAAAAGTAGACTCTGGTCGGTTGTTATAGCAGCCAGAGGCCTTCTTTAGCACCCAAAATGGCTGCTGTGACAGATCAACTAGTACAACTTGTCATAGGCAGGCTGTACTAGTAGAGTGCTGATTTACAATTTATTGCAATGTAGATAGAGATAAGTTAGAAAACCTTAAAGCGTACCCATCAGATCTAGTGTTGCTCGCGAATATTCGCAATGCAAATTTTGTTCGCGAATATCACATATTCGCGAATTTGCGAATATTCGCGAATATAGCACCGTATATTCGTAATTACAAATATTCGTTTTTTGTTTTTTTACTGTACACATTACAGTACACATCACAGTGATTACCCCTCTCTGCTTCCAGCTTGTGTGGTGTAAAGAAGGTTCTAATACTATTGTGTGAGACTGGCGTGCGAATTTTCTCATATGGGAAAATTTGCATATGTTAATTTTGCATATGCGAATGTTTCGCTTATGCTAATTTTTGTATATGCTAATTTTCGCATATGCGAAAATGAAACACGAATAATACGAATATGCGAATTTAGCGAATATATGACGAATATTCGGCCATATATTCGCGAAATAGCGCGAATTCGAATATGGCCTATGCCGCTCAACACTAATCAGATCCAACAAAATTATTATTTTTTTAATACATCACTCAGTACCTAATCCTGACCATGTACATGTATAGCACCTTTATTTATTCTTTATTACACTTTTAATTAAGCTCACTAGTCTGAATTCCTCTCAAAGGGAGGGGGCGTTGCCTCACTGTGCAGGTCTCCGCCCCCTCCCTCAGTATGCTGTCTGCTCACATCTCCCCTAGCATTAGCAAAATTACAACTCCCAGCTTGTCCTCACTGACAGTAGCGGGACACAAGCTGACAGTGGGAGGATTTTTCCTCCAGCTGTGAGCCCTGCGCTCACAGCTGTCAATCAAGGAAGTGTGTCCATGACATAGGTGATGATGCATGGACACAGCAGGACTAGTATGTGTCCAAGCAGGCAGGGGGGGCAGTTGTTTGACTGGCTTTTTCAGTATGAAATACTGAACATTTTCTAATGAAAGCAATTGCAAAACTTATTGGTTTTGCATGCTTTACAACATATCAAAAGTTTTTGTAACTGACAGTGCCCATTTAAGGTCTAGCAATGACCAAAAATATGCACATAAATGTACCAAAGAATAGCTGAAAAAAGTAAATGAAAAATTAAATAATTAATTAAAACCAGATTTAGGTCCCGTCGAGATGTTGTGGAGGAATTTAAATTAGGCTGTGCATGCTAGATGAAAGCCCCCCCTCCCCTTCCCCAAAATGGCACAGCTGTAAACAGTCATGGAATTTTTTTCTATAATAAATTATTATTGTTTTATTTAACAACTTCTAGAGACTGGGCCTTCTTCATGACCCGACAATTTTTTTTTTATAAGTACATGCAGAATAAAATAACATGTCATTTAACCTGAAAGGAAACCATTGCAAAAATAAGTAACCCATCAAAATTGCAGTTTATTGTTAATCCTTGTTCTCTAAAAATGAAATAAAATTGTGTTTAAAAATGTTTGATGTACTCAAAAAAAACTGCCACTTAACCTCTTAAGGATGTAGGGCGTATGCATACGCCCTGCATCCCGAGTCCTTAAGGACGTGGGGCATATGCATACACCCGTGGGAATTCCGATTCGGGACCGGACCGGGATGACTGCTGATATCTATCAGCAGGCATCCCGTGCATATGCCCAGGGGGCGATCGCCGGAAATTGACGGTCAATTCAGACCGACGATTTTCGGCGGATCCGGGTCATACCGATGTCCGGTGACCCGGAAACTCAGGGGGATCGGGGGTATCCAAGACACCCCGGTCCTCCTGAAGGGATAGGAGTTAGGTGGCAGGGGTGCCACCCCTCCTATCCCTGCTATTAGTCGTCAAGACGCGACGACCAATAGCAGATCGGGGGTGGGGGGGGGTTAAAATTTGGCTCCCCTGTCCTGCCCACCGACAGTACTCTGGGCATAACGGGGGAACTGTAGCGTGACCGGCGGCGACGACGGTGGAGGTCCCTTACCTGATCGACGGTGGCAGGCGGCGATGACGTGCGGCTCCCTCGTGGCTCCCTGATGAAGACTACGGAAGCCGGTGAGTAGTTGCCTAGTAACATCTGGGGGGGTGGTTAAACTTTGGAGACCACATACAGTGCTCTCTAAACTGTAGCCCCCCCCCAGATGTTGCAAAACTACAACTCCCAGCATGCCCAGACAGCCGTTTGGGCATACTTGGATTTGTAGTTTTGCAAGATTTAGAGGGCTGCAGTTTGGAGATGACTTTGCAGTGATCTATAAACTGTAGTCCTCCAGATCTTACAAAACAACAACTCCCAGCATGCCCACACAGAAGTTTGCTGTCTGGGCATGCTGTGATTTGCAGTTTTGCAACATCTGGAGGGGCACAGTTTGGAGATCACGCTGCAGTGGTCTCTTAACTGTGGCCCTGCAGATGTTGCAAAAGTGCAAATCCCAGAATGCCAAAACAGCAAACAGCTGTCTCGCCATGCTGGGAGTTGTAGTTGCGCACCTCGAACTGTTGCATAACTACATCTCCCAGCATGCACTTCGGTGATCAGTACATGCTGGGAGTTGTAGTTTTGCAACAGCTGGAGGCACCCTGGTTGGAAAATACTGAGTTCGGTAACAGAACCTAACTGAAGGTTTTCCAACCAGTGTGCCTCCAGCTGTTGCAACTAAGCAACTCTCAGCATGCACGTTCTGTCAGTACATGCTGGGAGTTGTAGTTTTGCAACAGCTGGAGGTATGCCCCCCATGTGAACGTAGAGGGTACATTCTGCAAATTTTCTGCCGCAGCGCAAACTCCTAGCGGTAAACTCACTGTAAACCTGCGCCAGTATGAATGTACCCTAAAAACACTACACTAACACAAAATAAAGGGTAAAACACTACATATACACCCCCTTACACTGTCCCCCCGCCCCCCCCCCCCCCCAATAAAAATAAAAACATTTTACGGCAGTGTTTCCAAAACGGAGCCTTCAGCTGTTAAAAAACAACAAGCAGAGAGTTTCAAAGTAAAAAAAAAATGCAAAATTTTCAAATTTTTCATAAAATTTGGGAATTTTTCACCAAGAAATGATGCAACTATCGATGAAATTTTACCACTAACATAAATTAGAATATGTCACGAAAAAACAATCTCGGAATCAGAATGAAAAGTAAAAGCAGAGTTATTAATGCTTAAAGTGACAGTGGTCAGATTTGCAAAAAAGGCCTGCGTCCTTAAGGTGAAAATGAGCTGCGTCCTTAAGGGTTTAAAACTTAAACTGTTAAAATATGGTGACACACAAACCCTATAAAAAATAGTTTTTATGGTGTAAATTAAATAAACCAAAACAAAAGTATAGAAATGAAGTATCACCATAATCATATTGACCTGCTGAAAGGGAACTTCTTATTGGACACGGCCTGATTACAGGGGACACTTTTTTGGCCATAAATGTTGGCACCCCTGAAATTTTTCTGGAAAATTAAGTATTTCTCACACAAAAGGATTGCAGTTACACATGTTTTGCTATACAGATGTTTATTCCCTTTATGTGTATTGGAACTAAACCAAAAAAGGGAGGGGAAAAAAAAACAAATTGGACATAATGTCACACAAACTCCAAAAATGGGCTGGACAAAATTATTGGCACCCTTTCAAAATTGTGGAAAAATAAGATTGTTTCAAGCATGTGATGCTCCTATAAAATCACTTGGGGCAAGTAACAGGTGTGGGCAACATAAAAATAACACCTGAAAGCAGATAAAAAGGAGAGAAGTTCACTTAGTCTTTGCATTGTGTGTCTGTGTGCCACACTAAGCATGGACAACAGAAAGAGGAGAAGAGAACTGTCTGAGGACTTGA